>NC_087521.1:3039171-3673342 GCF_963921805.1 Phalacrocorax carbo
TAGCTGCCTTTCCTCACTTGGAAACAGGTGTGGGACCAATTTTTTTTTTCTCGGTGGCAGATGAAATTCATACTGTGGGATGTGGAGGAAAGTCTCAAGTTGCCTTATTCTTGTCTGTATGGCACCTCTTGGTGCAGAGGTACTAAGCTGGTTTGAAAAGAGCTCTACCTCTGTTTCTTTGTGGGGGCTTGGTTTTATTCCCTCTTTTTTAGAAAACTAAATGGGAATTTTGATGTACTCATCACCATGATAAGGTGTCCAGCTAACATTTGCTAAAGGATGATGTCTTGAATTATTTATCTGATGGAACATCTTGTGATTAGTTGAACTGTTTTAACTGTTTTTGCTAGCTGCATTTGAAGAAAGTTGACGGAATGTTTTAGAAAACAAAACTAAATACCTTTCACTTGAAAACAGGGATTTGAGAGATTATGGCATCTGAAGCCCACAATGTTAGAGAACAGGGAGTATTGCATATTGAAGGTCTTCCCATTGATCTCCCCAGGAAAAGAATCCCTTCTTCCACTAAAAAGATCATGAAGGAGGTAAGTTGTTGGGTTTTTTATGTCATCTGATTAATCTGAAGTAAACATTCAAACAGATTCATAGGTCTAGTTTTAGACTGCTCAGAAGCACAGCACTATTGGGTGTTTCATGTTCAGATGTACAATATGAGCTTTAGCTTGAACAGCAATTATATTATGAAAACCATGCATTATAATAGGCATATGCAGTGACTACGCAGATACATGAATCGTATCATCCGCGTGAGCAGTAGGTACCAATACGGTTTTACTCGTGCCTACTCTTCTGCAGCTTAGCCAAGAACTGTTTCAGTAGAGGAACTCTATCATCAAAAAGTTCTCTTTTGCCAAGAGGAACTACATGGCACAAGTGAGAGGTAGGGTAGGTGAAATACCTGCTTTGAAATGGACTTGTCGTCATGTTATCGTACAGCTTGATCTACCACACTATCTAGTAATGTGTGGATTTTTGTTAACCAAAACATTTTCTCATAACCTCTTACCTGTGTTACTGGCTGAAGAGTAAGGCAGTGGAGTACAGAGGAAGTACTAGGGAGGTAAACTTACAGTAAGATCACCTCAAGCAGTGGTGAAGATGCCAATATTCTCTACATCTGTTTGTGTTAAAACCCACATGATTTTATGACTCGGTGTTACCAAAAAAGAACATACTGTTTTGCTGATGTGCACAATGTAAATGTTAACGGTAGTGTAATTTTTCCAGTTGAACTGCCTGTAGTATATGAGCGTAGCACCTGGTTTATGAAAACATATTTTTCTAACTTGAGCTTCTTAGTGCTTTTTTGAGTTTTAATTCGTTTACTAACAAAGTAGACCAGAACGTCACAAGTCATCTTTATTACATGAAGCTTTAAAACGTTGAAGATTACCGTACACAAAGAATTCTTTAGGAATTCGTGTTCAAATTGTGTTCCTTCATTTTTCAAAGCCTTTGCTAATTGGTGTGACACAACCTTGAATGACTTTTGATTCCTCTGGGATATTGCTGTCTATGCAGCTTAATTGGTGTCAGGGTGCTAATCTGTTTCACATGAATTAATTCAGGACTCAGGATGATGTAGACAACATCAAGCTGGTGTTGCCTACAGCAATCTTGGCGTGGGGGTTTGTAGTTTTTGTGCTTTGGTGGGGAGATGTTCTGCTGTCATCATTCCCAACACTATCATCTGATGTATTATGGGCCTTTAAGTATATGTGTGAGACAAGTAACACAATTTTGCCAGATTCCAGTAGGCTTTTCATATTAGTCACAGTTTTTTAGTTCGCTAGTAACTAAAGAATCCGCCTCTGATGTCACAATCCATCTCTTGGCAAAGATACCCCAAACCTACAGCTGACCGTGGTGCTCCAAGGACAGTTGTGGCAGAGCTATTCCATCTATAGGTCACTGCAAAGTACTTGAAGATGAGAGGAAGGTTAATGTAGCTGTGATTTAGTTGCAGAATAGGAAAAGTGGGTGGAAGGGAGGGAATCTGTAGTAAATTTAGGCCATGGTAAAGCAGAACTTGTTTTTGACAAACTGTGGGAGTGTTTGAGCCTTTTCAGTAATAAAGCTTTTTTTATTCTCTATTCCCTTTCTCCCAGGGTAAGAAATCTCCAAAACAGCTGGCTTCATACACAAACAGGTAGGAGGGCTGAGCTGTATAGAGTCTGAGTTTCAAGTGAGAGGGAAGCAGGGAGGAATAAGCAGTTTAAATCAATTACAACGCCCAAACAGACAGAAATGGAAGAAGGGTTTTAATTTTATTGACAATACTTGGTTCTTGTGCCCACTTCCATAATAGTCTCTGCATTAATAAGAGCTACCACCAGTATTTTTCTCCTGCTTTATTTCTGATAACCCAAATGTCAATACGGTATATCTTGAGGATAAAATGTTTTAAGTAACCTGCAAGTTGACTGCTGAATTCATAATGATATATTTTAAGTTAATTATATAAAGTATTGCTTAGGTTTAAAGCAGCCTTCACTAAAATACTGCTTTATTATTGCAGAATAACAGTTGGAAAAACGGTGACCAGTTCCCTCTCTCTTTTCAAAGTAGTATATTGTAAAAGAAAAGTTCGTTGTTATACTCCAAAGCCTTGTTACGGAAAGAAACAGTTCCCTAAATCTAGGGGCTGTGACATGGCAAATAAAGAAAATGAACTAGCTTGTGCAGGGAATCTGCCAGCAAAACTACACGACAGTCGTACATACTTGCTGAATTCTAGTGACTCTGCCTCATCTCAAACAGAAAGCCCCTCATCCAAATATAGTGGATTTTTTTCAGAGGTAAGTAGAGTTTAAGGAAGCTTTCGTTTAGAAGTATTCCTGGTAGTGTTTTTGTGTGGTTAGCTGTGAAAGTTTCCAAAGAGATTAACTTTCTTAACACATAGATTGCCTTAGGTCTTGTGATTTACAGTCTTTATCTGTTAGTTTACAGTGATACAGTTGCCAACAGTAGTAGTCCTGACAGGGTTCCCCATGTCTCTGACAGGACAGAAACTCGGATCTGCCTGGCTAGTCTGGGTTGAAATTGTACCGGCACCAAAGGAAAACATTGTTTTGACCTGGTTACGTTTCATGATCTGGCATGACGTGTGCCACATGTTTATGGAAGTGTGAAAGTGTTAGTGTATGGGTGGGAATAAGCTGATGAGGTGGGATAGTGCTATTGAAAATGGTCCTATCAGCTTAGTGTGTAGGAGACTAACTTAAGTATTTGTATAAGACTGTATTTCTTGTTAAGGTTGCTTGATGAAGTCCAGTGAATGCTTGCAGGGCTTCTGAAACTGGCTAAAAGGTCACATTTAAATGAAACAGGTGTTGTAACAGTGAAGGCCATTTAAGTCCCTTAATGTTGAAGTTTCCATTTCTGACACCATATATGTCTTTTACCCATTGAGGCTTGCAGGTATTTGAGGCATGGCAGGGAAGATAAGATTGAAGGCTATCACCATTCTGTCTTTTCATGGTACTCTTAAGTGTGGGCTGCCATGAAGAGAGCCCTGAGAGTCCAGTGGGCTGGAGGTACAAGTCTGTGGCACTCTTGCACTCCATTGAATTTGATGGTTTCCAGGAAGGAACAGCAGAATAACTAGGACAAAAAGGTTGCAGAAAGAAGGGTAAAGAAATGAAAACTGGGGAAGATTCATCCTCTGAGAAACTAAAAACTAGATCACTGGCTACAGATGACTCTAACTGGTTTGACAGCTGTGGGTGGCTCTGCCATGTTTATTCCAATCCAAGATTTTAACAAAATATTTAAACTTCGTTTTGAGAACAAGCTCTTTCAGAAATCAGCCTTTCCTGTCAAAGTTCAGAATAACCCGTTTTGAGTCTGAATTGTTAAAGTTCTCAAAATTAATAAGCATCTAAGTAAAAAGTTCTCAAAGTTGGGGGGAATTATAGGTTGCTGCTCATGAATGCTCTATTGGATAACTCTCTTCTGGTGTCTACAGACCTTGTTCTTATAGCTTTTGGGTTAAGTAGTCTCAATATATTTGTGCCCCCTTCTAAGGGAAATTTGTGTTTAAGGCCATTGTTAGCCACACTTCTAAAATAAACTTGGCATACAGGTAGGAAAGTATATTTTTCATATACTAAATTACTGTATTAGAGCAGCGTATTGTGGTGGTGCTGAGTTACTTAACTTGTGGTAAACTTTTGTGTTTTCAAAAACATACAGGTTTCTCAGGACCATGAAACTATGGCTCAAGTTCTTTTCAGCAGGAATCTGAGGCTGAATGTAGCTTTAACCTTTTGGAGAAGGAGAAGTATAAGTGAACTGGTAGCCTACTTAGTGAGGTAAACTGAGTGTGTTTTATGTTCCTAAAGTGGTAGCAATCCCATATATGCTGCAGTATTTTTAGGGGTTCCTTAAACGTTGTAACTTTATATTTACTCTTTAAATCATAGTGGAAGCATATACTTCAACCTATGCTCTACTAGTAACATTTCTGATTTTATTCTTAATATTGCTAGGATACAGGATCTCGGAGTGGTAGTAGACTGCCTTCCTGTGCTTACAAACAGGTACAGACAGAAAGCGGGGGATAAGAATCTGCTATAACCGTGCTGAAGTTCAAGCACTTCTGAAACATCTTGTTTTTTAAGTTTACAGGAAGAAAAACCATATATTTCAATTGGCTGCTGTGTAGATCTTTTGCCTCTAGTGAAATCACTGCTTAAAAGCAAATATGAAGAGTAAGTATCAGTTTTGGATGTTTTCAAAACAGTATTGCTTCCTGGCTATACATTGCCCTAGAAATTAATGGTGTTTAGTCCTCTGACTTTTGTTCCCTCTGCCCCTTCTCCCAAGCCTGCCTTTCTCAGAACACCCACCTGAAGCAGTGCTTTCCTGTGAACCTTTCTCCTTTAACAAACTAGTGGTGCAAAAACTCTTTTCTGCAAGGTTAAGGACCAGGGAGGACTAGCTTTGCCCTTATGCAGATTTAGTTATCCTGAACAGTAAAACAGAATAGCACCAAGGTTTTAGTATGCTTTATAACATGAATTCAAGGCGAAGTTTTCAGGCAAAATAGCTGAAGACTTTCTACTTCTTCAACAGGACCTTCAGTTTACCACCTTGCAATTGAAAACATAGGCAAGTGTGTAAACTTGCCAATTTGTCTAGTTTTTTTTTCTTGCAGAATAGAAAATGTATTGCTTTCTAAATTACTTACCAATTTGTCTTGACACTTTAGCTGACCTGTAGATACTGGAGGGAAGGAAAAAAGCATAATGTGTAAAATATATTGTTACAGATATGTCATAGTTGGTTTAAACTGGCTTCAGGCTGTCATTAAAAGATGGTGGTCAGAACTATCTGCACATACAGAAAAGGCAGAGGATGGGTGAGTACAGTATTGAGAAATATTTAAATTTGTTTCTGTAGTTCATTCTGTCTCAATCTGGTTTATCTTTGATCAGTAGGAGCACATCTTATCTAAAAGAGAAGAAAATGTAATTTGAAAGTACCTAAAAGAAGTTGTGTTCTTAGACACAGCTGATGTTTGGAAACTTACTTAAAACCATGACATTCCTTAGTTTTGGGGTGTTTTTACTGGAGCTTTAACACATGTAGAACAGTCATATCAGGGGTTACACAAATGCTGTAAAAGCTGGATCAAAACTTCTCTGATATTTTGGCAATATCTGTTATATATAGACTTAGTCTATATGCAGTGTTAATAATGTGTTTCAGTCAAAGTCTGAAATGTAGTATATGTGTTTAAAGTGTTCATTCTTTTTCAGAAATATTCATATTTTAAAACAACAATTAAGCGGATTATGGGAACAGGAGAATCATCTTACTCTGGTTCCAGGATATACTGGTAATATAGCTAAGGTAATCCAGTTCAGTTGTGTTTATTACTAAACATAGCTGTATCACTTGCAGTATTCCTCTTATTTGGTGGTGTTACACTAAACTATTGACAAACACCCTTACTTTATTTTCCTCTAATGCTCAAGTATATTGCACTGGAGTGTATTTCCTACGCTAATAGTAGTGTGGTTTAGAAAGCTACTAGTGAAACTTTTCTTTTTTCCATTACAGAGAAAGTATCTCCTTAAAAATGAAATAGCTAATAGTAATAAGCATTAAAATTAATGTTAAAAAAGGCCCAGATGAGTAGGTAGACTGTGAAAGGACAGAGGCTTTCTCTGAAATCTGTTACACCCATTGTTGTAAGCACCATGGAGAATCTTAAATCAGCAATGTTGTCAGCATTTGCACATCAGATGACTAGGGAAGTGACAACATGGTAAATTCTGAAGCTTATTCCTGACCTAAAATGATGACTTTGTGGAGTGCAGAAGAGTGTCTCCATCTGAAGTGAATCCCTGTTTGCCTTTCTTACCATGTTGTGTTGTCAGTAATATAATGAGGGTGTCTGGTAAAAGCATGATTTTGTCGCTCATGATACTCATCTCTCTAAACGTGACTTTCTGAGGTTGGCACCAAGAGTTACACTGAGTAGGAAACGTCTCCACATGACAGGACCCGGTGAAGGTATACAGTGAGAAAGGTCTTAAAGCAGACGCTTGGTTATGTGCTTGGTTTGAGTGAACTTGAAAGGAACTTGGAGATTGCATGCTTTACTTGTATCTGAAGGAGGTTTGTGGAATCTGTAATTCTATGGCTACAGAATTTGTCACTTTGATGTATCAAACAAGTTATTTCTTGTTCTTCTGGGACTGCTGTGCACCTCTGACTTCAGTTTTGATGTTTCTACAAGGATAATTACAAACTTCTTGCAGAGTTTCAGCAGAGATGCAGAAGAACATAGTTCTAACTCCCAGCTGGTAGAGCAACGGGAGCTTGTACTAAGCCGCCTAGTTCTTCTGGTAGATCAACATAGCAGTTATAGCCAGTGTCAGTTTGTTTCCCTTGGATTCAGGTTCCCTCTCTGTTCGCTTGCCTACTTCTTAAGATGGATTGTGACCAAGACCACTGGAACAAGTCAGGAGCAAAAGGAGTAGTACAAGAATGTTGGAGGGATGGGGTGAAGGAATATCGTTCTAAACATTTTTCAAATACACGGTCTCATGATGATGACTTTCTTTCCTGTACACGCAGGGAGCAGAGGAAAAACAGACTAAATTGATGGCTTTGGAAACTAATCAACTGTTCTTGCAGGCTTTTTAGTACGTAAAGAAATGCCATTGAAAGCATTAATTAAAAGTAATCTTGAAGTTGAAGATTACTTTTTCTGAAATTTGGCCTAAACATAATTATTTTTGTATTTTGGTCCTGATTTGGTTACCCTGCCTCAGACACACAGCCAATGTGTCTGTGTCTGTATACTTACAGCTACAAGTACTGTGACAAAAACTTTCTCCATTTTTTTTTTTTCTTCCAGGATGTAAATGCTTATTTATTACAGCTACACTGACATGATTGGGAAACTATGTGTGCTTACGTGGTGAAACAATCCCCTGAAGTGTCCCTGAGATGTACGATTTCTGAAAGCCTTTTGAGAAATACTGGCAGAAGAGAACTGAACTGTCAAGCTGTTCAATGAAACCACTAACAAAATCCTAACAATCTACTTCACATTGAAGTGGAAAAATGTCTAGTAGGAGCAACTTTTACTTCAGTGAGGTGAAAGTGCACTATGAAAACTGTATGCCTTTGCTGCATTTGGGATTCACTCAGTTACTAGGTATTAATTTAAATGCTACTGTATTTACTGCAACATCTCATAAAAGAAGATGAATTACACTGTCACGAAGACAAGACAGAGAACCAGTTATAAGGAACCAACAAAAGCAATCAGCATTAAGAGCTTTTAAATGTTTCTTTCACAAGAGAACTCCAAAATGCACAACTATCCTCCAATTACACAAAACCTTCGGAATATTCAATTACTTCTACATTTTAATCAAATTATTAAAGACAGTTTTTGTTTGCACTATTGAGAAACTATACAGCAAAGATGCCTTAATTACTAGTGTTTCAAAAAGCCAATGTGCTAAGATGCAAATAGCTATCGTGTTCAGATTGTGATGAAAAACTACAAAAATCAGGGTTTCACATCGTGTAGTTAATGAAACATTGCACATATACAAAAAATCATGTATGAAAAATACTATAAATACCTGAGGTTAAGCTTGGATAAACAGTTGTTGCAAATGTCAGCAGAATGGTGAATTTATGTCTAACAAATGTTTTTATATTGTATGTGGATTTCTAACACAGTAATCTGTTCTGTATCATTTAAACTACATGCAAATAAGTAAATATATTAAATGTATCTACTGTTTTCTTTTCAAGTTCATAAAAATTTCTAGAATAATCTCTTCCACAGTACTTTTTATCATAGATATTTATGTCTGTTTGAAATGTTTACAGCCAGATGAGGCCATGTTATTCAAATCATGCCCTTTTTATACTACCTCCTTTAAGAAATTGACAAAGAGCTTTTGTGAAATTCATCAAGTTCTAGCCTGATCAATGGTGGCAAACTCATACCAACAACAGCATTCAAAATACAGCTATAAACTCTTTTACTGTCCTGTTGCTATCCTGTACTACTTTAATTTAAAAGCTATAGCTTAATAGCTCTGAGGGAGTTTTGCTTTTAGGCTTGCGATTGCCTTTTTTTATTTTGTGATTAGGAAGCATGCTTTTCCAATTAAAACTTACGAAGTGCCAGCTGTTCACTTAAAACATAAATGTACATGCACAGCATGTATCACCAAATAGTCTACTTCCTTAAAAAACCTATGTACTTCTAAAGGTTGTTTTCGTACCTAGTATTAAGTATATGCACTTTTATTGACATGCAGGAGAAAAGTCTTTTGATAGCCCCAAGTGGTTTTTGCTTTACCGCTGAAATAAATTAATTTTAAACTCTGGTAGTGGTCAACAGCTTTAGGCCTCCTGTTGCTTCATTTTGTATTTCATTTACATACCATTATTGCTGACTTCTGAAGACCAGCTAGAAATCTGTCATCAGAACGTGGTGCTTTTGGTGGTTTAAAGAATATTCAAATAACCAAAGGTTTTGCATTTCCCAGGACAGTCAGCTACAGGGAAGAGTTTTGGGACATCCCAAAACAGAGAACTCTGTGGTATAATCTTGATATGCATATAGCCAAATTCTTTTTGCCAGAATTGTTACGTACCATTAAAGATACTTCACACCCAAAAGAGTTTGAGATAGAACTTGCTAGTTTTCAAATGTTCTTGCTGTCATTAAAAAATTTAAAGGAACTACAGTATGATGAGGTTCTTCTATTGCTTTTCTGTTCCGTTGAGCACTTAAATGTAAAAGTAACATAAAGATTAGCTTCATAATTTGGGTAGCAGTTGCTGAAACTCTTGGATTATTCCTAAAGGAGAATACTGTAAAGGTGATAAACTCGAATTTTATTTTCTCCTAGTTTTTTTTAATAGACAAAATGAAGTAACTCGTGGCCATTTATTTCCGATAACACAAGAAGTAATAATTGTAATTGATTAAAGTGAAATACTCAAGTCAAAAATCCAGCTTGACTGTAGATGTAAATATATGGGCTTATAATGAATTCTGCATGTGGCCATGGATCTACCAAATTGTAACTGTGGATGGTGCTTTTGTTCTAGTGTCAAGGGAAGATTTTCTTGAGGATCATTATTGAGAAATATCTAATAAAATATGCATTATTTTTAACTGCCAAAGGTTGTATTTTGACAGCATCAATAATACAGTATTAAACATGTCATTGGTATCTGTGCCTTATTTTAAATGAATTTTTTTACTGTTTTCAGGCAGCTACTAGACTGTAAGTACGAGATTCTGGTCTCTCCGTTATGAAATGATTTTTCTGTCATGATGTTAAAGAACTCATTTAAACTATTCAGGCTCAGCTTGTATGCTCTTCCGTTCTCAAATGGCTAGGAATCAGTTTTGCTGTAATAGAATGTATACATATGGTATCTGCTTAAAGGTGACGTGAGTAAAATGTCTTAATAGCTGTGTAACTCCGTGGTACCCATGTAGTTGTCTCTGAATCCAAGAATTAAGTTTATGAACGCTTGTGCATAAATGCAAATATTTGTGACACTTTCTGAAAATCCTGTTTCTAGGATGTGTCAAAAGATCCAGGCAGAACTAATCCTTTATCCTGTATTTCCTGTGATGCAGAAGTGTGCATGTACTTGGGGATGAAGGATGCCTCAGTGCAGCCGTTCTTCGTGTTATACCACTTGCTGTTTTTCAAAAGTATTAATTTCCTATCATGTCTTTTGCCTCAGTGTTCCCTGAGAGTACTTGAGGCTGGCTGCTGAAAGGGTGTTTGTCTGAAGCATGAACTAGGACTTGTCTATCCCCGAAACAGAAGGCTTAAGGAAGCCTTCTAGCTCTGCCTCTTTCTGCAGAGCTAAATAACCGCCAGTGTTCTGTTAATGTAATAATCAAAGTTTAGGTATTGCTGACAGCTTGCTGAAGGATTAGATGGGAAGAGATACCCAGCTAATAAGCATGGTAAAAGGAAGCTAGCATCTCCTAATGATTATGTATAGCTCCAGTTTGAAGGAGTTACACCTCTTTCTTAATAGAGTACTCCGCAGTGGAACACCCTTGTATCGCACAGGTAGTGCAGTTCCAGGCTACTTAATAGTGCTTACAGATTGTTACTCGTGTCCTACGCTGAGTGACATCGGCCCCACTGCCTCATACCTTATGTATCTTAAAGTAGGCCGTGTTTTCATTTTCTGGTGTCTGAAGTAGGAAAGTTAGGAGTTACAGGTCTAGACATTTTTGAAGAGTCACAAGTTTTGAAGGTGGACGCTACAGTACTGATTTGTGTGTTTGGGGTTTTTTCTTGAAAGGGTGGGCATTTTTGCGTGTCAAATCTTGAAAGTGTCATGTGCAAAGCTTACATTTTGAAACTAGCAAGCAGTTGCATTTGCCGGTTCATCTTGCCAAATCTCCCAGTTTTACAGAAGACTGAGTGTCTTACTGTGGAGATTTGCGGCTGTATTTCTGTGCCCAGTTTTCTGGTACAAAGGGAAGCAGGTGGTTCATAGTCAGTTATTTCAGAATACAAAGCCGTGCAAATCCTGCTACTGGCATGAAGTTATTCCAACTTTTGTACAATGCAAATTCTTTAGTTTATGAAAAGAGTTGGGTCTTACGTGAGGATTTTATACTGAACTGATGCTGCATTAGAGGAGAAAAAAAAATGAAGGTGTTTTTAATAGCTTCAGTAAAAGCCAGACAGCATAGTTTCATTTTTGCCTTTAGTCTACCTTCTTACACACAGTCATTGTAGGCTACAGATGAAGATTCACTGAGAGACTAGATTGAGCATGCTTGTGCTGTTCGTGCTTATATGGAATAAAAAGAAATTTTTTAACAAAATGTAAGTTAAATGGCTTGTTTGCTGTCTTCAAATGAGATGGCAGGGAGGGGAGAATGAAAATCCTAGATAAGACATAGGGCTAGCTATTTAACACTACTCATTTTGAAGCAATTTTGAAAAATATTCCCTCTTAAAACTTTTCACACAAATTTTGTTAATAACTATTAATTGCAGTGCGCACTCATGGCTGCAAGTTTCAGTCTGAACTTGATTGAAAAGACTATTTATTTTCACTCTAAATAACCATAGCTGCAGGTTTGGGTTTTTTTATTGCGTACTAAGCTGGACTCTGGTGCTGGCCTGCTGTATGGGAGGCAGGAGGTATAGCACTGTCCCTTAATGGGATAGAATAGAAATAATCACACAGACTTCAACTGCTGCAGACTTAAAATACTTTTGTTTCCCTACTGACTACAGTTTTGTAGTATATTTCTTTATGTAGATTGTAGCTGCTGATCATACTGCTATAAAATGAGATTGCTACTTTCAGGTTGAATGGGGTATGTTGTTTCCTATACGCACAGACCACTGCTTCAGTGCAGTCAGTCATTACTTGGAATGATGTAGTGTAGATGAAAAACTTAACTACTGGAGCCTTGAACATTTGTACTTTGCTATAACAAAATACAAGGATGCCATGTTCATATTTTTCATAGATTTTTTTTTTTCTTATTCCTTAATTTCAGTGCTTAAAGCCATTTAAATTCCCTTTGGGAAGTGATAGCTGCCAAAACAGGTGATAAAAATGCTTTGACAAATACGCTTGTAACTTGCTTTCATGTGCTTCTGTGAATTTGGGAAGGAGGCTGTCTTCTATATGCATAGGCTTGAAAGAAACAACTAGTGGATTTTACTGAGACTGCAACCATTTTCTTTTTTTTAGGTAAGCACTATGTGTATTGTGAAACAACTAAAACGAATTTAAACATTAAGATGTTACATACCAAGGTGGCCTGCTCTTGTGGGTCTAAGTGTTGGAATACATCCACACCTGAGCATCATACTTCAAAGGGACCTGCAGACAGCTGCAAATAGCTCTTACAATTTAGGTTGATAGCTTTTTTTCAAGTTGCATTTAATCTAGTGAGCTTCACTTTCAAAAAGTCTGATTTATGTTTGGATCGTGCAGTTGCCGCTTTCACTTGTTTCAGATATCCCATGGATTGAAAGACTTAGTACAATAAGTACTCTGGCTTCAGAAAAATAGCCTGTCTTTTGCTTTTTGTGGCAACAGGCTTTCATGACACCCCTCTTCTGCATGAGACTAACTTGTTTTCTGCCAGAGCCAAATCATTTTTAGAGACACTATTTCAGAGGCAGATTGCCATGTTCCAGAGGCCGCTGGCATGCTTGGTTCTAAATGGAGAAGTTGCACAAATACAGTCAGCTGTTAGGAGAATGCATATTTCATTATTGTCCTTGCCTTATCACATGTGAATCAGCTGTGCCATTATCTACTTAGTCTAGAAAAAGTGGAATGATTGATTATAGGGGTGATGAAGTCTTAACGACTCTTGGCTGTAAGAAAGCAAAAATGCTACTTCCATGCTGACAGAACTGCTACAATGAACGAAGAAAAGGAACTGTTTGTTGTGTACTTGATTTGGAGAGCAGAAGTCTCTTACTTTGTTCTACGTCTGCTAAGAGTTCTTTGTCTTGAAGCTAAAAGGCATAGACATTTATGTATGTTTGTTTAAAATAACATTGTTTCTGACTGAAAAGGAAAAAAACCTTGCTGCAGGCGTTTCTCAATGATGCCACCCCATGTTCCAGCTGCAGAAAAATAAATAAAATTATGAAAATATAATTAACCATCATTGTACAAGTAGTGGTAAAACTTTATTTTCAACTTTGTAAGGTTCTGGCTCTTATGAGTAAAGTAGTGAACCAAAGCAAGACTGAAGAATAACTAGCAGGCTCTGTTCTCTGCCTTGTGTTCTGATAAGTCTAAAAGGCTGAATTTTTTTTTTAATCAACCAAAATGAGTGATGATTGATGGAAGCATTAATTCTGGAGAGATTCTGTGCCAACAGCCAGCACTAGCATAAGAATAAGCTGGGTAGCTGACTCTGAAGTGAACCCTGCCCACCAGAGCAACTCTCTCCTTAAATAAATCAGAAAATCTATACTGTTTAATATTATTCCTATTTATTAGGAAGGACCTCTTGATACTTCAAGTAAAACCCTGAATTTGCAGCTTTTTCAGTTATGCTGTGGTTAGTGTGCTCTGCGCAGAGTGAGGAGAGGGGCAATTCTGAACATTGAGATTTTGAGATCTCCTGGTATTTGGATGATGGAGTAGTGCTGCAAGGGGCCCCTGAAAGTATTTGCTGCTGAGTGGTGGCATCCATAATCATTAAAGGGGACTTGAGGGCTTGAACACAGGCAAACTGTCATCAGGACTGTGAGTGATATGTGCCTCTACTTGTCTGTTGGTGTAGGGAGTTGACTTGTATAAAATTAAAACTAGAGAAGGAGGAGTGTTTGTTTCAGATAAGGTACAGAAATTCCCACCACCTGAGAAAGGTGCCTGTGATAACCGGAGGTTGTTTGATGCAGGGAAGTCTTTCCAGTCTTTGCCGAACTCCGCAACAGTGAGGCACTTTGCAGAGGAAGGCTGGAGACTTGGTGCTTGCAGAGCAGTCACGTTTCCTCCCAGTTGCTGCTTTTCCACCCCTCGGACGTGTTGGAGCACATCTGCTAGGCTGAGTTCCCAGCTCCACATCAACCTTGTCACCTCTCCAAGTGAGAATAAAATGCCTCTGTACTTGGCACAGCTGGTTTCCCAAGTGATGTCTTGTATCTCAAGTCTTCTAGCTTCTCACTACAAACAAAATTATTACCTTAGTGTCATCAAACTGTGAAAACGTAGAGGCTTATCCCTCTGATGAATAACATGGTAACTGCGGATGCTACCACTTTGTTTACCCCTTATGTTAAAAGTAGAGAAGCAGAATGATGCCCACTAATGTAGCGGCTCTATCAGTTACCAGGCTTAAGATGAAGCTGTTGTATTAGGTGTCTTTGTGTGTATGTATATAAATGGGTTTTAAACATAAATATTCTACCAAGTATTAATTAAAAGTGTCCACAGTTCCGAGCATTAGAAATGGTGGGCTGGTGACTAGTTAAGGAAATATCATGCTGTTTAGAGGTGGGCGGCTTGCTGGTTTGGGGGTTGTTTTTTTTTTTCTCATTCTTCACCCATCTGGCCTCCCCCTCTGAGTATGGGTCTTCAAATTTGTTTGTGTCTCCTTGAATTCTCACTTTTTTGAGATTATGCCTTTTAGGGTGGTTTTGTGAGCCTGCAGACAATGATCAGGGAGTTGGGCAGAGTGCGGACATGTGAACAAGGCTCGTGAACACGATGCTGTGCAAGCACATGTCTGCAGTCGTTGCTGTGCAGAAGTACTATGGTTACACTTGCTTCTGCATTCCAGTGCGTTTATGTTTCAACTGGTGGCATGTCTCTTAACATCTGTAAAGGGATTCTTTCCATCTTATAACTTGATTCAGAAAGCAGTATTAGTTGCTTCCCAGCTGAACAGAAAAGCTTGCTCCTAAAGCTAAAAACAAACAAAAAAGGGACGCACGCACCACACCCCCTCCCCAAAAAAAAACCAAAACCCCACCCAAACTGAAAAACTAGAATTCACTTATTTCCAGCATAAAGTAATGCTGTGGTGAGATGAAGCAAATGCTGCCACCGATTTCTCACTAAAAAGGGTACATAAGAATGCCTTTCTGAATGAGGAGTCTCTGATACAGATTTTTAGGATGAGTGCATTGTGTTTTAGCAGTTCCCTTTCTAGATTGTTTGAATATTTGGTACATGACCTCAGCCACCTTACTCTGAAGGGCTGTAAATTGGAGAACGCCCTTGGAGCTGCCGTCACAACTGGCAGTTTGCTGACAGCCTTTACCTTGGGGACTAGCAAGGCGTATTTCAGCATTTCTGTATGCAGGCTTTGCTGTACATACTTCTGATATGTGCTTCCTTATTTAACAGTTCTCTGCGAGCTCTGGAAAACGAGCATTTAGCCTCTGGTGACTCACTTGAGTCTGCTTTGGATGAAACGGTTCTCATACCAGGAGTTCTGCTTATATGGAAGGAACTCCAAGACCTTCTCTTCCTCTATAAACTCACCAAATATAAACCCTTACTGTAATAGGCTTCCGTGACAAATCTGTTTATCACAGTTCTTGGTATCCTCATTAATACTTTTTTCTGACAAAATGGATTGATCTATGGTTTTCTTGTAATATTTGATTCCTATGCTACTTTTCATACCTCATAGAACAGGTTCTATCTATTAGCTCTGAGGTGTATCTCCAAGATACTGCTGTCCACGTTTTTCCTGGTGTTTGGCATAACTGTCAGATTTTTCATGTGTTTATTTGAAGTTGTCTTTTGGCCAGGAAACAAATTCAGACCTTGTGCTGATTTTAATGGTCTGAAATAGTATCTTCACAGGTGTTTAGGAGCACTGTGCTTTTTGATGAAAGTATCACTTATGGTGGCTTTGTAGCAGTATAACTGAATTTTACAATCTCAACGACGAGAGACTTGAGAGGAAGAACTAACTTGAGTCAGATGGCTCCCACAAGCCCTACCTTTTGCTCACACATCTTGCAGTGAGGTAAAAGAAATAAAAGCAGTAATTACTGCTCTAGGGAATATTTGAACCCAGCCTCAACCACAGCTCCTGTCTCATATATCACTTTTCCTCCTCGTGGCAGCACCAGCAGTCCTGCAGAGTTGTGGCATGTATGGAGCAGGTGCAGCACTGCTCCCTGGTCTGCTGCTCGCCTCTGCTAAGAAAGTGGGAGACCGTCTAGGATTCTGTCCTAGCAGAACTTCCTTAGAAGATGTTCCAAACTCACATCTGAAGTCATGTCCATGATTCAGTTATAGAATTGCCTGGTTTTCTTTCATGTATGTGCCTCTTCTAGGTCAACGTGCCACTGTGTGCTTTGTGTGCCAGGTAAATCTTCTCACTTTAAAACGCATGAGCTCAGACTCTTTACTCTCCCCGTGTTCTGTCCAGCCACAGAACTGGCTGTGTAAAAGCCTGCAATGGGACTTGCTGGTGGTCCACCTGAACTTGAGCTCTCTGTGGCCTTGCTGAAGAACACTCTATTCTAGATACCTATGCTGCAGCTATTAAAAGGTCCAGTTGCTTTTTCATAGAGCATCATGCTATTTTATGGAGAAAGGGATACCCTATATAATAACGTTATCAATTTCAGAGATGAGCAGGTTGGTGGTGTGTGTTTAGTTTGAGTGGTTTGTTTTGTTGGGTGGTTTTTTACTTTTTTCCTAAACAGGTATTACCTGGGCCCTCGGTTTCATGTATATTTTTGTTAAGAGTTAATGTACTTTATTTCTTCCCCCTGCCCCCTAACTCTTGCATGAACACAAAGTAGCCCTGGCAGTTATTTGATTTTGCTTCCCCTTTCCAATACTTATTTTGACATGTCAATATCTAAAACATCATCTTTACCCTTGCAAAAAGTAATTCTAAACTAGACACTAGAATCTCTGTCACCTGGAGAGAACACCACTTTTAAGATGCTTTTCTGAATCCTTTAGGCTTGCAGGAGACAGTAAAAGCTTATAAATTAAATCCTGCAATAATATTTCTGTGGATTGTTTTGCCTAAAATAAAAGTTCTAAAAGCAAAATACAAAATTGAATTCAGGACTTTTGCTGTCTGTGGCAAAGCTACTGCTTCCAGAGGGCCTGGATTTCACCAGACATTATACAGAGCTTCCCTGAGGAGCCTGCTGTCGAATACATTTCCAAATAGTGAAAGCAAGTAGCTAGAAGGGGAGAAGAGGCGTCTGAAGGTGACTTGTGCTCCTGTTTTTTCCAAAAACTTAAACTGTTACATGAGGAATACAAAAATAACCCATTCTTACATAGGTAAGTATGTGACTTACAAAAAATTAAGGAGGAAAAATGTAGGTGTTCAAACCCAGGAATTTTATGGCAAATACAAGACCTCATGCTGCATTTGGAAAGATTTTGTATGATAAAGCTTGTATTATGGATCTAGAAATTACATAATTTAACCCCATAGTGCTGATCTAAGAAATGGCAAACCCTGCTTCAGGCTGAACTATTAAAATGAAAAACAAACAAACAAACAAAAAGAATATAATCTAGACAGAATCGCTGTACTCCCATAGGACTCTGATTTACCTCTAGTCTGGGGTTGACATAGGCACATTTGCGTCAAACAGGAAATACTACTACTTACTGCAACGCTGCTAATCGTGTTGCTTTAATTAAGCTGTTTAATACATTGGATAGCAATGTAACAACGCATAGAAAATTAGCTTGTTTGCCATTGATTAATGATAGATAATGTGTGCAGTTCACCACAGTGGTTCATTTGAGCAGTTCTCTCAGGCTCATCAAGGCAAGTCTTTACTTGCACAGTCTGATGACTCAGCATAAAAGCACACAGAATAGAAATGCACATTAAACATAAAAACAGGATTCATGTTTAGTTTTCTTACAGTGTAATAGAGGTGTAATGCACCTCCAATTACTTCATTCAGATAAACAAGGCAAAAATTTAAGGGTAGAAGAGCAAAAGTTGCTTATTTCAATAACAGCTTGAAAATAGTTACAGAAGAATCACAGGCCAATACAGTGAAAAGAGTAACTGCTGACAGTCTTTTCATATTGTCTTGTTCAAGTGTTGAATTTCAAAGAAGCAGCAGCTTGTAAACTCCCTAAGTATCAGCTGTGCATGGGTAAGGTGATATATATCAAATGCCAGTCTTGTACAAGAAAGGTGATACAGAGGAACTGAAAGCCAAGGAGAGCTACAATTCTCAGCTTCTCAAGAACAACCAGTATGTGGTAGTTTAAAAAAAAAAAAAAAAGTGTTTCTACAGCTACTGGTGGAGATGACAAGCAGTAGGAGTAGCTAAAGCTTCAGGAAAAACCAAAGCACTGCAGAAACATTTGTTCATTTCTGAGAGCAAGAAATGGCCAACTGAATTCAGAGGCGCTGTAATGCTCTATAAATAACAGAATGAGTTGAAGGTCCAGCTTGTTTTCTTCTGCTTCGTTAAAGGTCTTACTACTTTCATATTCAGTTTGAATCCAGATTTGTTATTAGTACACACTGTAATAGTTTTTGTAACAGTATATTTAATAAACCAAAGAGAATGTTCATAATTTAGAAAATGCTGCTCCAATTACAATTGCATTGTTATCCTTTTAAGTTCCACAATAACTTGTGTAAAATAAAGACGTTCCCCCTCCCCCCATCCCCCCAAATTAAGGAAAGGTAGGCTTAGAAATTGTGCAAATCAATCTTTAGTGATCTTTGGTCAATCACCCCCTTGAAAACCAGCATAAAGTTTCATGATAGGCCAGAAATTCCTAGACTTCCAGCCTGCTGCTTTTGGCCTTTCTTTCTCCAGTTTCTCCTAGCACAAAAGCAACTGTTGCATAACTTAAGCAACTGCTTAAGGCTGTCTGAACTACAGCAGCCCTTTGCATGTCGGACATGGGATTTCCCAGACTCTCTGCTGGGCAGACAACTTGCAGACCTGCTCTGACTGTGAACGTGTCACTTGGTTCCTGAGTAGGATTCTCTCTGGTAGAGCATCCTACCAAAGTGCTTGCAGCTGCTTTGTGGTTTTGTGTTGCTCTGACCTCCCATCGGATGTGAACCAATTCTACACAGCATGTGAACTTCTTGAGCTTGAAATACAAAGAAATGAATGTTGTTTTGTGGTGGTCTATTACCAATGTTGCAGTAAAGCAAAAAAAATACTTATGTCATTCTATAAAGGATGTGATAATGCTATATTATCTGGAGGACACCTTGTGGCATTACAGAAGTAGAATCCAGATGTAAAAAAAAACAGCATTTAGACTGCATACCAAGAAATAAGGGTTTTAAACTGCTTATATTTTTGGAAATGAAATGTCACAGTGATGCGTCATTTTAGCCTTAAGTAAATGATTACAGGTGGTGTCTGTACAAGCAACAACACAGGAATCTGAGGACGTGTGTAGCACCATTCTGTGTGGCATTGCTTCTTACATAATCAGCTTAATGGATGCCATAGTTCTTAAACATGCTGCTTGCATGGTTTATGTATGATTGCTGCTTAACAGAGATGTAGGGACAAATTTTATAGTGAACAGGAGCAGATGAGGACTGTAGTCAAAGTACTATAAAACCAACTTCCAGGTGACCGTCACGTTATACCCATATTTGTTCTGCCTGCAAGAGGGGGTCTGGAAATTTTTACAGCAGGAAAATTATGCTCCTTTTCCCTGCACTTAAACTAATAATCACATTTCCTCCACCAAAGAATGAAACTTCAGTTCAGTGAAGATCAGTTCAATTGCAACCAGACAAAACTGGCTATTATCTGGCAATCTCAATGTCAGCATTTGCTAACTCCTATGAAGAGTGTACTAAAGTACTATCCTGTTTATGGTTTTGGACATATATTATCAAAAAGGCGGAAAAAATTAATTCCTGGGGAAAAAAGTCCTGAAGTTGGAGGTGGAAATTGAGGTAAGGTAAGGCTAAGAGAGAAGTATCAAGTATGACTGCTGTTGGAAAAGCAAGGTAGGACAATCCTGGGTACTGGAACCCTGGATCTTCCAGTGCCTGCCCACGCAGAGACATCCTTAAGGAAAAGGCAAAGAGGTTTCTTCACAAAGCTGTACAGTGTGGGAATTTATAACACAGAGTGTCAGGGTACAAGAAAATGTTTCACGACTTAGGTTTTATTGAGTGCTTTTCAGCGTACAGCAAAATGTTGGGGAAAGCATCTGAATCTCAACAATTTCCAATGAAGTCTGGCCAGTCAACTTGAGGTGAAAGCAAACAAAGGGGTGGATGAAGGCTAGCTCTCCGAGACAGGAAAGTCCTCAAATGTACGCGCCGACTCCATGCTGGTGGGATGGATGCGTTGGAGATGCAGAGATTATTCTGACAGCTACTGAGTTTACAGGGTACTGGGAGACTTCCTGCCCCAACAGTCTGTCAGAAACGGAGTGTAGGATAACATCCAGAGCACTGATGGGCAATCTTCCTGAAGCAGACTGGTATTCTGGAGCAAGTCAGGATGGCGGCCTGTGTATGTTTCTGCCCCAAGGCAGAAGTGGGACCCTCTCAGGACATCTTACATTCAGGACAATACAAAGAATGTCACGCAGAATCCAGGCCGCAATCCTGACTTGTTCTGCCCATGTTCTTAGGTTAAACCAAGTAAACATTTCTAGTGTAGCACTGTAAATTGCCAGCAGATGGCATAATGATGCCATGCTACAATAAATTTATTAGGAAAAAAAATCAGTGCTGAAGGAAATACTGCACGATTTTTGTTAATTCTGTGTTTAATCGTAGTAGAGCTCTTTGTGAAGGAGAGAGCTCAGTAAATGAGTTAACCGGCTGTTGCCTTCCACAGTACCTTTATGCTGAATTCTTCCATCTACCTTCAGTTTGTGTATTCTCATACATCTGTGTGCTTGGGTGGGCATTCTGATTTTTTCTCACCTCTAATTAGTTTCTCAGAAAAAAAAAAGTAGATACGAGTATTCTGATGAACATCTAATTCTCATTTATTCTTTATATCAGCCAGGTCTGCGTCTCTGCTTGCACTCAACATTTGGGAACCAGCATTCCTCATGCGGTGCGCTGGGTGTTACCTGCATGCCTATACTGGGGGACTGACAAAGACTACAGTGAGGTTAGAAGCAGATGGCTGAAGCTGCTCCCTGCTTGTCTGCTGAAAGTCAACAGCTCTGCATATCGCTGCCTGAATCACACGAAAAGGAGACTGTGGGCTGCTGTTGCAATGTATGTCCAGTGTATTAAAGTAAACTAGTATCAACGACAGGAGCAAGTACATTTTCAAAAGCAAAATATTTAAATACTAGCCAAAGCGCTATTAGCTTTACAGAAAGAGAGGTGTTCAGAGCAACTGCACTAAGATGTTCAAAGGTGAATTAAAGTTTATGAAAATGCTTTACTAATGGTGAACTACAAGTAAAAAAAAATATATAGCAAATTTTGCTAGTGTTCAGAATGTGGTAAGGATTGAGCACAAAAATAAGTTCTGCTGCATTTTTGTAAACTCTTTTTACCCTCAGGGAAGGAAAAAGCTCTCTCTCACGCTACTTAAGACTATCCACCAGTATCCCAGACTACATGATTCTCTGGTAAATAACTATGATGCTTATGGATTTTAATGTTGCATTTGGAGAGCTCAGAGGGGTGTAATGGGTCTCCTCTGCTTTTTTGGTTTGTACATGAAACCAAAAGCGACAAGAATGTGGAGATAAGGATTTCAGTGTTATCAGTGTGAAGGCATGACGTTAGTCTAGACCTCCTCTTTGTTCAACCTATAAGGGACTGTCAGCTCTCATCCATCTGGCTGACAGTTCCATAGCATTAGCGACAGCTGGTTAAAGTAACTCAGACAAAACCAAGAATTTGGCTGTGAGCAGGGTAGAACTTTTCAGAAACTTGCCAGTTTTTACATGCTGTTACTCAGGGAGTGAATCCATCAATGAAGACACAGCTATCAAACACGGAGGTCATCCTTGATTGCACTTGCAGGTTGATGGAATTGCTCGGCTGTTTCTATTGAACTGAAACTGTTGCTTGGCAATTTTATCTGTCTTTTCTGACCAGGGATTCACTTGACATCAAGCTGCAGATGCAACTTTGCCAATAGTGAAATTCCTTCCAGAAAAAAAAAACAACAAAACAAGTAGCATCTCACAGATGATGTACTAAGAAAATCAATAGTTGGTTATATCTGGTTGTATTTTGATAAATTTATACCTGGACATTTTTATTTGTTTCCATTTGTACTACTTTTGGTTTGGGTTTTGTTCCTTTGATGTACAAGGCAAACACCCACAGCATAATATCAAAAGGCACAAATAGCATTGTGCGATCCACTCAAATGAGATGCTGTTATAGCCAGTCTTAATCGAAAAGGAAGTAATCCACCAAATTAATTATTTTCTCAGTTGTGTATACTTAAAAATACAGTAACCAATTTATCTGTTTGTATGAAATAGAGCTATTAATATGCAAAGAAGTTACACAATGAGAGAAGGAACTGTTTACCTAACATTAAAACAGCTGCATGCCAATACAGGTATTAGAAACTTCACATACATAAAGATACACTTCTGCAATGAAAGCTGCACCCACAGTCAGGGTTTCTACATGAGGATGGGATTCTAGCCAAGAGGCTAACTAACTTGTCAGTTAGCAGGATGACAGAGAGATAGAAGCTTCTTAGACTAGAATATAGAAGAACAATTGAGGTGTTCTTTTCTTTGGGTTCACAAGGCTTTAAACCAAGTAACTGTATTATCTAGGTTATAAAAATAAATTGAGGTTGAGGAAATCCTTAAATGTGGAGGGCATGACCATTCTGTCTGGTCTGACAGCATCCTAATACAGTTCCTTGAGGATAGTTAGAAAATAGAAGCATTTTTATGCTAACTGCATATGAAAACTAGTAACACGAGGTGTCACTACGAAGACAACGTCTTTCTGTGGTGTTATACTGGAAACTGTTGTGTGTCTGGCTTTAACATAAACGCTACTATTTAGTGATTCTGTTGGTAAACGCCTGCTTCATTAACAAAACCTTAAAAAGGTGATGCTCAAAGTTATTCACTTCAGATAAGCTACCTGCTAACACTTTTCAGTTCTAGCATTCTTAGGTTTCCACCCCCAAAACTGCTGGACTTTCTTGCATTTGTGAGTTTATGCAACAGAAGAGCCTCATCAATTGTATGTCTTCCTGGTTGTCTCCAAAGCAGAGACATCTCAAAAATACTACCAGAGAAATAATTACCCCATTATAATTTACCCCAAAACATTATCCCACTCACATGGGCTGACACATGCTTTCAAAACCAGGTTCATCAACTTTAACATAATCATGCTTAATAACTAAACGTTTTCAACTTTTTCAGTAATTAGCTCTGACATAAGTAAGAGGTAGAAAGGAAGCAAGCGTAGCCACAGTGTGACAATGATACATATGACGTAACAGGACGTGCTGCGTAAGGGGAAGACGGGTAGGGAAGGTATTGCAGCCCCCTCGGCTTCTCTCTGTGCCTGCCCACCAAGTAGTACCTTTTCATAGTATTGTACTGTCCACAAGCCCTAGTTATTCATCAGAAACAAACTGCAGCACTATAAATCATTGGTTAAAAAAAAAAAAAGAAGATACTTTAGGCCTTGATTTAATGACCGATTCTAATTTTTTTCTTTTGTAAAAATTTTTATTTTTTCCTAGAAAAAAGCTTGTTATTCTTTGCATGGTAACTACTACGACTTAACTTAAAATTAAAATGTCTCAATGCTAAATGGATCCATCTGTTACCAAGGGAGATGCATCTATTTCTTACACGTTTATGCTCTTCACGTTCACGTTTGTTTCCTTCCACGTCTTAAGCAGCGAATTACCTTAGCCTTCGTTTTTACTCACAAACAGAAAAACAAAGGAGCCCTCCCTGCCCTTCCAACACCCACCCATTTCTCATCTTGGAATAAGGGCGTTGTTGAAGAATTGCGTCCGGGGACAGACTTCCCCGGCGGCAGGTTACCTGTGCCGTACAGTCACAGCGAGCTCCGCAAAACATTTTTAGCGGCTGCGCTGCTTTTCGGGCCCGAGGGCCCCAGCTGCGAGGTCTGAAGGACGCCCGCGGACTGCCGACCCGGACACGGGCCCCGCAGGCCCCACGGGGAAGCCGCGGCCGGCCGCCGCCGCCACCCGGGCGGCCGTGGGGCTCGCCTCCCCCTCGCGACACGTCATAGCCGCACCCTCACGCCTATTCGCCAGTGCGCTGTACGTCACCCGGCGCGACGGCTGGCGCTCAGCGTACGAGCGGCGGCGCCGTACCCGTGCCGTGAGGGAGGTGGAGGCGGCGCGATGGCGGCCCGGAGCGGGTGTGCGGGCCTGCTGCTGCCGCCGTTGCTGCTCGGGCTCCTGGCGGTGCCGCTGCCCGAGGGCGCCCGCGGATCGGAGGCGGTTGGGACGGCGGAGGCGGCGGGCGGCGCGGGCCCTGGGGAGCGGTTTAAGATCGAGGGCCGGGCCGTGGTGCCCGGGGTGAAGCCGCAGGACTGGATTGCGGGGGCGCGGGTGCTGGTGGACGGGGAGGAGCACGTCGGCTTCCTGAAGTGAGCGCCGGGCGGGGCGGGGCGGGGGTCTCGGCGCCGGTCCCGGCGGGGGGCTCGGAGGTGCCCGCTGTCCCCCGCCCCTGAGGCCTCCCTCCCGTTGCCGCGGCCCTAAGATGGCGGCTGGTCCGGCGGAGCCGAGCGGCTCCCCGCCAGCTCGCGCCCGGCTCTGGCGTTGCTGGTGCGCTGGCACCTCGCCCTGCCGGGCGCTGGGGGCGGGCGGGCCGGCAGCGGGGGCCTGCAGTGCGGCGGGGGACGGTGTTCTCGGCCGCCTGCAGGCGTGGCCGCGCGGATGGCTCAGGCCGCTGGCTTTTTAGCCATGAAAATACCGGTGCTGACTTGTAATTTGAAAAACCAAACGCATTTGGCATTAAATTATGGAGTACGGTGTTTGTTCTCAGCTTTTGTGGGTTCACGTTCTGTTACTTATTTTTAAGACCCTCACCTTAGCAAAGAACTTACTCATTCTGCAGAAATGTTTGTTTGTGGCAGAAAGTTACGGTTGTAGTTATTTATTACAGGACCTGTGAAAAACTTACACTGTACTAGTGAAAGCCGTTTCAAGGGATATGGCTTTATTCCTTCACACAACATCATGGAAATCTATTTGGAAGGTGTAAAGAATCCCATTAGCTTATTCACTCTCAGGTGGCAGTGGGTATATTCACATCAGCAAATGATCTAGAGCCATTAAGACAGAAGATGTCATCAGAATTAAGAATTGAATTAATCTCATAGTTTCAAGCTAATTCTAAACTTTTTATTGTTTTTATTACAGTATAATACATTCCTTTTAAAATTATGTGTTAAAATGGCAAAGTTTATATGGAATTAAGATACACCATCATAAATACCAATCACTTTTAATTACTCCTGCTGCAGTAAAAGTTGAACTGAACTTTGACTCTGTGAACTGTCAATAGGTTAACACAACAGATTTTACTCTGCAGAGCTTGCAGGATCTTGTCAGTGTAGCACCTGATAAGCCAGTACCACCAAGCTGCGAGAGCCTGAGATCATATTTAGGAGCTGATGTAATAAATACCATGGAGTTGGTTAGTTTTCAGATGCTTGCTTGGAACTCAAGTTGTCTGAAATATGAGGAAATAGTCTTAGCTAAGAGCATACCACATTTAAGACAGTGCAACCTAAATATCAAGCTCTATTGATTACATTAATTGGATATGTCTATTTATAGACTTATCAAATCACATCAATATAAAGCCAAGCAACTCATATAATATGAGTTAATCAGTTCAATAAACATATTTGTAGATGTTCCGCTATCATAAGCATGGTACCTTTTAGCAAAAAGGCTTTAATGTTGGTTGAGGGGTTTTTTGTCACTTGTAATGACCACAGTACTGAATGGCCGTATACTTTTAGAAGTACGCTGTGTTAGAAGAACAAACAGTTTTCTTAAATAACTGTGGTATTCCAGGCTCCTTAGAAAGATATTTCACTTTCAGTGACAGATTTAAATGTATTTGGTATATCAGAAGATATATTTGTCACCATCTCTCAGGCAGGTTTTGATTATATATTACATGGATGTCATTCCAGTTATCCAAAAAGAGGAAGATAATTATTTGACATTGCTTTTTGAGTATTTCAAGAGTCATTTTCTAGTACAAGCATTTTTATAAATCTGCTTAGTTTCCCCACTGTAATAAAAATGAAACTTTTTATTCTGAAAAGGCAGTATTTGGATACCAGCATATGAAGTGAGAATTTGCTTTGTCATATAAATAAATCTTCAGAGAAAAACCTGTCATTGAATTTTATCAAAATAATACTGTAAAGAATGAAAAATTAACATGAGATTCCTAGGGATATGTCCTTAGAGCAGCTGCGATATAAGATAGCGTGTAAGCATTCTTAGGGGTTCTTAGGGATTTAGATCATTACATAAAGTATTAGTGAAAACCACCTACACAGTACTGTTTGTATGCTTCTGTCTTCACAGTAGGAAGGTCCGTAAGTGATGTACGGCTTTGAGGAAGAACTTGTGTGAAGGACATAAGGAAAAAATTCTTTCTGGAGGCTCACTTTTAAGAGGGTTCATTTATTTGTTTTCCTCATGCAAGTTTGTAATGTATTGGGTTTTATTACTTTTTGTCTTAACTTTGGGTCTTATTTTTAGGAGAGAAATCTTTTATCTTAATTTTAAAAGGTTAGAGAGCACTAAGTCTTTCTTACTGAAACTTCTGGAAGCATGTAGGAGGAAAACTACAAGCTTCTGTAATTTAATGGCAACTGGTGCTGAAGCTTTCAAGTGTCCTTTTACTAATATTTTCACTGAATATTGAAGTTCCATATTTTAAAATAAAAGCAGTCTGTATAAAAATCCCTTCTGTGTATATGTTCAGGGATCTTAGTTTCCTTATTGTTGTGATAGAGCTTTCCAGCGTGGGCTAGTCCTAAAGGGAGCAATTAAAAGTAAAAACCTCTATTTTGTAATAAAGGCACAAACTGCAATTTTTGTGCCTTGTAAGTCATGTCTAATACCTACCCACACTATGTAGGATGTCAGTTTTGGGTTGTTTGTTTTTTTTTTGCTTCCAGCAGAAGTACTGAAGCAAAGTAGACTTCATTGTATGTCTTTCAGAAAGAGGAATGAAGGTCTAAGTTGATCCTGCCATCTTTTGAATACGTTAAATCTAACCATTTCAAATCTTACTTAGGCTGTTAAATTATTCCTCCAGCAAGATAATAGCTTCAGGGCATAAGAAAATCTTTAACGTAACTGGAAATTTCTGCTACTGTTGTGGCACACATCGATGACTTTAAGGGCCTTGATTTTGAGTGCTGACCAATTTAAATCTTCCTCTTGGTTATTGTTGTAATATAAGATTTATTATATAAACAATACTATTACAGTGTCATCTTTAAAAAAAAAAAAAAAATGCAAGCACCCTGTCTTACGTGCTGGAGCACATTGAAATGTAGTGGAACTTACTGTTTTTTTCAGGACAGATGGAAGTTTTGTGGTTCATGATGTACCTTCAGGATCCTATGTAGTGGAAGTTATATCCCCTGCTCATAAATTTGAGCCTGTGCGAGTTGACATAACTTCAAAGGGCAAAATGAGGTGAGCCTTTCTCATTTGCTTCTGTATTGATCTATTATGTATGCCTGACAGCACGGTATAAGAAGTAATGTAAAGAATACTATAGACGTGATGTTCCATTTCAGACCTTATATTTCAGCTTCTTTTAAGATCACCTCTAGGAACATATCTTAAAATCTTTCGTTCATGTTTATGGCCTTAAATATGAGAAAATGGATAAAAAGAGGTCTTACATTTTTCTACTTTTGTTATTTTCTTATGCAGCTATCCTGAAATGAAATCTAGGCATAAATCAGTTACATGCTTTTATCTTCTGCCTGTACTTTTTTCTTCCTTTTCTTCTTCCCTTTTTCCTTTCTTTTTTGGCAAATGCTCTGTCAAGGCTTGGCACAATGAAATTCTGATTCATTCTAATTCTAAATTCTGAAATGTTTCTGTTACACCTCGGTAAGATACTCCTTACGGTTACGGGCAAATGCAAGTAGTTGCCAGCCTGCAGTATTTCTGTAACATCGTTAGCTTTTTTTTTTTAATGTTACAGCCAGATACGTTATCCCTAACAACTATACCTGTACATCTGTAACTGGACACTATTCAGTAATACAGAAAAATGGTATCCTGTCTAAAAAGGTGATTTTTGTTTAAATGAACATGTTTGTAGTTCATTTTCCTTTGTACAGGCACACATGTAGTGTCTTAACTTCAAGTTTCTCTTTTACAGTATCTTATTAAAGATGCTGTACATTTTAGAAGTACAAACATCAATAGAAACTCTGCGTCAGTATTTTGAGGGAAAGTTAAAAATTGAAATCTCAAGCTGAAAACAGAGCAAACAGTCTGTTTATAATAATAGTAGCACAATTTGTGCTTAGATTTTTTTCTAAACTTTTAGTTTATTTTTATACTTTTTGGGCAGTATCTCATTAGCAATGATTGATAGGTAATAAATACAGAAGGAACTCAGTGAAATAGGCACAATAGTGTATATAACCTCTCACTTAGAACTGTTTTGATGGATGAGGACTAGAGGTAACAAACTTGACGTTAATTAAATTGCTAGGATATATTTGCAGAGCAAAGTACCAGTAGACTTGACATCTCTACCAGTGAAACAGGTAGAAACCATAAAGAGGAATACAGTTGGGAGATAAATGAAAAAATGTGATACATGGGAAAATGTCAGCTGGGATTTTTTTAAGAGAAGTTTTGCCTTAAGAAATACTGGAATTCTTAGAAAGAGGAAATAGCATGTGGGTAATGGGTATGTTTGGTAAGATCTACCTGAAAATCTCAAAAGCTTTTTAAGAAAATACGTAGTCATAAGGGAGGAGAGAAAAACATTCTATGGACAGATATGTGCTGAAAAATTCAGAACAAATAAATGATTTCTCATAATGGGCAGAAGTCATCTCTGGGGTTGGACAAGGCGACTAAATATTCGTAAATAATGAAAAATGGGTGAAGAGTGATAAAGTTAGATGATAGTACCAAGAAAACAATATAAATGCTAGTGAAGAATACTAGTGAAGAACTATGGAAAGACATTTTAAAGTACTGAAGACTGAGATTCAGTATTGGTAAATGCAGAGTAATGCACTTAAGCAAAAGGTAGCATTAACGTCATATATAAATAATTGTTGCCCCAAGCAAACTCTGTTTAAGCTATGCTACCCTGTTCAAGGCTGTACCTCGTCTGTGTACCTTGTAGCTTTTCTTGTTCGTTATCAAGGTGAGAAAAAATATTTTGGAGAAGTCACTTTTGAACAAACAGTTCTGTTTCTGATCTACAGGTCTGTTTTCCAATTGTTTTTCAGGCTGCTTAATAGCTAGCCTGGAAAAAAGGTAAAGTATCATTTGATTCCATAAAGTATGCTGCTGAGAGAAAGTAGCTTTTGAAAAGTGAAGCCTAGCTGACACTGCCTAGCACATAGTTTTGTTTGTAGTCTATTATTAAAACTTTGGAATATTATTAAATAATCTCTTTTGTTAGAGATTGTATTTATATTTTTAATTATTTACCTCTTGCTTATTAGAGCAAGATATGTGAATTACATCAAAACCTCTGAAGTTGTCAGGCTGCCATACCCACTCCAGATGAAATCTTCTGGACCTCCTTCATACTTTATAAAGAGAGAATCTTGGGGCTGGACAGATTTCCTCATGAACCCTATGGTATGTACAAGTGACGCGCAAAGATTCAAAGCATGCTAAGGATACAAATACAGGTATTCTTCAGAATACTGAGAATAAAGTAATTGATAAAAGATGTGCACGCTTTGCTCTTCTGAGAAGATTGTTTTATTTCTTTGTTTTATACTTGTTTTACAAGAAGAAAGTTTTTCTATGACATTTCCTCCCCTATATACCCACACTGTTAATGTATGCCTCCTGAAAATAGCCCATAGTCTGATTCCTTTGACAACATGATGTTATTCTGGTAATGTGGAGATCAACGTGTTGCAAGCTTGTAACTATAGGAGTTGAAAGAGGTAACAAGCATTTCATGGTCCAACTTTGAAATCTGTTATTTAAAACGTAATACATAACTATCAGGTTTCTTTCCTGACAAGCGAATTACTGTTACTGGGTTACTGACTTAGAATGCAGTAGTTCTAGAATTTGGCTGTTCAGCTAAAACCTTTATGTAAGTTTGTCTAAAAACGTGTGGCTCAATAAATAAGCTGAAGAAATATTTGCTGTTTTATATGTAGGTGATGATGATGGTTCTTCCATTGCTGATATTTGTTCTTTTGCCTAAAGTTGTCAACACGAGCGATCCTGATATGAGGCGGGTAAGTACATTAAGTTGATGCAGACATAGAAAATAAAGATAATGACATTTTACGGTATGGAAAAGTAATAAAAACAAAACTGGGCTTTTAAAGAAGTCTTAATGGGCATCACTTATTTAGTTAATAGAGTGTTGCTGCTCTAACAATGAATTCTAACATTTCTGACTCATTAATTTGCAGTTAAACAGCACAACACAGAATTAAACTGTTTGGCAGGCTTTGAAGGTATTACAGTATGAATGGTGTTTTCCAGAGTTTCTTTAGCATGATAAATATATTTCTGAAAGGCTATTTTTTCTATAAATTTGCAATGTATTTCTGCACTATGTTTAAATCTAGCACTTCATTTTTAGACATCATTTAGTAAGTGTCAAGTGTGTTGAGAAGAGTACAGTGTGGGGTTCTCTCATCTGTCAGTCTAAACCACGTAGTTTACAAGACTGTTAAATCCAGATGTCACAATAGTGTATATGATATGGAGTCTTAATGTAGTCATTAAATTATCTGATTTATTGTCCTTTCATCATGCAACATGCCGAATAGCAGAAGGCTAGGACAAAATGGAGATTCAAGGTGTTTGCCAAATCTTTTCTTATTTTTAGAAGTATTCCTTGTCTGTCTTGGGTGGCTGCTTTTTGAGGGTTTGGTTGATTGAAACTCCTTTTCCTCTAAATGACCACTGTCTTCAGTAGTACTTTATAGGTGTCTGAGGCATTTTTTCTTTTTAAGTAATACCTGTAAAAAGCATATCAGAGCTATGTAATGCTAGTTCGGCTTTAATTTTGATTAAAAACAGATATGAAGATATGCTGGATATCCATGGCATGTTACTCAAACCAAGCTGAACTTTGGAAATTGAATTTTTAAAAAATCACTTATTCCTTTTTTTCACTGATCTGACACTGCTTACAGTCAGGCTGTTCTGATGGTAAATCATCAGAACTTCTGATGATTTAGTTGTTACTAGCTGACTGATATGACTTATTAAGGAGGAATTTTAAGTTGAAGGAATCTTGCTTGTAATTTAAATGATCTTTAAAAAATAGGAGAAGGTAGCTTTTAAGAACTCAATTGTAATGGCATTCTCTAGATGACCATGTATTAAATTCTGAAGTATATATCCAACTTCTGTTTGCTTGTGGAGGGTATGGAGCTTGCATTACATTCTTCAAGTTAGCTTGTTTTTTCTTCATGGAATCAGCACAGTACTAGTTCATATAGCAAGTTAAGATGTAGTAGCTGTGCTCATTGTAGAGGCATTAAGTACAGATATAGTATAGATGCAGTAGTAACAAAGGCGACCATAACAACTTCTGCTTCATTTGTAGCTTGAAAAGAGCTGTATCTTTCTGAATAGTAACCAGAAGAGCAATGTGACAATACCACATTAAATTGGCAATTATTAAAAGCATTATCACATTGTGGATGTGCAGTTCAGCTGTTGTGTGCATTAAAAGTACTTCAGGGTTTGTTTTAAACCATAATAATTCATCTTATAGAGCCACTATGCTAAACTCTAAAGTTACATTAAGCTTAGCTGGATATATGGTCTCATATTAAAATCTTTCCTTTATGAAACAAAGAAAACATAGCTGCTGTACACTCATAGCTTGATGTTACAAAGCAGGGCAATAAAAATACCTAATCCCTTCAAACAGCTTCAAAAATTTGTTAGATTTAGCATAAATAATACTAATTTGAAAACAGAAACATATGTGAAATCTGAGAAGACAGAACTGAAAATCTAAACAAAAGTGTAAATTTTAAAATGGAGGAAAGTAATGCTGAAAATAAGTTATGGCACTTTTTTCTTATAGAACTTTTTTTTTTAATCAGGTGGTTGCTCTGTAAGACTGCTTAAGACATGGTTACCTTTTTCCATACACCAGTGCTTTTAGTTTTGGGGTTTTATGTTTCTGTGTGTAGCTGGGCATTTGGTTGTGGTTGCATAAAAATATGTAGCAACATGTACACTGGAGGACTACAAATAGTAAAACAGTGTTTGGGAAAATTTAACATCTTCCTGATACGATCTTGCAACTGATGCCTTAGAAACAGCCAGAATTGTTATGCACTATTAAGGTTATTTAATCTCGGCTTGCAGGAAATGGAGCAGTCAATGAACATGCTGAATTCCAACCATGAGCTGCCAGATGTCTCTGAATTCATGACAAGACTTTTCTCTTCAAAATCTTCTAGCAAGTCTGGTAGTAGCAGCAGTAAAGCAGGGAAAAGTGGTTCTGGAAAAAGGAGGTAGTTAAATCTTCCTCCGAAGCCTGAGTTTGCACAACTGTTTGTTATGTGGTATCACCTTTATTTGTCTTGAAAGATTAAAAAGCCACTACCGTAAACTTCAGTCAGGCACAAAATATGGTATGCTACAACTGTGGTGTGTAGCTTTTTTTAGTCTATATAAGCTGTTTTGTACTTGACAGTAAGCAAAAGAGGACATGGCTTCGATACTGTATCTGTATAAAGTTATTGATGATACTGAATTAACAATATTGTTCTGTAGATAATTCTAAATTATATGATGTGCTAAATAAACAGTAATGAATGTCTTAATCATAAGACAATGTATAGAAAAATTTCAAAGATAATAGAAGTGGAGTTCCGTCTTAAGACAGCTTTAATGTTTTATACTTGCTGTTGAGTTCTGAAATGAACAAATCCTCCTCCTAAAATGGAGTCATGGGTTTACTGAGTAATTTGCTCTATCAGATTGTCATATGTGTTACATATAAAATAATTTTATTTTACGTTGTTTGCTGCCTGTACACTTTAGTTCAAGGACTTTTTATTGCCCAGTTTTATTCTGATCACCTTTCTACTAAAAATTCTTGGGGGGAGGGGAAGAAAGCAAAGCATCCTGCATCAGTAAGTCTTTTAAGCTCTGTCAAGTTAATTATGAACCCAAGGTATCTAAGTAACATGATGAACGATTATCTTGGATTTTTCCCTTCTAAATCACATGTATCACTTCTGCAGCACTTTGGGTTGTTACTGTTTTCTGTGTGCTAGGCATTCATCTTATCAGTGGTATGATTTGAGGTGAAATACGGAACAAAATTTTTAAAATTAAAGGAAAAACATAGAAGTATAGTAGGAAGGTAAATCCCACTCATATTTTAAATTACGTTCCAAAGTACATGGCTATCTCTAGACATGCTGTCGCTGGCAAAACTTTGTTCTCTGAGCACACCTGGGTGTCTGTGCTGCAACATCCTTTCAAGCAACCCAGTAACTTCAGAGAAAAGTTGAAAAACTTGATAGTTTTCCACTAGATGAACATTTACAAATTAAAATGACAGTAATACTTGCCAAACCCCAGTAGCAATTTTCCATAACTTTTTTTTTGTGTAAGAGCTGTTCTTTTCCATTTTTACAATTGCTAGCTTCTTAGGCAGCAGTATCCATGCAGCATGAATAATGTATATCTGATGCCAAAAATGGTATTTAACATTCACCTAAAGTACACCTGAAGCAAAATCAGTTCTAATGTATTTATTTGTTCTATTAAACAATTGGGAAGGCTATAAATTGTCTTAGAATACATACTTGGAAGTATGCTGTGAAACATAAAAGCTGCAAAAGAATAAGTATTTGTTCATAGGATTAAGTCAACTTTTAAGTTGTTGGAAAGGAAATAAACCAGTGTTTTTTGGACTATGAAAGATTTCAGTCTTTACAAAGCAAGCTGCACATTTTTGGTCTTGTTTTTGTTTGGCTTGAATGGTCTTTGTTTTGTATATTAAGTAAAGTGTATCCAATAGAGACAAGAGGATATGTGGATATTCTTGCTGGAAGGACTTACTGAAATGAATGTCATGTTGCCTTTTTTTTAAAAAAAAACAACAACCCAAAACAGAACCCCACAGCTAAAAACTCCTCTTTCAGCAGCATCCTACTACAAAACACATAGGAAAAACAGGGAGCAGTTCTTTGAAGACGGAGCAGTTAGTTTGTTACTATGCTGTCCTGGAAAGTACAAGCTATGGGTTGCTTTTGTTTAACAGTAATTGGCATGACAATTAAATAGCATTGACTTGTAATCACACTTTGTTCAGTAATTAATCATACTGATGCATTTTCCCTTGTTACAAAGCTAAGAACAACAGTATTTCTGCCTTCTTTCATTGTGTCTGTTCACAGTCTTGATCTATCTATAAGGGTGAATGGAGAATTCAGGCCATGAAAAGAAGAAAGTCTTTGTTAAGAGTTCAGAGTAAAAAAAATTGACAGGAACTGTAAGGATCCTAATAAAGCTTTGGAAGGAGCATATGGAATATTCAACACTTCTCTTTTTCCTTTGAACTCATATATCAAGATATTGGCAGTTTCTTTGTGAATCAGGATCAGATGCAGTGTACCATTCCCCCACTTCCTCAATAGAAAACTCTGCTGCCTCCCTGGAAACCTGTTGTCTGAACAATCGAAGCCCAAAAATCTTGTTACCTAATGTTATTCCCTCGATCATATACATTATTCCTCTCCTTTTCAGTCACCTTTGTGACGAAGCGATATGTGGAAGTGTATTGGACTGCTGCTGAACTCATGCCAGATAGAAAGGTACCGAGTGAGTTTGTTGTAAATTTATAGCTGGAATCAAGTGAGAAAAGAGGTTCCAGGCAGAGTGCCTTGGTCTCTTAAAGTTGTAACATGGGTTTGGAGTATCGTAAACACCACTATGCAAAGCTTATTTGATAGCTTTCCTATTGCAGTTACTAGTATAATGCAAGATTGTCTTTCTGCAGAAAGTAAATGTTTGCTATAATACAGTTTTAATTCCTTGTCCTTATTTACAGATTTTTAGTAGTCTTTCTTCTGTGATAGGTCGGACATCTCCATTTTCCCAAAAAACATAGCCGCCTTTTAGTGAGGCTGCTTGAGAGAACATAAGGCAGGTGGTACCGCAGAACAGGAATCAAAGATGTACAGAATCTGCATGGACTATAGACAAGCTGATTTCCTCATTGCCAGAAGGAGGAAGACCTGCTCCCTCAGCTTGGGCTGGGTAATCCTGCTGCCTTCTGCCTACAAGTTCTGGTACTTCTCAGGCTTTGCCATTCACTGACTTAAGAGAAATTTGTACATCTTTCTTCTGGATTTCTGTTACGTTTTAGACAGTTAAATTAGTTCACAAAGGATTGAAGAAATACCAGAGCCAGCAGAAAGTAAGCACCAGAGACGGGTATTCAGAAGCAGGAATTCTTGGTTTCTGGCAGCGAGTGTAATACAACCAGCTCACTGCACCTTAAGGATTTGTAGCCTAAGAGCTCATTTAGCTATGTTCTGACTGAGTGGGCAGCTCTGAGTTTGTGCCAGGCTGTGTAGAAGGGAGAGGAGACATATTTTCCTGAAGTCTGTTCCAACTATTAATCATTTAAGATTGCCTGGAAGGCATTTAGAACAGTGAAATAATTTTATCAATTAACTTTATCAAAGATGCTTCCATTCTTCACGTGTAAGGAAGAAATTTAATGTATAGATATCTTGCCTCACTGTTTTAAAAAAAAGAAAATACTTGTTGGTGCGCTCTATCTTTTTGATGAGGTGGGGATGATAATGGCTTTGTAAATAGGGTGTGTATTGCTTCAAAGAGAATGGCTGGATTGTGGTTAAGATTTGTATTTGTGAAGAGGACTTAAAACTCTTGGATCAGTTGCCTTGGGTTCTGATGCAACTGTCAGGCTTTGTGCAAATCATTTACGATTTCTGTTTCAATTTCTTATGTATGAAGTATGAGAAGCTTATCTCACAAAACTAATTGTAAGGATAAATTTAGCAATGAATATCGGGTACTCAAATAGCATGGCTATCAGCTTAGTGAAGAAAATCCAGTAAGTGATCTTCTTAAAGAGCACCTTTATTAAGCGTTTATGTGTAGTTCTTTATATATATTTATTAAAGCAACTTATTAAACCAAATTGCTGTTTATCTAGGCAATTTAATACATACTCTTTTCCAAATTCGTGGAAGGTGTATTAAATCAGTAACATCCATTAGGTCAGTAAGATCTCCACTTGGGCGTTTATGGACCTTTAATTGCATAAAGGTTGTGTGTTACCAGTAGCCAAAGACGACAATGTTTGTTTTACAGTTTGATAAAAGGACCCTATTTTTACAGGCTAACAGTGATAGCAGTACCTTAAGGTTCTAAAGGATTTCACTTTCATTTTTAAGGCATCATGTGTGACCTTTATCCTGCTGCTGTTGGTAGTAGATAGTGACTTTGTATTCCTGTGGGTTTTTTGTTTCATTTGAAACTTACCAATTTGGTAGTAACCAACTGAAAATAACCAATATGAAATATAAATAATAGTAAATCCTTAGGGGTGATGTATGTTTTTCATCCTGATGTGTCAGAATGAAATATGGATATATATGGCTATATATTATGCATATTTAATGAACTGGAGGAGAATAGGAGTGTTTACATGTACTATTGATGGGCGCAGGAATACAGAACTTAAATGTCAAATCAATGGAAAAGCAGTTTATTGAAGAAAGTATGCTGAAAAGTTAAAACAAACAGGTTGGCACATTCTTGGGCAGGAGGAGCACGAGATGCACCTGTGGTGCACAGGGCATCGGGAAGATCCTGTGGCCTGTATCCCCAAAGGCTCGTTACTGGGCGGGTGGCTGGTGACTGGCACTGAGGCCAGCTGGCCTGGAACAACTGCTGTGCAGGCTGTACTCTTGAAAACAGAGCACATAGGCACTGCGTCTCGGGGGTTGTTTCTTGCCCGTGCTAAGTTCCCTACCATATCGAGGAATTACTGGGAGTGGAGGGAGAGTGTTGTTATTTCATATACCCAAAACTATTGCACAGGCTTAATACTATGAACCGGCAGATTCCTGTGTCCAGGGAAGTTCTCTGGCAGTGTTTCATTTAGTAAGATGATTGAAGCTACAGGTGATTGAAGAAGAAAAATTTGGAGAAAGGCCCCCAAGGTAATGCAAGGAGATGAAAAAGACTGAATACATTTTAAGGGCTGCTGTTCGTGGCAGATTTGACCCCAATATTAAGGTTTGCAAAAAATAGCTTTAAAAAAGTGTAGATGAAAAACATTTTCATGATGTTCTATAGACATTCTCTTCTAGGTGACTGACATTGGCAGCAGTGCTAACATATACGGACAAATAAGTATAAGAGAGCAGATGAAGATGTCCGGCAGCTTCATGACTCGTATGTCTTTATGTCGTAACTCTAGTCACAGCTTTGAGGAGAGCACAGACTTCTGTATTTGCCTGTTACCCACATGAGTGAAGAAAAAGCAGTGATCCCGTGTTTCTTTCCAGCTGGGTAAGATTGCTATACCATTCAAGAGATCAGGCTCATCAGTCCTTTTCTGGGTCACTATGTAAAAACTGGGCACCCATTTCATGCTCTTCCCTAAATGGTATAACCTAGCCACGAAGCAGTCCACCTTTCCCCCACTATTAGTGTAGGCTTCATTCTGTGTGATACTCTGCCAATGGACTGAATACATACAAAACACATTATTACACTTTGCCCAAAAGTAAGCAGTATCAATTGTGAAAAACCTAGAATTTAATAAAACTTACTGCTTTCATCATTTCAGCGTCTGTAAAGACAGGACCTTAGGTCTTAATGACTGTTTTGAATGTGATACTGTGTGCAAAATATGGTGATGCAGACCATTAAAAAAAAATAACATTTAGGGAGCTTTTGGTCACAAAATTGTAGGAACAGTATTGAATTTTAGTGTATTTTCAGGTTAAGCTAGTGAAAGCTTCTTGAGGTCACAAATAGGTTTATTTATTAATTAATTTATGTTGTTTCAAAATCCATAAAGGATTATGAATCCTCTGTCATAATAAATATTGATTCTTCAGGAAAACTTGTCTACTTTTGAAATTACATGGTTATTCCTTCAAATTATGCTGGCAGTGACCCTTGTGTAACACTTTGTTTCCAATACAGTTATGAAGATTTAATGACAGTACAATTTTCTGTGCAAGTGGAACTTAGCTAGTTAGCTCTTTTATTGATGATGCACAAAACCAGATTACAGTTGAGCTCATTTTTATTACGTATTTGGTTCTGCATGGCTGATAGGAATAAAAATTAATTTAAAATTGTCAATCAAGGGCAAATGGTAGTGAATATACAACAGAAAGAAAACCTTCCATGGCACTTTTTTGACCCAAGCTGGATTTTGATCTGATTCTTTAAAGCTGAATACAAACAGCAAAACATAACATAAAAGGTGATGAAACTCATTGAAAACAGAGCAAGTAAAAAAGAGGTTTTTAAAGGAATATTTTCTGTCTGAAATACTAGAATGGTCTCCTCAGAATCCCTCTGGATTCTCTAAGGATCCTCTTGCTGTCTGCTACACACAGGTGTACCATTTCCCTTTGCGTTTCATGATGGAAAGAAGGACACCCAACCTCATAGTCTGGGGCACAGGGCATGGGACTGCTGTTTACCATGCAGGTGCAAAGAGGATCCAGTTAAATACTTGGAGTAATACTTCCCATTCCTGGGATCGGAACAGGGTAACACTTTGAACTAATTTTGGGGAGAAGTGTTTCTGAACCACCCATAGATGTGGTTCAGATTGCTTCAGTTTGGCAGGTGGGAAATATGTAAGTGTATTAATAAAGACTTGATATGTTGCCTGTGGTAGAAGAACACCCTGAGGGGAAGGGGGATCTAAAGAAATTGCAGATCAGGATTAAGCCTCCTAATGAGGTTGTATTTTTGCAGTGCTAAACGTTACAAAGAGGATGAGCTCAGATGCGAGTTGGAGCAGTTCCTAAAAGACAGGCTTATTAGTGGAGTAAGTGCAGCATCCATCATCATATTCACCAAAAGTGACGAGAATTGAGCCATGGCATTGTTACCAGGTATGTGATGAAAGGACCCAGATGGTCCTTTCATAAAAATAATACTTCTGCCTGTAGCTCTGTAAGGGTCCCCCACGTTAGGCATGTGAATCTATAGATAGTTGGTAGAGATTGCTTGAGAAACCTTATCTTGTAATCTTCTCATTTCTGGATTTGAATGGTAGTGCTGATACTCCTCCTTTTGGTTTCTTTTCCTGCTAATTCTATTCACATGGTATTTACACAGTTTTTTCACTCCCATTTGTCCTTCATTTTTGTGAAGACCACTAGGGTCTTGTTGAAATTGCTGTAGCAAAATCTATTCAGCTGGTGCTGGCAGAAATAATTATGTACATCACTTGGGCTTTCAAGTGTTTCAGGGCAGCAAGCAATTATTTCTATCACCAGGTAACTAGCTAATGGTGGGGAGGTAATTTGTCCTGGAAAGATCTGATCAAATTGCTGTGCTTTCTTTCTTTGAGGCTTATTTTATTGTAGAATTTTTTTCAAACCCTTGAAGTGTACCCTGCGGAGTGTATCAGAAAGATTGTACAGAGTCAGCCACAGCTCTCTGAAATACAAGAGTTTGCCAAAATGCACTGTTTACAGTTTTTCCTTTGGGGTGGGGAAGACAGTGTCCAGTAGGCCTGGGTAGCTCCTCACAAAAAACGTGAACTTAAATCCCAGTACCTAACACTGAAAGTCACCTGCTGCTTTCACCCCACTTCATTAGCATCGCGTAGGGAAAAAAGCACACTTGAAGAATTCTGCCTCTTTCAATCTTAAATACGTATTACAAAAAATCTGCATGCTCTCCTTCCTATGATGTAGCTCTTTATGTACCTTTTATGTACGATAGACTAAACTTGCCCTCTGAAGCTCGTTAAGTGCCTGTATAGCTTTGCAGTACCTTGTTAGCCTTTTTTAATCTTGTACATTGTTCAAATTTGATAGCCTTTTTTAACTAGATAAACTTCCACTTTCTCAGATGTGCTTCTTTGTAAGAAGTGATTACGGCTATAAAATCTTACATTTCTAACTTGATTTAAGCACTATTTGTTGGATTTTTCTTTAAATGGTGCTCACATTGCCTAATCTTTCTTCATGTATTTTTAATACTTTACACATAGTTTGCGTTTGCACACTTTTACTGCCTAATAATTTTTTTTTATGTTCCAAGTTAGGAATTTGAATAAGCAGGTATTTCTGCAATAACAACATCTGTTGCTGAGAATATTAATACAGTTTATCAACAGAAGTCCAAACCATGAAGTGGGCTCTGCTGTGTTTGCTATTTTTAGCAGTGTTTACTTGCTTCAGTTAGCTCCTTTATGAACAAAATACAGACCAAAATTACCAGTGCAACCAAGTTATATAAATACCTGTGGGAAAATATGTGAATGCCTCTGAAGACCTTGCTCTGCTGTACAGCGTTATTTTGAAGGGAAGTTTAGTATTCTTTCCCAAGCCCATCCATCGGGTATTGCTCTCAGTTGTTGAACACAGCATTATGGCTATTCCACATGATGGCTACAAATAGTAGACAATTAAAAACTCCTAGCCTATGCTGCGGGAGTGTGCTTTTCTTGTGTGTATGGCCTTGTACTGCTGTAGCAATTCCAGATAGTCTCCTAGGAGTGACCGTCATCTGGGGCCCAAGCATGCCATAACCAGGAATGCTTAAAACGCAGTAGTCAGGAAAGGTCATCGAACTAACCAAACTGAAGCACGAGTAAATAAATGACAGTTTAAACCATAACCCTAAGAACTTTTCAAGAACTTGCCTTAATTTCTAAATTCTATAGGTTACAGTTCAGAATCAGTGTGTTAAAGAGGTATTACAGGTTTTCTAGTCTGAATAGGTTCTTAGCCTACAGGTTCTTAACACACAGTTCCATAAAACCTTTCAGTAGTCATTCAGCAATCTGACTAATTCTGACAATGTGATCTCAGCTCTCTCCTGGGGAGAACTGTGGGCAGAGAAATGTCTTGCTTTGGTGGAAATTTTTCTGCTCCCACCCAATCCACCCCCTGTGTATTATTCACGTTGCTATCCATTTTCCTTAAACAACCACAGGATCAAGAAACTAAGTCACGTAGTTAGTGTGAGGCAGTGAGATCTGTGATAACCATCATTTCCAGGACAGATTCATCCCACAGTCAGCTGCATAGATAACACGTTAGTGTGGCGGGATATGTGTGATTTGTGTTTGGTTTCTTGCTTTGTTTTTTTCCCTGGGCTCATGATCAAATGGATAATTTAATTTGTTTATTTAAAGCCTGCCTTATGTTCTTTAAGCATTCTTTTTATGATCCTTCCAAGCATTTTTTCTGATGATATATTGCTCTATATGAAAAGCCCCTCCTTTTTCTTGTTTTTTTTAGCAATGCTACTTCAGCTGTGAGGTTGCTAGAGAGCAACAGAAGTCACAGAATCTCTCTTTGGAAACGAGATGGTTGCCATGACAATGCTCCTAGCTGCTTCTTGTCCCAGATGAGAAAATAATTTTTAGACTCCTATATTAGGTTAGGCTACAATATTTTAAACTAAACAGTATAGCTAATTGATTCAAATCAAAGATCAACACACTGCTTGTTCAAAATCTTTGGGCTGATAATCAGCTAAAATTGTTGAATCAAGTATTTCTGCAGGTACTTACATCTTTTGCCATTTGTTTTTGATCAGATACTTGAGGTAAAACTGACGCATTGAGATGGAAAATACTTTCATCTGACTGATTTTACTAAATGTCTTTTTTGTACTAGAAATTATCCTGAAAGCTGACTGATATCTAGATAAGCAGTGTTTAAAATATGTCTCTGAGTTTGTATCATGTTTTGCAATATGCCAAATCTGGATCAAACCTGAAATGCTAGAAACTTTCAAGGTTTATTTTCTCTGAAGTCCAGACAGTTGATGGTGGAGGTGTTGGGTGTTTTGGTGGTCTCTACTCAACCTCGCTTTGAGCAGGATTATCACCAACACTAGTTCGGTTCAGCCATGCTGTGTCTAGCCAGTATTAAAAACCTCCAAGCATGGAGGTTTCACAACCTGTCTGGGAAAGCTGTTCCCACGCTGCACTACTGCCAGACAAGCTTTCCCAAATGTCCAGTTTGAACCTCCCAAGTCACAGGCTGTGGTCATTGCACCATGTTATTGTTAGACTATGTGATTAATCATGGTAAATGCAAAAGCCTAGTGAGGTTCAGATGAATAGAGACAGGCAGAGGAACCCTAGTTAACCTATTCTGTGAAAATTGGAAGACACAGGCTTGACTGCTCCTAAGACTACCAAAGGAGAATGATTAGATTGTTGTCTCTGGATGAAAGCCAAAGAAACCCAAAAAACTCTCTCAGAACTCCTTGCAGAGTGAAGTATTGCCTACAGGGGACTCACTATTGGATGCAAGGGGAAGGGCACTTTGGAATTATTTAGAGGTTATCATGGGATACATTAAACTGGACTGTGGGAATGTGTCTAAACTATCTATGGAATGTTTAGAGGAAGGACCAAAGGTTGGAAAAGAGAGGGGTCTGTGTTGCAGGGAGGAACAAGCCTGGTTTGATTTCTTTGTTGACCAGTCTATGCTAGTTGCTTTTCATCACCTTATAATCCCCTGGTTTTTTCAGTTCTCTTATTTTCTGAGTTTTGAAATGTAGCTCACTGTTCTTTATTTCTCTTAGTTTTCCCCCTTTTTAAAAGATAGACCTCTACTATGCCTGCTGAAGACCTCTGGGGCCTCCATGATGTCTAAAAGGTAATTGTAAATGGTCCAGAGAGAACTTCTGCTAATTTATAAGGTGCCTATAGAATTTAATCTGTCCTTGCCACTTTGAAAATACCTACCTTCTTCAGTATTTTTGAGATATTTTTCACCTAATCTGGCCTCCAGTCCTATTCCTTCATTAAAATTAATTTCATTAAGTATCTGAACACTGTTTATGAAGTCTGCAACAAAAAAAGGCATCAAATCCGTGACATTCCAGACCCCACACCCCCGCCCTGGGAAATAATGGATTTTTGGTTTTGGCTTCTTTTTATTTCCAATGTATTTACAGAATATTTCTCTGTTTTTTATGTCCCTTGCTAACGGTAACCTTTTTAATCTTAACCCCTAATTTTATTCTAGTCTTTACTCTGTTATTCCTATATAGTCACTTTTAGGAATTTGTCCTTTTATTCAACTCGTTTGCACAACTACATTCCAACTTTCAAGTGTTTAAAGAACTCTTGAACCAGACCTTTTGAGCTCTTAGTACAGTTGCTGTCTCTCTTCATTAGAAAGTTTGTCATTACTCCTTCATTATAGTACCTTTAATTACCAGCCCCCTTAAAGACCCTTTCTCTCTCAGACTCGTAGCAAGGGAGGATAGAAAATGGTAGCCTAAGCTTCTTGGTCTGCTTTTGGTTTTTTTTAATATATTGTCCTTAAAATGGTGCACATACTTTTCCTTTCCTCAGAATCACTAATTCTAGCATATTAAGATAGGTGTCACCTAAATTGTATTCCACACAAATACTCTCCAACAGGTTTCACCTGCAATGATTGTATCTGGTAATTTCTGCCACCTTTAGAAGAAAAAAGTAATTTACAAGATGTGCCCTGTCATACTCTTTTCCAAAGCTACCTGAGTAAGTTTTTCATTACCACTAGTCCCATCTATCAGCCAACCAAAGGTTTATTTTCCATGATCATGGATTTGGAGGTATTTTTCAAGCTGGTCCCACTTCAGTGTTTTTGTTGAAAGTGAACCCTTTTCAATTCAGTTAAGTTTCTGTGCCTTCAGAATTCAGCCTATGGTTCACAGGAGACATGAAGAATATGGTTTTAGTGTTTACTTCAGACCTTGGAATATTTTCATAAAGAAATCTGTAAAAAAACCTGTTGCTGAACATTTGAAAAGTGAAATGTTCCTAAGAGGGAAGCATTTGTTTTATTTTACATTCAGTCAAAAATACGTACCTTGGTTTGTTCCCCAAATAATGGTTCATCTCACAAATAATGAACGTGTAAAAAGAGATTTAGAAGCTGTATTGAAAATAGTCTTATGTGCAATGTATTTTACCAGTAAATAACTGCTTTCTGCATTGTCAGACAAAACACTTCATATGCCATTGCCAGCTCAAAAGTTCAAGAACAAGTGAAAACTGCTACAAACATTTGTTTTGTTAAGGATCCTATACAAAGAGGCCAAGGTTGCAAAGCAATTCAAACTCACTCAAAGTTTCAGAAGTATTTCTATGACCTGGTTTTGTTTGTTTTCCCAAAGCAATCACTTGTGCTGTGCACCCATAAAACTTTCAGGAAAGATACTCAGTGAGCCCTTTTTTTAATATTTTATGTGTTTTGCCATGTTAGAACTTTGTCGTTTGAGCTTCTTGGTATGCTGAACAAGATTATTGCATGAAAGTTAGCTTTTTTACATGTTTCTGGCAACAACACAAAGCCAGAAATCACCCTTCTCAAGCCTTTTAAAGGCCAAGTTGCTAGCCTGTGTCAAAGCCTTTCCAATAATGACAGAGGCCATCTTGGGCATAGCGATCACGAAATTACAGTTTTCAGTTCTTAAGAAGTAAGGAGGGGTGTCAGCAGAACTGCTGCCTTGCACTTCTGGAGGGCAGGCTTTGCCTGTTTAGGAGACTGGTTGGGCTGTTTAGGAGACTGGTTGACAGAGTCCCTTGGGAGGCACTCCTGAAAGGCAAAGGAGTCCTGGAAGGCTGGATGTTCTTCAAGAAGGAAACTGTAAAGGCGCAAGAGCAGGCCGTCCCCGTGTGCCAAAAGACAAGCCGGGGGGAGGAAGACCGGCCTGGCTGAACAGAGTGCTTTGGCAAAGGTTTATGACCTTTGGAAGAAGGGGCAGGCAAGTCAGGAGGACTACAAAGGTGAATGAGGTTATGCAGGGAAAAAATTAGAAGGGCCCAACTAGTTTCTATAAATACATTAACAACAAAATGAGGACTAAGCAGAATCTCCATCCTTTACTGTATGCGGGGACAAACATAGTGACAATGGATGAGGAAAAGGCTGAGATACTTAATGCCACATTTACCTCAGTCTTTAATACTAAAACCAGTTGTTCTCTGGGTACCCAGCCCACTGAGCTGGAAGACAGGGATGGGGAGCAGAATGGTGCCCCATAATCCAAGGGGAAATGTTTAGTGACCAGCTATACCACCTAGACACACACGAGTCTATAGGGCTGGATAGAATCCACCCAAGGGGACTGAGGGAGCTGATGGAAGTGCTCACCAAGCCACTTTCACTCCCTTATTGGCAGTCCTGGCTAACTGGGGAGGTCCCAGTTGACCAGAAGCTAGCAAATGTGATAGCCATCTACAAGAAGGGCTGGAAGGAGTATCTGGGGAACTATGGTCCTGTCAGCCTGACCTCAGTGCCCGCAAAGGTTATGCAGCAGATCGTCTTGAGTGCCATCACACAGCTCATACAGGACAACCACATGATCAGGTTCAGTCAGCTATTGGTTTATGAAAGGCAGGTCCTGCTGACTAACCTGATCTCCTTCTATGACAAGATGACCCGCCTAGTGGATGAGAGAAAGGCTGTGGATGTTGTCTACCTGGACTTTATTAAAGCTTTTAACACCATTTCCCACAGTGTTCTTCTGGAGAAGTTGGTGGCTCATGGCTTGGACGGGTATACTCTTTGCTGGGTAAAAAACTGGCTGGATGGCCAGGCCTGAAGAGTTGTGAACGGAGTTAAATCTAGTTGGTAGCCAGTCACAAGTGGTGTTCCCCGAGGCTCTGTGTTGGACCCAGTCTTGTTAAATATCTTTATCAATGATCTGGACGAGGGGATTGTGTGCACCCTCAGTGAGTTTGCAGATGACACCAAGTCGGGTGGGAGTGTTGATCTGCTCGAGGGTAGGAAGGCTTTACAGAGGGACCTGGACAGGCTGGATCCATGGGCCAAGGTCAACTGTATGAGGTTTAACAAGGCCAAGTGCCAGGAAAGCTAACTTGGGTCACAACAACCCCATGCAACGCTACAGGCTTGGGGAGGAGTGGCTGGAGAGCTGCCTGGTGGAAAACAACCTGGGGGTGCTGGTTGACAGCCACCCGAACAGGAGCCGGCAGTGTGCCCAGGCGGCCAAGAAGGCCAACAGCATCCTGGCTTGTATCAGGAACGGTGTGGCCAGCAGGAGCAGGGAGGTGATCGTGCCCCTGTGCTCGGCACTGGTGAGGCCCCACCTCGAGTACTGTGGGCAGGTTTGGGCCCCTCAGTACAAGAGGGACATTGAGGTGCTGGAGCGTGTCCAGAGAAGGGCAACGAAGCCGGTGAAGGGTCTAGAGAACAAGTCTTATGAGGAGCGGCTGAGGGAGCTGGGGTTGTTTGTTTAGCCAGGAGGAGGCTGAGGGGAGACCTTATTGCTCTCTGCAACTACCTCGAAGGAGGGGAGTGAGGGGAATGTCAGTCTCTTCTCCCAAGTAACAAGTGATAGGACAAGAGGAAATGGCCTCAGGTTGTGCCAGGGGAGGTTTAGATTGAGTTGGACTCAATGATCTTAAAGGTCTTTTCCAACCTAAATAATTCTATGATTCTATAGTATTTATTGTCACTTGCTGACATTATCCAGACTACTAAGGTTAAATTAACACTACTTGGCCCTTGCTAGAATTGATGGCTTAATTATATGGTTGCAGTGGAAAAATTCAAATGAATGCTTGCCAGTTAAAGCTCAGCAGAATCAGAGGGATAATTAAAACTTCAGCATATTGTGGAGAAGGAATGTGCGGTCAGTGGGCTGAGAAATTAAGTATCTTAATGAACATGGCTTACAATAAGTCATTATAGTAACGTATTATTTTGAAATCTGTCTATGACCAGACCATACCAATGTAAATTAGTCCTACCTTAAGATCATTATATAATTTTTAGGGCTGAAAAATTATTCTCAAAATACTTGATCTGGAGCAGAGAGAGATACATAATGATTGGTTTTCGAATTTTTCATCTATAGAAACAGATGCCTTTCTGAGCACGAGTGAATGGATGCTGTTGCCCTTTCTTCTCGCTTCTAATTAAACACTTCCCACTTCACTTCTGCTCTGCCAGCTCAGATGAAAGTTTGGAAATCAACAAAGGGAAGCAAACAGCAAGAAAGTAAAGCAAAATGGAAAGATGGGGGAGGAGATAAACAGTGATGGAAAATGTAGTCATCAAAGGCACAGAACAAAGATGTACGCCCTTTTATATCAGGGTGACATGAGACCTCTCAATAAATACCACTAAAGTCAACGGTGTTTTCTAGAGTGGATCAATATGGACAGAGTAGAATGGTATATATCTTCTGCCCTTTCTTAGCATACTATTTCAGCAAGACCTGTACCTGTTCAAAGCACTTTTGTTATTTCATAAGCTACAACAGTGTTTTCATGCCTTCGCCAAGGTTTATAAAGCTTGGTACTAATCAGAAATTAGATATATCAAACATACAGATATCAGAAATTCCCTGAGCTGCACAATGCTAAAAGCAGAGAGAATGTGTTCTTGAACACTGTAGCTCTGCTACTGACCAGTGTCAGGCGAACGGTACTGTTCTGACTCCCTGTGGCCATCTTCATATATAATAAAGCATTGCTTGTACTTTAAAAATAAAAAGAAATATCACTGAGTTTTAAATGTTATAAGCAAATCTAAAATATTCGTTATGTGTATTTATTTAATTGCACATGAAAAACAAATCCTTACATTGTGCTTTCACTGAGGATGGATTATTGAAGAACAGAAATCATGCGTACTACACATCGTCAGGTGGAGCTTGTACAGGATTTAAATGCTCCGTCAGTTTCAGGTGTGGCTTGTTTCAGGGATGGAATCTGACCAAAGCAGGCTGCAGGCTGGAGCAAGGAGCACAAAAACCTAAAGTGTTGGCTCATCTTGAAAAGGGTAAATGCTAGATTAGACATCGTCTAAAGGCCGTGCAGATAGACACTACAACTTTCCAATATATAGTGACAATTAATCTAATTAATTAATCTAATTCATTAGAGCTTAGACCTGAATTAATGTTAATTAACTCTTCAAAGTTAACTCGTTTAATGTTAATCCAAATAAACTAAAATAGAAACCTGTTGACCAGCCTGTTCTGCTTCTGTTTTTTTTCCATTTTTATAGCTCTGAGACACTGCTGCTGATTCATTCATGTTAAAATACGAAGTAACGACAAGGTTTATGGTTGGCTTGTTCCTAATACTTAAAAATCAAGTTGTCTCTGCAACTTTAAATGTGACTAGCAGTATAGCATCTCGTTAATTCACCTATGCAAAAAGACACAGTGAATTTGAGCATCTGCCTGTGTGTATTTAAGCAACATAAGTAATTTTCTGAACTAAAACCTCTTCATGGCTCTCCATCCCTGTATCTATTTATTAATCAAGGAAAGTCAATTTAGTTACTATGTTCTTTTAATACTTACGGAAGAACTTTGTACTTTATAATTCATACATACTTACAAGTGTAATATGTCAGAGTGAAGTCCACCAGAGTAAGCACACAGTGTGAAATAATGAAGATGCAATTTTGCTGCATTTGAGATAGCGTGTTGGAGCTGATTTATTCACCTGGACTTAAGTAGGAGGCAAAGTACAACTTAGAGAATGAGCTCATTCATTTCTGTGCAGTTTTCTTTGCCAAGCTTCGCTTGAAAGAGGTAAGGTGCCTGCCTAATGCTGTTTTCCTCGGTTGCTTTCTTAATAATTTATAATACCAAGTTCTATTCTGGAAATAAATGGATCTGTAAATCATTTTGATGTGCAAATATGAGGGAAGAAAAAAGACTGACTCACTCAAAAATGCTAAAAGAAAAATAAAACAGCTAAAAAAATAACTCCAGATCCAAGTACAGATTTCCTGAAGTTTAGTGATGCTTGTGGGTTAGGTTTGGATTTTAATTAATTTATAATATAACAATTAATAATAGCAGCAATAATAGAAGCTTTCAGGGAAAAGGACACACGACAGTAGGAAACGCAGGCACAGCAGAACTTAAATGCTTTAAGAGAAACACTGTGCCGAATTTCATGGAAGGTAATTTTCCAGTTTATTACAATCCCAATGTCAAATGACCAGCTTTATATAAAATAGCAAATTGTATGTTAATAGTAAATCAGAATTACTACTGAATAGTTTTAGGTAGAGTAGAAAGTTCTGTTTTGCTAGTTTTCTGGATGGTAGGTATAAAAATTAACTCTCAAACCTGAACTTTATTACAATGATTTATCTTGGACATTTTTTTAAAATTGTGCTGAATATTTTTTCACTCTGGAAAACTGTTTGCTGAATCTGCTGCTAAATCACTAGATTTATATGGAATGTGGCTGTCTTGCAACATAAACCACTGCTGTGGTTTAAGCCCAGCTGGCAACTCAGCCCCACCCAGCCGCTCGCTCGCTCCCCCCCGGTGGGACGGGGGAGGGAATTGCAAGGGTAAAAATGAGAAAACTGGTGGGTTGAGATAAAGCAGTTTAACAGGGAAAGCAAAATCTGCACACAAGCAAAGCAAAGCAAGGAATTAATTCCCTCCTTCCCACGGGCAGGCGGGGGCTCAGCCCTCCCCAGGAGAGCAGGGCTCCGTCACGCGTAACGGTTACTTGGGAAGGGAAACGCCATCGCTCCCAGTGTCCCCCCTTCCTTCTTCTTCCCCCCAGCTCTATATGCTGAGCATGACATCACATGGTGTGGGATATCCCTTGGGTCAGCTGGGGTCAGCTGTCCCGGCCGTGCCCCCTCCCAGCTCCTTGTGCCCCCCAGCCCCTCGCTGCCGGGGTGGGGTGAGGGGCAGAAAAGGCCTTGACTCTGTGTGAGCCCGGCTCAGCGGTGACTAAAGCATCTCTGTGTTATTAGCGCTTTTTCCAGCACAAATCCAAAACACAGCCCCATACTAGCTCCTATGAAGAAAATTAACTCTATCCCAGCTGGAACCAGCACAACCACTGTGAGATGGGTACTGGCCTCTGCAGGCTCCGCGCGGACGCTGGCAGGAAATAAACTCCGACCGAAGAGCTGCTTGCTAGGTCTATTCTCTGCCTTTGTCAAAGCCACTGTGGGGAGCTCGGTCCTTAAAGAAAAAAAAGAAGAGTTTTTCTAGAGTCTAAGTCAATGCATCCTTTGAGAGTGTGGGAAACGTCTGTTATCCTGATTCAGTCTAAGCGGTCGTTGATATAGAAATTCCTCTCCAGTTAAGCTGGGATTCGCCTAAGAGAGGACCCCAGGATTTAGTCCAGTGAGAGCCTAAGCCTTCTTGCTATTTTGGATGGAGGGTTACTAGATGTGTAACCCCAAAAGGAGGACAAAATGAGCCTCAAAACTCTTTTGATTCAACATATAGAACCCTTGTGGGTTTTGGGGAGGCTGAAAAGTTCTTTTTGCTTTGTTTATTGAGCTTTTTTAAAAATCTGATTTAAACCTGTGACCTATTATTTAAAGCTGTAGATGGAAATTCATAAAAAAAGCTTAATCCAGATGTGCTGAAGTGAGTTCTCCAGTGCATGGAAACATTCCCAGCACTTGGGAAGCCATGTGTTTGAGTATTGTTTGATCCACAGACAGTCGGCAGAGCCACTGTTAATGTTTCTGCCAGTTTGACCATTGGTGGCTCTATACAGTTTGGAATCAGGGAATAAGCAAAATTCAATTCTGATGAAAATAGGATGTGCTTTTTCTTTTGTCATTATATTACTTTCTATGGCTTTTTGTCACACATTATGTTTCATGGCCCAGCATGGCACGAGGTGACAGAGGTGAGAGACGTTCTAAGTGTCACAGCACAGTGCTCGATGTCAGAGGAATGACCAGTCAGAAATAGGGTGTGAGACATCAGGAAAAGGAGAGGTCCTTGAAAGATGGGAGAAGCCAATTTCAGTAGTCTCACTATATTTCCCCTTCAGGACTTTCACACTAAAAGTCATAAATCTCTCCATTTTCAGCTCCAGTCTGTGTTACAGTTCTGTATTGCCGCAGGAGGACCGACTCGGAAGGAAGATGCTGTGGACGAGCTCAGCAGGATTTATTCTGTTCTTGCTCTCTCGTTGCACTGTGCCAGTGAGCACCAAAGGAGCAGTGGTTTTGGCTAATGCCCACCTCCTCCCCCAAAGAGGTTATGAGAGACTGGGTAACGCCAATGAAAAAGGTACTCATGAAGAGAGTGAGTGATTTGGATGCATGCTGTGTTTTGCTTTATTGTTTTGCTGTGACATATTCAGCCAAGGTATCTGAAAGTTAACCCTGCAAACATACTTTGTAATATGAACATGTCCCGCCCCAAAGTCCAGAATCTTTAATACCCTTGCTCAGCTGCCATCTAATTCAAGAAAAATTAACATTTTTATTCCATTAAAAAAATATTTTGTGGCATTTGAAGACTTAGAACAATTATATCTAGTTTACATCTGACACCTCAGTACCTAAATCCCTTTGGTACCTTTAACTGAGGCTTGCCTCTGTCTAGCTTGCAAGGTTCAGCTGGGTAGGTTTCTGAATACATTTACCAGAGTAGATCCCACATAAAATGCCTAGTGGGATTGATTCATTTTCCTCCTCTGACTGACGGCACTTGAGGGTTTATAAAATTCACATTCCAAGTGAATCCTGTAACAATCAGCCTAAATTATTTTCTCATTATCTGTCTATAGAAGTTGTTCTATTTTGCATGAATAACGTTCACTGAGCAGGGCAACTACAAGTGTCACTGTGTATATTGCTGGCTTGGAGACTACTATATAAATCACTTTAAAAATAATTCTATAAAATCATAGGATCAGGTTTGGAGTCAAGCTATGTCTACCAGGGAAATGTTTGAACAACTCGGGTGCAGAGTCATGTACACAGTTCTGCAGTTTCAGGGTATTTAATAATGTCATGTGCAGATAGTATTGAGACTTAAAGTATTCTATTCATGGCTGTAGATTCTATTAGGCAATGAAAGGCGTAAAAGTAAGACCTTGGAAGGTCTATATACTCCTGTAAAACTGTTCTGAGTAGCTTAGAAATACCAACATACTTCTGAATATCAAATATAAAAGACTGTATTTAACACAATACTGTTCCTATGAATAATACTATTTAACAGGTTTAGCCTGGACTTCTACAAAGCCTATGTTACAATACTTCATGCAACATTAAATCAGAGAAGGTAGGGTTTACATTACCGTTTCAGTAGGTATTGAAAAGAAAATGACGATGACTTGTGTAGAAAAGTAAACCATAAAGTCAAGGGGAGACTGGAAGTATTTGCTTATAAGTGATCTTTTAAGTATTCTTATTATGTATAGTGATGCAAATATAGGCATATGCTGATAAAATTTAATATTAACACGAAGTAAAGAAATGCCAGTACAAAGACTCAGAAAATTACACAGGAAAAAAAAAAACACGCCAGGTGTTTTTAAGTAATACCATTGGGATGAAAAATAAAGTACTAATTTGATTGAAAGACCAACCTCTAGATTAACGGAAACTAAGCAATACAAATGCAATCCTAGAATGTATCAACAGAGCTGTTTGTAATAAGACTTGGGAAGAATCCGTGGCACTATATAAGGCCATCTGCAATACTCTGCAAATTCTACCCACGTTCTAGGAGATTAACTTGCAGTGAAGAGGTGTGGAAAAGCTACTAAGACAATTAAGGAACAGAAGATTTATGTTACACTAAATAATAACAGAACTTATTTATCCTAACAGAATTTACTGTAACAAAACAAAGGCTGATTAAAAATATAGTTATCCTCATGGTACCCTGGGGCTTATTATCCAGGAAGAAGCACGACTTAACTACAGGACATGAGAAAGAAAAAGACGAACAGTGGACAGTAATAAAATCAGACTGGGAACCACATGAGTGTTTCTAACAGAGTAGTGACGGTTACTGAAATCTACAGTGCTTTCCAGTTGGAAGAGAAGAAATTTTAAAATTCTGTGACAAAGACTGCATGCTATAATTCCCTACAGGACCAGAGGTAGATGAAATAGTCACCTTCTCTTTCCAGAAAGCCGGGGGCTTTTTGGTTTTCTGCACTAACCAAACTGTTCAGTGTACTTCATGAGACCATCCCATGAGATTGACTCTTTTCAGACTCTGTTCTTCTGTTCAGAAAAAGAAAACCAATGTGTTCAATAAAAAGGTCATCGGGGGCTCTTTGCTCAGTGATTCGGGGAGAGAAGAGTTTTTTTCTGAGCTTTTCTTTTAAATTTTTATCTTTGGAAATAATTTTCCTTAATTGTTTGGGGGTTTTTTTGCAAATTTTGAAAGAGAAATTAGGACACCTTGCCATACTTTTCCTGAATTATCCCAGTTTCCCAGAAGAAAAAATTAAGTTCTAAATACAGTATTTAAATTCGTATCAGTCATTGTCAGGACACAACATAGGATTTCATAGGGCTGAAGAACTGTCATTTTACATTACAGGTGGTCTGCAGGAATTTTTGTCATAGAGATATTAAATTGTCAAGTTTTTGTTAAATATAAATTACAAGTATTCCATAGTATAATGACATAATGACATGCCTTTCAACTCTATGGAGAAGTGAGTGATTTCTATTCAAAAACGTGTTTCTCAGTAACAGAACACATATTGAATAACATCTTTTTCTACAGAGCAGAGCATTGTGCCTTTGTCTCAAAGATGCTCGATACCGTACTACAGCAAGAAGTCACCTTATAAGCAAGTTACATTTAAAAACACAGTATCTATATATTTCAGCCCAATAAAGAGGGTCATCCCAAGCTTTATATGCCCTTTTTATCACCCTTTGAGTCTACTGTATATATATATACACACATATACAGATATATATATATACATATATATATATAAAGCACTTTCACCTGTTTTCCTGGCATTGGTGTTCAGCACTGCACAGCCCTGTAGTTGTACCTGCAAATCAGGGGTAAGATTTAGCCTGGAGTTTGAGTGACAAGAACTGTTCCTAAGAAAATTGTATTAGCTAAGAAATGTGCTTTAATACCTCCCTTTTACCAGTGAACAGATGGCATGCCTACTGGAATTTGATGCAAGGATGTTACAGATGCCTGAAATATAAACTGATTAAAGAGAAATTAGGTTTATTTGTGGAGGATAAGGCTAGCTCTAGTAATTAAACACAATGGTCCAATATACGGCACAGGGAATTGCAGACTACTCAAACTGGACGCGTGCAGGAGGAAAAGTAATGGTCTGTACACAGCTCTTGGCTTTGCAACCATATTTCTGTCATAAATGCAAAATCCCACTTCTGGTGGATGACAGGGTAACAAACCCCTTTTTGAATTTCTGAACGTTTCTTGCATGTTGTGCCCTGAAATCTTCCCCCTTTAGCTGAGTAGGTGAAGTCAGAGTCAGCTTCCAGTCAGAAGGCAATCGTTCACTCACTTTAAAGGTCAGAGTTCAATATCTAAAATTTACTATTTGAGCAGAAATTTACTTTAAAACTTTTTTTTCCTACTCAGACTACCCAAGGGATTGCTTTGAGATTTTTCAGCTCTCCAAAGGGAATTCCAGAGATGGTCTTTACATCATCCAACCAAAGGAGGACCCAATTGTTGTCTCCTGTAACATGCAGGATGGTGGCTGGACAGTAATCCAGCACATTACAGCCAACAGCACTGTTGACTTTGATAGGACCTGGCAGGATTACAAATACGGATTTGGCTCCGTTCATGACAATCACTGGTTAGGAAATGAATATATGCATCAGTTAACTAGCAGCTCTGTGCAATATGTACTTGGAGTTAAACTTGTAAACCTAAACGCGGAAGTCAAATGGGGGCACTACGAACCATTCCTTATTGAAGATGAAGAGTCTCAATACCGAATCAGGGTTGGTCTATACAAAGGCAACGCCACTGATGCTCTGACCCTGGACACGGAAGCTTATCTCCATGATAACCAGAAGTTCACTACCAAGGACAGAGACAACGACAATTATTTTCAGAATTGTGCCAAACTGGAACACAATGGCGTTGCTGGAGGAGGCTGGTGGTACGATGCGTGCGCCGGAGCAAATCTAAACCGTAGGAACGTGATATACTGGCAAAAGGACTGCAACAGGCAACGCCTGTGCAAGTTTGCATGGATGATGATCAGACCCGTTGACCACAGCCTCTCATATCAAACCAAACCCTGCCCGTGTCAGAAAACTGAACTGTAGGTAAGCCGTGTGTACTTTCAAAGGAACTTGGGTTCTTTGTCCAGTCACTGAGGTGAACTCACACTCACTGAATGATCACACTAAGTAATCATAACTGAAAATTTAATTTGGGCCTCTGCAAAGGCTTTATGATAGCATTTCATCCCGGACACAGACATTTACCAACCACACAAGTGAGAAGTCACTGTTAGAAACTGAGGCCTCTACCAGAAGATGTAAATAATTATTTTTATAGTATTTTAGCCACAAGAGGAGTCAGGTATGAAATTCTGGATATGATGTCTCATACAAGATATACGAGAATATATATGCATTGCAGAAGCTTTTGCTCCAGTATGAATGTTCACAGTTGATCTCCTATAACTGCATACCTTCACATATCATGCAGGAAGGAAATGTCCAGTGAAGTACCTACATTTACAAAATGCATATTGGAGAGTTTTGTGTACCACAGGGCAGCATCAGGCATTTCCTTTTTACCTTTAGTGAAAGTGAAAGGTATTTTAATATATAAAATTGAAATTGGCCCTCACCTCCCATAGCTTCCTTTCCCCTTCATTAACTCTTTATCTCTACTTCTTAATGATACACAATGAAGTATTCAGCATAAGCTTTTCTTCCTTCTTTTTAGAACGCCCAGAGCTAATGGGATCGTCGGCTTTCCCATTTAAAGCTACTAACCCAAAGCTTACAACTCCTCTGATTTTTTTTCCCCAAGAAACTCAGAGAACACACTTTTTAAAAGATCAGATTGATTTTGCAATTGTTTACTTATTGCTCCATTTTTTTGCTGAATATTACTCCACTTCGTTTACCACGGTTCGACTGTTGCTTCTCCGGGTTCCATGATGTGCTTCAGCTTTCTCTTTTTTTAATACCACTGCGAGAAAAGGAGAGAATGTTGGCTTTACTTCACATTTGCTAGCTTCAATTTTTTTGGCACGCAACCTTGACGTTATTTAAACAGTGCCTTGTTTTCTGGTTATAAAATAGAGAATATTTCAATTTAATAATAAATTCACCTGTTTAAAAAATAAATAAATAAAAGGATTTCAGTTTTTATAACATCGAAGATATCATTTTCTTTTACAGCTGTTTGGGTTACTTCACATATTTCTGTATCATTAGAATGGCTGAGTGGCAACTGAAGAGTTTGCACTGTTGCATGTTACTATTGTCAGGATAATAACGAGAATATCTTGTATGTTTTCTTAGATAGTTCAGCTAGAGAAACTCAACCAACAGGTACCGGCAAACTCCTGCTTTTTAATTTAAAAATGGAACTGCACAATTTCCATGAAAACTACTTTGCAGAAAATAAATTGTATTGTGTTTTGAGAAGACCAAGACTGCCAGGATTACTTAAGAAGATAAATTAATTGGGAAGTGGGAAAGCCAAGAAAGCAATTTTTATTCTTTACAATGCACTGCAAAATTTTCAGAAACAGGTACAGATACGTTATGTGGGCGAGGCCAATATAGCATATTTGTCCTTTTTGCAGCATCTTTTTCCCCCTGAAATTTTGTTCAAAGACAGAAGTGTGATAAGGGAAGAAATGGACAGTACCTGAATTGAGTTTATGTCATTGAGTCAATTTAATGTGTGTTCTGCTGTAACTCTATCAGGACACCTCCAAAGTTGTAGTGAGGATACGATAAAATCACCCGAGTGCCCCCAGTCTCACATAGCTTTTATTTGAGTTCCTGCCCATATAGCCAGATTCTCACACACCTTCCAAAAGCGTGTTTTGAATAATCTTGACATGGAAGTGCACAACTGAAAGCCAGCAGGCTGCATCTGATCCTCAACGGCAAGTATCCCGCTCTGCAGCTCACCCTTGGCCTGTTTCGGAGGGTTTTGGAGGAAAGGACTCTGAGAATATCCTGTACGAATGACTCGGGCACCAGCAGCCCCAGTCCAGCTGCCCAGTTTTGGAGGCACTCTCTAGTATTAACTGGAGCCCTAAAACCTATGCTGACACTGAATTCCAGTATGGGAGTTAGATTAAAATGTAATAAAACCCCATAACAACAGGTCTCCAAGCAAAAACAAGACAGAAAAATGAATCCAACTCAAAGCCATTTAATAGAACTCAGGGACTGTGGTACATTCTGCACTTCTAAACAAAGTATGGATGGAAATGACTACTGGAGCTGGATTTGGGACTAAGCAGTAGATGGAAATAAGTAAGAATATCCCAATACACCCACCAGCACTTCTTTCTAAAGCTCTTAAAGAGAAGGACGTAGGGCCTTAAGAAGCGGACTAAATTCTACTTCGTAATTCCTTGGCAAAGGGCTGTCTTAACTGAACAGGTTTTTTTTCTCCATCACTGAACCTTAATCACCAAATACCCAGAACAATGCTGAAAGCAGCTGGCCGTCAACACTGAATCAGCAGAATCACAGGCTGAAACATGGGGGGTTCTGTTCTGTCTACTAGTTTCTTTTACCTTTCACATTTTTCCTATCCTCTCTCTCTCTTAGCCTTTCCTGATTATCAGCCTCCTGCACAGACTTGAAGAAAGGAGATGGGTCCTCCCAAGAATATCTAATGGAAAAAGTTTATTTGGTCAAAAGCATTGAATACCGTGCATCAATAAATTAGCAACATTACCTGCCTAGGCTCATTCTTTCTCCTATAATTAACAAAACCAAGAGTCCTTTAGTCACTCTCATGTCTTCTGCATTTCAGAAGGCATCAGGACCCAAGCAGAGCGGGGGGGAAGGAGCTGAATCCAGCCGCACTCCGCAGCTGGTATCCTCCACCGAACCCTCTCTCCACGCTTCCTCTTGTAGCTGCCTGATGAATTGCACATCCAAGGAGGCCTTATGTACGCACAGGCTAAATACAACTGTCTGGCCTCCACTGTGTCTAGATGGCTGCCTCATGTAAGGAGCAACAGATATTCCAGCTTATATCTTGTCATTGTCGTCCAGGAATTCAGTAAAAGTCCCCAAACTTCAGAGGTCTACTGAAAGAGGAGCCATTAGCGACCAGGGCTTGGAGAAGTACTTGTTCAGAAGAAAACTTCTGAAGGATTTTAGATGTCTAGTTGTTTGAGGAAGACTGACTTCTTTGATATATAAGCAGATACCTGAAGAAACTAATGGCATTTAGTAGCTAATGGCCTAAGTCTTGAGTAAAAGGCAGCTGTTTTACTGACTGTATTGAAAACTAAAGTTCCTGATCTGATACATAGACCAGCAGTGCCTATCACATCTGAAGAAATATATTTATGAAGATGGAAAAAACAACTACAACACCATCCCTTTCTGAAACCACTAATAGTCATCGATTAGTTCTAGTTTTACAACACAATGCTATAAATTTTTTTTAAACTAGATATAGATATGGGGTAACAGTTAAATCATAAACAAGAAGTTTATCTGAATGATCAAAGTTTAAGGTTTTATGACACCCAGCTGTCAATTTTACGTGGAAGAAAACTTCTTAGTGGGTACAAAAGGCAGCAGTGGAGGTTTGGGCTGACTACATAAGAAATAAATGGCCTCTTTCAGATTTGGTAGAAGAAAAGCTAAGTATTTAAGTGAAAAGACACAGTATCCCTTTTTGGACTTCAGGTTGGGAAGGGCATTTCAAAATGGAGAAGCCACTGACTACCCAGCAGCTGTGGGAGCCTTTCACGAGCTGATGGAGCCCGTGGAGTCCCCAAGGCAAACACTGGGGGGGAGCCTTTCAGAGGGGAGTTCTGGCCTGTAACCATCTGTAGTTTCTAAAAGTAGCAAATGTGGGCTGTTGGGGTTTTTTGTTTGTTTTTGGTTTGGTTTTTTGTGTTGTTGTTCTTTGTGGTTTCTTTTTTAAAAAAAAACTTCTGTAATATTAAAAAGGAGTAAGCAGTGTGGAGTTTTTTGGGCAGAGTCCTTTCCAACAGAGGAGCACCTGCACGTACAGGTCACAGCAAATGGTAACTCCAGCTTGATTGTTATGTGCAACTGAGGAAAGAGGTATTTATTTCTCACTGGGCCCAAGTGATTCCTTCATATTATTTCTAGCTCTATAGAAAGCAAAGAAAATTAATTTCAGAGGAAAGTTTCACAATTTCATTTGTTTGTTTTCCTAAAGCAAAGAATCCAGAGAAGGCAGAAGTACATATGTCCCCTAAAAATTATAGAGTAACTTTAAAAAACAAGCATCCAAAAAATTCCCCTTCAGTATGAAGATTTTGGGAATCCCAAACGATGAAGGGGTGATTTGGAAGCTGTGTTTCCTACCACAAGTAAAGAAGCCTCTTACAAAATTCTATTCAAAATCCAGAATCTGAAAAAAAGTCCACAGGTTTTGAATTCAGTTTCAAACTGGGTATCCAGTTCCATAACAACTGCGTTCTATGAGAAAGCAGCATCTTCCAGATCGATACAGGATTCTTTAATTGTTGTAATGACTTCTCATTTAATTTTAACATGCTTACCACATCCCAGTGATATTTTTATTCCTTCTGGTATGTGACTATCCTTAGCTACGCTTGCATTACGATTTATCAGTTAAATTAGTTTGACATGTTCAGGTCATCTATCAAATATGACAGGGATGCAACGTCACATATTTCTGAGAAAAGCCCTGTGTGGGAGAGAAAATGATCAGAATAATTAAATTAGAGATGGGGACTTTTCAAGTCACTCAGCTCTAAAACTGGAACAACCTCTAAAGGGTAATGAGGAAGTACAGTTAAGGATTTTGTCTTGAATTGCATCACAGTCTCTGGATCTAGACTCATCAAGACCCTATATCCCAGTGCAGGCCTCATTATGGGTACGATAGAGATGAGGAAGGAAAATGCACACATAAAAATAACTTTCAACAGTTAACAGCAGTTACTAATAGACATTCATAGTTGAGTAGGATAAGCAAAATTACCAACTGAATTATATAATTAATGGCAAAATATGCTCTATCATTTTTTACAGGTTCTTACAGTATTTTCTCTATAACCCTTTTGCTTTCATCCTTCCTCAATTTAACAGTATTTTTTCAATAAAGGAAACCCCTGCATTTATGTTCTATCTTGACTTTCCGTCCTTTGCAAAGCTCATCACTCTGTGCTAAGCAGTCACAGAAAGTGCACTACTGTAACGAGGTGTTGTATACCTGTTTAGAGATTCCGGGAACTCTTCCAAGTCTTTATCTACAACCACCAATTATGTTTACAGAAAATGAATGTTACTTGGTAATTTATGGGCATCTGGAAAATATAGGGAGGCTGGTATGTATGAAAAGGGAGAGACGAAAATTATATGCCTAGTTTGTGGGAAAATTCAATATTCAAAAATATTAAAGTGTGCTGGCTCTCTGAAAAGCTTAGTTAAGGATGTATATTTACACATCTATATTGATAATACATACATATGTATCTACATATATGTATGTGTATGTAATTATATATAAATAAAATGTAATTTTACAAATAAGATCTTTTCGCCCGTCATGACCATGGCCATAATCAATTATAGGATCAGTAAAAGGTTCATTAAAAGGACAGAAATACAGATAACAAGATTGTTCTACACTGTAAAAGCCCACAACACTTTTTAAAGGTACAACATGCAATTTGAAAACAAAACATAGTTAAGTACTAACAGATGCTCTGATGAGGATTGCGTTTTTCTTTTTGTGGTTTTGATTTTTTTTTAAGAATAAGCATCCCACATAACAATAAAGCGCACACACCTCTTTATGTAATTCTAGGTATTTACAATGTACCCATGTCTGGCCATGTAACATCTCAGATGGTGAAGTGCTAGCAGCCTAGTTTGAGCACATTTCACAGTTACATTGAACGGACGTTGTTGCATCCACCACCGTGTATTCCAATACATTTACTGAGCACAGAGTCCATAAACATTTACAGAGCACTCTTGTTCAACAGAAGCCAAAACCAACAAAAAAATATCCCATTAAATTTCAGTAGAAGCCAATGCTTTACTTTAGCAACAACACTGCAGCTAGCGGGAACTGTTACTACCTCATAAATTTTGCCTTTAGCTACAGCTTGTGCCACAGAGACACACATTCATTTGCTAAAAATCAAACGCAGCTTACTTAATGTCTGATCCAATGTAATATAAAATAAACCCACTATAATAACCAACTTGTACATAGTTACAGTACACAGGAAAAGCTCTGGATAGTGATGGAGGAAAGTTGATGAAAGGGTCTTTATAAAAACCCATACTTTCCTTTAATAAGCAATCATATAGCGATGCATAAAAAATAATAAGCACAGTATGGTGTGTTACAAAATCAATCATGTGAATCTAGAGAACAAATTTTTACATTATTACACAGCTAATCTTTCACTGACACAATTTTCCCCTCTGGAGACTGGGGATAAGAAATATTAATTACTTGTACCGTGATTGTTGACATCAAGGAATTATTTTTCTGTAGGGAAATATTTTGATGGTTTGATAATTTACTAAATTACATGAACAATTTCACCGAGAGCAACGGCACATTCAGGATGACAAATACAATCCCTGAAATGGGCAACTGGATCACGTTACCACTGCAATGTCCCACTAAAGCGTATAGTAGATATAATATGAAGATTTGCCCAAACTAATATACCAGAGCATTTCACCCTGAATTTTGATAGAAAGGCTAAAACGGAATCTGAACTTTGTGTACATGGAGATCTTTCTCATTTATTCATAGTAATTTCTTTTCTTTAGGATTTCATTCCTTACGCCTCCTGTTGCCGTTAACTTTGTTTTCTTGCGGCCTTTCCTGAGGCTTCACATTCGCTCCCACCGCAAGAAGCCAGGTCACCAGCTCCATTCCAACGGCTGCTGAAGGCAGCCCCTCACGTTTGCACTCACTCCATCACCGCTGCAGGACTCCTGCCAATCTGACACAGAAATCAGACAGGCACATGCAGTTCAACCCTGCCACGGAAGTGCCTTCGCCACAAAGCCAAAGCCCTGGCAAACAGCCAGCGGTCAGAGTCTCAGCTCACTGTCACTTGCCCAGTACAGCCCAGTCCCAGACACCACAGCCGTCAAAGGGCCTGATTCCAGCCCCCAGCACTGTAGCAGATACGGTTCTGCTGGACCAAAAGACCGTGACTGGAGATAACTTCAGTTTCCAAATACCTGATATTGACTGGTATTTGTAAAGCTATTTAAAGATTAAAAGTGCTATGAAAGTGCAAAGTATCCTTAATAGTTTTATAGAAATATTTAAAAATCACTTTAAAAATCTTTCTTCTTTCAGAGATGCCAATTCTGTCACTGTTATAATAATTTCATAAATTATAGGTAAATGCACAGGGCATTAACACATTTTTTTCTCTTGTTCTGCATCATTCCATCAGTAATGGAAATTTTTGGGGCAAGGGGAAGCACAACACAGGAGACAGCAAAAAAGACCTTCCTTGTGTTGTAAAGTAGATAGACTATGTCCATTACACTGTACAGTCAGTTCTGATTTGTACCATTGTTGTTATTGCATAAAATCTTAAAATTTCCTTCAGAGGCTTTGGGTCATGGAGAAATTTGGAGTTATCTGCTAACCATCACCATTTTTTACAGACGATAGTGACTCGCATGATGGAACTGAGATTGGGACTGGCTTCTTCATACACAAAATACATTATCTGTTTCCTCCACTATAAGCCCTTTCTATGTCTCCACAAAAATCACCCTTAAAGTGGAAATTTTCTCAGTGTTACATTCTCCCATAATATGTATGTTCATTTGGAGTACTATGAATCTCCCTAACATTTTGGTATTGGGGATGACAGTATTTCCCTCTTTAAATAGTCCTTGTTTCTTTCCAAAAGAAGGTGGAAACACCTCAAAACAGATGTAGTACGAGCTCCATTGCTCGGTACGTTGAAAACTAAAGAGACAGTACACTAGAAAGGAATTACAGGAAGAAACAGTTCAGCACTACAGGGAGATACACTGGATGACCGGACCTGATGACTGGATGAGCATCCCACTCTAACTTCTAGTAGTTTGTAATTTACTCTACATATTCTCAGGCTGAAAGAAAGGACTGAAGACCTCAAACATAACCACTTTAATGCAGCTCTACTGCATAATAACAAACACCATGTTGTTCACAGCAGCCACTGACTTCTTTATCCCAAGCACACTACTTTCATGCAAAATTTTACTTTTCTGGAGAATTTTTTTTTAACCTCTAGACATATAAAGCAACAGCTTTGAAAAGACAGAATTACAGTCAATTTACTAGGTTATGTCATTATCTATTTTCTCCCTTATCCCTTAAGTAGGAGCAATTACGGCAGTCTGGTATTGCCCTGCCAGTATAGTTTCTCTTCCACTTTTTTTTTTTTCCACTGGCAGAAAAGCAGCATCTTAAAAGTTTTCCTGAAAGTTTTGTTACAGAGGGCATAACAAATGGGGTTAACAGTGCTGTTCACGTAGCAGAGCCAATATCCAAGGTGCCACAGTGTCAGGGGAATGCAGTCAGAGCAGAATGTGGAGATCAAAACCATGATATTGTAGGGAGTCCAAGTGATGATAAAAGCCAAAAGAATAGCACTTAAAGTCTGTGCTGCTTTGCGTTCCTTTATAAGAACCATCCGTTTCCTTTTCGTGATTTGGTTACTTATATTTGGATCCATGCTTTTGATGGAAGGATCTTTTGACAGAGCAGCAGAACAAGGAGTTATTTTTACTTTATGGCAACCATTGTTGGCTTCCTGGGTGCCATCAGCCTTAACCACCAACCGGAATTTATAGGCCACACATTTTTTACTTTTTTGTACGTGGCCTTTGGCAGGTGACAAAAAGTATTTCTGGTTCTCAAAATCATTTTCTTCAGGTTGGTCTTTGACAACAACATCCATACTCTCATCAAACTCTTCTCCCTTACCTTTAGATGGACTTTTGTAAGTTACTTGGAAAACGGAATCAGCAGCAAGTTTATCCTCCTCTTCTGAAGATGCGTAGCTGCTGCAGGTGGTTAGTTGGTCAGCCTTAGCCCAGTCGTTACACGTACTCGCTGCCTGAGAGGCTTTCACTGTCGCTGACGTACTTCGACTGGATGAAGACCAGGAAGCCTGACACCTCTCTCTTTTGACTAAATTTTGTTGCTTGCAACTGAAGCAAGACTTCAGGAGAGCTTTCTGAGGCTTTATCATCTCAAACTCTGCCACAGACTCCGAACCCTGCAGTTCAGCAAGGTCCTTGGTTCGTTTCTCCGTCTCTTTATAGATGCGGCAATACAGAATGGTCATCACGGACACTGGAATGTAAAAAGCAGCAATTGCAGTACCAAAGGTGATAATGGGCTCATATAAAAACTGTATCTGGCACTCTTCAGGTGGTACTGTTCGTTCACCCACAAAATACTGCCAGCACAAGATTACGGGTGCCCACAACACGAAGGAAATCAGCCAAGCAAGACCAATCATGACGCCAGCTCTTTTGGGCGTGCGCTTGGCCCTGTAAGTTAAAGGCCTTGTGATGGAAAAATATCTGTCAAAACTGATGACTAGGAGGTTCATTACTGAGGCATTGCTAGCTACATAGTCCAGGGCTAGCCACAGGTCACAGGCAAGGCTTCCAAGAGACCAATGGCCTATGAGTATGTAGGATGTATAAAGGTTCATAGAAAATATTCCAATGATAAGGTCTGCACAGGCAAGGCTGAGCAAGTAGTAATTGTTGACAGTTTTGAGCTGACTGTTAACCTTGAAGGATATCATTACAAGAATATTTCCCACTATGGTTATTAAGCTTACAATTGCAGTTACAGTGGCAATAGTAATGACTTCCCAGAGACTATGCCCTTGTAGCTGCTTATGGTTGATGGATGAACTGTTTACAACAGTAGAATTGCTGAATAAATTTACTTCCATTCTTGTTCTTGGTGTATTGTCATCAGGATCTTAGCACTGTTGCCTATTGCTTTGTGTACTTGAAAATATTCTTTTGGAGACAGCTATAGAATCATAGAATGTCCTGAGTTGGAAGGGACCCACAAGGATCATCAAGTCCAACCCCTAAAGATCAAAGGGAAAAAAAAAAAGAAAAAGAAAGCAGCTCATTAAATAGCCCAGACTTCCATTAGAGTTACGATAAACCACTTGTAAAGCAATCTATCAAATTATTTGTGCTCTCTTTTTGCATTTCAATTATTGCTTCTACCATTGTGGACACAACTAAAACAAACAAATGTACATTCTAGGACAACGCTATCTTATTGCATTTCTAAATGCAATCAAAACATCTATTGTTTCTTAAGACACTCAATCACACCAGCTCTTATATTTTGAATATCTTAGGAGACACTGCACATACTCTTAAAGACAGACATTCCAAGTTTTGCAGTGCAGTAAGACAATGAGTCATTGTGTTGTTTTTAGCCATGTAGAAGACATGTCAAGATTTCAGAAATTATGCCTGGAAAATTTGGAGGAGTCACCAACAACAGAAAGAGAGTCAGAGGAAACTGAGGATGCATGGGGAGTTAGGAACCATGCTGGCATGGTGGTGGTGGGAAATAATTAGGTGTTAGAAGTGCTTGGGGCAACTGAGGGGGAATCTCTGAGTTAAGGAAGCAGACATGGCCAAGAAGATGTTTTTGGAAAAATAAGTTAGGCAGGAAAGAGTTTTATCTATTGGGAGTTCTCAGGACAGAGGAGATTGATTGGGTGAGGTGTAGAAGTGCAGTTTGGGTAGTTTGGGTGAGTGAATGATAAGGTTGAGGACAGAAAGGAGTAAACTGAAGAGGAAGCAGAAATGGATGACCACAGTGACAAACAATGCAACAAAACCAATTTAATACTCGCATAAGCAGCAAAAGGTAGAAACGGCACCGCCGTCACTCTATTCATGCATACATGCCTCTGATGTCCACCCCTTCCTACGTTCTTCACTGCTGTTTTCTTGTTCCAGTGAATTAGGCCATTTGGTTCTTTCACAGATATCTGCTGGTTTTTGAGTAATTTCATCACATCAAATTATGCTAATCACTTGTTCGATGCTTAATCTTGCTGGACTGTGTAATTTTGGAATAGTCAAATAGTAGTTAGTTTTTTTAAGTCAGAAATGAAAGATAAATTATTAACTGTTTGTTTATTGGGCATCTAGCCAGTATAAAACTGGCAAGACGATCCCTTTTTTCAAAGCAGGCAGAGGTTCAGCTAAAATTATCTCATAAATCACCCATTAAAGTCCAAGTCTAGGGCTTTACAATTCTCTCTGCATCGGATCTCTATTATATGGTCCTCCTTATACAACCACACCACTTCTCTGTGTTTTCATCTTTAATCCTAACTCTCAGAACATTATTTTCTTTGGTCTTGGCAAGTGTCTTTTATTAACTGCAAGCTTTCACAGCCTATCCCTTTCCCATATGTCATCAACTATCTTTTTTACCCAGTAGTTGGGTCCCTTCTCTCCTCATCTGAATAGATCAATATTTTATAACCACTTGTTGAATTTTCAAAAAAGCATCTTATTTTCTTTCATTGTCCTCTTATTTGCTTTCATTTTTTCCTTCACTTTTGTCCCAGGTCTCTTAAATATCCACAGAAGTGTATCATCCTTCTTCAAGCCCTCCTTAATGATTATCTCTTGTTGTGATGAAATTCGATAATGTAAGTTTCCTGGTGTACTGAGACCACTGTCTATCGTACTGCCCAAAATGATTCTCCTCCATCTGTGCGTGTCTTTCATCTCCTGTCTTATATTTAGATCTTTGTGCATCTGTATTCTGCTTATACGCAACATATATTGAACCTAACTTAACAGGATTATAGTCAATATACAGGCCTTGCAGCCTAGTAATAATTATAATATATGCATGTTGACAATCAGTACGCTTGGCTCTCTACAGCCTCCAGAGCCAGTCTCGCAGCCAAGAATAGCTCAAGTGCCACAGAAATCCTAACAAGCCCCATGCAAGGAAAGAAATTTCATCTGCATTCTGCAAAGCCTTCCTCCAAGTCAGAGCTGGCCTTGATGGCTGGGGGTACTGGCTTTACAAATCTTTACACAAGCGTAGGAATTCATTTAAGGTGAAACAAAGACAAGTGGAGCAGCTGCATGGCTGTGATAGGTAGCTGAGCTGTGAGAGAGAAATCTGTGTCTCTGCTACCTCATGTGGCCTATGCTGCTGCTTCTGTTCACAGCCAGCACGGCTGTTCTGCACATCAGCAGCTCCATGTCATTAGATTTTTAAGCATGGCAGTATAATAACTGGTTTAGTGTGGTACTGTCAGGGGGCAGCGAGGGCCAGCTGCTCTGCAAGGGAAGGTGAGCTCTGGGTGGAGCATGATACCAAGGCAGGTGGAAGCAGAGACCTCATCAAGAAGGAGGAGGATGCAGAGCAGCACACTGGGTTCATGATCAGGGCCAGAGGCAGTGATCAGGGTCAGACATAGTCTGGTGATCGCACAACAAGTCTGTAGTGATGAGGCAGGTCTGAGACCAACCCAGGAAGCGCAGCAAGCAGGTCTGGGTCTGGGTCTGGGTCTGGGTCTGGGTCAGGGTCTGGGTCAGGGTCAGGGTCAGGGTCTGGGTCAGGGTCAGGGTCAGGGTCAGGGCCGGGTTCAAGGAGGTAGGAGACCAGGTGTAGATGTAGCTGCTGCCCAGCTGTGACATAGCACAGGTGAGGGCCAGCTGTACAGCCTCAACTTAAAAGCAGTTCCCAAGAGAAAGTAGGGGGCCCTTGCTTCTAGCTTTCTTCACAACAGGCCTTATCAGCAGAGCAGCTGACCTTGGACTCAGCCAGCTAAACTCAACATAGCCAACAGTGCTCCTAGAAGGGGACTGCACTCCAGTCCTTGACAGCTAATGTACCTGAAACACTGTCAGGGATCTTAATTTTTTGCAAGTTGCAAGATTTCAGCAAAGGCTAGAGATGGCCTTAAGAAGGCACAAGCTATGAATACCAGGCATATGGACAAACCTATACTAACTTCTACATTTGTCTAGCACCTGGGGTTGAGCAGCCGCTTACGGTGATTATAGGAAATTGTTTGAACTTTCTGCCTTTTTTTGCCAGAATAAGACACTTTTCTCAGAAGAGGGGAGACTATAAATAGCCTAGACGCTGTGGCCTGTAATGCTTTGTCTTTTGCCATAGGTAGCAAGTGTGTCCCCCTCTGAGGTCACCTACCCTCCCTCACATTGGGATGTAGGAGGAAAGACTGCTGTAACTACCCCATGTGGATTGCAGACTTCAGAGCAACAGGAGAGTAGAAATTGTTGTTGTCCTGACACACTTGTTCTTGGTTTGAACTGACATGGGCAGGAGGAACACTGGTAATATGGTATAGAAGCTATAACTGATTTCTAAATACAAAGCACTTGCATTATCATCATGCAAATCCTTCCCTCCCTAATGAGCTGTTTTACTGTAAAGCCTATAAAAATTGACAGTAGCTAAGCTGCTAGTATGCAAAGATACCTTCTTGGCATGTTGACCGTTCTTGTCATCTTTTCATACTCTGTCATCTTTTGTCTCACAGGTCTGTATTAACACTTTTTAGTGTTACCTTTTGTTCTCTATTTGTGTATCACTCAAGGCAATAGTGCTTGTGAGTGGGACTTCTGTGTGCCATGGTAACATAATTTATGTTAATTGTCTATCATAACAGATAATAATAGGGAGATCAAATTTAAATTACAAAATCAAAATGCACATGTACAGTATCATGACTTTGCTATCTACCTCATAATTATCAATGCATGAACTTCACGCTTGAGTTATAATGATGTTTGCTATTTGTTGCCAAATATTAGTGATTTTTTTAAATCTAGCTGTAAGTATTAATTAATGTGAGCTGTTAAAACTTTTACATATAGTCAGCTTACAGTTATCTGCAGGCAGATTGTTCGTGTCACAGATTAATTGCACCACAGATGCAGACACAGCTTGGGTTTGCCAGGTTTTATTAGCTCTAGCTCAGCACTGGGTCTGCCAGACCTGTGCTGGCTGCACAAGGAATCATTTAGATGTCTTTGCAATGCGCTTGCCAGCACTGCTCCCTGTTACTTGATTTATTTGCTTGTGTAGCACTGGAGTCATACTAAGCTAATTTACTGATTTGCTGCACGCTATTCCCCAGAACCAAGCAGCCCTTACCACAGGTAGCAGTGCAGAGACACTACAGCCCATGGTTTCACAGTATGAGAGTTTTGGTCACATTTTGCTGTGAGGAATGGTTTAAAAATCCTTCACAGCCAGATTGATGTTTTAATGTGTGCTGTCAAATGACAGCCTGCATGCTCAAGAGCAATTGGGCAAGCCTGCTGTTAGGGAACTGGTGAACTGGAGCATGGGTACCTGCCTAATTCAAGCAGTGCAGGACAAACCAGCCTAACTCTATGGCATAAAGATGTTCCTCTGTCCCTGCTCTGTGTCCTCAGAGCAGGATGCTCCTCAAGTGACTGCAGAGTCACCCCATGCAGTTCATATTGTGCAGGCTTGTGTGCAACACCCTGTCAGCAAGGGCTTGGTGCCTTTTTCCCTCATTTGCTACAGAAAGCTAACTTGGGTCACAACAACCCCATGCAACACTACAGGCTTGGGGAGGAGTGGCTGGAGAGCTGCCTGGTGGAAAACAACCTGGGGGTGCTGGTTGACAGCCACCCGAACAGGAGCCGGCAGCGTGCTCAGGCGGTCAAGGAGGCCAACAGCATCCTGGCTTGTATCAGGAACGGTGTGGCCAGCAGGAGCAGGGAGGTGATCGTGCCCCTGTGCTCGGCACTGGTGAGGCCCCACCTCGAGTACTGTGGGCAGGTTTGGGCCCCTCACTGCAAGGAGGACATTGAGGTGCTGGAGCGTGTCCAGAGAAGGGCAACGAAGCCTGTGAAGGGTGTAGAGAGCGGGTCTTACGAGGAGCGGCTGAGGGAGCTGGGGTTGTTTGTTTAGCCAGGAGGAGGCTGAGGGGAGACCTTATTGCTCTCTGCAACTACCTGAAAGGAGGGGAGTGAGGGGAATGTCAGTCTCTTCTCCCAAGTAACAAGTGATAGGACAAGAGGAAATGGCCTCAGGTTGTGCCAGGGGAGGTTTAGATTGAGTGTTAGGAAAAACATCTTCACTGAAAGGGTTGACAAGCATTGGAACTGGCTGCCCAGAGAAATGGTGGAGTCACCATCCCTGGAGGTATTTAGAAGAGGCGTAGATACGGTGCTTAGGCACATGGTTTAGTGGTAGGCTTGGCAGTGTTTATGGTTCAACTCAATGATCTTAAACGTCTCTCCCAACCGAAATGATTCTATGATTCATATGGCTTCAGCTAAGAGTTTCATTTTCGAAACAGTAAACGCATTTTTGTTTGAAATGGACGTGCAAAGCTACTTGTTTTTCACTCCCTGCTTGTTGAGCTTTGCAGCGGGCACACGGGGACCCGGCGCCGAGGCGCCCGCCGGGCACCGGCCCGAGGAGGGGCAGGGCAGCCCAGGCCCAGGGCCCAGCTCCGCCCCGGCCGCAGGAGCTGCCCGGCGCGGCCCCGCGCGAGCGGCCGGCGCTGCAGGCAGGGGGAGCTGCTGAGGGCGCGGGCGCCGCCCGCCGCCGCCGCCGCCGCCATTTCCCTCCCGTCCCCCGCCGGCTGCCTCTTTCCAGGAGGAGGCGGGGAGCGGCGCGGCACAGGCCGGTGGCGGCGCGGGAGGCAGGGCGCAGCCCCGCCATGCAGCCTGAGCGGGGCGGCAGCCGGCCCCGCAGGGAAGGCGGCCGGCACGGCCGGCGGCGGCCCGGCGGTGCGGAGAAGGCGGCCGAGGCAGTGACCGACGGAAGCAGCGGGAACGGCCACGGGAACCGAGGAGGCGGGGGCCGGGGAAGAGGCGGCGCTCACGGGAACCGAGGAGGCGGGGGCCGGGGCAGGCGGGAGCCCCGAGGTGGCGGGGTAGCACCGCCGCCCGCCGCTCACCAGCGCCGGCGGGTAAGCGGGAGGAGAGCCGTCCTCCGCAGCAGCCGGGCGGGGCGGGACCGCGGGGCGGCCGCTGGGGTGGGGGCGCATCCCTTCCCTCCTCTGCTCCTCCCCTTCCCGAGGTGGAGCCAGGCTGGCGGCAGCACCCCGGGGCCGGTCGCTGGTGTTCGAGAAGGCGGGGAAGGGGCGTGGGGTGGTGGGCCGCGGGCCTGGGGGGCGGCGGGGCTGCCAGCCCAACCTCCCGGTCACAGCTCGGCACCTGCAGCCGCCCTCCGCCCCTCGCTTCCTCCCCTAAAGCAGCACCAGCCAGCGCCTGCCTGCTCTAGTGGAAACACAGACAGGGATTTCCTGGCCGAAATACGGTCATAATGTTGTGGTGAAAAATACAAGTCTCGTTTGAAAAGTGCATCCGAAAAATACAGCTCTGTTCGCGAATAGAGATGAAGAACTGCCGAATTTTTTTTGGCACAATTGATTAGAAGTTGAAGTGAGCATGCGTCTTGCCCAGCCGGTGGTGCTAGCACTGAGGGCATGGTAACCATCGTACAGAATTGATATCTGTGATTCACTGGAACACGTATATGTCATTAATGCAAGTTGTTGGTTGTGCTTTGACCAATTACAAAGTGTTTTAGCAGATTAAAAGCACCGACATGCCTAACTTTACAACTACACCTTCAGTTTCCTGGGGAGATGTTAAAATGCTTCCTACCATCCGTAATAGTATGAGATCAACACTGTGCCTTTAAAAACAGTTTCCATTTTATAAATGCTTTGACAGTACTACATTCAGATTGTCTTGTTTCTGTTAGCATTGTTGCAACATAGAAATCGTGGTTGTCCCTGGATTGGGAAAAAGATTACAATGATGACCTAATCCTGATTGGTGTTGGCAGCACTGGGAGTCCTAATGTAGATGGACCAGCTGCTACCCCATTTCCAGCATCACATTGATTAGATTCACTTTGACTTTTACAATGGCATGGCTTCACTCAGACCCAGCCAGTGTTTTATACATACTAGAACTCTCACGGTTGCTGGTGGATTTAAAAAATGTAAAATATTCATCCCTCTTGTATTTAGATAGATTTTAGCACTTGTGTTTTGGGAGATAAAAGGCGTATCTGGCTCGTACTGTTACCTAGAGCGCTGGTTGGTGATTTTGCTTGTAAGCAATATAAATTGCTGAGTTCATACTAGTGTGTGCAGACAGGTTTGGAGTCTGGATATGAAACAATAGTGCTCCCTCATAAACCACAGAGGCATAGGGGTGAAATTCAGCACCTGTAATAGGTGAGGAAACTTCTATCCTGGACTGATTTTTTTTCATGTCATTCAACCATTTCTTACGAAGTTGAAATATGTTTGTATCTGTGTTCTCTGTGGTACTGTTGACCTAGCAGGACCCACTTCATAAGTTAAAAGGATCACTCAGGAAGGGAATCATGTTACATGTATGTGTTTTTGTCTGGGTTGTTATTTGAAGTATTTCAGGAAGCAGTTGTAAGCTGTCCCAAAAGACAATTTTTTTAATATGCTTTGCCTGATCACTGTGTTATTGATTTTGATATGCTCTTCATCTTAGTCTAGCACAGTGACTTTATTTTCAGCTAAGGCTAATACAGGTTGGGTCTTTAAAAGTGAAGCAATAGCTAAGATTTTCCCAAAACTCTCCTGAAGAGTGTTTAAGCGTAATGCTCTTCCTGTGCTGGAGGCTTTTGATACTAAGTACCGTATGGTGTCTTAGCACACCTGCCACAAATCTTGTGTTTAGCGGGGTGGAAGGAACTGGCTTCCAGCAATCCAGGCATAGCATCAACAGCTGTGCCAGCCTGCAGCTGCTGCTGTCTAGCCTTACCTCTGAGCAAATCTCATAATTTACCACTTTTGAAACAGGGAGGACCTCCTTCTTTCTCTTCTTTCTTTTATCTATGTGGTCAGGCAAGCTTCTTTTTACTGTCTTTGATGTGTGGTAGACCATGTTTTCTGAACAGATTCAGTTCTTACCTGGCAGGAGATTACCCACTTTTATTCCCAATTCCTTAGTGTTCTGTCTGTTCAGCAATGGGACTTGTTTTACACAAGTGCACCAGCTCAGAGAGAGGTGCGTGTCCCAGAGCAAGTGGTTTGTGTGAGAGGAGACCCTGCTGTCTTTCAGTAACGGGTCAGTTCTTATTAAGTGGTAAGGTGTAAATTGCAAACCTAGAGAGCCAGGTAATAATATGGGGAATGTGAGTGGTCTTACCACTTTCTGTACTGTGTACAGAGAAGTTTCTTCTTTATTGTGTCTTAAATTACGGAAAGCCTCATGACAGAATCTACATCAAATCTTATTAAAGTAACTGGATTTGGATCTGTTGAACCTGCTATGGACAAAGCAGTAAAAGGCAAGTAAAATTATAGGTGAATGGATTCAGCAAAGTGTAATAAGAGTGTTGTTAAAGCCAAGGTTCATTAAAACCTCTTGGAAATACCTAACAGTTTTTACAGTGGAGTAGAAATTGGCATTACATTGCATAATATTTTGGCAGCAATATTTCTTAGCCCATTGTGTTCATTTAAAAAACCACTATTCATCTTCAAATGTTGTGTTTTGGATGTTTTAACGTAATGGTTCCTAAGCTTGTGTTTGAAGCTAGAGGAGGAAGTTACTTCTGCCCTGTACAACAGGCAGAAGAAAGTGTAGTGGTGGCACATTCCGTTCTCGGTTTTGTGTGGAGCAGTGAAGGCTGGACACCACTTTCCATGTTTTGCACTACTGTGAGTGTACTGTAGTTCCTTTGTTTTTAGTAATGGGTGATGAGCTGTGCTACTTGCAAAGCCTGTCAAGACCCAGTACTTGCTGAGTCAGTTCTCCCCTGCTCTGCTGGGTGCTAATGTAGAAGGAGGTCAGGGTGCTACTTCTTTGTAAATAATTGACTTAGTCATACCTTGCATGGTAGATCCAGCTGTGGATCAGAGTCTTAAAGATGAAAGCTTTCACGATTTCTGTCAGCTCTTGAGAGAGCTCTCTGAGGAACTCCCCAGCTTACTCTTGAAGTAAGATGCCGCCTCTCTCAAAGATGGAATTGGTTTAGAAACCGTGATGAAAAGTGTTCTTATTCCTTGTGAAGAGGAAAAAGGGTCCTGCACTTGTTAAGTCTTTTTGTAACTAGTGTGCGTGTTGATTTAACCGGCGCAATTACTGAAGATTTCGTGTCCTCCCTTCAAAAATGAATCCGAGTCTAATTGTGACCAGCTGGTTTACCAAATAGCAGATTTATTTTGTAGATCTGTCATCCTGAATAATTTTCTGTTGTTTCTGTCTGCTTTAACTCATCTATTCTATGTAAAATAAATAGAACACATTTGCAGTTATTAATCTTTAGTATAATAACATGGAATTATAATGCTTAAAGTAAAAGGTCTGATTGACATTGGCCCAATATTATCTCATGCTTTTTATTCTAACGCCTTTAACTTGCTTGGAATTCATATTTTATGTACCAACAGAATTTTTAAATTGCTCTTTCTATGAAATACAATCTATTAAAGCAAAAACAACGTTCTGAATTTGTAGACATGATAACGGGTTTTATTTTGATGGTCCTTGATGATATTCTTTTGTGAGTGGTTTAAGGAAACTTTTTTTTGTCCTTTATCTTTATTACATTTGCAATTTACAAAGTGTTCTTTTACCTTTCTTTTCAGTGATACACTGAGTGTGCATGTGATACATGCTGTTACTTCAGTGAAGTTGGAATTGGCAGGTCTGTTTCAATGTTCCTTTTCTGGCTTTGGGCATTGGTTGCAGTAAATATTTTATTGTTAAAGAACGGAGGTTAACAGACCAATTTTAGTGCAGTCTTACTTCTGATTAGTTTCAAGCTGAAATCACATTTATTCAGTGTTTATTATATCTTCATTCTTGTGGTCCATGCCTATGTGGAACTGATCTTAACAGAACATCTAATGCTGTCAGCATCAGATAAATTTTCCCTGATTAGTATGAGCCAAATCTTTAGTTTAAGCAACTGCAAAAACCAATCTGTTTGCAGGCACGGTAACAAAAGCTTTGACTTTTCAAATGCAGATATATTTGATTTCCTTAGAACAATGTAACAGCGTGTACAAATAGCAGATGCATGAGTTTCTGGATATTGAACACAGTAAGTCTTCTGTTGTCTTAGGTTAATGTTCGCAAAAGCAACTAGGAGAAAACTTAGATTAATGTACATCAATTTGTGAGCGGCACTTAATTACTAATGAGGTGCAAAGAGCTTACTTAGGAGTTTCTCTACTGTGATGAGGTGTGAAGAGGCACTGACTGATTGTGAATGAAGTGCGGATTATTTCGTTTTGACTGTATTGATTTAGTTCAAGCTTCTTGAAAAGTGTTTGTACAAGTGGTTGGAAACTTCTTTAGGGTTGGTTCAGTGTCAAACTGGTGTTTGATAAATGGGATTCTGGAAGGTTTCATCCTGTATCAGCTCACGCTCAGTGTTTCTATTAATAATTCTGATGAAGGAGTAAAATAGAGAGTGTTAAAATTTGCAGACAGTGCTAAAGTGGAAGGGTAGGCAGGAGGATGAAGCGTGTAACAGCCTCAACAAATGGGAGAAACAGCCTGCAGTAAGGTGTTAATCAAGGTCGAATATAACACAACTACATTTACGTGGGAAAAAAACTGCAGAGGTGTATGTATGACTGGTTAAGCTGTAATTCTACAGAAGAGAACTGGCAGCTTAATGGATGAGCAAATATCAGTTAGCGGTGCAATCACACTAAAGAGCTGGTTCTGCTTCTGCAAGAGTTGGGGAAAGTTCAGAGGGAAGGAACGGAGAGAGATGTCAAGTCTGGAAGACAGGACCTGGGCGCAAAGGTTGAAGAACCTGGTTCTCTCTTTTTTAATTTTTTCTTTTGTCTGGCGAAGAGGACGCTTTGTGGAAGCCTGGATAGCAGTGTTCCACTAGGTAGAACGGTTGCTGCAAACAGTTCAATTTTAGGCAAGATGAGAAGAAAAACATTATTAAAAAGGAGGAGGTTTAATCTGGGCATTGAGAATAAAAACTGTGACTGAAAGGGTAGATAGATTGTGTAATGCATTATTGTGTAGGAAGTACATGGTGATCAGTACAGAAAAGAGGTTTTAAGAGTATGGTGAAGGTTACTGAGCCTCCTCAGTAGTGCTGCTGTGGAACTAGTTGTCACAGCCCCATGTGATTTCTTTTATTTTTTTAAGGCTGTCTTTTCAATGGAAAAAGATAAACACTTCTTATCCGGCCAAAGTTGATTTATTCTTTTCAGTTTCTAGATAATAGAGCAACCTGCTTTGCACAGAGCTGGAGACCGCAACATTTCATAATAATCTTTTATTGTTTAGCGTCAAATGGTTTAGTGATATTTGTTGTTATTCCTTCATCATATTTTACCAACCTCCCTGCTGATTTAACCTGAGACACTTGTACTGAAAGCATCCCATTACACAGGTGAACATGCAGCAGCATCGCTGCATAACAGCTTCATGTCTGACTTTTTGGGGTGGTTTTTTTTTTTTGTAACTTCATTGGAAAGAGCTTGGGGTTTTTTATAGTTTGGATGGCTGTGCATTTCTGTCCTCACCTACTTAAATGTTTTTCTTCCTCTTTTTATCCCTAAAGTCTCTGGGGTAATAATTTGGTAACTTTCAAACAAAAACTGCCCTAAAAATTTGCTAGGTTAAACAAATAACTATCAGCTCCATATTTTGTTAATTGTATGAGACACAACTCTCAATTCTTACCTTATTTAGATTTAATTATCCCATAAAATGAGTGGATTTGATTCAGAGAAAATCTAAAATGGTAATACCTTGAAATATTGGAGAAGCTCTCCAAAGAACTTGCCATCATATTTAACTACGCATTTTAGAATTTAGGGAAGAACTAAAATTACGGCTTTAATAATCTATTCATCCATCCAAAAGACATTTTGGCGACGAAACCATGCTGGGAGCGACCAGTAGGTGAGGCAGCCCACCCGCCCTGCTGCATGGCACAGCCCCGCTTCCTCGGGCAGAGACAGGGCCTCAAATACAGGATGAAGAGTAAGGATTTGCGGGCAGGGTGGGCTGGGAATGTTTTTCTCATCTCAGGGTGATGTTTTCCGAACATACAGTAGAAAGTATGAAAATCACATGTACGTGTGAATTGTTAGGACTTGATGCAACTCTGAAGGAAAGTTACTCATAGGAAGGGAACATTTAGTAATTCTGAGCTAAAAATCTGCTTGTGCTACTGGGATGGGTAGTTGCTCCCAGAGAACATCATACAGGGTTTTGTATGGGTACATCAAGTGAGAGATAGTAGGTATTTATGCTGAAGAACAAAAAAATTTGTACAAGTGATGACATTTGATTAAAAAATTATTCTATACAGTACTGCTGCTGTTTTCCTCACAAAAGTAACTGGGTAGTTTCAGGAGCCCTGTTATGGGTTTTCAGCCAGTCTAAAGGTGCTGCACAGTCTTTTGTAGCTATCAGAAGGTTTCACGGTATTTTGAAGAAGCAAAAAATTGCTGATTATTGATTCAGTGGTGATTTAGAGCCTTATAGCATGTACAGAGGAATATTTCTTACATATTTTCATAATCAAAGGAACTCAAGCCTGTGTGATTCGGTGTTCTGTGGTAAGGCATAGAGGGGTCTATTTCCTACTGTTCTCTTTCATGTATGCGATTCCTCTGTATTTTTATGGCCATGTGGTTTTAATTTTTTTTTTTTTAAATAAGGCTTTAACTATTTTGCAGGTTGACTTAATAATACATCCTGCTGGTAAAACCCATAAATATGCTGGAGTGTGTGAGAACCTTGCCTCAAGGTTTCTATTCCTGCTTTACTTTTCCCAGAGGATAACTGTACAGTTAGAGGCTGTACAGACTTTCTCTTTAACCCTGGAGTAGTCGGGATCTCTGTCATGTAGAGAACAGAGTGATGATTCTGGGCCACAGCTCTTCCCAGGCTACTGCTCTGTCACTGGCATGCTGTGAGGCCTTGAGCTATTTCTGATTGCCCGGCAAACTAAGGGTTTGGTTTTTGTTGTTTGTGTGGTGTTTGTTTTTTTCTCCTTTCTATATTCTGTTTGAGGCTGTATTACTCAGGTTGTGCTGCTTTGCTGACTTCACTGGCTTAGTATGTAGGAACATTTGTAACAGTAGGTGGCATGCCTGTGGAAGCAACAGAAGCTCAGGTGATCCTATACTCCTTATTTCTTTTCCTTTTACTTAACCGTAATTGTTAGCCAGGGTGTTAAAAGGTCCTTGTGTCAGAGTGAAATTTATTTGTAGAGGTAAAATTTAAAAATGAATTATGCTAATGAGAAAAGCCAGTTCCTTCAATATTTTTGGCATGGATCTTTGCACTTAGTTTGAGCTACTGTCAAGGATGGTTTTTTTGGTCCAAATTTGCATTGCAAGATACACTCAAATTTAATACGAGTGACTCAAAGTGGTTTTCCTCCTGTTAGAACCACAGCTGAAGTTGTCCACCAGTTGTCTAGACAGCTGAGCACTCCCTAGAGCTCACCACTACAAAATGGATGCAAAGTTCTCCTGCAGTCAGTGTTCTGTATGCACCTAGGGCTGGCAACCAGTACAAACTGTTGTGGGTAAAGATGTGATGTGCACATAAAATCCTGGGATCAGTGCGTCCCAAGAAGTACAGCCCAGCCTTCCTTTACCTTGTTGGTAATTTGGATGTGTTTGTACTTTCAGCAAGTTCTAAATGATTCTTAGAGCTTCTTTGCCCTAGTGAGGGCACATTTGGAGTACTGTGTCCAGTTTTGGGCCCCCCAGTTTAAGAAGGACGTGGAACTGCTTGAGCAGGTCCAGCAGAGAGCTACCAAGGGGATCAGGGGACTGGAGCATCTCCCTTATGAGGAGAGGCTGAGAGACTTGGGTTTGTTCAGCCTGGAGAAGACTGAGGGGGCATCTTACCAATACCTATAAATATCTAAAGGGTGGGTGTCAATAGGATGGGACTGGACTTTTTTCAGAGGTGCCCAATGACAGGCCAAGGGACAATGGGCACAAGTTGGAACATAGAAGTTCTACCTCAATATGAGAATAAAACCTCTCCTGTGCGGGTGCCAGAGCAGTGGCACAGGCTGCCCAGGGAGGCTGTGGGGTCCCTTCCCTGGAGACATTCACACCCCGCCTGGACGCGTTCCCGTGCCCCCTGCTCTGGGGGTGCCTGCTCACGCAGGGGGTTGGACAAGATGATCTCCAGAGGTCCCTTCCAACTCCTACCATTCTGTGATTCACAGCAGTGTTAACTGCAGGATCAGAGCATCATTGTGCAGTAGCTCTTACTTTTTAGAATTATACTCTAGACCAATGGCAAAATAAAATGACATTTTAACATCTTGGTTTTTTAATTGTGGAATTAGAGTGTTGAGGACTTTGGACAATGATTCTTCTCTACTTTGTCTCATGTTGTATATATTGGGTTTAGGAAGGCACGTTCTTAAAGGGTATTTGGAAAAATATCTTTCAGAGGATTTCTCCCCTACCCCCCTCTAAAAAAAATTGAGATGAATGAGGAAGGGGTGTCTGAGGTTTGAGTGGTGATCTCTAAAACGTCTGTGTTAAGTTGCGTTCAGATTTGATATACAGATAAAAAGGGGTTTTCTGAGGGAATGCCAAGATAGTTATTTGAAAACATCAAAGGTACTATACCACCCTGGTGTAGTTACAAAACAATTTTGTAAAGATAATTTAATAGTGAAACAACATTGCTATTTTTTGAGGCTCTGAAGAGGCTGATAGTCACAGATTTAACCTGAAGATGCAATACGCAGTGGAGTTTTTCATGAGCACTTGATAGGTTTACATCTGTTTGAAAAGAATTATTTGAGCCTTGTTTAATGACAGGCTTAACAGATATTCCGTCTAGATAGAAGTCATGTGTTTTTCTTCAGCTGTAAATAGGTTTGACCATAAGAACTTGCCTGGATCTAGACTTCTGTTCTGCTGTTATTTCAGGTTGGTTTTCTGCAACTGCAATGATGCTTTGCAGGGAGGAAACTTTGGTTACACTCTTTATCTACAAGCTACATGTTGTAGAGGACTACAATTCACAGCAGGTCATAGTCTAACGTGACTAATCTGTTTGAGTTACCCATAAAACATTTTAAAAATCAAGAGGAGAGAAATATTTTTTGCTATTGAAGTTAGTGAGACAGCTTCTAGAACCATACTTTGCAAGCATTGGAGCAGTAACAGTTTTATGTAAAATCTTCAAGAACAAGTCTCTTTCTTGAGTGCTTTGTGAGATGTTTTTCCCTTTAATTGGAGCATCATTCCTGTTATGCAAAACATAGGTTTCAGAGTAGGATGTCTGTCTTGACTAATTCTATCTGCAAATTGATGGCTTCCAGTATCCAACATTTATGAAGCAGTCTTAGGATTTCGTCCCTCTTTCAAAAATTCTCATCCTGTACAATACAGACTAAAAGCTTTTTTTCTTCATCCTACCTGTTCTCTCAGCTGCCCTTTCTGCTAATTAAGCTTCTCTTTAGCTCTGGTAGATCTCTCTAAAGGTCACCAGTAGAGTAAACTAGTGAAGAGGATTACTCTTTGCAGGGATATTTTTTTCTCTTTTCATGAGAAAACCTCTCTTGAGGCTCTTCCTTCCTTAATCTAAAGGGGGAAAAAAAGCATTAGCTTTTTCCTTTTTCCCTTAAGTTGAAGGGAGAACTTCATATATATAATAGAAATATTATATAATAATTCTATATATGTTATAGAAATAATATATTTCTATTTATATAATTTTATTATAAATATTTTATAATAGAAACTTGAAGTTATACTGGAAGAGCTGTGACGTCTAGGCGAGCACTAAGGAAGTAAATTGTTTCTGTTCATGAGAGGCAATGCTTAAAAATCACTGGAGGCTCACTACAAATTCATCAATAGGTAAATATGCCAATATGAGAATCCTAGATTGTCCTGAGTTGGCAGGGACCCACAAGGATCATCAAGTCCAACTCCTGTCCCTGCACAGGACACCCCAAATTCACACCGTGTCTCCGAGGGTGTTGTCCGAGCGCTCCTTGAATATCGCCAGGCTACCATGCCATGACCACCTCCCTGGGGAGCCTGTCCCAGGGCTCCACCACCCTCTGGGGGAAGAACCTTTTCCTAATATCCTACCTAACCCTCCCCTGGCACATCTCCCTGCCATTCCCTCGGGTCCTATCTTTTGTCACCAGGGAGATCAGCACCTGCCCCTCCTCTGTGAAGAGACTGTGAGCATACAAGCATATGCATATGACCTCATTCCTATTAATACTTTTGAAGAAATAATTTTTAACTTTGTTGTGTATGTCACTAATGATGGAAGAGATTTAACATTTGGCAATACTATTTAATCTTACTAATACTGTTGAAAAAGCATGAAGTGCAATGCACAAAATACTAAGTTTCAAGATTTTTTTTTTTTGTCTTTGCATTTCATTAGGTGTAGTCTGGAAAAAAACAAAGCATAAAAGCAATAGGATTTGCAAATACCTATACTGACTTGTCTAAGCTGGCTGTCAAGAATTGCAATTAAGTGACTTCTACAAATGCTTGTTTTCTGTTGATTAATTGGAAGGGTGAAGAAATCTTACCTAAATTATGTGAAACCCTGAAGGCGAAAATATAATGAAAACTGGTTTAATTATTTTCAGTGAGACAGCAAAGCAGATTGATGCACTTATCATTAATAATTGTTTATTTTCTTGCCTTATTGTATCCTTTGTTAGCCACTGAAAATGCTGTTTATGATGCAGGAAAATAATTCTGTCTTAATGAAGTAATCTATTATTTTCAGATCTTTCTTAAAATATATAGCAAAATCATCCTTGTGCCTGCCAGCTTACATTAGAAACAGCTTGTTTATAAGGTTACAGAACCATTAGCACTGATGCTTTTTTATAAAAAGTCAGTCAGTGGACACAGAGCCTGTTTTAGATACAGAGAGTGCATGATAAAAAGGTTTCAATCTGCAATGAATAATGAAGTGAAGCATTTGAGAATGTGGGGAAAAGGAACAAGTTCAAAGTGCAGTCTGTTTTCTTCCCAGTTTCAAATACAAAGTGCAGTCAGGTTTTTTTTCACTTCTCAGGTAAGTGACCTGTCATTGGACTTTAAATACTTTTTGAACTGAATTTCCCTCAATTCCTTTTTTCCAGTCCCTTTGTACTTTATGTAAAAACACGTTATTGTCATAAAGATAGAGCAAGAATGAAAGAATGAATGGCATGAAGTGTTCTGGGGTTTTTGTTTCTTTTTTCTTTTTTGTGCATGTGTGGTGATTGGGCATCTGCATGGTGCACAGGCCACCAGCTTCTCAAGTTCTCCTGCCGGGAGTGTCCAGTTGCTGTACGAAGTAGGGCAGCTCTGGCTGAGCAGACGGGCTAGATCACCCGTTTCAGAGTATGCAGAGTCACTGTATTCTCACAGGATGTGGGAGATGTGACTTGAAATACGTTTGTGCAGAGAAGGGAATTGAATTTATTTCCACTTTCTGGATAAAATGCTGTAGTCCTGCAGTACCTGAGTAAACACTAATTGTATTTATTTGCGCTGTCTGTTTGAGATGCTTTGTTTTGGCACTCCCCTGTTCTATGCCTCAGTCCCCATCTATTCTCAGGTAATTTGAGGACAAACAGAACTATTTTTTTGCTGGAGAAAGTTTTATTTTTCTATCGAAACTGTCCAGTGGTGATGTAGTTGTTAGAGTTTTTTTATAAATTCTCATATTTCAGTTGCCTGCAGCAGGCAACTGCTTTGAGACCAAGTGCATGTCACACATTGGTGGTATAAAATTCTGCTTCTGACTTAACCAAGTCAGGACAGTGTGATGTCTCTTTTGAGATCATCATTTTGATGATCCCTTTTTGACCCGCCTTTCTGAAAATACCATCAAATGAGGCCATTTGTAACTGAAGTTTTGCTGCTTTGTTGTGCCACACTATAAATGTAATAATGCAACTTAATTTAAAAAATCCATGATGGCTGGATCTGCCAGTTTGTTGATAAAAGGGTAGTAGAGATGAGTTTTTTCAGTAGCATGTGAAATTATAATTAGGAAATGGCAGTATATTAGTAATGAAAGATTAAAAACTTTGGGACTATGCTATTGACAGTGTTGCAGACATAGTGAAAGAGGGGAGGAAAGCAGAATGCTGTCCTTTTGAATTTCTTATATACTACCTTTTTAGGGTTTCAGATTAGACTAGTGTCTCCTTTTACAGCTTTAATTTTCATTATAAGAATATTTTTTCTGTCTGCAATATGCTGTTATTATGTGGTAGCTGATCTGAAAAAGTGACAGATGTTGGGTGTTTTAATTTGAATTCAAGATGGAATTTCCCACTCTAAACCAAACATCAATACTTGTATACTGAACCTCTAAAATGATGCATTACATGTCTTGGTGACTATCTTAAAGCAGTGTCTGAAAAAGGGGAGTAGAAACATTCACAAATGTTCTGGAGTTCACTGAAAGTTTTAGCAATCAAGATAAATATTTGTAGCAAAGTATCTTTTTTTCATTTTCACTTTAAAAATGTGTGAGTTTGACAAAGAACACCTGTGTGTCCATGTGTCTTATGTAAAACAGGAACAGTAATGGAGAATCTACAAGTCTATAATGGAAAGTGAAAACAAAATTGGCTTTAGAAAAGCAAGTTTAACAGTGCAGGAAATTAAAGCCAAGTATATGGCTTACCAGTACACTTAGCCAATTTAGCAGGTAACTGCTGCCAGTTATGAAGGACTGCTTCCCAGATCCCATGTTTCGTGGCATGCCTCCAGCCTGTCTAACCATTATTTGTGCTTTTCTGATTCTGCTGTGAACTGATACAAGGAACTTAAGCTGGCAGAAGGTTAACAGTGGGAAAGAGAAAAAAACCTGTTGATTATTTTTCTACCAGTTTAGGCATACACTTCCAAAGAATACTGTTCTGTTTGGTGTCTTTTAGAAATTTTTCTTCTTTAATGCTGTGCCAGTTGAAAATATAACAGTGTGGGTGAATATCACTAGTTATTTTTATATTTTGAAATCCATAGAAAAATAATATCTTACTCCTTATGTGCTTTCTTTTTTACAAAATAGATGCATTTAAAAAAACCTAAACTTCTAACTTGGTGTTAAGTATTATCAAATATTTTTTAAATTTAAAGGTAGGAAATGGCTATCTTGTTTTTCTAATATAACATGTTTTGGAGAACTCTTTTCATTCTTAATCTAGCACAGCTGAAATCTTTCAAAAGGTTGGGTTTTTTGGTGTTCTTTTGGTGTTTTTTTTTTTTTCTTTTTTTTTCCCATTGTGGCAAAAAAAAAATTATTTGAGAAACTTTGTCACATAGTTTTCCTTGCATGAGAAACCCTGAAGCTTCTTCAGCATGTTGGTTTTGATCTTGGTAGAGAGTTGCTGGGTTTGTCTTGGTTTTGTTCTAAAACTGTGTGCACGTAGGGGGTGTTAAATAAACATTAGGCTTGTCTGTATAACTGAGGTGTTCTAAACTTTACTCTCTTGAGCAGAATTTAAGTTTATGAAATAACCTTTGTGGCTTAGGATGAAGACTCAAAGTTTTCTCTGTTCTGCAGATGGATGGATGCTGCTTTGAGTGAGCTTTTTACATAATTTGTCATACTTCATCATTGATACAGTTGCAGAAGTACAAAGCTTTTAAATACATATCATTTTATAACAGATATGTTTATTGAGAGAGGTTGTCTTACTCATTGACTCAAAGCAAAACAGCAATATCCTTTAAAATGTCTGCTATTGAACCGTGGAGGTGACTATATACCTTCAATAAACTTTGTTTCCTTGATGTTACAAAACTCATGTGCTTTCTTTACAAGTTATTGTTAAAGCTGTTAAAATTGCAAAAGCAGTTGTATTAGAAGTGCTAGAATAAAACAACAAAATGAAACACTAAGAATTAGCTACACTATTGGAGGTTTTCGCACAGGCCAAAGCTCCAACCTGCTTGGTCTGATTTCAGTTTTGACCTTCTTTTGAGTAGCTGGTTGGACAAGATGACCTATTGCAATCCCTTTCAGCTTGGATTAGTCCATAATACTGTGACATTAACACATGAGAATTGAATCAGTTTCTGAATACAGAAATCTCTAATGCAGCTCAGGATACTTCAATTCCGAAACGGCAGATTTGGTAAGAACAAATAACTTTCTGTAGAAATTTTCCTTATCCTAGCCACAATACTAAGTATAATTTGGTTTTAGAATATGACATACAACATTCACATATGTGATCTATATGTACGCAATATAAGAGCCCTCTGACTTTGATTGTTTCTGCCTGTATTTGCCAGTAATCTAACTGCAAATGCTGTAAACTTTGTGGCAATATACTTGCTGTGTGAGGTTTTCTTGAAACCTGTTATTTCTGTCAAGATAGAGGCTCCTATTTTATGTTTGTTCTTGTATTTTTGACTGAATGTTTGTAAGGAAAATATTCAGCTTTCTTAAGTTACTGTCAGTTTGAAAGTAATGGAGCTGCCAGGTTTTGTATAAATTTTGTATAAATTGCTTGATGAGTTTCCATAGTTGCCAGTAGCTTTCATATAATCATTTCCACTGAATTAAAGAAAAATACAGTTGATTTTCTGTTGGTGGAAATGCATTGGCTAGGCAAATTTAGAAAATCAAAAGTCTCTTATCTAAAGACAGCAGCTGGACAAGCTTCCTACAGGCTCTTTGCTCACAGCGTGGCTCAGCCTTGGGGAAGGGAGGCAAAGGACTACTTCTACAGATAACACAGCTTGTTGATTCTCTACTGAGTTTCCCAATTAATGCAGAATGAGTGCTGAATTTATAATGATACCATTCGGACAACATACCCTATCAAATATCCTTCAGTTTGGAGTTTTAATCTAAATGAGTAGAGCTAAATTTTAGCTGGTGGCTTTGTAGTTTGGAATATTCTGTATCTAATGAGCGAAGTCTTGAAATACATAGTTTCCAAAAGGAATGCTTACTTGACAGGGTTTACCAACTTCCCAAGTCTCCTTCTAACGTTAGAGAATAGAGCTTTTGAGACTTTTTTTCCTATGAACGTACGTTGCATTTTTAAGTTTATTTTACCTGTGAGTCAACAGTTTACAGATTGAGTCTTTAGAAGCTGTAGTACAGAACTTCAGCAGTGTGTAGCAGAGGCTAGTTCATTTTGCCCCTCTAAGCCATCCGTTTGAAGGACCACGCAGCTGCGCGTGTGCTAGCAGGTTACAGAGATACTGCTGAGATAGCAGTGGAAAGCGAACATCAGAACTTAGGGATTCTTTTCCAGTTCTTTGACAGGGATGATAGTCTGCCATTTAAATCAATAGTTACAAACAAAATAACCAAGCTGTTTGCCTGTGGGGCTATTTTTTTTTTCCTGGCTGAGTGAGTCTAAGGGAGAGATATAGCTCCTAATAGAAGTTGTTGTTCCAGTTCAGTGAGGCGTAAGATTTGTACAAAATATGGCTGTAGCTTGGGAAATATTAATAATGATCTGTGAGAAAGATGAAGTATGACTTGTAGCCTCCTGGTGCTTGATCATGTTGTAACTCTACTGAGTGCAATGAATATTTTTAGAGGTGTTGTTTTTTTTTTTCAGCTAAACAGTAATGAGAAACAGTTTCTTTCATCTGAAGTTTTTAATCAGTTCCAATTATTTGCATCTCATAAAGTAAGCAGGAACTTTGAAGCAAAATAATTTGGTGGTCAAGATCATTATATTTACTCTTTCATTGTTATTGTGGTCAGACTTGTGAATGTGATGTCTGCTGAAAACAATTCAGTACAGATAAGCTAACTGCTCACAGGCAGGTGTTGCTGAGTATTATTACAAAATACCATTTTCTGTCTCTGCAAGAAGCTATGGTATCTTATGGTATCACTGCCTTAGGAAAATCTTATGTTTCAGGGAAATTTACAGATTTTATCTTTTGCTTACTTTTCTAAAATCTGAATTAAGACTCCTAAACGAGAATAGTTTGGTGGATTGTATTCCACTCTTACTTTGTACTGACCTTTTTATATTGTTCTGACTTGCTCCTTTCTTTCTGTACAGAAATTATCATTATTATTCCTGGGTAGACAGAACATTGTGTTGGCGTGCTTCATGGGATTTTCCCAGATAGTATATACTATACTATATAGAATATACTGTCAGGCATGTTTACCTTGTTAATTCACTATTGGTAATTTTTAAATATATTTTAAAAACTAAATTACTGTTTATATCATTCTGAACCACATCTCAAATTCTGTCATTGAATTTCAGCCCTCTGTCTAGGTAACTTCATAAAGATAACATTCTGTATTATTTCTTGTAGTCAAGGATGCCTTGATTCTAAACACCTACAAACTTGCACCAGTAGTGATAAAATTGCACTAGTACTTTACCTTATGTAAAATAATAGCATTGATCTAAAAATGTGTTCAGAAATGCAGTTCTGCTTTTTTGCCATAATTCTGAATACAAATTCTGTTTTTCTTTAATATACTATACAATCCGTATTTTAGAAAGCCCATTGAATTTCTACTGCAATAAATCAGATTATGTATTCCTTTTGCCAGCTTTAGATTTAATCTTGGTAAATCTCTAATTACTTATAAGACAGAGAAGAGGGACATATATCTAGGGGTTGTAATCAGGTAAATGTGGAAAATCAGAACAACTTCTTAAGGATTATTATACTATATATAACTATCATAAGGTATAAGCCTGTCAATCATTGAGATAGAGAAAATTAAGCCGTCGGGATTCTCCTGTACCTTTCTGGATCTAAGGTTTTTTTTACCTTAGTGCATTTAATGAGCACTGTTACAAAAAAAAAATCTTTTTGAGATTGTGTTGCATTCATATTGTGCTAAAATAATTCCTGATGTAATCTCATTGCTCCTGTTTGGTTACACCAGCAATAACTTTGAACCATGAAATTAAAAGCAAGTATGTCTTTCCAAGAGCAATTTAAGCCATTAAAATGTAACTTCCACATTTCTACTTATGTCTGCCTAGAGGAACCACTTAGGAGTTAATATCAGCCAAGCTACCTTACTTATTGCCACTCATGCAAGCCTCTGTGTACAGACTTCTATTCTGTGAAACAATTTAAAGTGTAGAGATCGCGAACTGCTTTGTTGCTTAATTGTATATGTTTTTTTGACCTTATGACTTCCAAGGTCCACCTGTGACAATTTGACTCTAACAGAGTCTGCTCGAATTGGGATGAGAAGAGAAATTGTCTCTGCACAGACACCTTACCATTTTAAAGACAAAAGAGGAAAAGATATATGCCCATTCATGATGGAGCTGATAGTCTAGGTCAGATTCAATCCATAGGATATTGTAATTTTGCCTTACTAACCTTTTCCCCTGATGAGAAGAGAAATTGGGATTGAGACAGATAAGCCTGAATGTCATCACACTTGGCCACAGCCTTACAGCAGTTTCCAAGAAGGGAAGAGGAAATCAAGACAGAAGTTTACTCAGGGAATTGGTGTGTGCTGTTGCTGGTTGGGAGAGCAGCAAGTGTAGGGAGTAGACAGTGGTTATCACTGTCCCTGAACACAGAAGTGTCCATGCATGGCAGTGGCTAACTATTTATTGTGGACTCTGTGTGGATATGTAAGATTTCTGGGATATTGCAGGTAAGCGTCCCCAATAAAGAATGGAAAAGATTAAGGACATTGTGTATGTTTTTGAGAGATGTAACATTCAAAATAGTAATACAGAAGTTACAGTAACAAAGGGGAAAACTAGCACTTGATCAATATAATTGTAAAGAGTTTCTAAAGGTAAAATAAAAAGGTTATTGTATAAATTTGGGAAGAAGGTGAAGGAGAGAAATAGCTGTGCTCTTTCTAACAGATAAATAAAAAACTCAGACTATGTTTTCATACATTCTGTGAAGTGACATTCTCAGGAATATAATTGGAAGAGACACTACAAAATAAATAAGAACGGAAATCTAATAATGCATGACACCTACATAACGTGGGAGGGCAGTTGGCCCAAAGAAAGACAAGCTTCACATCTGTTGTTTCCATATTCCTCCCAGTCACTGTTGAATATTCTAAGTACTGACAAATATTAAGTGTTTTAAACTTTTCTCTAAGAGTTAATAGAACTGAACAGGAGGAGGGCTATAAGCCTTAACTCCTGTGGCTTCCTAAGGGTAATAAATACAGTTTTAGAAAGTATTAATGGAAGCTCTGACTTTCAGTGCACTTTTAGTTTTTTAAAGGGCTGTGACTCCCACAGTTGTGGTTGAGTGTTTTCACATGTGTGCTTAACATGCTAGGAGTGACTGCACTTACAGCGAAGAGTGGTCGAATGATTGAAGCAGAATTTACAAGGTCGCTGATGCACCTTCTCCGTTGTGTACTTCAGCCTTGGTTTGATCCAAACCACTCTGGGTTACAGGGAAGTGCAGAAAGATGACCCCAGGGGAAACAGCCTGTTCAGAACAATGTTTACTTAATTTTGACACCTTTATTCCTGAACTGCCTGTATCAGCATGTTCTTGTCTGTAAGAGGAGTCAAACAGAGAGCCTGTTTTCCTGTTTTGTGGTTTTTTTTTTTCTCAATACCATACTGTCGCCAACCCTGTATGCAAAATCAGTGTATAAAGGAGGGTGTAGTACAATATCCATTTGCTGTGGTAGAAATTGTACATTGGGATCATGCGTGCTATGCATTTTGCTTTCCTTCAGAAGGAAAGCGGAGTCAGCTGTGGTAAAGGATGAAAATACATTCGTTGGAGGAAGACCCCAAGTCGTGCAAGCTCCTCTGCGGGGGAACCTGACTCTTTCACTGTTGTTTGAATGACTTTTAAGAACTTAATGTTTAGGCAGAACATTGTGGTTTGTGTGTGTTGGTTTTTTTGTTTGTTTGTTTTTTCTTGTCATTGTTCTTCCTCTGATACGCAGAACAGTCTGAACATTTCCTGGTTTTATTCAACTGGGCTTTTGCATACTTCCCCAATTTCAAAATTTCAATGAAATATGCAAATGGTAATGCATGTAATACTATCTGAAACAGAGTCGGAGCAGATAAATATTATATCTTCTGTGGTATCACGGTGCATTATAGCACTGAGCAATAATGCGTAGATGTAGTTCAACACTGTTTAAAGCTGTAAGTTTTCCTCCTTACCTGAGTAATACTGTTTTAAAGGTTATATTTGAGTTGGCTTCTAGAATTTGTTTCAGTTATATAATTTATTATTTGAGGATGGGGCAGAAGGGAAGTTATTTCATAACACATAGGAGAGATGTTTCTCTGTACTGATTAAGACTCACTTTCAGTAAGGGATGATGACAATGGTAGCAGCATATAGTCTAGCTGAATAGGCAGCTAAGAGGAAAGTAATGAAGATTTATGTTTATGTGTTTCTGAGGTTGTTACTTTAGACGGTAGCTGTCTCGTGAGATGGTGGTAGCAAATAATTTTCTGAAGCTTCACTGATCAGAGTTTTTTTTATGCATTTGATATATTTAATGGCAAAGACGCATCTTTACGTTGTTGACTATTCAAATGTGATTATTTGCAGTTTTATCTTCTAGTGCAGCAGTGCCTCATGTAAAATTTTCTCTTAAATGTTTATTGGAAATGTAAGCAGGTTTGTATTTGAAGTTTACTCATTTCAAAAGTAAACCTCAGGAGAGTACTTGGGGAATGAGGCTGCACAACTGCTATTAACACTCCTGAGAATTTGTTGTTTATTTCTTAAAGCTGAAGGTAACAATTCAACCTCTAAGAAATGAAATTTTCTCGAGGTGTGCTGTATAACGTAGCTAATAACAGAATGTGAAAAATAATCTAGTCCAGTTTAAGAGAAAACATTTGAATCCGTATTAGTTTACTGGAAGCCTGTTGAAATAAGAAGGTGATAGTCCTGTTTTGCTTATGTTGACAGCTGAAAGGAATGAATCCTTTAAACAGGTCTTTAGTAAGTAATTATATATAATGTCATAGTTGCCTAAAGTGTCTGATCTTTTCTTAAAAGCAAAAACAAAGTACAACACAGATCTACCTGTGTAGCACTAGTCTTGCTTTGACTTGTGAATTGCGTCAACTCTAAGTTATTTTGGGCACTGAATTTCATTAGGTTTGCTGGACTATAGCAAATCTTTAATTTATAGGAGAAGAACAGATAAGAAATAAATTCGTTCTTATCTTGATATAAGTGGATTTGGCCTTTGTTCTGTGGAAACTATAGCTCTGGATCAGTCCCCAGTAATAGCGAGTTGTGACTTCATCCCCTTGCTCACACAAACAACTGTTTGTCTACAAAAACCATTTCAGTGTATTTATCTCGTGAATAGAAAGAGAAGAAAATTTACCTAAAAATTGCACAGAAACAGAGAGAGTGCACGGAATATCGTCCTCCTTGTCAGCTGTTTGACAACTGGGAATATAATTGTACAATTACGACAGCTTTTAGTCTGTTTTTAAGCTCTGATGATTTTACCATCCCCTCGTGCCGTTCCTAATCAGATCTCTCAAAGGGTCTGGAGATTCTTTGCCTTTCAGCTGACGTCTGTGTAAAAGCCATGAAACAGGCTTCACTGCTACTTTTGGTCATTTTTAATATATTTTCAGAACTAAGGAGTAGTAATGCTCCACTGTCCACAGACTGCTACTTCCTACTTCCTGTCTGCGTCAGTCATCTTTTGATGATGATGTACTTGCATATAAATACAGTATTTGGTGTGCAACAGGCATTTATTTGGTGTTGACAGAGGTTTTTCTGTTGTGTAATTGGATACTAAAGGAAACAAAAATCTCAGATTGTCCTTGTCTAGCTGAGCCAAAATGTAACTACACAATTTTCTACAGAGTAGTTAAGCCTTCTTCAGAATGGATTTCTAAAATCAGTCTAAACCATGTGTTGCATTGCTCTATGTCCTTTCTTGAGCTATGAAAGTAACTCATCTATTACAAAACAAATTAATGAAGTGAAGGTGTTTTGTTCCTGACAGTGGCTTTGTGCAGTTGTTTTTGCCAGGTTGTACAGTGTTGTACCAGTATGTAAGTTCACAGTAGGAGCTTAAAAAACCCCCTCTAATGTAGTTTTAGAAACACAGTAACTGCTGTAGATTTTAGTAATCTTTCTGCACAAGATGTTGACGCTCGTAACCTACAAGAGCTTTTTAAAAACATAAATAATTGCTCTTCACATTTATTTCAAGCTTATATTTGGTTTAAACTATCAAAGCCAAGGTCCTCCTTAAAGCCAGTGTCTGATGGTGAGCTGTAAGGGTGTTTTGGTTTGTGGTTGTTTAATGACTTAAAAAACAAGCTACCTTTTGGTAAATTATTTTATACTGAATGGATATGGCTTTAAGCTTTACAGCAGTGCAGATAAACTTGAATTTCACTGCCCTGGTCATGAAGAATGTACTTACAGTTGGGACAGCAAAACCTTATATTATGGCAGCAGCACACTGTGGTTTGTGAAAGGAGAGGTGGAGTAAAGGAGGGAAGAAAGAGTGGAGCTGTCAGCAGGAATGCCTGGGAGCAGGCACAGTGGGAAGCTCTTCTTGACTCCCTTACTCCACCTCTCCAGAGCTTGAGACCTCTGCAGAAATTATCGTGCACAGAACTTTTCTGGTTGCTCCCAGTTCTCCCCTTGCCTGCTGAGTGCTTCTTTCTTCAGGAAGCAAATCTTTCTGTTTGCGAACTGATACTCATTCCAGCTGAACCCCAAGCTCTGGGAGAGGAGAGCTCTGATGATACAGAAAATTCAAGGGAGGGGAGAGCTTGCCATGGCTCATGAGTGCCTGTGGCTTATGCCTATTTTGCTTGCATCTTAAGCTGACTCTGCAATGAGTTCTCATTTTGACCTTAGACCTTTCTAAGCGTATGGCTAGTAGACTGCCAGCAGTCTATTTAATTTTTCCATGTGTATTTCTATAAAATGGCTTTCCTGAAGGAAATTAATTTGATTCATTATTCCATATTACTTGAGTTAAGACCCTGTACTTTGTTATAATGGTAAATCTTACATAGATCACCCTTTCCGGATGTTTTTCTGCAGTATTTGTTATGTTACCTTTTTCCTGTTCTGCTCTACACATCAGTACTTTCAGTTATCATCTTTATCACTGCAACGTTTGGACAGAGATACTGTGACTGAATTCTAAGTTCTGCTCCCTATACATTGCTCTCAGTTTCAGGAAGGAAGCTGTTCATTATGGGCTTCCACAATAGCAGGGGAACCAGTGGAACTTGCATTAGTGTCACTGCTTGACCCATGTAAGAACTGAAGCTTCACTAGGTGCCGTCAGTTATACTACTGATGAATTATATGCAGTTCAGGAAGATGGTAGCACCTGATCTAAAATTTTGGTGGGAATCCAGGCTGATTTGTCTTTCTGGGTTTTAATTTCGTGGTTGGAGTTGTTTGTATGAATGGCTGTTTAAATACAGAACAAAATGCTATTGAGTTGCAACGGCTTAACTGTCCAATTAAATGTCACAGGTAGAGGATGATGATGATACTGAATCACGAGAGGAAGAAGAAAAGGAGGAACTGAAAAAATATTCAAGAAGAAAGATTTTTTCCAACTGGAGCCGTTATGAAGATACAGAAAAAGAGGGACAGAGTGAACATGGGGAATCACAGAGAGGAACGGATTTCAGTGTTTTGCTTAGCTCAGCAGGTAAGCCTTTGCTACTCTGTAGATAGTTTTTTAGTTTTGCATTTTGAAATGTTACTACTATTCTGGCTGTTGTCCTTGATGATGAAACAGATCCCTAGGATACCATTCCTGTCTGCCTCAGTAAGTCTGCCATCTATGTATTTAGGAGTGTTCAGAGTCTCCATGGGGATATAGGCTGCACTGAGCCGTGGCAGATGGGGAGTAAGAGGGCTGCTGCATTTATAGCCTTCTCGTGAAACTATGTATGGGTCTGAGTGTGTGCAGCATCCAGTTACTTTGAGTCTTTGAGTCTATTCTTGTTGACAAGGGGTTTCTTAGTGATCTTCGTCATTGGGTTGGTTTCCAGAAAGCAAAAAAAGTTGCTAGTATGATTAAACAGAGCAAAGCAGTCAAGCAGCTGTTTGCTGTTGTTTGTCTGTTTTGATAAAGATTTGTAATCATCACTGTACAGATGTGTGCATGAATAGCAAGTGTTACTCTCCTTGAAAATAAAGATCCGTTGTTTTCTCCTCTTTAGAGGAGGTAATAGAGGGAGGAGGTGGAGAGGCAGGCTGTACTAGATTCTGGTTTTTTTTAGCTATACATGAATAGTATGGACAGTTGCACAAAAAACAGTTACCTAAAATGATTTTAGTAACTCTTGATATGGCATTGTGTTGGAATTCCATTCAGTAAAAAGCTACGAACGATGTATTATGAGTTTGTTTGGGGGTTCTTTTTGAGCAACTTGGAAGCTCTGAAATCTCTCAAATCTAATTAATTGGATTTTCCAGCCACAGCTTGGAGGGGTAAGTTAGAAATTATCTACAGTAAAGACACAAGGAGCAGACCTTTCTTTCTCTGTGCCAGAATCAATTTCTGAAGTTGTTTTTCATGAACATTACAGAATTGGGCCTAAATTGCCAGTTTTAATCATAGGATCATGAGATGTGTATTGACTTCTCTGAATGGTATGTTGCATGGTAAATAGTGTTGGAGTTAAGATGCCTGGTATGGACCTCAGAGCTGGATAGGTAACATAGCCTGGGCAGCAAAGCAGATATCACAACTCAAAACTTTTTAAATCAAGAGACCTACCCTGAGCTGCATGTTGCCATGGTTCAGCTTTTTAAGACAAACTTTAATATCTCTAACTTGATACTTAGCCTTCAGAATGTCTTGAAAATGTTGTGTTTGTTCTTTTGAACTGAGGATATAAGGAAATACTGTATATTTCTACTAATTTGTATTTTTTGTAAGTTATGCTCCAATATAGTTATTACCAACCCATTTATTTTACTCTGTAGATTCTCTTAACTCCTAAAATGAAAATCTTGTTAGTATTCTTACTAGTTATTAATTCTAAATCTTTCATTTAAAGTGCTTTATTTTAGGATATATTGTGACTGTTCTTGACGTGAAAATAAATTGGTAAGAAACAGAAATGAAATAAAATACTTTCAGGGGAAGAAAAAAAGACCAAAACAATAATGCAGATTTCTTGGAGTCACATAAGAAAAGCAATGTGTGTTAGGGTGTTTCTTTGTATGGTTTCTTCGGCTTATGTGCGAAAACTGAGAATGCAGTCATCTTTATTTCTAGTGGTCTGAGAAGAAGCTTGCATTTCTGCTTTATTGGATAATTTTGACTTCTGTTTAGTATATTGCTGTTTAGCATTCTGAAGTTGCACAGTGGATCCAATTCAATTGCAACAAGCAGTTAGGGGAGTACTACAGAGGGAATGGAGTTAAAGTGCCATTTTTCATGAATGCAAAAGCTTAGAAAAGTCTTGCAATTCACTACTAATACAAAATAATGTAATTAATGCAGCCAGTTAAGAATCCTGTGGCGAAAGCTCACATTAAAAACATGTTCTCCTGTGTAACATTTAGGTTCCATAATATTGAAAGCAGGGTCTTAAAAAGCGCCATCCTTCAAGATATGTCTTGGGTTTATTACCGAAAATATCCTGTTAATTGAGTGAGATAGGGTGGAAAAAATAGTTTGGGATAATGTAGTAATAAAGGCAGAATTAATGCTGGTAGACAAATTTAAATGGAGGAATTACTGATGTCCAAGGAATTAAAATTCCAAGCTTGGTATTTGTTTAGTATTTTGTAAATGTGCCTCTACATGTAATTTTCTAGTTAAAACATCCAAAAAATAGCAAAATGAGAAGGCTAATATTCTGTGATATGGGTGTCATGATGATAATTAGCAGGACTGGAGCTTTTAAATCTAGTACATGAACATTACTGTTGCTTGAATTAAGAAAGTAAGAGAGTTACGAGCTGTTATACTGTATTTTTCTGTAGTAGAAGAAAGTGGGATTTTTTTTACTGAGAGGAGGCGGAAGGGGTTTGCAGATGTTTGCAGAGGGTAGGTCTTTAGGGTATTTTTATTTTACATTTTTCGGTAGCTTCTGCAGACACACTTTTATTTAGTTTTTTGCCTATACTTCCAGCTTGTCCCTGCCTCAAGCCAATCTCTAGTGCAGCACTGATTCTGTCTTTTCAATCAAATATTTAGGCCTGACTAGTCCCAGACGATCTCTGACTGCGCTGTGTCTCTCTGCTGTCAGCCTTTGCCTGCCTACTAATTCTTCTCACTCTCCCTTGCTTCTCTTGACTTTTCTTCTTGTCTATGTTTCTGATTCCTGGTGGTGAGTCTTTTCTCAGCCTTTTGTTCTGAGCCAGCTCCCTTCCACATATATTCACCAAAATCCAGCTCTATCAGATATATTCTGTCCCTCACTCTATCCCGTCTTAGTGATCTCCAGTTATGAGTTGTTCTGCCTGGAACTGCTCATGTGGCTTAACTTTTCTCTTGTCCCCTACCATACCTTTGTCTTACATTCCTCTTAGTTTCTTTCCTTCCTAGTTACTCCTTGTTTATTCTTTCAAGCTTCCAGTTCTAGTCTCCACTACAAGCTGTTTTCTCCATTTTCCCTCCACACACTATGTTGGTGTACCCTAAGTCCTGCTCGGTTACTCAGCAATATGAAGTGACAGGCCACCGTTTTCTACTCTGGCAGGGATATTGGCATAGGTGAGGTTGCAGAAATATGCAAGACAGTGCTTTTTGTTCAGTGTTGTACCTAATGCCTGTTAAATAGACACCTCTTACAGTGAAAATCTGGCTCTTCACTCATGACCAAAGGTTAGGGGAAACTGACTTCAGTTGCCCTGCGCATTGAGATGACATGCAGAAGGTCACTGAGGATGGACTGTTGGGCAATTGTTTGTTAAGCTCCAACAGATCTCGCCAAAAAGTATGTGCAAACTCTGATGTCTAGAATCTTGTAGCTTGGCTAAAGTAGGTCAGATTTTTCACAAAATGAGCAGTGTGTACCCCTCATGCAAAATCATTGTCCAGCCTGATTTCAAGTTACTGATTCAGGGCAGGAAAGTGCTTACGGTTTTTCAAAGGGAGCGCTTCCAAGGGCTTTTTTCGCAGGTCCTTTGGTGGTAGAAAAATGTTCCAGCCATAGTCTGACTCTTTCTTTTTTTAAAAGCTGGCGGTGAGGGGAGGGTGAGGAGAAACTATCTGAAGCAGACAATTGACATGGAAAATTTCAGGCTGAATAGTTAAAAAAGCAGCCGAAAATAGTTTTAAGTAAGAGCTGCTAGGTGGCTTTGATAACAGCTGATGTCGCTACCCTGACAGAGCTTCTTTGTTAGGGCTTATTATATTTGTGTGTAAAGTTGGGTGATGACATTAGTTTTTAAGTCCGTTTCTTTCCTTTTTTAGCATTTTGTGTATTTTTTTTAAATTAACCTCGAATATAGCAAAGCAAACTTTTCTGTATTGCTTTTGATGCCTAGCTGATGTAAACCACAAGTCCATTTTGAAGCCTTCAGGGAATATGTCTTGAATCAATTTAGTAAAAATGCTGATGAAGCGTAAAGAACAAGAGAGGTGGAAGTGATAGGATAACCTTACTTTGCTAGAAGAATCTTGCCATGTTTGAAGAGCTGTCCTCATTTTTTAACTGATGAGGATTAAGTGTCCCAAAATAGATTTAAATTCTTCATTAGGTTTTTGACTAGATGCTTTAGATCTAAAAATATGCTTTTAAAATCTCATTACAGAGCTGATCAAAATGTATCCAGGGACCTGGTCACTTTTAAAGGAAAGTGGTAGGCATTACCAGTATAGCAGCCAAAAGCTGCCAACATACATGCCTCACTAACAGTGTGCTGAGTTGCAAGATGTGATGACAATCAAGATGAAAAAATATAATTTTGGACATGAATTTTTCCCCATTGAGTTTTGTGGCCATGGCTGAATAATTCTGGTGGCCTTAAAAGGTAGGAAAGAGAAATGCTGTGTAGTTCAAATAAAACTGGTTTTGATATTCTGAAAATATATATCATTTCTATAGGTACATAGCACTTGAATACAATAGGAAATGTGGAACAAAAATCAAAAGAGCAGTTACTGGCGCATAATAGTAATCAACAGTAAGTATAGGAATTGTGAGCAGTCACATTCCCTAAAACGCTGTTGTTTTGGTTATTTTAATGTCTTGCTTTTAGGCCTGTTTAATTTTGATGTGTCTTTTGCAAAATATTGCTGCATTTTTGTCATTTCCGCAGTTGATATATACTTGAGAATTTGCAGTATACAGAAGACCATTGACCGTCTTGGAAAAGCAGAACAGATAAACTTGTGGAGCAAGGCTTGTGTTAAAAATAGGTTTTCCTTCAACTTTTTTAAGTATATACTGAGAGAGATTTGAGGAAAAAAAATACAGTGAAGAGTAAATTAGTTTTCTTACATTTGATGCTAATTCTGCACAAACAAAAAGAATGGCAATGGCAGGGCACGGTTCAGATGCTAAAAAAGAATCCTTTGAGTTTTACAGTTCTAGAGAATGACTGAAAATCAGTTTCTTTACAGAGCTGCATAATAATTGTTGATTTGGATTACTCTATATCAGGGGTCCCACTTTCTGGTGGTATTTGATTGCCAGCTTCTACTACTTTTCGTTTTGTATGTCTGTTCTGTGAAATTTTTTATACCCGTATGTCTCCATAGAACTTTGTTTCTGCATCTCTGTTTCTTATACCATTGAGATATCTGGACTAATGAAGAATCATTGTTTATCAGCTCTGAAAGCATTACTACTCTGTGTGAAAAATAGTGAAAAGTGTTTTTTAATTCTTTTTTTTTTGCACGTCTTTATGACTGTGTGGAACAGATGAATTTTTGACCAGATACAATGCGCTAGTTGAAAACACAACAGATACCACACTTCATGTCCCTGCTGTTCACCGTGTAACGTGAGCTCTGTGTAGAACATAGAGGTATTGGTTACTTTATCAACAGCTTTAAGATATTAGTACCAGGTTACTGGTCTTGAAAGGTTACACTGCTGCAACTGAGGATTGGTAGTAGGTCACTTGACTACTCTTAGGATATGTGCTCCTGAAATAAACCGTTAAGGGCATGTGCTTTACTTCCATCTTTCCTCATGTTCTCCTGTTTTTGCTACCTCATTCCATAAATGTGTTCTGAACTTCCCTGACGTGCTCTCCTCTCCTGCGTCTCCTTCTAGCCCCATTCCAGCACATCAGAACTTCCCTTTACCATTTCCATCTGTGGAGGATCGTTATCCAAGTGGTCTCATTTCTACATGCAAAGGTTTTCATTGTGACAGTTACGCCCAGGGCAGTCTGCAGCTTTGGACTTGTTGTTAGACCTGGGAGATACTGCTGTTTTATATACCTGTAGGTATCTGAAATCAACAAAAATGCAGCCTCCCCCCTCGTCTCCTTTGCTCCTCCCTAGCCAAAGTAACTTTCTCAAACAGAAAAACCCCTTTCAGAATAAAGATCTGCAGTAAAATCACAGGACTTGACATCAGGGAAAGCTGGTTCTCCATCTGCTCAATGCTTCCTCCTGAACTGTTCCTAACATTACAGAAATTAATCTTTTTTTGTTCTAATCAGACAAGCGGTTCTTTTTTTTTTGTCTGAACTAAAAATAGGGAGTGCCGGATTTTAAGTATTAATTACATTTTCTTGATAAATGTATTTTCCTCTAATAGGCAGTCTGTACTCATTATATATGCTTTCATATCTGTGCCTTTTTCCTCCTAAGTTTTATCTAAAATGTAACCAAAACTGAATAATTGATGTATAGAAGTATAGTGTGATTCCATGACTTGTTATCCTACATTTATATGCATTCATCTCTGATTTTAATTTTAACATGCTGGTGTCTTAGAACTATGTGACCATATATGTGTCAGTGATAGTACTGAAAAAACTAATAATAACAGAATATCTGAATTAATAACAGAAGTAATAACAGAAGTAATACAGAATAACTGAAGTAACTGAATAGTAATAACTGAAGTAATAACACTGAAACCTTTCAGATATTTCTGTTTCAGAAAGATTTGTATGCTTTATGATTTAGAATAGAGTAAGATTCACAGACTAAAAGGGGTTAAATTTTGTTCCTATTAAAATCAGTGTGGTAAGCTTTTCCTCTTTCTTTTAATTTTTGACACCTTGATTGCACTTAGTTATTTGTTAAGTTCCAGGTTTCTGTATTTAAAAAGTTTTCTGACCAATGTCCGTCTCTAATCTTGGGCCTTAATCTTTTGCTGCTACTATATATTGATGGTATTTCTGCTGAATTGTGTTTAAGTATGTTTTGGTTATGAAATCACAAATCAGTGAGTTTAAATGTGGAACAATTTGTCCTTAGTCCTGTCTTGCTGTTGTCATACCCGCTACTTGAATCTGTAATCTTGAGAGCTAGATAAAAATGTCTACTCACCTGATTCACTGTTTCTCTTGTTTAATCATGTCCTTTGGTTTTGTAATATACCTAAACCCTGTTGTGTTGGTCATTGTGGTTTCTGCCACATCATCATCTCTGACTTTCCTGCCAGTGAAATCCCCTAACCACAAACGACTTACTCCTGACTTTTGTACTCAGTACATCTAGTATTCTAGTCTTCATTTTCAAAATACAGTATGTTATTGTCACTACTTTCCTGTTATCTTTCTTCTGTTTTTACTTCTTTCTACTTATTTTCTGCCTTTCCCTCTTCCTTTGAGTTTTCCTTCTACTCCATGAACTTTATGATTTTCCTTGTTGCTGTATAAAACTTTTGATTGATTTTAATCTTTTCTTTCAGATTCCTTTTTTCACTTGTGGTTCTGAACCACTGTTAAATCACCTAAGTTAGACTGAAAGCTTTTCAGAGCAGGGACTTTCTTTTGCTTGCCTGTAAAGTACTGGTTCTTTTCCAATAACGACGTTAGTAGATATTACTTCTATGGTAATATTAAAATATGTTGATTGATTTGGAGGAGCTGTGTTTGCTTTAATTGTAATACTTATGTTCCACCTCTCAGCAGCCTACATTAGAGCAAGAAATAAAAAATAGAAACAGAAGATTTTATAAAATTCTATAAAACCAGAATTTTTTGTTTACGGTAAGGATAAGAGTATCAGATGTAGTTGGTTTAATTGCAGAAGCCAGACTTCATTTACGGTTCTGTTTTTCATAAGACTAAATTTATTCCTAATATCAGTTTGCAAACAAAATAACTGTCATAGGATCATTTCCTTGTTCATTGATGGATGCTCCAAAGCAGTGTTATGATCAGACTGCATGTGAACCACCATCAGAAGAGACTTACAGACCTATTCTTCTAGCAAGATTCTCAGAAATTTGTTTGCAGGGAGCAATGCTGTCTCTAAACATCGGTTTTGAAGTGAAAGAAGGGCTGTGAAGTAGGCAGTGCTCTAAAGGACACAGAGTGCCTATTTCTTCCTTAATCTCAGTTGCAGCTACTCTTTTTTTTCTTATCCCATTTGTGGTCCTGAAATTCTTCCTCACATTTGCTACCTCCTTCTCTTCTCCTTTTACTGCTTTCTGAGTCACACCTATTCATTTTGCCACTGTTCCTTCCCTGATCTCATCCTGTCGCTCAAGAGTTCCCAGTTCCTGCATCCAACTTCTAGTCTACGCTTTCTCTTGATCCTTCCCCCACCCCATGTTTTTGTACCTGTCCAAATCACATGTGGGATTCTCATCTGTTTTGTGCTCTCTTGCCTGTTGTTCACTCTCAGCTCTCATGGGAGTGGCGTCTTTGGCGTTTCTGGCTGTTGTATAGGAAGCTGGCTCTTCTGAGCACTTAAGCCCTTTGGAGAAAAAAAAACCAACAAACAAATCTTTATTTTTTGTCTAGATTTGGGTAGCTTTTCTGAGGAATGTCAAAGGCGTATTGAGCCTTGCCAAAGTCTTTGTTTCAAAACAAGAGTTGTATTAACTGTCTGTTCCACCCTCAAGGGAACTATTCTGTCCTGTTGTCCTCTTGCAAACGAAGCCCTCTGCACGTGTAAAATTTTGAACTAGAAACTCTTTTAATAAAATCCATGTTTGAGGGACAGAATAGGGTGTGAGTGGGGAGGAATTATGTTTTCTTTGGTTCTGACTAATTTTCAACCTTTACTGGAACGTGAATCAGATGACCTTCCTTTGACGGTACACACTCATCATCTCAGTTTATAAAGCGTGGTGTTTCTGAATCTGCTGCAGATAATTTGGATTGTGAAACTGATCATTCTCTATTTCTTTTTAAGCTCTTGATTGAAAACAGCCTGTGACAATGTGGTATTTTCTCCATGAATATGTGCGTGTGCTTCAACATGCAGAACATGTCACTGAAAATGTGTATCGCCTATCTACAAAATGTAAGGGGGCAAGGTGAAAGAACTAATTTAAGATGGGAGTGCTTTAATAGGATGATATAATTCTACTGATTTTTGTGAAATAAAATTTTTGTGTCATAAAATCTAGAGGCCATAATTGCAGATATTTATAGCAAAGAAATTTTCATTCGAGACACTTGGTTAACTTTCTGCTGGGAAAACACTGGCAGAAGGGAGGTATTGGAAAGCTAAGTATTTTAAATTGACAGTTCAGTGGTAATAGTTAAACTGGGTTAGATTTTTCTGGGTAAATAAAGTGCTAGGGATGCAAGATAGTCCCCGGAGAGAAAGTCTATACAATTTGTACTCCTTCAGGAAAAGAAGCCCTGTTTGCAGTCTTCATCATCACCTCTCTGATGCCCAAGGAAGTGTACCAAAGTGGTTGTAATAGAAAACAGCACTGAAGTCTTGTTAGAGTTATTTTTTTTCCTCTAGGTGTACTTTGTTTCTGAAGTTTTAGAGTTTGGCATGACAGATGACAAGTGTTGATTGGCTTTTATAACGTAAGATTTGCTTTGGGCTAACCCACTTCTTGACTGAAATCCTTAGACACAAAAATAAGAGTGACACCAGCAAGGTAACAGTTATGCTTAACTAAAGAGGCAAACAGCCTTCAAAGGCAACAAACATAGAAAATAGATGTTTTGAACTTATCATGTAGATGTATTTCTTAATGCATGTCGCTACCCTATCTGACTGATTGGAAGACAGACTTGTTCTGAAAGCCAGTAACTACATCTCACCTGACTACCTTGCTGTCTGCATGGGGCTTTGTCCCGCTGTGTCTGTGGGCCTGGGGTGCAGTTTGAAAAAGACTGACTGGGAATTGGGACAGCTTACCCAGTCCAGTAATATTAGGTCAGTCTGAAGACATCATTACTGTCCTCTGTTCACTGTCCAGGTTTTCCACATTATACTGCGCTTCATTTTGCGGGATAAGTCATCCATCAGCCTGGAAAGGCATTGTAAAATGTAAATACGATCCTCTGAGAAAGTCCTTGTAGTGTGGGACCTTCAGCATTGCCAACTGTCACAGGCTTCTGCATGTTACTTCAGAGACCACTAACTTGATCTGTCTCCTGAAAAATCAACAAACCCTGCTCCTTGTCACCTCCTGTGTACACAGGGAGCAAGTCATAGGTGCTTGGTTAGTTATTCCAGAAGTCTTCCTGAAGGCCTGGAGCATTCATTCTCTCATTCTCTCTCCATTCCCCCCCTCCCCCCGCGGTCTTTGTTAATTTTTGTACATTTTCCTTTTACCTTCTTATCTTGAAAAGCATGCTTTTTCTTTTAAAGAGAACAACAATATATTTGCTGTACCTTTCAGGTGCCCTTTTCAGGGCTACATTACCCCTAGGACAAAAACTGACAAGGAATTGTATCCAGCTCTTACTAGTGGCTGTGTTTTAATCTGTGTTTGAGAGGGACATGGTGCCACTGGGACAACAGTGAGAGTGGAAGGCGTTTGCATGTTCCCTTACATCTTATGGTGTCACCTGTCACTTCAGATGGGAGTGGGTGCAAAAAATAACTCTGTGTAAGTGGAGAAATTGACTTTTACCCCAAATAACAAAATACTTTCATTTGCCCCAAAATGGGCTGGCTAACACTGCTTGTTTCAGCTGCAAAACGTGGACTCGTATTGGCTTCCTCTGCTCCCGCACGTTAAGCGCAGGAGAAAAAAAATCTCTAGCTGTTACCAGTCACATTTGTGAATTGGCTTCATTTGATGACATTGTTAATCTCTAAGTAACTGTAAATATTAATTGCTTTAGTAGTCATGTCAATCACTACTAAAACACGAATTTTGATGAATGAGGTTATAATTTGTTTTGGATTTTCTCTTTCCTTTGTATGTTCTTAAAAGGAACCTATTGGATGCCTGTGTTTCGTTTCTTGCATGTCTCTGCTTCTCTTGCTTTTACGGAGTGTTTGGTTTTGTTGTTCTGTTTGTGCAGGTGTGGAGTTCTTATCAATAAAAATGTAATGGATTTGAAGTTGCTTGATATTTTGCTTCTCTCTTGGTAATAAATTAAGAACATTTTCCCTCATCTGAAGAAATGAGTTTGAAAGACACTTCAGTGATGATATGGATTTGGCCCATCACCAGATATGGATCTAGTTGCCTAATTTGATGACATGAATGGTGCAAAAGAGTTGGCAGGAACAATAAATGGAACAGCTGGTGAGAAGGGAAAGATCTTGGGGAATCAGGGAAATACTAGGATTGGCATTGGTAGTAGTAAGGGAAGAAGCAAGAGCTCCTTTTTCGGTGATAGCATGCATGTGTATTGGATTAAATTGGATTAAATCCAGATGCCTACTTCTGATTTATTTTAGTATACATATGCAGTTAGAATATTGACAGCAAGTACATTTTCTAATGCAAATAAAGAGACTATAGTCTCTTGCTCTAAATTTTCTCTTCTGTAATTCCACAAGATTCTGTCTGCCCCTTCTTTTACCTTTTTTCTGTTGTTCGTTTTATAATGCCTTATTGTTTGTTTACTGTTATTTTTGTATATCATCTTTCTATTCCACAGAGAGCTTTATTTCTCCGAGTTGTATTTGAATATGAAGAAAGAGGAGGAGGGAGAGAAAGGAAGAGTAGAAATCTCCAAGAAGAACACTCTAGACACTTAGAGGAAAATTGCCTCCAAGTACGAGATGACTAAATTAACTTGTAGAAATGTAATCTGAAAGCATCAGATCTCATACCTGTAACTTACAAGCACATTTTAGCTTGTCAGAGAAAATTGATCTTTTATAAATATCTCTGTGTAAAGTAACGTTTAACTAGAGCTAAAGCATTTTAAAGTCTCCAAAGTCTTTGATTTGGTCAAGTTATCTTTGTGTTAAGCCCCCCCTCCCCCAGCCTAACAGCAAACCAGCAAACCGCTGGTGATTATTTGTGTTCGGTGCCTGTACTTCAAAACAGTTTATCTGTATCTGTTCATCTGAACTTTAACCATTTTCTTTTGGCTGTTAATTTATTAATAGTAGAGTCCAATACCAGTTCGTGGGAGTTGTCTTTTTATAAACCTTTCTAAAGTATTTTACCATTGTCTGCCGCTCCAGTGATTATAGAAAACTGAGGAAGTGAACAGTGGGACCCCTTTGGGAAGCAAAATTAGAGTGTGAAATTAAAGTCCAGGGTTTACAAACTTGCTCAGCCTAAATTTTAGCATGTCCTGGAGGACATTTTATTAATTTAAAAAAGCTGCAGGAGAGAATAATTTTTACCTCATGATTGCAAATGTGTTACAGTGGTGACAGCTGTTATAGACAATGGTTTTTTTTTTCCTAAGAATCTAGAATAAAATAATCTGAGCTATATTCCTGAAATCTGTCAGTCTTCCAGACTGATTGTAAATTGAAATTATTTCATTCAAAAAAGGCTAGTGAAATAAGCTGCTTCTGTGACAAAAATAACTCTCTGAGCAAGCTGTACTATATGATAAAAAGGTGCTGTAATGAATTTTTGAAAATTGAGGCACTGAACAACCACACTGAACGTGTAATTTCATGTGACTAGAATTCATTTAATCATGAAAGGAAAGCACAGTAGATTAATCCAGGGAGACTATAACATGGACAAGGTATATTTTGGTGACAGTGATAGTGTACACCTACGGTATCAGTCACGAGGAGATGACGTCCACCTAATGGCAGTAGGGATGATTTATCTAATTTACATTACAATAGGTAAAAATTCTTGAACAGCCTATTAAGGAGAGTACATATAGGTGTTTAAGAAAATGACCTTTTTTAGAGTCTGTTTTTCTGTATCTGCGTTCTGACAGCTTGGCACTGCTAAACTTAGAAACTATTGCATTTCCTCCTCTCCTTGCAACACTTTTAAAAACATATAATTTCAATAGTTATGTGACACAATATTTGCTTTTATTTGCTTTTTGACACTAGAGGTAAAATACTACAAACTCTAATCTTTGAATTACAGTTCCTTCATTTTCTAACCTGTGAAAGAGCAAACATCATAAAAAATCGGTTATAGTAAGTTTTGTGGCAAATTTGAGGAAGTAAAACTTGCTGTTGTTTTTCTCTAACTCAAATCCCTTACTGACTTGAAAAACAGTGGACCAGGTTCTTTCTAGTAAGAAATTGTACATGGAAGGCTAACACCAGCATAGCCAGTAAAATTCGTAGATTACAAAGCCAAAGAAACCATTGTGATCGGGTGAACTTTTTGGGATAACAGTCATAACAAAGTAAGTTATGAACTAGTTATTGGTTGAATTAGGGCATGTCTTTTAGTATAGCTACTGTCAAAAGCTATTGTCAATCTTGATTTAAACAGTTTCAGTGACAGATAATCTCCCTGAGCTCTTGGAGGGTTGTCCCACTGGTCTCTTGGATTGATCTGATGTGCTGTTACCTTCACTGTTAAAAGTGCATGTCTTAATTCCCCTCTAATTCTGTATAGCCTGAAGACTGCAGAGAGTTGCAGAAAAAAACCACAAGTGACAGATTAAACTCAGTACAGATGAAGATTAAGTGATGTATGTGGTGTGTGTGTGTGTAGAAACAGTCCCCTACCACATCTAAAGACATCTGAGGTGATTTTTACTACTCACTAGTTGCAAGTAAATGAACCATAAAAATTAGGAAAAGAACAGAGAGCAAATCAGAAAACACATCACAGTGTCACTATATAAATCAGTGACACAGGCATATTGTGTATCTTCTGATTCTAATCCAAGAGGCTGCACAAGGAAACGGTAGTACTGAAAAGGTACAGCAAAGGGCAGTAGGGCGACTAACAGTATGGAAGAATTTACATATGAGGCATGGCTGAGGATGGCGTGAGTAGAGTGGAATAGGGGTCTTCAGCCTCAAAGGCAGATGACTGAGAACGGTATGGTGTAGCTGTCTGTAAAATCATGAAAGGATGGATAAGAAATTATTGTCTCTTCTAGTGAAAGAAGTAGGGAGTATTGAATGAAGCTGGCTAGCAGCAAATTCAAAACAAAGAAAGAAGGTGTTTTTTTGATGTAACTCAAATATGGAAGTTTGTCTACAGGATCTTGTGGAAGCTTAAATTTTGTGCAGGTTCAGAAAACAACTGGGAAAATACTATGAAGGTTATCTTATAAATAAGACATCATCTCTGCCTCAGGAAATCCCTGAACTACAAATAGCTAGAATCTGGCAGAGTATTTCTGAGGAAGTGTCCCTGTGTGTGTGCCTTGTTCTCAGGCTTCCCTCGACTTATGCTGTTGGGCACTGTTGGGCAGGATTTGAGGCCATATGGAGCCTCTGATTCGATCTGGTGTGACCTTTCCCAAGCGATGTGCTGCTTTCTTCCCTGTTTGTGATCTGCAGAATCAATAAATTAATATTTAAAGTTTGAGATGGTGATGGTCAGTTCAAAACTGACATTCTGCAAGGGATTCACTTTTCTGCAATATTAACATGTTCAGCAAGCTTTGCTGACTTTACCCGATACAGAAATACATAGTAGGGGGGTAGCAAGTTGAATTCCTTCTAAAGCATCAATACTGCTCAATGGGACAGACTATAAATGGGTATTTTTAAAGTCTCATAATTGCAGGAATAGTGAAGAAGTCTAAAGAATGTCTATCCTGAATATGGAAAAAATGCTATTGAATTGAATGAGTTAGGTAAATGTAGGTCCATGTGCTTGACATCAACCATCCAAAAAAATAATTGAAAAGTTGATGCAGGATTTGGCTAATTAAGATTTAAAGTGTGGAGGCAGGTCTTGCTGGACCCAGAATTTGGTCAAGGACCAGCAAGCAAAAGAGAGGGATGGGCTGAACAGATATAAGTTGAGGCTGTAGGGCTGCAGGTTTTAAGTTACCAGGAGCACACAGTCGGATCTGCTGTAACAAAGCTGCTTTCTGTGCAGATGCTGCTTTGCCCTATCGGGCCTCTTCACAAAGCAGTTTATATCTGCCATATATATATAAGCCTTCTGCTTTTCTTTTAAGTCAGAGTTTGTATTGAGAGAGGGCTGAACGTCTGTCACTGTGCATTCTCTTCTGTTTCTATAAACTGGTTTTGGTTGACTTGGGTCTGCCTGTTTGTTTCATGACAAAAGGATATGAATATAACTAATATTGGTCAGTTTGCTTTCTGGAAGATGCCTCTTTACATGTGCTTGGAAACACTGCATAATATTACCTGCATGTATTTGCAGTGCAAATGGTCCCGAAGTGTTTTAGTGCCTTTTTTCTTATTACAATAACTCTCGGAGGTGGGGGGATAATTTAATGAAGGGCCTTGAGAGAGATGCAGATGGCCATGGTGAATTGTGTGTTCATCTGCAATGCAGGGTGAAATGGATATATTGGACCAGTGATTTAACTAGAGGAGCAGGAGTTCTGGGTTTCACTTCTTGCTTTCTATTAGGTTATATAAGATATCTCTTTTAACAAAAAGATGGAAATGTAAAAGCATCTCATGTTTTATTTGTAACATAATAGTCTTGAGTAGATGTGGAAGTGAATGCGGGAGATAGGCCAACAGTTTAGGAATATGCATATCTAGAAGTCTGTGCTGCTACTTGTTGATTTCGTTTACCTGATAACTGCCTATAAGGGGCAGTCTGGACTTTCGGTTTGTGTCTCATTCGCATCGTTTCCAAAAGGCTCATTAAACCATGCTACATCACTTCAGTGTGTGTTACCTGATGAATTAGTTGGGAAGGGGGTCCCGTGGTATGTAGCACGTGCGCCGTTTTGCTGAGCAGATGTACTCTCTTTAGGCAATTGACTGTTGTTAGTTTGTGGTGTGGTTTCCTCAGTTCATGTAGACAACCAACTTAATACAGAGAGGAGATGAAAAGTTACCCTTATCAGATATTTAGTGATCCTTGAACAACTGGTTATGAAAAAGGCGGAAAATAAATATCGATTCGCTGCTTTCAGGTGAGGTGATTTTACGTAATTACACATTTTGGAAAACGATCTGTGATATATTTATTTCTGGTTGCACAGAGGTTTAAGTTTTGGAACATGATAATGTCCTGTTCACTTATGTTAGTGTATCTGAACTTTTTGAAGACCAGTGAGAGGAGTAATGCACTTAAAAATAACATTTATTTTATGACAAATTAAAAATTATTAATGAATGCATCTGAAAAACATCTACCTTTTCTTTTAAAAATATTATAGTTGTAACCAGTCTTTAAAAAGTATTAGTTGTATCCAATTCTCCTTCCTACAAGAAAGCTTTCTGCTTGTTCTTAGCCCTCTTGTATTTTCAACCAGACAGCTTAAAAACTCCAAACTGCAACTCTCGGTTTAGAAGTTTCTGAAACACTAAGTTTTGAGTAAGCTTTTTGAGAACTTAATTGAATAATAACCTGCTTTTTCTTAAGTAAGTGCATTGGCTAGCTGTTATGTTTGGATTTTTGGGTGTTTCTTTTGTCTGTGGGGTTTTTTTTCTCCCAGCTATGATAAACAGTATCTTTTACAAAAGAGAGGCAAAAAATCTCACACAAAACATCCAAGGTAAGAAAGCTTTTCTAGTGTGCGAGCAGTAACTGGAGAATCAAAAGTTGAATAACAATTCTTATTTTTCTGTCTTTTACTTCCATTTCTGAACCAGATTCAACAGATACAAAGCTGTCTTCTGCAATCAGCTGACAAAAGCTATGTTACATCTGCTGCCTGTCACAAATGTTATCGAGTTGTAGTAGGCTTCGATGGTTCAAATTATGGCAATCTTGAACAGGTGCCATTGAAAGTTAAAGTTATACTATTTTGTTTTGTATTGTACAGAACCTACTTCTTAACTGATGATATTTCCCCTGGTATGTTGGATGAGAGACAAAGTATCAGTGCATGTTGCATAGAAGCAGTGAGGAGGCAGGATGAATTCATAATAGATCGATGTAATACATGAAGTGAGGCACAGGAAAAAAAGATCGGGAGATGTTTGATCGAGCAGTTGTGAAGAAAGCAGTTGGAGCTGCTTAGAAAAGGACACAAATTGGGGAAACGTAGAGAGTGCTGGAACTTGTCAGCAACAAAATGGCTGAGTGATAAGTGCTCTAGCAAAAATTGCCACCAAGTTCTCATCAAATACAGCAAGTGGGAAAATGGAAAAGGGTTAGAATAATGGAAACTTCTTTGCCTGTATTCAGCAGAAGACTTAAACGTGAATGTTTAGAGAATATGAAACGTTTTTTTCCTCCACTATAATGGCAGTCAAGAGTGAGATCTTGTAGGAGAAATTTAAAATATATATTCTACAGTGATATGCATAAGATGACCCCTCTCCTGCAGAATTTGTTTAACCTATCTTTCCTGGTAGGAATTCCATTATTTTGGGTGTATGTTGTTGACTCTTGATGTGAGACAAGACTCAAGCATAGTATCAACTTCTGTTTTTTTGTCTCATGGTATTCTATGGGTCTTTAGGAAGTAAGTTTAGTCTTTTAGCACTTTGTAGAACTCATAAAACCTTTCTGCATAAGTGAAGGGTTCAAAAGAGGTGTTTGTGAATGGCAAACTAGTCTGTCTTTAGCAAGCCTCAGGCAAGCGAAAGATGATTTAAGTGAGTTGGCAAAGCATAAAAAGAATAGAAAACAGGAAAAGGATTGATACATTAAATAAGAAAGACATGCTAATTAGAAATGAGAGAAAGAAGTAGAAGAAAGATACTTAAAACAATGCTGGGAGAAGAAAGGTTACGTCTTAGTAAATAGAAAAAATGGTGTGAAACCAGTAAAAGACAGTAGGAGCAAAGACATAGTTTTTCAAAATGTACAAAATTGACCAAAGTGATACTCTAAAATGGTGTGTTAATGGTATGACTATCTATGCTTTTTCAGTTTCAAGGGGTGTGGGTTGTTTGTGTGTGTGAGCACAGGTACCTTTCTCCATGACTCCTAAATGTAGGGTTTTGTGACTAACATATATTGTGTTTATTTTTCAAGCCCTATTAGACCTTAGAATCTCATTCTGAAATGTTTTGCATGTTATTTCCATGTAGGATTCATGTCTATGTGGCTTATGTAGTGGATATTCCAAATAAGTGAAATAGCTGAGGTGACCTGCACCTTCTTCTTTTTTTTTTTTAATAGTTTTACTGGGGCACTGATGTCCAATCTTCCTGAAACTCTGTACACAGTACCTTGGGGTGTATTAACATGGTGCTGTTTCCTTACTGTGCTGTAGTTTACCTTTCATAAATAACTAATCAACACTTCTAGCTTTATTTAATATCCTTTTATATTAAAAAAGATTAATTATCCTATAATAAAAGGTATCCTTTTACTGCTGCAGTACAAAATGTTGTTTGCCTTGCCAAATTAAATAGATAATGAAGTACAGTAAATGGGTTTTGGTAATATTAACAGAAGCCTGGCTTTTTATTAATTTATTTTTTTCTTAAACAGCCATGGATGGAAATATGTATTAAAATACTTTGAATGATTTAAATCTCAGGAAACATTTCACTGTAGTATAAGTCAAGAGAGAAAGCATTTAATAGTTTTCCTTTGAATAACCTTAATATCAGAAGAGAGCTGTTATTTGAGCAGTATAGGAAATCTAAGAACATCAAATATTTGCCACAGAAGGATTTAAACTTCAGTATCAGTATAAAGAAATTTAAACTCATTTAGTTATTGTCCATACATTTAAGTATATATTGATGTGATAACAATTAAAGCAGTATATGAAATAAAAACTTACCTAGGAGATACTTGATTGAAGCCTTATCTGTGCTCTGTCAGAATATACTGAGACTCACTCAGCAGATAGGAAGGTTTTTTCTATTTGAAATGCATTGTGCACTCTCATCTTGTGATTTCTTTTTCCACAGCGTTTTGTTGTTCACTGCTGCTTCGTCTTGTGGTACTGGTCGTTTCCAGTTTATTTCCAAGTATCTCCAATATCTGATTTCTTCCACATTCAGCATTTTTGTTTATTCTGCCCTAATCAGGTAACAGTAAAGAACCTGTGAACTTTGCATCTTCCCCCCACCCCCCAAAAAAGGCAAAAAAAAGGAGGGGGGGAAAAAAAAAGGCAAATGCACTGACCCATGTTAACTCAAGTATTCAGCACCCATTTAAAAAAAAAAAACTTAAAGATTTAGGATCCAGTAAATTCCATCTGTTTTCTGTTGCTGTTCCAACACTGAAAAGTTATTTCCCTACGCATTTTGGTAGCCTCCACATTTTAGATTTTTGTAGGAAATGCAGGATCAGTAGACATCAGGTCTTAACTTTTAACCCATGCACCATTATTCTGTGGCAGATGATGAAGGTCTGCCTCTCTCAGCTCCTTATGCTTCTGTCAGACACAGATGTGAAATGCTGCTTTAGAACAGAGGGAAAAAAAAATCCCAAAGGGTGTAGTGTTTTGTCATCTCTCAGGACAGTAAGCACGCATGGCATCAATGAGTAGCAGATACGAGCTATTCAAACCAGTCACTGAACTGACAGGATGATGCTTTCATACATAACAGATCCATTAATTATTTCTTCTGATGGACAGCAGTGTCTACTAGAAGAAAAAAGCAGCAGATGATAATACTAGGTTTGATAGGTGCTCTGTGCTTGAACAGCTTGTCATCAAGAAACAAATCCAGGAAAAAAACCTGCTGTTTTGGGATATAATCAAGTAAAACAGACCAGAGTTGTTTTGACATGGTAGATGTCACGTATAGGGTTAAAAACTCCATCCAGGTTAAGGTCTATTCATAGCTAGCTTTTTATCAAAAAGATGTTCCAACAGATTTGCTTTAAAAATCATGGTTTGTGTTTTGCTTCATGTATTCTTTCATTTGGGCAACCTGGCTGTAGTCTTGTGGTTTTTCATTTATAAGTTAATATGCAGATTAAACCTACACATTCATGGGGGTTTTGTCTTCCCCCCACCTTCTTTTTTCCCCTGCAAAAAGAAACCGTAACGTTTTAAAAAAATGCTTTACAAAGGACTCTGTGTGAAGATGATGGTCAAACTCATTACATACTTTGTATCAAATAAAGGCTTTCTGACTCACAGTTCCATTTCTAATGAATTTAGAAATCTAAATTGTCTGATTTAATGTAATTAACAGCTATCTTGCAGTTAACATGGGGGAAATAGTATATATTGGAAAACTCACTTTAATGTAGCAAAAGCCCTTCATAAATCTGTCCTAAAATATGATGAGTAAAATCTTCATTCACTGTACTGATGTTGTTAGGGGCAACGTGTGCCGACTGTTGGGAAAATAATGCAACATTTGGAACTCTTCCTTAGAATATAGTTTCCTTTGTTTTTTTTCCTTGGAACCTTATTTTCTGTAAATTTTCTTTGTAAACATTTTCTTGTCAATAAATTAAAATCAATTTATTTTTTTTTTGCCTTCTGTACATTGAAGGTCAAGAAGAGATGAAATGATGAAAGAAAATAGACTATTTACTTTAGTACTGGGTGAAATGTGAACCACACCAAAAAGATGGTGGGCGGAGGGGCTATTTCTACAGGATTGTACTTGTGTACTGTGAGTATGGAGAACCTCTGTCGTGATTTGCTCTAGTCTTGTTTCACTGAAACAGCAAAGTTATCTTCACCTTCCTTGTTATGAAATGATGGAGAGCAACTGAATAAAGCTTTTTTGGTTTATCCAGTCAGTAATGATGAGTGCAGTTATACCCTTTTATCACATCAAATAACTTCTGAAATACCTTTGGTCTCTAGCTTGCATCCTGTCTAGCTCCAGACCAAATCCAAGCTAGTAGCATACGATGGCTGTAACTTTAAATCTAAGTTGTCAATCCTGTCTCTTTAGATAAGGAGTTGAGTTGCCAAGGATACAATGGGTACATGATGTAATGTCCACGCTGAAGGTACTGGAATGAGGCGTGCTTCCTAAAATAATATTAACACTGTCTGTAGCATGATTTCTGTCCTCAGGTCTACAATGCATATCTGGAGTTGGTAGCCTAACCTGAATTGAAAGTGTCCTAAAGTTATTAGGATATTTCATAAAGGTGCTAATTCTTACGAAACCCTTCCAAGTAATTGGAATCTGGTAAGGGGGAATCTCTGTGTGTGTAGCAATACGGTAACTTTATACAGTTTGTATTCTCAGATAATCTTTCAGGAGACAAAGAATGAACACTAGCCCCCGGTCTGCTTCCCCCTTGCAAATCGCAAAACAGGGCACTCAAATATCTATTCTGTGATTATCCCCCAAAAAAGTCCGGAGGTGAAAAATAATTGAGCCTTTTTTTAAACACACATGTGCGTGAACGCACATACACGTGTATACGTACAAAACCCACTTTTTTCCTTCTTCATAACTAGGTAAGCTGAGGTATTTGTATGTTAGTATCAAAAATATTCTGCTGTCTCAAGTCTGGAGATGAGGGTAAACTTAGGTAAAGTTTAGGGGATGATAGTGATCCTGACATCTCGGTGTCCACCCTGAGTCTAAGATAAGGAGATGATTTATATTAAGAATTCAAACTCTGAAGATGAAGCTGGTTAAAGTTTTCAACCTTGAATATAGCACAAAGAAGAGGAATTGTATTTCTAGCATGTTGTTCTGAAAATCTTTTCTGTTTGGTCGAGCTACACCAGGAATAAGCTATATATGTAAATTGCTTACCTAACGGGATGAATAACATCTCCAGTGGAGAACGCTGCTAGTATGTCTGAAGTAGCAAAAGCATGAACAGCCATTACCTGCGTAGGGCCTATAGTCGGTCTTGTGAGTGGATGTCTGCTACGTGACAGCGAGCGCATTAGTATGTGATTAATTCTTGCAGTGTTTTGTTATTTTGCATTCACAGAATGGTGTGATGAGGGATTCCATGTCCGTAAATAATGTCAGTTGAAGTTCTCATACCTTCAAATCAGGAGTAGGGAGTCACAGGGGACTGGCTACATTGGTCTGCTTTGTTTCATTTGGTTCACAGACATGTTGTTTTCTGTATTACTTTCTGATAACTGAAAAGTTAACTTGTAGTGAGGAAGAAGTGCTGTACTTCTTGGGCAGACTTCTGTTTCAGTTCACTCTGGTTTTTGGGTGGTGTTATGCATGTACACGTTATAGCCAAAAACCTCAGAATAACTACTGTGTGGCTTTGGTTAACAGTGTAGTGACGCTCTGCACCTGACAACCAGGTCTGGGGTGAATAATGCACTTACCTGTTCTAAAAAGATTGCTTTTTAAAAGTTGCATTAGAAGTGAACACAGAAGTCAAGTTTCCTTAAAAATGTTTTACATTTGAAGTGTGTAGCTTTCAAGGTGAAAGCTCACTGAAATTTCATTGTAATCTCAGTGAGATTTGATATTTACAGAATCAAGGCTGATAGCTTTGCAAATAGTATTAAATCATGTACTACTATCTGTGTTAGTCCATTTATGATTAATAATTGTGGATTCTTCAAGTCCTAAAGGCCAAGCGTTAGCCCTAATGTATGAAAGTAATTTGTCAAATATGTTGGGGGAAAAACAATTTTCTAATAAAACTGAGTGATCAGTAAAGCCGTATCTCAGTGAAATGTTTCTACATGCTATAAATGGATGTGATAACCACTAATGTTAGTACTGCAAATAAATTTGAAAGAAAATAAAAGACATAGTGTTAGAGAACACTTCTAAGCATTTTCCTGTTTGAGAATTTTATCAAGTGTTTATCACTTATGTAACAGCTATGCACATGGAGATCCCATTTTTACCTTTTTTTTCCTGAATGTTGTCATTCAGCTGTTATATACCTGTTTCAAGCAAACTAATAACTGTAGTGGTTGCTTTTCAGAGAAAAGGGGTGTATTTATCAGAATTTTTAAATTGCTGAAGAGCTAGTGTTCTGAAGAAAATGTCATCATTATTGCTGCTGCTTTTTAGCCTGCAAGTAGTGCGTGCTTTTGTGAACAAAATTATTTTCCTACTTTTCAACCTTATTCTTTTTTCACTTTTTTTTTTTTTTTGGAAGGGAAGGGTTTTGTTGTGACCTCATATCAATAGTTATTGTAGATTAAGTAATTCTGCTTTTCCAGTGGAATATGTGATTATCTTCCAGCTAAATTAAATTAATCTACTAAACTGTAATTTTCAGTGATCGATACAGAATATATTGTAAGTTTCATTAAAAGAAAAAATCGATAAATGTCTGTATAAATGAAAATAGTCTTCAAAGTCTTAAAATTTTGCAATTGATCAGATAATTAACACTGAGTAATTTTTGACTTAAACTTAAAAACATGACAACCTGAATCTTAAAATTATTTTGAATTTAACAGTAATATCTGCTAGCTCTCAGTGAAAACAGATACTTTTGCGTTTCTTAAAATAAGGCGACTCCTCAAAAAACGGGTCTTCCCTGTAGTCTGATAACTGGTTTAGAACAACAAACTCAAAAGAGAAATAGATTGAGATAGCTTAGAAGAAAAGGAGGTTTTGTTACCTAGGAAATGAGTGAGCATAAGTACTTAGCACAACGCTTATCATGTCGGGCATCTGAGGGCTTTTGTGTTTCCTAGATTTTAGTTATGGCAGTCAAGTTTAGACTTGAGACAAAGTGGCTTTCATATGAAATCATGTGAGAAGAAAGACAAATAATTTGTTTTCCACGTTTCTACTGGAAGTGTTACTAGTAGATGTGTTTGGACAGAATGCTTTAAGAAAAACGCATAATAATGATGATTTAACATTCGTTCTAGGACCGTTGGTGGCTACTAACATTTTGTTGGAAATTTTATTCGGTGAAATTTTACTAGAATAATAATTGTAATTAGACTGTAAAATGTTTTTTGAGACGGATAACTAGCGTGTTGGCACAGGTTTTAGTCAATGTTTTATAAATTATACTTCAGGCATTTTTGTGTGTGAAAATGTGACTGTCTTGCTATGTTTTTTCCCCTTTATTTTAATATTGGAAACACCAGGAGATTTAGTTTGGTTTAGTCTAACACAGTATTAGGGAGGGTACATAATGACTGTTTCACTAATATATGTGCTTCAATTATATTTTTAATCGCGTTTTAATTAACAGATCAGTATTCGTGAATATGCTGTTTGTTTTAGTCAAATTACAGCAGGGTGCTGTTACTCAACTCTGCAGAGTGGTAGCAAATGATGAAACGGTATTGAAGATTGATCAGTTTTGCATAACTGCGGTTCGTTAACTTGTGGTATCTGATGAATATGTGCTCAGCAGATGCTGTCCAGATATCTTTCAACTGACTCTGTTTTGTAGACTACCGATACGTGCCTGCACCAGGTGACTTATGACCTCGGACTGAATTTGGCTAAGGCTTTACACTAACGAGGAACCTCTCCCCCCTTCCCCTGTGTTAAAGGGAAGTTTTGCAATTAAATTTTTTTGTTCTAAATGTAAGGAGTGATAACACTGTGACCACAAATTTTAGAAGAGTTTCTGGGGGGGGATGTAAAATATTTTTAAGTTTTGCTTATGCGCACTCTTTCTCTCCCAACTTGATCGTTCCGGTTGCCATAACAACTTGATAATAGCAGTGCATTTGCTGCTGTAGTTAAGGTTGTGTCAGCACTTCCATTATAAGCTACTGTTTTCAGGAATTTGTAATTTATCCACAGGCTTAAAAATGATATGCAGTAAGCCTATGTAATTGGCTTTAATGTACACTACCAACTTTTTGAAAGCTGCTGTTGTCTGATCTCTGACAGCATGTATAAAATAGCATGTTGTTTCAAGTGGTTTCTTCCTTTTTTTACTGAGAAGTAGCAAAATATTTTTAGTGTAAAACTCATTTTGACTGGTTCCCATCTGCCAGAGGTACGAGAATCAACATGTTCTTTTGCGATACCACAATGCTCTGTCAGGCCTGTATCCAGTTAGACCCATCTGTTCCTGTTAGTTAAAAGGTCGGTGTGAACATGGTGCTTTTCTGGGAAGTAAGAAAAGTATAACCTTTTTAAAAAGAGAATTTCATATCTCATTAAGAAATAAGTATTTGACATCTTCAATACTTTCATAGTTAATTTTACGTTAAATAAAGACTAGCTATATTAGATGGTGGATGATTTTTGAAATGCAAGAAGTAGAAGGGGAGTCTACGAACAAAAGCTAGTATTGAAAAAAAAGTCAGTTATTCATTGTAGACATAGTTCCTGTAATAGAGTTTTATCAAGGAATTGTGCGTAACTTTAATGCAGCTTTCTGAAATCTGGAGATTGTTTAACCTGGAAAACACATCTAAGCAGTTACATCATTTGCAAAAGACCTGCTCCGTGCTCTGTAACAAGTGATTCAACTCGAGCTTGATAAAGGGATTGTTCAAGGACTTTCCTTCACCCAAATGGATTTTGGTTTGGTTTTTTTTTTTGAAGACATTTGTTTCAGGCAAACCTACAAGGCACAGCACAAACCAGCTGCCTTGAATAATTACGAATTCTATACTTATGAGGATTTGTGGGGTATTTGTTTTCTTTTTTTTTCCCTCATCCTATCTTATTGCCAAATGTACGGCAAGACACTTGCCCCTAAAACAAAATGATGCCTTTTTGCTGTAGGAGATAGCATCACGGCAGTACGTCATACTATTTTAGAAACTGCTCTGTAGTATTGTTACTCATAAATTAGAAGGGAACAAACATTCTTCTGCTTTTTAATCCCTTACTGCTTTTATTTTACTTTGAATTAAAGCCTTCATTTACATAAAATTACTTAAATGTGAAGCAAGTATGTTCTTTTTCAATTCATCTGTGTAATTTCTTCCCTGTAGTAACATCTAATTGCAGGTATTTAGACATATTTATGTACCCTTTCAGTCTGACTGATGTTTGAAAAACTTCAGCAACAACAAGTAACTTCAAAAGAAAGACTCTTTTGATTTGATTTTAGTCCATAGTAAGTGTAGCTATTCATTTCAAAAGCCTATTTCTTTGATTTTATTTTTAAAGGAAAATCTAGTTTAAAGATTGAATGTATTAAATCTAATTTAATGATCCTATTTAGAAAGTACTTAAGTATATCCTACACTGAAGAAATATTGTGGGTACTTCTCAACTGAAAAATAAAACTAGTTTTTTTAAAAGCCCATTGACATCTTTGGCACAGACTTCCTGCTTGATTCTAGACAGGTGCAATGTTCAACCGGTATTTCCTGTGTCCAAACACTTTAACATCCTTTTATTGCTTTGTTCTTTAATGTATTTTCCCCTTCCCTCCCAGAATCTAATTATTTTTTAGCCATTTTATGTTTTTGAAATCATATTAACAGAATTTTTTGTTGCAAGAAAAACCACTTAACTCCTGAATAAAGAAATTGCTTTTTAAAAGCTACATTATGATGGTAGCTGCAAACTGTATCTCTCTTTCTAGGTTTTATAGAAGTCTGTATTTGTTCTCCTATCATCTTCTGTTAGTTTTTACTTTTACTCCCTCCCCACCCCCGTCCCTGAATTTATGGAGGTTTGGATTTCAGAGTTCTGTTACCTGGAGGATTAATTATAAACCTTAGCATGAGTGGTTTATTCACCTTAGTTGTTTTCTAGGTTCTGTGTTCTGTTTTGGTTTTAAATTTCAAAGATTTTGGCCTCTCTGATAAGTAAGGATTCATGGAAACATTTGCATCCTTTGCAGATTTTGTAGCTATCAGAAGTGATAGTGTCTCATCTCTGCGACTTCCTTCTTTCGAGCAAATATCTGAAGAGAATCCTAGCTTAATAATAGCTTGGTACTTTTCTTCGTTGTACTCTTCAGATGGGAGGGAATATTGAAAGGAATACTTTAATGTTGCAGGCTGTGGGTAAACTGTAGTCTGACTGCATTTATTTTGAAACTTGTAATGTAACTCTGTGGAGCTGTTAAACTTATATTAGTTGAAAGGGTCTGCTAGAAATTATCTGTACCAAAGATCTCTCTCTTCTGTCAATGAAAATTGGGGTAAAAGATGAGGTTTGATGTCAGTTGCATTTTGGAACAGCGGTATAGAACTAACAGAACTAATGAAGTGTGGGGTTTTGGGCTAAGTTGTTCCAAAAGCTCTTAATTATTATTATTTTTTTTCCAAAGATATGTGCTTTGTTTATCTTTAATGTATTAGAGATTAGGTAGTGAAAGTATCATCTATTTATGAAGGGAAGAATTAAATGGAATTGCAGAAATCAAGAGGTTTGGTTTTTTGGTTTTTTGTTTGTTTGGTGGTGGTGGTTGTTGTTGTTGTTTGTTTGTTTATTTGTTTGGTTGTTTTTAAAGCCTGTGCTTTGCAAATTGTAAAAACAATTATCCGTAAGTGCCTAGGAACAGCTCGTTTCCAGAAAGCAATGAGCTGTAGATCCCTTCTCTTACTTCATGCCTTATATAATTTTGAAAACAATTCCCTTCAAAAATACTACATGGTTGCAAAATTCCTGAGATTAAAAGAACTTTTTGGACATTCACTAATGTAAAATTTTATGTCTTTGCTTTCTAATGGATAAACATTCATTTCACTGATTTTATATTGTTCACCCTTCAGTTGAGCTTAGGCTCAAATTTTGTTGAGTTTCAGCCTTATCTGAAAGATTTTGTTTCCTGTATTTTTTCTATTGTAAAGAATGTTCTCTGTAAGTCATGTGTGTAGGTCTGACCCAGCAGAATGTCACACATCTGAAAAACACATGCCCATAATTCAGGTGGTTTTATAGTGGTGCTGTGCAGTCCTCATTCTCTGCCTTGTGATGCAACAAATGAGCTAGGCATTTATATTCTGCAAATGAGCAGGGCTACCCTGCAAAGGACACAAACAAAATTTGCCAGTTTCCCAGTGAATGAGGAATGTTTTCTTGAAGTCTTCCAGGAGTAGAAAAACACGTCTTGTTCAAGAACCTCTAAGCTCTTCCTGCTCTATGTCTGCTTTTGGATGTGTATTGTGTGGGAAAATAAATCAGTACACAAAAATTACAATTTGGGCTGCCTGATAATTCGGACAGAAACAACTAAGGTCTACTGCAGTGGTACAGTTTAAAATCTAGCTCATTATGCAATTAATAAATTAATATTCAAAACTATTGGCATTTTAGTTATACTTTTGCTAATTAGGTATGTTACCACCCAGTCTGTTAAGTAGCCTTTTGTGGTTTATACATTTTAATCCTATAATTTTGCCAGTTTTAAAACATCTGCTGGAGCCTTTGCAACGAATAAGAAGAACGAATGTAAAAATGAATTCACTTCCCACAGGCTAGTTGAAAACCAGTTCTAACAATAGATCGAGAAAGTCTAAAGGAGAAAGAAATCCAGAACTGCTGTCATTTGGAAGGGGAATGTCAATGAATAAAGCACCATCGAGAGTGCATATTGAAAGGCCAAAAACTCTGAAAAGATGAGAAACTTTTGTATGTCCCTACATCATGACATATATTTTCTTGCAGTTTTATACGGATGAAGGGGTGTTCTTTGTTGATAGCTTGGTTCTTTTGCATTTTAGTCAACACTTTAGTATTTGCTTAATGAATCCTGGGAGTTGAGCTTTATCAGCTTTGCCCACTTTTGGAGGAGGAGCCCCAGGATTCTTTCTCAGGAATAATAAAAGCAAAACAAAAGAACAACAACAAAAAAAAACCACCAAAAAAACCCTACAAAACCCACAAACCCCCCTCCCCCCCCAAAACCCAAAAGACAGAGAAGAGATGCCTCTTCTAAGGTAATCTATAAAAACAGTTTTTGTAGGTTTTTTGGTGGTGGCTTGGTTGGTTTTTGTTGTTGTGGTTTTTTTTTTCTTTTTTCTTCCCTGGGGATATATTGCTGCAGAATTGGGAACTGGAAAAAAAAGAGTAGAACACTTTATAACCATTTATGACAGATTCCACATTGTAACTCTCAATTAATGAACTGTTTTAAAATTATTTTAGAATTTTGAGAAAGGTTGTATTTTGGTACCAGATGTGTCTTTATGATTTTAAGGTTGCTAAATTTGTGGGAACTAAGGGAAGGAGGGAGAAATAGATTACAATGGATATTGTTAGCAACATAGTCCATCAAGTATCTGCAATTCAACATTTGAGTAAGCAAAAGGAGGACAAACTAACCTATATAAAAATGTATTACTTATCTGTTTACATGCTGGGTGTTTTAATTATGCTCATTTACAATTTTTTGACTTGCATTTTTAAAAGTTTGTCAATTAAAGATGTCCTAGGAGAGAATTAGCCTCTTGGTGAGTAGTGCTGGGGTAATGCAAATAGCATCTTCAAACATCTATTTGGGCGTGCAACTCTGGTTTTGTCACTGAAACTGCAGGTCAAAAAGTGTTCCTTACACCTCTAAATGTTGATTAGTGGCCAGTGCTCCTTTCTACATCTGGACTGGGAATGTACCGTAGGAAAGACCCAATAAGTTTTAATAATTATCTAGTTATTTAAATGCTCTTTGAGTGTAATTCTCTTCCATTTCCATTCAGCTGGGGAATTATGAAAATATTACACTTAGTTTTTTCATTATGTGCTTTTTTTTTTTTTGAGCGACTCAATGTATGAGTGTATTTGACAGTCGTATTATGAATATCACACTTTATGCCTTATCTCAGCCTTATTTTTAAGGAATCTTTGTATTTTCTTTCAATTACACAAGTGTCAAGTCTCAGAGGGGAGCACAAGACTCATGCTTCTGTTATTCATCAAACGATCTCCTGCCACCCTGCAAGCATCCTGCATACTGGCAGCAAAAGCCTGCTATCTCAGTACCCTTCTGTCAGCCCACGTGTGAAGCATGCTTGGGTAGAAAATGAGAGATCTGCAGACTAAAGAGGCATGGGCATCGAGGGCTAGGTGAGAGGCAGTAGGGCTGTGCAGGAGCCCCGAGAAAGCGTCAGGGCACATCTCACAGTTGCAGTACCCGTAGGACAGGGACATACGTCTTACATGAGCTGATACAGATGTATGCATGCGTTACCACTGAACTGGATTGCCCGTTCCCATTATGTTGTCTAATACATGCACTTCCTATGTTTGATTCTAGTATGCTTCAGAGAGCTGCTTTTTGGGAAAGCCTGTCTTGTTGATTGCCACTTTAAAATAGAGCTGAACATTAAAATTCAACACTTGCAAAATCTATTCAGTTAAAATGTCTCTGACGGAGACATGACGAATTGTGTGATGAGAAGAAACAGGAAGTTAAGCTGTGATTCTGTTCATCCTGAGCCTTTGAGTACCTTCAGAATTGTCAGGCTTTGCTTCCTGCTGGGTATTTGAATGGAGAAGGGTTCCATCAAGCTCTACCCTCAGATGGAATTGGCTGTGTACGCAGGTGCCGGTTTTGTTGTTCCACCCTTTGTGTCTCTAGGAGGTTTCTTTGACCTGGCTTTTCAGCATGGTGCCTCTTCCCAGTCACCTGTTTTTTACAATTGGAATTAATTTTTTGGGGATAGCTAGCCAAGAGCTCTTTTTTGTTCCTCTGGAGGTAGGGGAATGGGAAGGGTATTACAGTATTGTGAAGCACACAGTTTAACAGAGAGACGTAAAAATAAAAAATTAACGTTCAACTTCTATTTTCTAAGTTTATCTGTGTGCTTTAGCTTTTATATGGATGGTCCAGGAAATGTACAAGGACCACCTCCTAGAAGCAAATGGGACCTATGAAACAGCTGCATGCTCTTTCAGTACATGTAGGAACAGATCAGAGGAACGAGAGCAATTTCATACACTATCAGTTGGTGAGATACTAAGAATATTTTGAGACTATTTTGTGTATTAGTTGAGTCAGTTAAATGACATTTGAGTGCCTTTTATTTTTAAACATTTAATCGTTCATTGGATCTATAGAGAGATATTTATGCTTCAGAGGCCTCCCTTTCCATCATCCACTTTCCTGTTATCTCTGTAACAAAATCTGCAAAAAAGATCTTAAATATATTTAAAAATACCTTAAGTATATTATGGCTGACAGCATTTTCTGTGTAGGAGAGAAAAGTGCTATTTGTTTAACTAATGAAAGATGACATTTAATTCCAACAGCCCAAGAGATGCTTCTATCTGTAGAAACACCTTGGTGAACAATCTCAGCTTTGAAGCTAGTCCAAATGAGGATGGCTGAGTACAAAACGTACCTTCTGTTATAAAGCATGGTTTCTTTTGATCAGGCGATCTACTTCGGAAAGTAAAAGGGATAATAATGAATGTTCTGTTGGTATAACAGGATATAGTTGTATAATTGGAATGAGAGCCATTAAAAATGCGTGTTGAGCGTGTTGATTTAGACGTTTGATTTCCTGTGTGTGTCCCAAAACACTGTAATCTTCTATGCAGACCATGCTGGTAGGACAACTTCAATGTTTATTGTAGCGTTTTGAGGTAATCTATAGGATATAAATTCAAAAATGTTAAATTAAACCTTGTTTAAAGACTAGAAAGAAAATATCATGGCCATTTGGAAGTCCTTTATTGGATGTTCTTGGAATAAACAAGCACCTTCTTTGGTGAGAACTACGTTCAGAAAAATGACATTGGAAAAATCGATCATAGAAGCCTTGTCTCAGGTAAGCCTTGATTTTTATATTACTGATAGTGACTTTGAAATAATAATTTTTGATCTAAATTAGGAATTTCTCATGAATTTTATAATTCATGCTTGAATTTATACTTGTATAAGAACTATAATCTTGTAGTGGATGTGAGGGCTGCTTTAGGGAATAATGATGAGTGTTGATAATTTTTTAGTGGAATTGAAGAGCATCTTGAAAGCTGAAAATGAATGCTAGTATTTAGTTCTTCTCTTGAAGCTATTTGGGTTTTAAAATTAGTTTTTAAAGAAGTTAAGGTTTTAATCAAGCTTTGTTTTATGGCACTCAATAAGAAGAGCTTTAGATAGAGGCAGAGGTTCAGGTGGCTTGCTGGTGGGAATTCTGTGAGTGTGACTGCTGCCCAGATAGTGCTTTATTTATTTATTTACTTTTATGACCGTGTTCTTAAATAGAATAGAAATAATGATGCCACTAAAGGAATCTTCTAAGGAAATAATTTTTTAAAAATCTGATGATGATTTTTGGGTTTTTGTTAATAAAGAAATTAAATACTAGGAAGCTGTAATATTAAACGCTTCTTCGTGTAAGTATGACAGGCCCAATTCTTTTCTGGTCTAACTGGTTGCATTTTAACAGCAGTAATGCCCATCTGCTTCTCAGGTTTCTTGGCAACTTCAGTGCACCGAGAGTTATAGATGCTTCAAATGATACTGCAAGTGGTATAATTTTGGTTTACTGAAGCCCATATTGGAACACACTGTTCTAACAAACTGTAACTAGACGTAGTATGTATTTGTATTTTTTTTGGTGTGTGTGTGAGTTTGGTACTGAGTTTTCTCAACATTTATGATTAAATAATAAATCTCTCACTTAAACTTTGGCACTCAACACAGAAAAATAGGTTATTGTAGAATGCATGTATTAAATTGTAAAATATTATTTCATTGGGGATCTATCTTTAAAAATTAATTTATTGTCCCAGGTAGACACTTACTGTAATTCTATTTATCACGATGAAAAATCAGATGATAGGAGGGGTTTTGCCATAATTGTGTATTTTGAGTACACTCTTTAAAGAGGCTGGGGAGTATCTGTTGCTGCAGATCATCTGTGACAAATTAGAAAAACATTTCCCAGGAATGATGTAAGAATAGGTAAGCCTGCTTGGGAAGGAAAAAGGTCTTAGATGATCACATGAAGCCTGTTCCAAGTCCTGTGATTTCACAATAGTCTAACAGGAAAACAAAACCCCCACATTATCTTTCTAAATATTAGTAGCTGTTTAAGCTAACATTGTATGAAATAATTATGTTTATATGATGAACACAGCTCTACATACCATAAGCTGTAGAAATGAAAACAGAGGAAAATATTTGAGCATATGTGTTGCCATTTTTCTTCTGCATTCCGTTTCAATCTGTGTATCTGAAACTGATGAAGTATTGAAGTTCAGTTCTTGTGCAAGACTTGTTTAGCAGTCCCCTTTTATATTTCTCACAGTTAATGATATTGTTTCTGTCTTTTCTTTGATTATTATTATATTTTTCTTATCTATTTTTTGTTGATTGTGGTATATGAAGTCTTACCATATCACTGGCGGTTGAAAGAAGAAATGGCTGACGCCACTGCAGTCCTAGAAATTACCACTTGTACTTCTTTGCTGTTTCTCTTCATGCTCTGCCTTTTAAAGGTTTATTTCAGGATCAGATTAGTTATATTGTCATCTTATTAAATCTTCTTTGAGTTAATAATGTGTAATGCAGTGAGCATGATTTAAATTGTATTCATGATTATAGTAAAGAGTACAAGTATCATGGTGATCAAATAAAATTAAATTATATATTGGGCCTCTAGATGACTGTGTAATTACTGTATTTTTAAATTTTGATTACAACACAATAAATTTTATTAGAAATCTTTATTAGAAATTAGGAGCAATCTCTCTTGTCATTTGTGTCCATTTAAGTGATAGACTTTTGATTGTTTAGCACTAATATTTGTATCAGAAATAGAAATTACGTGTGCTATGTAGGAGCGATACTTCAACAAGGTGTTTGTCTCTGCGGAAGCAGACATCTGTCCCATGTGTTTATGTGTTCTGGTGTGTTTTGCAAGTATGTCTTAGGTGTAGTGAGGACCAGGCTTGCTACTACTTTCACTGCTTGATCAACGTACATGCATTAAAGGTTGTGTTTAGTTAAACATTAGGTAGCAATATCTAAATAATAAAAATGGAACATAATAATAAAAATGCATTTAACACCTCATTGTTTCATCTGCTCCCTAAGTAAATAATTCAAGTTAATCAATACAAGATTTTTTTTTTTCCAAAGTCTTGAGAATCCTTTAGTTTGAGGAAACGTTGATAGGCTTTGCTTCTGCTATACTTGTGTTCTCAGAAATATTTTACTATTAATATATCTGAAAACCTTCCTATTTGCCATTTGTATGTTTAAAAGGGACAAATCCCATGGCACTTCAGGGCATGGTTTAGGAGACGTGGTAGTGTTGGGTTGACAGTTGGGCTTGATGATCCTAGAGGTCTTTTCCAACCTTAATGATTCTATGATTCTAAATAAATGAATCAGAAAATATAATTTCTCCTTCTGTGATTTAATAAACTTCTGTACTTTGCATTAAATCTTAAGAACTTAAAGACTACAGGTATAACTCTATAATTATGCTGTATATGTGAATAATCATTTTTGCATGAATAATCTCGCTGAATATATATTATATATTTACATTTGTTTAATATTGTATTTGTGTTTACCGAAGTGTCTTTTGATGTTGTAGAAAAAGTGAACAATTCACAACCAATATTAATACAGAATCTTATTAAAATACAAAAGCAAACAAGTAGGAAATAAGTTCAGGATGCATTCTGTAGCTGTCCATCTATTCATTCAGAATTTAGGCATATTACTTATCTTATTAGGATAAAATATGGAATTAGGGAAGCTATTGTGATATGAGATTAATCTGATTAAAACCAGACAATATTTGTAGTATAGCAGGGAGGAAAAAAAAGTACAGTGACTGTCTTCTGCTGCTTTCTGATCCTGTCCTCTTACAACTGGTATCTGTAGCTGTATAAATGAGAGACTATTAGGACTGTAAATTTGCTCTGTCTCTCTGACATGTTTCCTGCTGGTTGCTTGGTTACCAGTACTTTGCCACGCATACGTGCAAGGTATTAGCTTAGTCTTCTGTCTTCACACTTTGAGCTTTAATGAGAAGATACATGATCAAAATTCATTTTTTAAAATTTCTCTGCCTCTAGCTGTTAAGGGTTAAATGGCTTATTGTCCTAGAAAATTTAAAAGTAATTATGCATAATTTATTGACTTCATATGGAAGAATAGGATGTTCTACTATATATGTACGAGTCTTTCAGCATTTGTTTTAAATATTTAAAAATCAAAGAAAACCTTAGCAATGAGGGCTTTTGCATGTTATCACTTCTAGCGTTTCAGATTTTTAATGATTCATAAAAATAATAAAATACATTGGAGATGGTGAAAGAGTAAAACTAGAAGAAAGTCTTAAAATTACCAATATCTTTTTTTCCACACTTAGACAGTCAAAAGAGAATTCTCTTCTTTCTGATTTTAATCTCTCACAATATTATAATTTCAGGAGAGTTTTTTTATATTTGTAGATTCCTCCTGACTTAGACCCCAAAAATACTCTTGCGTATCATTTAATGACATTGCTACAATTTTTGCAGAGTTTGTATTGGCAAAGGTATAGCTGTTAACTTTTATCAATTTTACAACGTATGCACGTTTTAAAAGGTTTTCTTTCCCTTTTAAAATGTGTGTTAATTTGTGTTCAGACCTACACACCAACCAGAACAGACAAGTAATTTCCTCCCTCCACGTTGTTATATGGCACCCTCTCCCCCCTTTTATTTTATTGTGTGTCTTTTTTCAGGATATGTTTAAGTAGGTGAAGGAAATGGGTGCTATCCTTCAAAATATGAATGGCTTATTCATATATGTTTCTTCTGTGCTTGTTTGAAAAGATATTTTCACGTTCAGGTGAGTCCATATGAGATGGCGAGACATTGCGTTACTTTCCTAGTTAGGAATTCTTTGTTGGTGTGTGACAGGTCACACCCAGAAGGTATGCATCCGTATTGGACTAATTTCCCATGCGCTATGGCCTTCAAAAGCTGTGTTGAGAACTATGCTGAGATTTTCTGCTTTTGGGAATTCTAACCTTTGTAAAGATTTAACTAGATTTTTTTATAACTGTCTTTACGTAGCCTGTGCACCCCTCTTCTTTCATTTCACCTATAGCGGTTCTTAACTAGTTGCAAAGAAAGAACTGAATGACTTACTGTAAACTGTCGTTCTTACCTTTCCCAGTGATGGTGGTCTTTGCCATTTCTCCTCTGACTTAACCGCAGTTGTTGTTTGTGTCGGGATCACTACAGAATGACATGTAGTATTTTAGGTATTTCTATCATATCAGTCACCATGGTGCCTAAAAGTTTCTAGCTTTCAACTAAGTGGAGTAAGAGATTAAAGTATGAAGGTTAATATATGTTGTTATATTTCTTTATTGAACTGCCTGGTTTTAATTTTCTCCCCATATCATCCGTGGATAGCCGTGGAAGTAGGAAACTGAATTAAGGGATCCTCACTGAATAGATGAACACAACCATGGTCATGTCCACCCGATCTCACCTCCTCTTCTTGTCCTCCCCTCGCCCCCCGCACCCCCCGCACCCCCCCCCCCCAAAAAAAAAAAAAAAGAGGATTAATATTTGATTTGTAAATAGTGTACCTAAGACAAAAAGGAAAAGGTATAAACAAATTGAGAAAATTCTTTAATGTCAGTTGAAGGTGTGTTACTAGAATGATTATTACTTGAGAAGTCCTGACTTTTAAAATCAGTCTTCAATGCTATGAATTGTGCTTTCTTAAAATATTTTTTCTGTACATCTTAATATTCATAACCATTTTATAATTTCATGAATGTTTACTGATACATGTTACAAATGTGCCATTTTAAGTAATTTTTGTAGTAAGTATGGCTTGGGGCATCAGATGTTGGAAGAGTAAAGCCATAGTGATATTTTCTAGATGTTTACGAAATAGATGTTTACTAATGAAAAATATATTCAGATAAGATTGCATATTTAACTCCTTAGAGTACAAACTTCTTAGTTGTTTAAAAAAGGCAATATCAAAGTGTTATTGGTATAAAGGAAAAAGTAGTAGATTGTAATAATATTTCAACCTATTTTCAACAAGTCCTTGAGCATTAGTACATCTCTTACAAAAGCGTATAGAAATCTGTAAATGTTTTATCTGCCTTATATGGTTAAATTCTGAACATGTGCATGGGCATATGTAAAAGGTATTTGAAAGTTGACCTACACTTGACTTGCCAGTAGTTATCAGACCTGTGATTTTTCCCAAGTTATAAACTTTAAGAGCTCCCTTATTTCATAGTTATCTTTTTTTGAAGATTTTAATGCAGATGTGTTTATGACACTGCTTTCAAAAATTAGTCCCATCTGGAGACTTTAAAAAAAAATTATAACTTACTGTTCTTTTCCAAATTCCATTTTCAAAGGTATGCTTCCCCTCATCTTTCATCCCCTAAATACTTAGATACACTGAAGTAATGGCAGTAGAATTGTGAATGCAGGAAAAACAACTTTTCAGACTCTCAAAATACCTTCTTAAAAGCTACACTTCTTGCTAAATCTGCCAAATGCTTTAATATATACTACACAGTAAAAAATATGATTTTGTAAAGTGCTTGAAAGAATGTATTCAAAAGGTCACTAATGATCTTAGGAGAAACAGAGTGTAATAGGTTTCTATTAAGTGCATTTTCTTCTGTTTTCCTTAATTTTTGTTCTTTCTCTCTTTTTAAAAAAGATGTTTCTTCAGCAACTAAAGCAATTTGAATTTTTCTTAGCCTAAACCTTATACTGTTACTGTTCTACTTTTCTTATGGTTACATGTATTAGCCTAGGACCATAAAAAAGAATCCCTACTTAGGGCTTTCAGAGTGGAAGACAATTTATCACAAGTATGAAGCAATGCTTGCACAGTGGACAAACTTATTTCCTAGGGGTTTCTACTTATCTTTGGTGAAAATGGTATGCATTCAACAACCCCCACAGCATTGCAGAATCATAGAATTATTAAGGTTGGAATACATCTCTAGGATCATCAAGTTCAACTGTCAACCCAACACCACTATGCTTCTTCCTAAACCATACCCTGAAGTGCCACGTCTACATGTTTTTTGAATACCTCCAGGGATGGTGATTCCACCATCTCTGGGCAGCCTGTTCCAGTGCCTGACCACCCTTTCAGTGAAGAAGTTTTTCCTAATATCCAATCTAAACCTCCCCTGACGCAGCTTGAAGCCGTTACCTCTTATCACTAGTTACTTGGGGGAAGAGACTAACATCCACCTTGCTACAACCTCCTTTCAGGTAGTTGTAGAGAGTGATAAGGTCTCCCCTCAGCCTCCTCTTCTCCTGGCTAAACAAACAACCCCAGCTCCCTCAGCCGCTCCCCATCAGACCTGCTCTCCAGACCCTTCACCAGCTTTGTTGCCCTTCTCTGGACACGCTCCAGCAACTCAATGTCCTTCTTGTACTGAGGGGCCCAAAACTGAACACAATATTCACAGGGGCACGATCACCTCCCTGCTCCTGCTGGCCACACCATTCCTGATACAAGCCAGGATGCTGTTGGCCTTTTTTGCCACCTGGGCACTGCTGGCTCGTGTTCAGCAGTCCGTCAGCTGGCATCCCCAAGTCCTCCTCCACCAGGCAGCTCTCCAGCCACTCTTCACCAAGCCTGTAGCATTGCATGGGGTTGTTGTGACCAAAGTGCAAGACCCAGCACTTGTCCTTGTTGAACCTCATAGAGTTGACCTTGGCCCATGGATCCAGCCTGTCCAGGTCCCTCTGTAGAGCCTTCCTACCCTCGAGCAGATCAACACTCCCACCCAACCTGGTGTCATCTGCAAATTTACTGAGGGTGCACTCGATCCCGTTGTCCAGATCACCAAATGCACAAGTGGATCAGGATTATGAAGTTTCATTGCCATGCAACATAAAAGATTATCTTTTCTCCTTAAAGTGGATCAGAAAGTTAGGAAATTCTCTAAGATAAAATGAAACAGAACCCTTCTAGGTTCTTTCTAGGATACAGTAATGAAGGATGGTTTTTGGAGAAAAGGGAAGATGGCTTCTGCAGAAGTGTTAAAAATAGTAATTGTGGTGAATTCCTACTGCATAGTGTTAAAACTTTAAATTAAATTAATATTATTTCCATTACTTATGAGGCAACAATAAAATTCATTGTATTACTACCTCTTGACATTTAGGCATCTGCTTTAATGTTAACACTGAAAAAGTTAGCATTGAAAAATCTAATGTAGATAAATGTATAGATTAAAGTTTAAAATGCTTCTTTGTTGAGGGAGTTAATTATTTTATAAAGTGACTTCTCTTCCTTTCTGGAAGATTAGTGTGTAAGAGATGAACCATGCCTGTAATCTGATAACTTCTTTAGGAGCTATCAGGATCATTCTGATTTTTGGACTATCACAGTTAACTGCCTTAATAAAGGGAGAAAAAAATTCTTTTAATTGAACTACACTAATATAAATCTTTACTTAGTAAATGAAATTCAGTTACCCCTCTGTTTCAGTAAATCAGGTTTAAACTCTTTACTACTGATATTATCTTTAGCATGTAAAACTCTGGAATTAAATAATTCCATAGTAGACTACTTGTATATCATGCTAACTAAACTGTACACAAGCACACGTTGGAGAATGTCTACACACTGTTTCTTAAGAATCTGTCCATAGTGTCAGTGGTTTTATGATATGTGAAAATTAAGGGCACAGAGAAATATCTGTTGCTTTCTTTTTGCAGTATATAAAAACAGAGAGAGATGACTGTCCAGTGGAAGAAAGTAACTGGCAATAAAATGAAATGGTATTAAATGAAGTGTATTGAAAATTGGAAGGGTACTATGTAGTACTATTTGTTAGATTATTTGGCCCCTTCTTAACGCTATTCCGTTTGGGTAAGCTTCTTTGCTCGGGGTCTGTGTCAGTTAACACAATGACAGCCACTGCTTGGTGGTTTGTATGTTGGAGTTATTTATCTTTTTGTGAATTAGACTGAGACCCTCTGGCTTAGTTAACTATGTGTTCTTGTACAAATTAGGTAGTGACAGTTGTGGGACGTCTGGTCTTGCGTATAGAGTCATAAGAAATCTGGAGGTGAAACCTTCACTTTAAAGTTTTAATCTTCTCATCTGCCTGGTCTCTTCACACCATTATGATTAACTTCTGTTGGTTTCTCCAGTGGTCTAAAAAAGAAGTTTCTAAATGATGATGTGTGTTTGCATGCATGTCAAGTGCCATGGAAACTGCTTCAAGATGATGTTCAAAAAAACAAAAATTATCCAACTCGTGTTTTTGTGGAGGAAATTGGAAACAGTTCAGGTAATATGTGCCCTGTTCTAAGTTCTGTGCAGGTCTGGAGAGAAGCCATGGGCTACCACTGCTTGTCACCCCAGCAGGAGAAGCCGCAATGGGGAAGCGTGTTCTTCCCCCAGGAGCATGGGCTACTTAAAAATTGTGCCCAAAAGTCTATGGAACTTTTAATCTTAAAACATGAGCAAACTTTCATTATTCTTTTTTAAACCTTTTCCTTCATAAAGTAGTTTAGTACTAAAAAGTCAAATAGTCAAAAGTTTCTACAAAAATTGCAAATACTTCCTCTTACACGACTGTCAGTAGCCATTAAGGAATGGGAATGTGTCTTCACTAACGGAGCTGGAGGCACATATTGATTTGGAGCTTTATGGCTATCTAGACATGTATTGACATCTGTTGTTCTTTAATTGCTGTTATTTATTCAATTACAAAAAAAAAAGATTGCTTACGACTAATCCTACCCCAATATACTAATGGTATTACATTAAATTTTGAGGGGAATTTGCTCAAGAAAATGGTACAGATTTTCTAAATGAACAAAGTTAAGCCTGTTTAATAAGAGCAATAAGATAAAAAACCCTCAGAAATAGTATCTTGAGATGAATTAAGCTTTTTTTTTTTTTTGAGTTCCTTACTTGGCAGTTCTTAGACGTCTCAAAATGCTGTCTCCAGTGGTTTTCAACAGTGAAAGGCAGAATGTTTCCTTCAAAAATGCCAGCTCAGCAGAGTGAAGAGCAGTGAGCCTGAAGTGAGCATAAAGTCTTCTTTCTTTCCTCCAGTTCCTCAGTTTAGTTTCAGTGTTGTTATCTTTGTTCAGGTAAACAGTTGACTGAAATTTTGATCTTAATGAAATTGGAGAAATAGGAAATTCACATTGTAGTTCTGGTATTAGTTTTTAATGCTAGCTTTAGCTTGAGGTTTTTGAACAGGTTTACATGGCTGGTCATGTTTATGAGTGACTGTATCCTAAAGATAAACATAGAACAAGTCTTGTCTATGTTTCTCAGTTATTTTTAAAATACTTCCGAGTCCAAGTTTGTATTACCTGCACTTGACGTTTTTTATGTGTCTAACCAGGTATCAGTGAAATTGCCCTGGTCTAGATTTTGTTTTGTATTTCTGAGATGACATAGAGGTTCCTCTTAAAGACTGAAGTAGGTATTTAAAATTAAATGCTCCTTTCTGCAGACCTTAATTTCAATGTTAATGATGGTAATAGCAGAAATAATCAGTGCCATTTCCTCTGTCCCCTTTACAAGCTTAAGAAAAATCTATGTCACTAATTTGTTTGTATAATGCATTTTGCAAACTAATTTACTAGATGTAGTAGTACAAATAATCCTTTAAATAGCATTACAGATTAAAGGACAGATTCTGCCACCTTCGCATTGAGTTATGCCCTATTTTGCAAGCAATTCTTTTGGTTTTAATAGGACCACCATAGGGGTAGAATTCCACTGAAGTGGAACCTGTTTGTTTCCATTGGGATTTAGTTGTATAAATTCATTGTACTGTTTAATGCTCTCTCATAGAAGTAGCTGTGTATAATTAATGGAAGTGTGAGTTTCTTAGCAAATATAATAATCTCATTTTCTGAGATTGCCTTTCAGCTTGCTTCTGTCCTCTGTCTTTCTCCCCAACAGATAGTCTATTTCTTCATTTGCATGTAGAGGAATAGAATATGTGTGTCAAAAAGTCTTGACAGTAAAAGAATCTGAAAGAAGTAAAAGAGGGTTATTAAACAGTCAAGTAAGGCAATAATAGCACTTTTTCTACTCCTTCTCCCCATATTTTATTCATTATTTGTTTTTAGTAACATCTATATGCTTCACAGTTAAATTCACTGGAAGATAAATTCCTTTCCCTGAAGACCTTATAAACTAGGTACTCAGAAATGTAGTATGTTAAAGTTCCTACCAAGCTCAGCTAAGTAACCAGGAAACACAATATAAAACAATTAACTTAGAAAGTAAATGGGCATTAAGGTGTCAGAAAAATGCAGCTGTTTTTCTTGATTTAAATGAAAATTTTTGTGAAGGTTATAGCCTTCTGCCTGTCATATCATAATGATTTCATTTTGGAAGGTCATTAACATGAATCAGAGTAAGCGGAAGACTGTGTAGTCAGCCCAAGATTTGACAGTGACAAGGAAATTTTTTAATAATGCCATGAAATAATACCCTGCTAACAAAAAGGGTTTTTCTGAAAGCTCTTCTTAAAACAGGTTTTCCCATGGGCAAGAGAACTAATGAGTTTTGCTTCTTTATAGTTTGTTTCTACATGCTCTTTTCTCTGTTCCTGGCTTTTTTGTCTGGACATTGTCAGTCCATGTTGTTACTGGTTTAGACTTACAGATTTACTGATTGCCCTGCTGGTTGCTGCATTTTTTTTTAATGAGTAAGAGGATGAGTTTTAATTGTCATTCCTTTGATAAACACACTCAAGGGCTCTTTACCTGATGAGTGTTGGTCACAAAACTTGGCCCTTCATATGTGCAAAAGCTTTACCTGCTGTTATATTTGATTGAATTTGCCAAATAGATCAGAAGTTACGTAGGTATGTGATGAAGTTATAGGTACGTATGCCAGGCAAAAGGCAGATCTCATAAACCATGTTTCCTTAAGAATTATTCTTTTAAGTAACTACATATGTCCCAAAATGAGCTAACTCAGTGTTATGTTCTTTTATGCATTTGGTGGGTTTTTATTGTTACATTTTTGTGTGGCTGTTAAATAAGTTGCATGTACATTTTTCCTATGATGTTTGCCACACTCCTTTAAAATAATTTCTTGCTGAAAGATCAGTATCCTCTGAAAACAGGTCTTTGTATAAGTTGGTTATTGCTTTTTGAAAGCAGTTTAAATTGTTTTAGTTACTTAAACTATCCCAAAGGTCATGAGGAAGAAAGCACAAGTGTTTTAGGAATAGTGGGAGTATGATCCTAATCATATCATTAGTACAGCAAGCTATTCCAGCCATGGATGCAGTTAATTACAGCAAAAGGTATGTGGGATTGATAGAAAATACTCCCCCTTTCTTTCACATCTCACTTCAGTCCTGTAATCATTTCAGCTCTTCTGTTTGTTTATAAATTCAGAGTTGTTTTCATTTTTTAATATGAGGATAAACTTAGGAGAATATCAGTCATATTTATGGATATCTTTTCCACATTCAGTAGCTAATGTTTGTTAATTGTCTAGTTATTGTCTAATCCTAGAAATAATACACAGGCTTATGAGTCTGAGAGAAAAGTCCCCATCCATCGTAAGTTACGTGCAAAGATTCAGATCCGGAGGTGGCCACGTTATATGAGGCAGCTGCGTGCCGTCGCCTCGTTCTGTCCGAATGCGGAACTACCATCAACAAAATGTTGTTAAATACATTTTGTGGTTATTTTGTCCTCCAAGGACTTAGTCAGATGTTTTTATTCATTCAGTGAAGACATGTGGGGCTTAGGGGCAGAGATGGAAGAAAACAGAACTTTAAAAAAGACCCAAAAGAACGGCCCTGTTGGAATTTTTCTGTCTGGATTAGAATGTCATTTGAAGGGTCACCTTTTTATGATTTAATAGAAGAGCGTTTATGAATTGCTGAAAGCTTTTGTTGTTTTGTTACCGGAGAAGGATGAAGATACAGTAGTGATGGATGCCTTAATTATTTTTTTTTTGCTAGCACTTGCAACTGAAAATCCTAGCTTCTTGCCAGCTTTTAATAAACCATGCAATAGGACTTGAGTTTTGGGAGAGGATAGACATGACACAATATGCTGCTGGAGTAAAATGCAAAATAGGTCACTCAATTCAATAAACTTCTATTTAAAAATGCAAACAGTATTTCTAGCTCTAATCCTGTATTACTGTAAAATAGTGGGAAAATATTGTTATATATTAATAAATACTGGAATACTTAATTCTAGAATTTCAATACTCCATTTTGAGGCTGTTGTGAAGAATGACAGATATTCAGGTGTAAGATGGTTTACATTTTTCTTTACATTTTCCTCTACCAGCAATTAATAAACCAGATCACTGGTACGTAGTATAAAGACACAGAACACTGGTAACTAAAAAGGATAGCACATCAGTGCAAATGAAAACTGTAAACATCATGATCCTAATTATTTTTTTTCAATATAGAACAGTCTTATTATCACGTTCAGTTGTAATTTGCTGGTTAACTGTCCTGAGTCAGCCATTATATCTCTTATGAAAACAGAAACACTTAGTTATTTTCACTAATTCCTGACCTCTTTTTGATAGAATTGTTACTCAGCTCAATTTCTGATTAGCAGGGCAAGAAATAGCAAAGCTGAGGGCTCTTCAGTTCAGATATAGAAAGCTATCCCATTTGCTGCTATATACTAAAATCCCAGCCAATGGCTTGTTTTGTTTTGGGCGTTCGTATTTGTTTGTTAGGCATGGAATTTTAATCCTTTTTTCCTACCTAGGCTTTGTAGGAGGTTTTGGTGTTTCTTAAAACATCTTGATGCCTCTTCCACAGGTAGACAGTTGGCTTAAATCTATTCTTTTTCTAGGAGTGGATTTTCACCTTAGATAACTAATCTATCTTTTTAAAAAAGAACAGTCCTCTTTAAAAATAAGACTAACTATAATAGGATGCCTACCTGTATAATTTTATTTCTTATTTAATTTCAGGGTGACTGATGGTTTTGTAGTGTATTTTATGACGGAAAATTCTTACAAATAAAACGAAATAAAAATTAAGCAGCTTGGCATCACAGAAATGCAATAAAGATAAATAATAAAGATAATTGCAAGAATATAGACTGATTGATGGAGGTTATTTTAAATTATTTTTACTTGCTATCTATCATAAAGTTTTAAGCTTCTTAGTGCTTTTATGTTTTCTTTTTCATTTCAGCTCCAAACTGTGTGCTAGTGACTTTGCTGACTTTCTGTGCAAGTTCCAGTCATTTTGATATGTGATCTTTTCTTCAATGTATTTTGAAATGGAAAGATAAAGAATACTGCAACAGTGTTGATTTTTAATAGGATAATAATAAAGTGAGGGTGTTCTAGGTTAAATTAGAGAAAGTATGAGTTAGTTGGTTTTTAATAATTCATTGTTTTGGTTGAACCACAGAACTTCTTAAGTTAGTTGTGGGGACAGAAAGCTGTTGAGAAACAAGTTTAATTGAAAAGGGAAAAGCGGTTTTGCAGAATGGAGGATTAACAAGCAAAGCAAGTTAGATAGCATTCCAGACATCACCTGCATTTACATATCAGTTGTGCATGTGCTGAAAACAAAAGTTTTAAGTGCATTTATCCAAAATTTTCCGGAACAGCACTTATGTGCAATGTAATTTTTTCCACAGATTCAAGTGTTTAATTCTCTAAATTGAAAATTAGCATTAGTGAAACCAAGATAGAGATTTTTTTTTTTCTTTCTACAGGATAAATCACTCTAGTAGCAAATTGATACCACAGTTATGTATGTATATCTTTTTAAATATTGTAACTATATAATCCTAGTTTGCACAGAAATTAATGGTTCTACCCAGGAGGACTTTTCCTGAGAGTTCTGTTAGTAAAGACATGCTACATTTTCATGATAAAATGTGAGTGTCCTTTAAACAAAATGTGTCATCTGAAAACTGCACATTGCTTAACTTTCCTGTAACTAAAGCCAGATAAGTTGTTTTTGTTAAATTTACTGGGCTGGATTTTTCATTTAATTGTCTTCAACATCTTTAACGTGGTCACCCATCTGATACTTTTGTTCTGATTAAGAAGGGGAAAAGAATAATTATTTATAGTTTGAGTGTAGTAAAATATGGTTTGTATAGCGCTTTGCTGATGAAAATGGTGCATTTTCCTTGAGCTCAAGTAGCTATTCTTGTTAGTGCTCTTTGTAACAGTTGTAACTTTGCAGTGTTCTTTGTTTCCTTCTTCCTCCCCTTCATCCCTGAACATATATAAAAAAATTCTATCTAATGGTTCAAATTGCAGTCCATGGCTGCTCTGCCCCAATTTTAGCAGGAAAACATGTTCTGAAATATTTCTCTCTCTCACTGAGAATTCACAAATGAATGCTTTTCTTCAAGGCTGAGGAAAAAGTGTTGGTAAGAGAGAAGCGATTGCCAGTAGTTCTGCTCTGTTGACTTCATCACATGCAGGATATATGCAAGCCCATTTCTTTCTTGTGCTCTTATATTACCTCTTCTGTTTTGTAAACGTTGTACAGACTTTCTTGGGAAAATATTTTCATTCTTAATAACATGCTCAGTTTCAAAGTGAACGGATTCTTTAACATTAGCAAGCAATGTTATTTTCAGACCTTCATTTCTAAGTAATTGAACTTGTTGCAGTTTTATTTCTGCAATTTTAGACACACAATTGTAGGGACTCATGTAATGCTCTGATCTTGAATGGAGCTAGAGTCCTGCTTTTCCCTAGTTTATCCTTTCTCTCTACTGCTCCTGACAGCATGTATCCGTTTTTTTTTTCTGCTGTGCCAGCTCTGATGCTTCTTGGAATCTGCCTGCTAAAATGGCAGAAAGCTTAATCGGCAAACAAAAAAGCAGTACTTTTTGGAAGGTTTAGCAAGGTGAGTCAGCTCAGTAAAGATTCAGCATGAGGGAGGGCGTGCAGCTACGCAGCTGGGACCTGAGCAAGAGGATGTGTGAGTGGAAGAGCCATCAGAAGGGAGGAGGTATATGATTATATAGCTAGAGTGTAGGTGGAAGGAGAGGTGCGTGGGACAGTCTTCCGACATGACTGAGCAGTAGATTCTGTGCCAGAAACCCAGTGCTCACAGCTCCTACCTGTATGGAAGCCACCGCTATGCTGAACACTGCGGTTTATATACTTATGCTAGGTGTTAAGAATGACAGCTTAGGTGAACATAAAAAGCCCTCTACCATAAACTTCACATGCTAAATATTTGTGGTAAGGGAAGTTACCTGGTATTTTTAGAATGGAAATGTAGGATATGACTGTGTGCTTCCTATAATGAAGTGGTCTGATTTTTTGGTGGTAGCTTGAATTAAAGATTGCCTAAATATTTTATATTGTCTAATTGCTTCCTTCATGTTTGGCTAAACAAAATGTTATTTCCATTTTATCTGCCTAAGGATGTTATATAAATATAATGGAGCGGAGGGGTAGAGGTTGGTCAGAGTACAGATTGCTGGGGACTTGTTTAGTTATGGAAATGAAACTTCTGGGCTGATTGAACACTATTTTGGTGGAAGTAGATGTCTGTACATTTTTGTGCACTTCTAAATGCAGCCGTCTTGCAGAAACATCTCTCATTTTAAAATAAGAAATCTTTTAAATATTTTCTTTTAATATTGTTCCTAAATTGCATTTTCTGAAACAGTTTTTCACTTTTAACTAGTGTGTTTATTTGGAATATGACTCGTAATTACAGATTTTCTTTTGTGTTTTTGTTTTACATATGTTTGGCTGTCTGGTTTTGTTTGTTTGTTTTTCAACCTTTATTGAAACTAACTTTATTTCTGCAGCTAAGTAGGTGTTTCAAAATATATAATAATGATTGTAAAAGTTTTCATTTTTATATTAACTTGAGCCAAGTATTGCAAAATATGCAGTTGAAAAAATAGAGTGGAGAAATGGCAAAAGACTCTGGCACGACTGACAGTTTCACTCCTGTCTTTAAGTTCTGACTACAGGAAATATTTTTGCTGTTTCAGTACTTCATAGGTCTTCAGTAATAACCGAATCTTGTTTTAAGGGATTGTTTTAAAGAAACTTCTTATTGGAGCTGAAGCTTAAAACTTGTGATTCTTATGTCACACATGTACCATATAATGACCACCACCTTAGTTTTCTCTGAAAACTTGAGAGGAAAGGTATGTACCTTTGTTGAGAGTAAGCATCAGAGCACGGCAGCTTCTGTTTCAGGATCTTCAAGTTTTTTGTTAAGACTAGTTAATGTCGTCTTTCATCATTAGTCTATTTATAAATTAAAGAATACCTTTTTTTTTTTTAATATCTGCTGAGGAGTGTTGCAGGTTACAGCAGAGAAATGCAAAGAAGACATATATTGCCAAGTAGCGTAATGCATACATGGATTTAGGTACGAGGCATTTTAAAATGAGAATGCAGTAATACAGCAACTTTTTTTTTCCGGCTTTAAAGAAATAGTATTTTGTCTTAAAATTATTTTCAAAAAGCTTAGAAGAAAGAACTAGAATATCGTACGATGTTTTCTATACATAAAAAAAACCCTTTAGAGCTGCTTAAAGGGTCTGACCTTAGGAGCTAAGAACTACCAGCCCACAGGGTGAAGAAAACACTGTAAGGTTAGTTTTCATATTCTCAGACCGCGAAGTTCAGATTTCTATTCTGTAAATTAATTTCTCTTGTTGTCACTTCAGTGACAATAGCATGTGAACTAAATTCACTGATCCCATGTTAATTTTTCATGTTCTTCTCCAAGGATGTAGTACCCTGAGATCAAACCTCCCATTTTACCAAATACACTAGTGCTCTAAGTTATGGCTAGGTTTTACAGGAAAATTACAGCGCATTCTTAGATGTAATATGCTTCAGAAATAGAAATAGATGCTATTAAAACTTTTGATTCCTCCAGGATCTATTTAACAACCAGAAATATTTCTTCAGTAAAACAGAGGCACTGCTGTTGTTTTTTTCAGTAAGACAGAAGCCACTAATACTGCATTCACTAACTAATGGAATGAAAAATGCTTTGAGAATTTCTATATAACCCACTGTTCTTTCTATTTCTGGATAGCCATAACATCTGTACATGTAGCAGTCTTATCCAGGCTGCTGATGGAATAAAACATTAGCTACTTTAATACAAGTCTTAAACATGTAATTTTTAGGAACTTTTATTAAACAGCGGTATTTCTTGCTCTCGCATAACTCCAAAATTTAACAGTACCTGTCTAGAAAAACAAATTTAGAATGTATCAGCATAAACTATCTGATGAGCCTTTACTATAGGGATATTCATTATCAGATTTTTGGGACTACATTCTGTCAGTGTTTAAAACCTACAGAGAAACCCAGGAAGATCACAGCAGAGCAGCTGACATGATGTTCACCAAGTCAGCACACCTTCTGACTGCATGTTTGATCTTGACCATATCTGTTCTTCATAATCCTCTACTCATAAGAAAACTGCCTCTATTAATTTTTCATATCATAGAGAGCACCGATGAAGATCAAAGAGGTAAACAATCCACAAAATGCACATGCTTTCTGTTTCTGGCTGTCTTTTTTTTCTACTCTCAGGAATGTGTCTCATTGAAAAACTGTTCAAAGAGACAGTAAGACCTTATCATTGCTGGAGGCATGGAATTTGTATCTTCTTATCTCAGAGGAGGAGGCTTTATTACCTCCTGCTTCCAAAGAAGAAAGGAGGGGAATTCAGTTGAGGGAATGGAATGATTTCAGCTGCTGTGTTGTATTCACATGGTTCACTTTATTTCTATTACCAGATTAAAAATCAAGCAAGGGTACCTCCGTTCATAAGTATCTATCCAGCCAACATAAAGCCTCTGAGATCCTCACTTCAACATATTATAATCCTGTATTAAGCACCTTTACAGGGTGCTGCTTTGACCTTTCAGTAGTAGTGAGAACATTTATGAAAGCACTGCAGTGGTAATGGCCTGTGTATGCTGCTAGGCCGTGCAGTTGTTCATATATGAACATGTCTGGCTTTACAAAGACATTTCCTGTGAATGAATTCAAAGACTACCAGATGCAGTTGGTCTTGTGCAAGAATATAAAAGGTATCAAAAGAAGCCTGCAAACAATATATTGCTAAAGAAGAGGGCTGCTTTTTTGTTTGTTTGTTTGAGCAGCCTCTTATGAAGGGTACCCCTGAAAAAGTACACAGTAGACCTTTTTGCTATGCCAGCCCTGTAAAATTTGTGGCCGCAGTTCTGGGCTCACAGAAGCATGAGTAAATGCACTGTTAATGGATGCCAGACTGCACTGTGAAATCAAGTTTGCAGTTTCCAGTATGAACTTGATCACCTTTTAGGATATGTGACCTCTTACAGACATGTAGCACCTCATGCCATAGCCTTTTTCATTATTTATTTATAGACATGGAAGAAGCAAAATGAATCCACAGTCCGGATAGGTGCATTGTAGAGAAACTGCGTACGGGATTTTTCTAAGTGTGCAAAACTTTCTGGAATTTTGGAAGACAGGCTTAGGATGGAGTCATGGTTTCATGATTGAATCAGCTGATACATGCTTTTCTACCTTGAGCTATTACTGTCAAGTAACCTAGAATTACTTGTAACTCAAAGTAGGCCCAGCAACTTGGTACACGTTTCAAATAATTAGGAACGACAATCTATATGTTTGACTTTCAGGACACACCTGATGATAAAAGGTGGAGGAAATAATTTGATTTGCTATACCCAACAAAATGTTAACGACTGTCTGAATTAGAAAGATTTTATTACACCTTTTAAACTAATCTTCTCTAATTGTAGAAGGAAATCTTCAAGAAGACACGTTTTCAAATGAAAAGGTTTAAATGATAATGTAATCAGTGTCATAGTTCTCTTTGTACTTAACATTACCAAATACATTGGATTATGCTTTCTCCATGTAGTCAGTGAACCTCTTCCACAGTTTGTCTGCATCTAGCATGAATGTCTAGTGCTCTCCAGTTGACAGTCTCGTGACATTTTCATGTTCACTTACAGCAGTGTTGTATAGAGGCTATAACATTTCTCGTTACACCAAAGTGATGCGAGTCATGAATCTGGTCCTTCTCTAATAAGATCTCATTAATCTGGTACCCATGTTCACTGCTACACCTTTTCATGAAGGATGCTTTCCTTATAGCCATGAGGAAAAGAAGTCTTTTTCAACGACAGTGAACTCATCTATTGAAAGAAATTGGTGTTAACTGGATTACTGAGCTATAGCTTTAGTTTTCTTCCGTACATCCTGTGATTATTACAAAGAAGTTTGCCATTTTTATTCAAAACAAAAATTTTAGAGCAAGTTCCTTGATATTTTATTTTTTTTTTTTTGCCTTTGTGTGTGGGTTTGTGGTGGGTGGTTTGTTTTTGGTGTGGTTTGTTGTTTTTTTTTTTTGTTAAGGGGCGTTATAAGCAGCCACCACCTCCAGCAGCTCCTGGGGCTTCCTGCTCAGTCCAGAGACCCTGGGGTCTCTCCAGCTCAGGCCGATGGATGTGGCTGCTGCTTTCCCATTTGCAGGTTCAACCAATAGTGAGGGTAAGTCTGACTTTACGTTAGGCTGATGACTTCTATCTCCTTTTTATTACCCTGCTTGGAAATTCTCTGTCGTGGTTCAGCCTCAGCTGGCAACTGAACACCACGCAGCCGCTCGCTCACCCCCCCCCACCCCTGTGGGATGGGGAAGAGAATCGGACGAGCAAAAGAACTTGTGGGTTGAGATAAGCACAGTTTAATGATTACAATAAAATGATGATGATAAGTGACTATGATAATAATGACAATAATGTTAATATAATAAAAGGGAAAAGGAAGGAAAGGGAAAACAGGGAAAAAAAACACAGAAACACGAACGATACAACCGCTCACCACCCGCCGACCGACGCTGCCCGTCCCCCAGCTGCGATTGCCACCTCCCTCCCCCGGCCAGCCCCTCCCAGGTAGCATACTGGGCATGACGTTACATGATATGGAATATCCCTTTGGTCAGTTTGAATCCGCTCTCTTAGCTGTGCCCCCTCCCCTCCCGGGTTCTTGTGCACCCAGCAGAGCATGGGAGGCTGGACATGTCCTTGACTAGTATAAGCGCTGCCCAGCAACAGCCTAAACATCTGTGTGTTATCTCAACAGGTTTTTTCCATGCTAATTTCAAAGCACAGCACTATACCAGCTAGAGTGAAGAAAATTAACTCTATCCCAGCTGAAACCATGACATTCTCTCAGTGAAGTGCAGACATAATAAACAGAAACATTGCTCATGAATTCAGTAGGTGGCATTTTCCAAAATTTCCTGGTGTGCATTTTGACAGCCATAGTAAGAGAGCTTGTTTCTAAGATTATCAATTGCCAAACTGTTTTTTATTCTTCAGAACTTAATAAATTTAATTGAGGCTAACAATATTTTTCGTATCTTTTAAATGTGAGACATTTCCAACTGTTGTGTCTACATTTTTCTCGAACCAGAGATATGCTTGTCTTGTCAGTGTTTAGGGTGTTTATGTTTGCAATTATTTACCTTTTTTTTTTTAGGTGCAGTACTGATGAATTACTGATCTTGGCTGTTGTGCTACTGTACAGTGTAATAAAAAACATTTTTAAAAGCACAGCAATCTATTTCTTGATCACTAAATACAATAGGATGACAACCCATTGTACCTTATTTCCTCCTGACACTAATCCAGGAGTCCTGTGATAGGTTCCCCACCACCACCTTTGAGGGTATAGGAGTAGTTAAGTTTTAGTTTGAAATGTGTATTTGACTAGAAATATGTGACTTTGCCAAATTCCCCTTGGTTTTACTTTTCCCTCCAATGGTTGCTAATTCCTAGTTCTGAGTTACCCATGAAAACTGGCCTTGCAGTACATTTAGCTTCTGGAGTGACTCGTCATGGATTTGATGTAGGTAAGGAAATTGCAGCTGGCAGGTTAGAGAAGTTCATGTCTCAAAACCATATATGAATAAAGTGCAAGTGAGCTTTGACAGTTCGAGTATATTTTTAATATAAAATGGAATTATTTGCAGTAGTTAAACTGACCTGAATAGACTTCAATTTTTTTTTTTTTTGCAGACCTCGACTGGTGGTGTGTTTTGTTTGTTTGGTGGTGGTTTTTTTGTGGTTGGTTGGTTTGTTTGCTTGGTTTGGTTTTTGGTTTGGTTTTGTTTGGTTGGTTTTTTTTTCCCCCCAGTGGGGTGTGGAATCCTGTGGTGAAAGTTTCACAATCATCTCATGATGCTTTGGTCACCTTTTACAGGTTCCCTGAGGGGTTATGCATAGGACCCATGGTTGAAAACCACTGATACAGAGTACTCTGAGTAGAGAAATTAGGAATGGATCAACATGTTTAATTGAATTGAAACATGCCATGAAATTTCATTTTTCTTAATCTTAAATCTTAACTTTTTTATATCTATAATTTGATTGATATGTCATTCTAACCTTTGCTTTGTCATTTCTTGTTAATAAACTGAACTGCTGCAGTATTCCAAGTAGTTTCTAGGTGGTGTGATGCATTACTCTCTCCTGAGAAGGCTCAGATACCTAACTCCGCAGTTTCCTGTGTCTGCTGTTTTGTATTCTGAAACTGAAGTAGAAGTTTGTATGGGAAGTCCTCATTTCAGTTTCATGTTTGTGACTTTGAAAACACATTAAAAAAAGTACTGTGGAAGGAAAATACACGTCAGTGGACAGGTTCTCCTGTAAACCTCTGCATGGTACTACTGTACAGTTATATTGAACCTCTGAATGCTTTGAAGCATGTCCCTTGAAAACTGAAAGGTACCCAATGGATATGCAATACTCTGGAAGAATTTGTGGTTTGTCATTTATCTGAAGATTGGAGCTTAGGTGCTTGATTTGTTAGAATTTGCGTAATTCATTAGCCAGACTGTCATTCATCCAAGTGTTTTACCTCTTTTTGCTTCTGCAGTAGCCATAATCTGTATTTTTGAGTGATGTTGAAATGATGACTTAAGTATCATGCTTCAGCAGGAAGATGCTGTTTTGGTGGTAGCAGGACTGGCAACAAATACTGGTGTTAGATCTTAGCTCTTTTGTGTAGATCTTAAGGTACTTTACAAAGAATGGTTTAAGTCTAAACGGGCTGTATTTTACAAATGTGGGAACTGGCACTGTAGTACCATGGATAGTTTTCTTTGTAACAATGGAGAGAATATTTTTTCCTTTCCATCCTCTCCCAGTACATTCCTTCCTGGTTGAGAAGATTGTTCCCATTTTTGGGTTGACCTCCAGATGTGCAACAAAACTGTTTGCCAACTGAAGCCTGTGGAAAAAAACATCTGGCCCAGAAAAAGAGATATCTCTGAGGTTGTACATTAGCCTATCAGTAGAGTCATGAATGACCTTCTTGTCATCCTAAATTTTTTTGTAGATCCTGATTTTTTTCTACTCTCTGAAGCTTAAAAACAAAATTAAGAAAGGCACTTTTTAAAATGTTAATTTAAAAGAAAAAAAAAAAGTGCTGTCAAAACCAGAAGAGTTATTAAAAAAAAAACCCCCTTGAATGTGTGTTTAGAGAAAAGGTAATTCATGTAGGGAAACACATGCACGAGAGCAGCATTATGGTGAAAGCTTTTTTCTCTTTATAGCATAAGACTATTATTTTTCCTTTTACATCTGTATGGCCAAGATTTATAACTGTTAAGCATCTTTTACTTGTTCTAAGCATGTTTTCGTTGTCCGCTAATCCTTGTTCTTGGATTACTGACTGAACTTCGGCTCCGTGTTATTGCAGGTTTGTGTTGATTCAGTGGGAAAGATGTGTTGTGAAACCTTTCCCTATGTGATTGCTGAAGGAAAGTGAGAGTTAGTTGATTATTTTGTGGAACAAACAAAACTGATAATCCAAAATCTTGCTACAAAACTCAGTGTCCCCGATACTGCTTTTTAAAATAAATTTTGATTAGACTAAAAGTTAGACAATTTGAACTGCTCAGGAAAATTCTGCCCGAGTTATTTTTTCCAATGAAGAATGCAGTTTCTGAAAATTTTTTTCACTGAGTGCTGTGCTTTCATTGCTTAATTGCTAACCCTTATTCAAGTTCTGTGTTGACTTGGTATATACTACACTGTTGACATGCTAAATGAGAATAAAAATTAATATGCCCCATAAGGCAAGGCTGACTGAAAGTGTTTCCTTAAAGTGGTTAAAGAAAATAAAAATATTTCTACTTGATACTAGAAATATATAGCCGGTACCAATCTTTTTCTTAAAAAAAAAAATTAAAGTTCCTGTATAAAAAAGGAAAATGTTGTAATTTTTGTTTTTAAATACTATTTTTTACCACATTCAAAATGAAAACAAGCAATGAGAATAATGTTTGATAGATGCCTTGCCTATTTCTGCACACAGTGACATGCTTACCACAAAGCAATGCAATTTGAAAAGGCAGAGAGAGTACTTAGTACTTTCTACGTGATTCACAGGTCATTTCCTGCTGACTTCAGCAGCAGAAATTTATCAAATTCAAAGAATTTGTTGATGAGCACCTGCTTTTTGTGTTCCAAGTAGGCTAGAGGGACTTAAAGTCCCATAATCATCATCAGAAATCTGGAAAAATTGATTTAAACAAGGTAAAAAGCTAAATAAATCTAATAAACAGGGCTAGAACAAGCAGGGTGATGGATGGCTGAACAGGCAGGAGAGGCTTTAGCACACCATTAAAATACATCATGAAGTAATGTCCTTGGGGGGCAAAGTTGTGCGAGCCATTATTTTTTTTGACTGTGTAGAACCAGATCATAGAAAAATCCACAAGTAAACAACAACAGAGAGTAAATTTGTCTAGCAAATAGCTATGATACAGATGATTTTTCATTTCAGCCTGACGATTAGCAGATATGTCACTGTCTTCAATATCTTAAAACCTGAACTTTGATATTGCTATGATGATATTTAATAGTATGCCAATACTGTGATGGAAAATAAATCCTCCAAATTAATATTTAAAAATTAACACTAGAGTGCACATTTCAATTTTCTGCTGTTTGAAAACAGAAAATAATTAAATTAAAAGAAATACTTTTGCATTATTCAGACCTGCAAAACACTGTGTATCAGCAGTAAATACATAGCCCAGATGGTGTTTGTCATCCAGAAAACTGTAATTCTCCATTCCGTATCACCCCTTCATGTTTTTTAATTTGTGGGAGAGCTGTAGTTCTTGTCACTACCATACAAGGAGAACTTGCGTAAGACGGCTATGGAATGTGTTGCTGAGAGGTATTGTAAGCTATAGAATGCGGAATGCTGTGGTGTGTTCAGCGCAAAAGAGCAAGTGCAGGGGTTAACATGGGGGATACTTTTGTTTTCGCTTGAGCTAAGCCAAGCTTTTTTTGCTTAAAAGAAATCTGTTAGAAAACCCCCAAGGTACTAGATACAAAAGATGAGTAGAAGTTTGTATGTGGCTACAAACTTGCTTTTTTATCATGACCCAGAGAACTGTAGATAGTAAGTAATCATTTTTCTCCTTTCCACTTTAAAGAAGAACCTTTAATTTCTATTAATACAGGTTTTGAAACTTTGCATTGACCAGTTTATCTGTAGCCATGGGAAAAGTCCGTTGTAAAGAATCATAACACTTAAAAAAGCACACTTCTTGAAAAATAAACATGAGCTTCTAGTTCATGGATTATTTTTCTTACAAATATAAGTTGGACTAAGAATGTAGTGGCTTTCTAAGCCTTTGGCAAGACAAATCCAGTGTGCTGCTTGCTTGTATTTTTGATCCGAAGCGAATGCTTATCAATCCTGTGTTAGTTTTAAGTTGATGTTCAGAACTCTCTGATAAGCCGTTACGTTACTGTCTTTGGAGAGTTACGAGTAACTTGCATAGGCAAAAAAAATACTTTCTAAGCTTTTGCATGCTTATAGAACTTGGAGCTTTGCTAGGTTAACTCTTTGCTAATTGTAACCCTTGCCATTTTATTAACAGATCAGAAGAAAATCCTCCTGTCTTGTTTTATGAAGCTACTTCTCTTTTCTTGTTTCATTACATTAAACAAAAAAAAAGATCTTGCAAGCTTGTGTTAGTGCTATGACTTGTTGTATCTTGCAGAACCCTGTATGAATGCAAGAAAGCCAAGCCTTGTACTCACTATATCAAACTGCTTGAATATTTTTAGGCCTGCACCTTTATGTATAATTTATGAATACTTTTGAAAGATAGCCCCATAGACACGGCACGCTGTACCACTTGCATTAATAGTGAATTCTGCTTTAGGGAAGAATGGTACTAATTTGGATGTGATGATATTAAAAATATCCAGCACAGCAGTATAAGGAATATTTATTGATTATGTAATTACATTATTTGCTGTAAGTGTTCTATCAAATACAGAGTAAGGAGTGGAACTGTGGCACTAAGAAAAATTTAGAATAGTTATTTTGGGGTTATGAAATTCTAATAACACAAGTGCTGTCAAATAATGTGTGTACCATCATCAAAAATTAAGACTGGCTTTAAATGCTTAAAATGGAAACTTGAATAGTCATCTATCAAAACTATTGTAAACTTTCATGACTTGTCTGCTATACAAATTGGAGGGAATGGGGAGGGAGAAAGAGAAGTTTTCCAGTGTTTGTGTGGCATGTAAGAACTACAGATAGCAAACATTTTTCTCTAATTGTGTCAAGTTAGTGGCTATTATTGGAATAAAAATAGCAAGCTGCTTAAAATAAAGCATTCCTTAAGTTTGTTCATTTGTCTGCTCTAAGGTTACTGTCTTTTGGTGGTGGTTTTTTTTTCTTTTAAGTAGAAATTTTTTTGAACGGAGGCACAGTGTGGAATAAAGGAGGCTTATTTTGTATACACCTGCTGTTTACTGATCAGAAAGGTATTTCATAAATGTTGAAGTTTTCAGACCAAATATTCTGACAGCCTACTTACAGAAAACAGTGGTTATCCCGGTGTAAATTTATGCAATGTAACTGCTGTTAGGTAGGTATGCCAGTTAGATACAAAGTCCTCTTAGATGGAAAGATGCAGGAATAAATCCGATCTAATGAACTGTGCGACATTCTCACCTCCCAGATGCAATACATCAATATACTTGCATGCACTGTTTACACAGGAGGTAGAATGAACAATAATCCAAATACAGGACAATTGGGAGGTACTTTGCTTAAATGGGGCAGGGTAAGGAACCTAGGCCAGTGAGTGTTGTTCTGCAACTTTACCAAAATATATTAACATGCCGTTCCTGATGTTCTTCTTTCTTGTAGCTGGCATGACATGAAGTATCTAAACAACAGTAAAAGTTTTATTACATTTTTGAAATATATTTGTTTTACTTAAACTTCAGTTGGGAACTGTCAGGTTCCTAACAAAATTGAGGAGGAGCCATCTACAAAAACAGCGGTAGTTTAGTGGGTAGAGCACCCTTCCAAGTTTAAACCAACAACTGAGTTTTGAATCTGAGCTTTCTAATAACAAGGGAACTAGCTGGCATTTGGAAAAGCTTGAAATCTTGTTTGGTTTTATACAGTAGGACATTCATTATATTTGGATTTGGAAACACTGTAAAAGTTGGTCTTCTTGTGTAATTTAGAAAAAATGAAAACTTCCTGAATAAACTGCAGAAGTCATGTAATCCATTATGGAGCATTTTTTTAACTTCTCACAATATCAGAGCTCAGAAGTGTAGGATGTTGAATCACTTACAAGCTGTACTGTCTAAAGCATGAATGAAGGGTGCTGTTTGCAGCTTTAACCTGAGTTGTTTGTCTCTTTTCTGTATAAAACTAAGTGGTTGTGTGAGCTGAGAGGTACCACCTGCCCCAAGGGTTCGAGGCAATGTTTTTGCTTAACAGAATCCATAGGAATGCATCCTTTCCCCCTCTATCTCATCCTCTGATGTCCATTCACTGTGGCTGCTGCACAGCGGTTCCTGTCAATAGGCAAGGCAAATCAGGGATCTTTTTGATGACCGGCTTCCATTCTGCTTCAGCCTTGTTCCTCTTGTTTCAGATTCTTTTCATTCAGTCTCTTCTTTCCTCACTTACACGCCAGAATCTGACAGGAGTACCTTGTGCCAGCACATGCAATAGGGTTCCTCTTTCCAGGCCTGCAGTTTGATGTTATGCAAATCTTCCTTTGTGGGTAGGAACCTTGCCATTTCTTCCAGTGTTGAATTTCGGCTGTGCCTCCTGCTATGAACACGTGCTGAACTGGTATTAGTTACTTATATAGTCTTGGAGAAAACAGGGTCTCCATAAAGGCACAGATCATTAGGTTCTTTAACCTGTTTTTCTGCAAGGATCAAAAACTCTACTATTGAGCTACTTTTCCCTCTGCTGGGTCCAGGTGTATGAAAATACAAGTCCTCTCCCTTTCACCTAAAGGACAGTTGCCTGCCCCTGTCCCTAGGGAGAATTACAAATTTCACACTTCCTGCTATGTCATACTGATGCTACAAAACAAACGAAACAAAATGCTTTGGTCTTGAGTATTCATGCATTAAGTTATGCAGCGATCTTTGCCTTTTTTTTCAGCCTTTCTCTTGAGTGATATTGCTCAAAAACCAGTATGCTCTATGGATTTTTATACTTTGCCTAGTCTAGCGAGCTGGCTGCAGTGACATTTAAAAATCACAAAGTATGTTATAAATTAGTGACCTGAAAAAAATGACACTAGAAAATGTCATAAAGCATCAGGAAAAATGTAAATATTTAAGGTGACTAGGTTAGACTTAATGAAAGGTTTAAGCTTAACCTACAGGGAAATCATAACTTCACACTTAAATATCATATTATTGTTTATTCAGTAAAAAAGTGAATAAGTGAAGACAGGATTGGTACTTAAAAATAACCACATCAGGCTACTATATTTGGGTGAAATTTTAAATGTACTTTTTATTTTGATTTTTTATTGCAATTTTTGCTGCGTTCTAAGTGCTATAATAATTAAATATTTAATAAAAATTACTCCTGAAAAATAGTGTTACATTTAAGGAAATGTAGAAAAGTTCATTAGAAAGCAGAGAAAGGGTCTGCTTGATGCTGATTATACAATTTCCCGTATAGTAGTGTTGTCTGTCACCTCCTTATACACCCTGTGGATGTAAAATGTGCATTGTCTTGAAAGAACTTTTAGCTACAGATTAAAAATAAATTGTGGATTACCTACTTTTCCTTCCTATTTTTTCTGCAGAAAGGTAACTAATTAAGAGAGAGGTAAAGCTCTAGAAGTAAAAAACCGAGCTATTTGCTTTAATTTAAGGTTGGTTCTATTGAATTAGACCCAAGGTCCATCTGGAGACACCTAACGTAAGTCACGTGAACATGCTATAGGACATGCTGTTTTGATAAATAAGTTCTTTACCTGCAATAATTTATGACCCAGGGACTTCCTGAGCCAGATGTGGAATCTTTATATTTAAAAATGGTTATCTTAAATCTTCTCTTGCACCTGTGGAAGCTTGTGGCATCTGAACCATCTGATGGCATGGAGTCCCACAACTTAGCTTCGACTTCATAAAGATTTGCCACTTTATTCATTTTGAGTGCATCCCCTGCTGGCTTCATTTGATGCCCCCCAAGTCTTCTGTGAGACGAGGCAATGAGCAGTGAGTCCCTACCTGCCCTTTTCATGCCTTTCGTTATTTTTAGATCTCTGTCATGTTCCCTTGGTTCCTCTCCCTTGGCTTAAGTTACTGAATTGTTTCTCATATAGGAACTGTTCTATGCCTTTTCTCATGAGGTTATGTTTTTTGAGATTGGACTTGGGAAACCAAGACTGTCCACAGTATTCAATGTAATAATACATGATAGGGGTGTAATGATGTTCTCTGTGTTGTCCACTATTGCTTTTTTAATAATTCTAAAGAGTTTGTTTCTTTGAACACTATGGAGCACTGACATTGTGATTGTGAATGACGCTGGTCAGGACGGAACTTATTTTGTACGTGAAGTTAGAATTGCAGCATTTTGCATTTTTGGTATTGAGCTTCATCTGCCATTTAAAAATCTACTTTCTCAGTCTTGTGAAGTTCTTACACCATTCTCCACAGCCTACCTTCATCTGCACTACCATGAGGAGCTCAGTAACATCAGCAAACTGTGTTACTTCATTTTTCTCATCTTTTTTTTCCTCTTCTGTTTTAATTGAGTGAAGAGGTTAAACAGATACAACCCTAGAGAACTGTACTGGTCACTTCTTGTAATGAAAACAGACAATTTACTCCTTTTAGGCAATTACTTATTCATACAAGGCCTCCTCTTTTTGCTGCTCTGAAGTCTTGGGTGGAAAAGGGAGTGGGACGTCAGTGAGAGCTTTTGGAAACACATGTAAATTATATGAACTAGATCCTGCTTATGTCCATGATTTTTTGCTTCCTTCAAGAAATTGTCTTGGGTCATGCAGCAGAACTTTCCTTTTCAAATGTGGTGTTGACTCTTGCCCAAATATTATGTTTATCTGCATATCTGTTAAATTTCTTATAGTTTCTACTAATTTGTCTATCAAATACATTGAGCTGGTATTGCACTGTCCTCCTTACCCTTCCTTTCACTGCTCTCGGTATTCCCATGTTAACATTTAGCTTTTTGAAGCTTTAAAGGCTTAAATCCATTCCAGTTTCTTCTTATTTTCTTAGTCACCTGATGTTCATGCAGAAGCACGTGTAATACTGTTTGTTTTTCTGAACCTCTTCGAATATATTTTTATTTGTTCTTTTCTCCTGTTTTGACTCTTGTTAACCTCTTCTTCAGCTTTTAATAAAAGAGATTTTTTAATGTTTGTGTTCTTTGGCACTTGTTGGCTTCACCCTGTTCCTCATTTGAAAAACTGGCATCTGACCTTGCTTTCAATAGGCTGCAGTTCCTCTGTATGTCAAATTAGTTCTGCTTTTTCTGAATAGACACTCTTTGTTCCAGAAGCAGCACTGGTTTCCAAAGATCCTTCCTCCGTACTCCTTTTTTCTGTGATGTGTTTTAAATTTTCAGGACATAATTTAGCCTTGATCCAGCTGTTTGGCCAAATTAACTTTTTTTTTTTAATTTTGACTAGTAGTACTGTGTAGTTGTGCCAGGGAATTAATTTAAAATGTTGTTCTTTTTGAATCTGTTTACAAGTACGCTTTGTAGTTTGCAATGCAGGCTACAAATATCCTTGATAACAGTATGTTTGCACAGATCTCAAGAGCTTCTACTGCCAACAGTAGAAGAGTGTTATTTGAAGTATTTTCTTTGAGATATATATTCTGCTGGTAGCTAGCATTTTTATGCTGAGCTGTTGCATAAGCCTTCTGGAGTTTGTAATACACGGCTGTGCAACCTACTGGTGAGCAGCAGAACGAGGGGAAAATGTAGGTTGTGCTAAAGTATTTGTGGTGAAGGCACGTTGTTTGGAAATACCTGTTGTGTTCTCGGTAGAAGCCTTGCAATGACTTGCAGTATTACTGATCTTAATAGTACCTGAAGAAAATTAACGGATGTTGAGTTCTTACAGGGTCTTTATCTGTTGTTTTTCACATTCTGAAAATTGCTATTACTCAGACATGAAAAAAACGGAAATAGAAATTAGTGATGTTACTGGAACTGCCAAGAAGAGTCTTTGGAAGCTTTATGTCTTCCAGAAGTCTGTGTCTCGGTATTATATGCTTCCTCATTGTGGGAAAATTATGGTATCTGGGTGATTATCTGTTTATGATGTGCATAAAGTTATTCATATAAAACCTTTGCAGAACATGTATTTCCTAGTGTTGGAAGAATATTACTATGAATTTGTATGTATGTCTACTTTTCTAGGAGAAAAAAAAAAAAACCATTAGGTGTTCTATAAAGGGAAGTCTTCAGTAGTGTTTATCCAAAGAGATTTTATATAGAATGAGCATTAATTGTAGATAGACAATATGTTATATATAAAAATATATCCATATATCAATTTTTAGATATACACACATATATACATATGCATATATATACACAATATGTATATATGCACACATATATATGTGTGTATATATATGTGTATATATGTGTATATGTACACAGATATATATATGTGTGTGTGGGTGTATATATATGGCATGTGGAAACACTGTGTAAGGAGAAAAGCCAATGATGTCCCAAAGCACCCAGTCTGCGGTTCTTGCTGTTTCCATGCTGTTTTCAAAATTGTCTAGTTAGAGCAAGCCATAGCTTGGACGGGTGGGAGTTTATCCTCATGCTTTTTCCTCCAGTTTGGGAAAGACTCACGCCTATTCATTCCAAACAACTGGTAAGCTTTAGTTTTCTTTTTGCACTCAGAAGTTAGCTCAAAATTCATGACTTAGTGGTTACCCACCTTTTCTTTCATCTATAGATTTCTGTCTTCTCTTGGACTTTCTACATGAAGTCTTGCATGATTAAAAGGAAGGAATATGTTGCTTATCTTCCCCCTGACTCCCCAAGAGAGTTGGTCAGTCTTATATGAACCATTGATGTTGGATAAGATTTCAGGCATCAGTCACGCCTACACTCTGCAATTCTGTTTTTCCCTGCAGAAAAGTGTTAGATTAGATGATCTGGTTCTTTTCTTCACCTTAAAAATAACATCTGTTTCCTCTTGCATTATTGCAACCCGTGAAGACGACTGGTGAAACAGGCAGGTAGCTTGTTTTGATATTATATCCTTGATAAATGGTGATGAACTGGGGATCAATATAGACAGAAAGGGGTCTCTTGCAAGTTAAACTTGCAAAATTGCTTAAAATCTATTCTAAAGATAGACTTTCTGTGGACAGAATCTTCTCAATTTAGTAACTTGTGAAGAACTTTGGCTAGTGTAGTAGAGAGAGGGTGCTTTTTGACGTATTTTAGGGGTCTGTTAATTTTTCAAATGTAGCTAAGTTCTGGTTTTGCATTGTGGTTTATTTGGTTCAGCTGCACACTGCCGTCATAAATTTATTGCCTATTGTTTAGCTGACTAAACAGACTTATAGACAGAGGCTTGAATTCCCACAACAAAATAAATGGGAGACAAGCAAAGGTTGGAAACCCCCAAATAAGTTTATCAAAATAATTGGTGCTTATTTAGAAGGTAAATTCTGATTAAGAAATGGGTTTAGACTCTTATATATGCACTTTCAGTGCTTCTGTACAGTCACAGCAGACTTAGAAGGATCCTGTTACATTGCTTGTTTGTTCCCCGCCTCCAATTTGAAAACCTCTGAAACTGTAGAATATTTTTTCTGCCTTCAGTGATGTTTTGTCTTTTGTTTTTAATGAATTAAAGAGTTAAAATGAACAAAATCATTCCACTGTCAGGTTTCCCACTGAAAACCAATTTTCGTAATTTAAAAAAAAACTTTTAGACTCAAAATTTCACAGATTAGAAAATATTTATTACAGATTACAGGTAGGATGTGTTTGATTTTGCTGTTCAATGAATATTTGTACAAAGAGATAATTGGGCTAATGAGCCTATGAAATGTGTTCTATTTAAATCAATTGATTGAGCTTTAAAATATATTCAAGTTGTAGGAAACCATGGTGGTTTACATCTGCTGTTCTTTAATAATGAGGTTATATTTTATACAATAAAGAATATTAAGTCTTATTATGAATGTTACCAAAGATGGTGTGTGAGGTTTACCTGAATGTGCTATTTTAAGCTACTCTGTATTTGAAGGCTAAGTGATATTTGTGAGTGATATAAAATCTATTCATATGAATAAAACTGTTTTTATGTTGGAAGGAACTTGGAGTCATTGCAAGACTTTTGATTAGTATTCATGGCATAAAAGGAAGTTATTTTCAGGGTAAAGGAGTTTGTGAAAAGATAATTGGTTAGACCAACATTCTCATTAACCTAATTTGCATTAAATGTGCTACTGTGAATTGTAGTTATTGCTTTTTCTTTTGAAAGGCATGCTTTGTTAACTTATTTAAAGAGCCTAGTTAAACTACAGTTTAAGTCATACCCTTTAATTCAGCAATACAATGTTAAACTTAGGGTCTGTTATTACCAACTTTGAGTGTGGAGAATCATAAACCAGTTCTTGATCCCAGTGGATTTTCCTGATGAAGTAGGTTTGTTTAGCTGCTTTACATCTAGTCGTTCTCAGATACTGAAAGCATTCGACTAATCCTTAGTTCAATTTTACTCCTTTATAAGAGCAGAGGAAGCTATTTCCTCTGTGACCCAGCATGAGAAAATAACTGAAGGAGTCTTGGGGATGTGGGAAGAAAATATTTATGTCTTTGTTCTAATAGTATGAAGACTTTGAGTATCACTTGGTTTAATTATTTTTCAATAAAACTTCTTTATATATGTGACTAAATTGAGCCTTTAAAATATGAGCGCTTAAAACATAAATTAACTTGTGCATTTTTGTACCCATTTTAAAATCATGAGACTGAAGAATGAATTGGGATTGCTTTAATTTTCAGCATTAGTTGTTATTTAATAGCAGTATTCTAGAGATTTTGAAACAGAGGGGCTTATTTACTGTTGTGCTGTGTGCAACGAAGAGAAAGGCACCGTTGTCAGCAGTGAGTCAACTGTGCGCGCTCAAGTAATTGTGCCTGCAGATAGATACATAAAGACAGGATCTTATTTTTCCATACCGCTGAGCATACGTAGCCATCACGGAACCTGGTGTTTGTGAATACGAACGAAACATTTCTAAAATTAGGCTGCTGCTTAATTTCAGTGCTTAATTTTAATTATTTAATTTCATTAATTTAATTATTTGCACTTGTGTAGCAGTTGACACTGGTTGTTTTCAAAGTAGTAATATCTGGAGGCACTGAATGTAAACCAAAGCCTGGTCGATCAGGCAAGGTTGTATGTTGGCCCAGTAATGCTGAACAAAGTTGGGTAAAACCAATGAAAACAGGGCGATGCAACTCAATCTGGACATGGTAATGGTTGTAAATATCTTTATAAATACTCAGCTGAGAAGGTCACTTAAGACAACAAGAAGTCTTGACTTGGCCTGTACAAACTGATTTTTAGGACGTTTATAATCCATTTTAAGAGAGATTTGCATGTTGATGAGAGAAAGTCTATCTTCAGCACATCCAAAGCTGTTCATAAAAAATGCACTCTGGATACTGTACGTATTCTTAGTACGTTGTCCAGATCAGGTTTTTCAATGAAAATCTTGCTTGTTGACATGGCACCTAGCACCTCCTCATTCACTGTTGAATTTGTTGTGCCTTTTTCAGTACTGTTTTGCAAATAAGAGATTGAAGATCTATCTGTAAGAGCTTTGGCTTAAAGAAGTTTAATATTGTGAATGCAAGCAGCATTAAAATTAAATGCAAATTTGTTGAAGACGTTTATTGATTGAATTTATTTCTGTAGAGTTGGGAACTTTGAAAAGAGCTTTTTATTTTTCTGAAAAATAAATATATTTTTTATTTCTCTCCTGTAGGAGATTCCTTTACACAGTTCCGATTTGCTGACGAGAAAGAATGGGATAGAGAAAGCGTATGCCATAAGCAGGTAACAGAATTACCATTCAAATGAGTTTGCATGGATAATCGCCTGGCACAGAGTACCTAGGCAGTTGTGCTTTTAGCATCAAATGGTTTAATACAATAATAGCACTCTTTATTCTGCATATCTATATTAATTTGTCTCTGGTGCTGGAGGCTCTTGGGTCTTGTCCTTTTTTTTTTTTCCCTATTGAAGACAAATCAAAGCAGCAGGCTAGGTTTTATAGTAATGTTGGAAGAAAAGAACAAGCAAATCCATCCAGTGAAGGGAAAATAAGGGACTGTCACTTTGTTTAACTGACATACCAAGTCAGCCTTCCTTTTTCAGCTCTATTCAAGAGAAAGTATTTTAATAAAATGACTATAACAACACCTATATGGGTATATTCATATATTTGACTATGAAGCTTGTTCTATTTCTTTCACATTAACAGTTCATATCGTCTGTTTGATACTTCACCTCCAAAGTGACTGTGCTACCAACTAGGTTTTAGATTATTTGTATGCGTATTCTTTATGCTGGAATAAAAAGGAGCAAAGCAATAGGAGTCTGCTCTTTTCTGTATCAGGATAGTGGAAGGTGTCTTAACCTCTGCAGCTGTCTTCCTCACATAACTCACCTAAATTATTAAGGGAGATGCTTTTGTCTTCTAAGCTTTTCTTAAAATTGCTGCGAAACTGTGCTTGAGTGTTTAAAATATACATGTGAATTCAAATTTTAAAAGTTTGCTATTTAATTCCTAAAATATCAACAATAACTACGTGTGCCATGCAGTGTTTATAATTTATTAAATACTGCTTTGATCCCTTTGTTTTTTATGCGAACACCACTTCTAGTGAAAGCTCTACTTGAATATTGAATTCCTTCTTCCATGATGTTATTTCTCCAAATTCCTCTTTTCCTTCATCCTAAGGCTTTCTTCCTTTTCCCTATCTCCATTTTCACCTTTATTCACAATGTTCTTGCACATTAATCTTTTTGCAAGTGTACTTAGCTCTTCCCAAATGCATTTAAATGTTGTCAATGATATTTGACTTGTGATGATGTTATCGGATTCATATGATTTCCTTGTCTTTTGCAAATGTGCAGAAGCCATGTTTGATCTTCAGTATCTGTCAAAAGAACTGGGTTTTCTGAAGTTCTAGGCCATTGTTGGGCAATGGGAATTGCTTGTTGAAGACTTTCTGAGGTTACTTGTACCAGTGAGTCATCTTTGATGGTGATCACCAATCCATTGCAAAATAGAGTTGTTAGCAAAGAAGAAAAAATTAAGCATCAGATATTTGTTTTGTCCTTTTACTCTCATTACTGGATACCAGAATTTGGATACAAGAAACTGTTAAGCCAACTGCATTGTTTTTTTTTAAAATTTATTTTAATTTTGTAAATATACTATTGGAACATACTCTGTCTGTGATGCTCATTCTTGCTGTGTGTGCAGGTGTCAAAAGACATCCTGTCGACGGGCTTTTGGGAGCAGTGTTAATTCCTTTGGCAAACCTCTTACGATATGGCACAAAACACTCTCTCCTAGTTTATGAGTATTTGGCCATCTAAATGTCTGTGTCAGTCTACACCGTATTAAGAGGGACAAATTTTTGTCTCTTTAAGCTAGATTTAGAAGCAGCTTCTCTGCTTCTGTGAAGACGAGAGTATAGACTGAATTTAAGCATTTTGTTGTGATGTGATGGGTACTGAATTATTTTGTTCATTGGTGGTGAACATGCTCAGAATGTCCTGCTGTACTGTGAGCTTGGAATCTGTTTAAGTCTACTGAAGTCCAGGGTGTTCTGTAAAAACATCAAATATTGCTGGTCCGTTTTGTGTAAATTTAATAGTTTACCACCAAAAAAAGGGGGTCAAGAGAAAAGGGAACTTCAATACCTGTCTCATTAATAAGTGACAGTCCCATCTTTTTAGCAACCAGGCAGCATTAGAATGTCTTTCTTGAAATCTTGAATATAATTTTAGAAGTGTATGTAACTGTAGTTTGTTGCTTTTGTAAGCATCAAAACATTTTAAAAGACTGACAGTTATAATAAGGGCCATGTTGTTTAGGCACTGAAAACAGCACAGCTACACACAAGCTACATGGTTTGATTGCTTAGAATATAGCAGCAACTCATTAAAGACTGGCGGTTCCCACGGCATGGAGTTACGCAGATTGAAAGGTGTTTGAGTTGGAAAAGCCTCTTATGACATCACCAACTTGCAGAACTATTTCCTAATTTGGATTTTCAAGGCATTGCCTAAGGAGCATTCCATTTATAGCTTGTTTTTAAACCTTTAAGTGATTATTTGCACTGTAGGTGTTTATATAGTAATTTAATGAAACTGCTTTGTACGTGGGTAATTTAAAGCTATGAATTCCTGTATTTCATTAGACTGGTCTTCACATCCCTTGAATGCGTGAAACAGGGTGTGTGTAATAGATTAATGTAATTATTAGTTCTTATTATTTTTATTTATTTATTTTTAATACAAGCATACTCTGCGTTGAATTGTATTTCAGTTTTCGGCACTTTCTGTTGACTGCCAGTCTTTGGCCCGGGCCCTTCAGGAACTGCCTCTACATCTGAGGTTGAATGTTGCTGCTGAACTTGTGCAGGTAATGCTGTGAATTTTCACAAGAAAATGCAAATATTTTGATTGAAACAACCTATGCAAGAATGACTACTTTAAACTTGGTCTTCAAACATAAGTAGAATGTATTTTATAAGTAAATATATTTCTTGAGACCAGCATGTTGAATGACATGGAATGCAGGATACCCCTCTATCAGCACTTTCTATGCTTTGTCGGCTTTAAACAAAACACTTGGGTATGCAGCACATTAGATTTGAAGCCTGGTATCGGAGTTTATGATGTGGAATGATTGCACTGTTCTTGTATTTGCTTCTCTTGTTAGCAGCTCTTAAAAGCTTGTACCAAAATCTTGAAAGTGCTTTCACATTCTTTCCTGTTAATATATGCTAATTGTGATTTACTGTTCTAGATAGCTAATATCAACATGCATGTTTATTCCATGAATCAAACTTACATCTATGCTGGAACAGGTAGACCTGTCAATCAAACAGGTGAAGAAAATGTTGTTTATGCTTTCGTTAAAAAAAAAAAAAAAAAAAAGCAAGAGTATTAGGAAAAAATGTTTCTTCGGGCTCTGAAAAAGAAAATATTCATGTATGGGCAAAAGAACCAATGAGACTGAAATATAAAACCAAAATTCTTTAAAAAAAAATCCATCTCTTAAAGCAAGGAAAAAGAAACATGACCCTTACAGATGACATTTTACTTCTCTTTGGAGTTGCATGGGAGTTTCTGTGACTGACACAACTATGCTCTTTCTCAAGGGAGTCACATATGTCTGTGTGCAGCTGTGATGTCTAAGGGAATCTGCAAATAAATATTAATTTTAAACAATTTTCTCAAAAGTTAAAGACTGCGTCTAGAACCCTTATCAGGGTAAATAAAGTACTTTGTCTTGTCATGCTGACTGGTGACGTGGTCATCAGCTATGCTGCAGGGTTATTAACGCCAGGGCATTCTGGTAAAAGCAAATCTGTGTTCCACAGTTAAATAATGAGCTGCCATCTCATTTCACTATTTGATAATGTTTTACCACAGCTGTATACTGTAACTTTTCGCTAAATTATTTTCAGCAACCTGTAGTATAGTTTGCTTTCAAGACTGGAACTTTGGAGGGAAGGCCTAACATGGGACAATGTTTCTAGCCAAATTCTGACTTCAGTCATTCCCAAATTCAGACTATCGATCGGACTTCACTGCAGAAGAACTAAAGAAAAGTAACTCTCCAGGAAGTATTTGTGAAACAATGGAACTTGCTAATTTAGCATACAATCTCATATTCGGTAATAAAGTATAAAAGGAGTTCGTGTTTTGTAGTTGCTTCTGTAAAAGTATCAAGATAACTTTAGTTTACTTTTACTTCCGAATTCAAGTCTGCTGAAATTCATTGTACCTTCTTAAGTGATCAAACATAGGAAGCATGAATTACAATCCAGATTAGACAGAATAGTAAAAATGAGTCTTTGTAATGATTTACTCTAATTCCTTTCTTGTGCTCTTAGGCATCGACACCTGTAGAGCTCCCACAGATGAAATCTAAAATTAGTGAAGATGCCAAGAGGAGAGAGCTTCTGTTCCGACAGCCTCAGACAGTGTTGGTTTCCCATCCCCTTGGTGATTCTGTTGCTCCGCCAGAGCCTGGAAGTAAAAACGGTCCTAGGGCAAGTGCAGCAAAACCATTTGAGAGAGCCCATCCACTATCAAAGCAAGAGACTGACCCTTTGGATCAAGAACTAGATCGTCTCCTAAATCTAGATGCCCCCATTGATGCAGAAGACAGACCTGTGTCAGGTGCATTACCCTACACCGTAGCAACTGAGAAAGATTTGAAAATGGATAGTACGGAAAATGGTAAGATTTCTGTTCTCCCCAGCATGCCCTTATTTAATTTCCATTGCCTTCTGTTTTGGGGATGTTTCTGAACTTGTGATTAGCCAGTCAACAGTACTGCTGTCGTCATCTCTGTCATACTGCGTTTCATTTATCTGGGGTTACGTTCTGACCCATTTGTTCCTTTTCAATTTTAACTCCCCACTGAACTAAAGTTTCACCACTGTCATTTCAAGCAATAAGAGAAATTCTTCTGCAAAACAGCACTGGTCTTACAATTTAGCAAAATTTAAAATAAATAAATTTAGAAAATCAATGTACTGCTAGAGCATTTTAGCGAGAGGAAGATAGAGTTTTTATGTAACATCGTCAGCCCTTAGTTCGCTGCACTAATAGCTCCCAGAAGGACTGACAGCTATTTCTGATGGCTTGTTATAAATGCTCTCTTTGAACTTTACTAGCACTGATTTTACAAAATTAAGTGTGGAAACAAAACATATACAAAAATTTTCATATTTCAGAAAAATCAGCAAATGTTTCCTTTGCTTTGCTTTTCTAGAAGTTACACTAGTTTGTTAGTTTTGATGGAGGTGGTTTCTACTCCTCCCCGGTCTGCAGTGCTGTAAAAGAATTCTTAGCATCTCTGGTTTTTTGTGTATGATCTTCTTGCTCTCTTAAAAACTAAGTCCAAGATGGTTGAACATGTAAGATGTCACCACAAGCAATACAGCAAGCCTTGTTACTAAAGACAATCTTGCAATGCTCTTTCATTTCAGAGGTATGTCTGGTTTTCCACTCCAAAGCACAGTGTAAACCCCAATGCCATCAGAATATGGAGTCATATCACGCTGTATAACCCTGCATCGCAGTCTCCTGTTGTGGCCTCCTGCTCCTCTCCTGCATTAAAGTAAACTCTGCATCAGGCAGGATTGTGAACAGATCACGGGAGGGGATCGCTTAGCATCGGTCTGCTGCAGACCAGGCCCTGCCACCCCTGAATTGGATGGAAGCCACATTGCTCTCGTTGAGCTTATTAAGCTCCCTCTTTTAAAAATTTGTTTTAAATTGTTGCTACTATTTTTTTAATACGATTCGCTATTTGTCCAGAAAGAGAGACTGTGTTTAAATAGTCAGTTGTGCATTAAAAAACCAAAATGATCCAGGCCAAAGAGCCAGCATGGAATTGCTTCCAGATTTTCAAGTCTGTTCTTTTCACTTTTTAGACCCTTTAAAACCAGATGTGCCTGAAGAGAAGAGTACAGCATCACAGCAACAGCAAAGTACATCTAGAAATGTTACCGAAGAAGAGCTTGAAGACTGGCTGGACAGCATGATTTCCTGATGCTCACGTTTTCTGATGTGAATAACTGAATATAGCAAACATTGAGTAGAAAGCTGATCTTCCTTTACCTCATTTCCTTTATCTGTTTTGCTTTGTTCAGTATGCCCAATGCCTGCTTTTCTTTGCTGGCACCTAAAATTCTGTGCAACCAAAATCTGTTTACATGTGACTGAAAATTGTCTAAGACTGGCAATATTAGAAAGGTCTAAAATTTGTGATTAAATTAGGATTTTCTTTGCTAAAGATGCAGACTGCAGCACACTAAGAAAAGAGTTATTTCAGCTTGTACTTGCTGTACGTAGTTCTTAAAATAAAGATATGCATGAACAATGAACACGTGTGGTTGTAGCCACCATCCTCACACCACATCTCCATATTGCAGAAACACGAGAAAGAAGACGGCAAAGGTAATGTTTGGTTTCTAATACTTTATTGCAGTGGGCACTTTTTATTAGAAGAAAAAAAATATGCATAATCCTAGCAGCTTCTACTTGCAGATGACCATAGAGCGTTGTTTTATTTTGGCCTAAGATTTAACTTGTATTCATTTCGATACAGTGGATGTCTTTTAACAGCAGCATCTAATAAGCTGTTACTGAAGGTAGTGTATAAACAAACTTCAGTGCCATTTCATACAGAAAGACAGAAAAGCAATACAGTTAATGGATCTGTTCATCTAGAACACTAACATAAATAAAAAGTTTGCATAGCTATGTCTACAGAGGTTTTAAGGCACTTCATGTTTCAAGGTCAACGAAGTGTTTGAAAATGTTTTAACTGCTTAAAGCTTTTTCAAGCTGTATCTCAATACATTCACTAGCAAAAACGGGGTGGGAAAACTGGACAGCAGTTAGTTCAAATATTTTTTCTAAGGCATGGCCTCTGATGTTCAAGTTCTTAAATGTCAAATGTTGTGCAATTAAGACACCTTTTAGCCCTTTCAACTATACTGCCAAACTCTAGGTTAATGATGTGGTTAAAAAGTTACCATTTCGGACCATGTTTGAACTGGAAGGCTTAAGTGAATCCGGCATAGTTTTCTCTTTCGAATTAAAATTCCAATGAAAGACCTGTTTCATGTGTGGTAGGTACAAAAAGCCTGTGAAATAGTGTCAAATTTTATGTATGTCTTGAAGTTTAAAGACGTTTAAAGCAAATACAAGCTGTGAAATTACACCATGAAAAGAAAAGACATTTTTTTTTGTATACTGGATCTTAACAGTTTGTGAATAAATAATTTCTTTTTGTGATATTAGCCAAGTTGATCCTCATACTGTTTCCGGAAGCAGTCCCCTGCTGGGAAGAAATCCCAACATCTTTCTTGATACATCTTCCACACAAATGACTCCTGAAAATGATAAAGAGTATTTATTTTAACAGACACCTTGCAGTTAATGTTCTAGATGATAAACTGTTGACCATAACCAGGTACTGTGCCTGCTACCGTGAAGCACAGCTGTGAAAACACTGAAACACAAAGAATGGTTGTAAAAGTATTGTTCTGCACTTTTCTTCACTCAGTGCTACTGGAATTTAAGCCCTACTAGAAAAACTGTGTAAGTGTAGATTAATCAGCCAAGTTGTATCAGAGCAAACCTGTACACAATCTGTACATATGCAATGTGTTTGAGTTTGCTTGGGAAACGTTGAAGTGTAAGGTACTTTTGTAGTGTTTGTGTAGCAGCTTCTTATTTGAGACAGGATTTAATTGTTTCATTTATTTTTGTATGTTTTAGGGCCTAGCAACACTAAATGTGCGTATACCTACCTATAAATACATTGGATATATAGATATAGGGTATATATACGGATTTAGACTATAAATACAGTAGCTTTACTACTTTCGGGAACAGATTACAACTGGTATATCTCAGGGCTTTATTTCAAAATTAAGATGACAGTAAGATTGCTAGTGAAGTGACTTCTGATGGAGTTCAGAGCTGGGCAGAGTCGCACACTGCTGCAGCCCACGCCTTCCCTTTCTTTAACCCTTCCTTTTCCTTCGCTAACAGAAGACTCTCGGGAGGTGGCACCTCCATGGTGGTACATCAGTTCCACCTGGTGGCACACAGCTACAAGGCTGGAGAAGATAAAACGTTGAAAGATAAGAAAAAAGAAGTTTCGTTTTCTACTCACCTGGCCAGTATGCTCAGTTTCGTCCTTGTTAATGAGATACATTAAAAAGAACCTGAAACAAGCACGTGAAGCAGGTATTAGTGCAGAAAATGTTATCATCTCTGCCTGACCTTTCCTAGGCTGGGGTATGTGGGGGCGATTATGCCAACCAGCAAAGTAATGGTCTTGCTTGGCATCTGCAGCACTTATGTTAAAGGAGAAACTCCTGTCCTCCAGCACTTCTCCTGTGGAAGTGCTAACAGATGTCAAGTCTGTAGAAGTAGAAAAACGTGGTTTAGCATTTTCTTCATTTCAGTGCTAGGAGCAATAGCTGACTTAGGCATATGCCAGCTCCTGCACACATGCTCCAACATTTCACCTTGCAAGAATTTACTGTGGCTACTGTGCAAGAAGTCACAAGTGTGGCAAATACTCAGCTGCACCGAGACTTCCCAACACCCAGGCCATGCAGCTCCCAAGCTGAGCCTATCCATCTCAGGCACCTGAGCTCACTCAAATGTAGTGAGCTTGAACTAATTAGGAAGGCTGTAGAGTACTAACAACGGTCCGTTTAGGCGTAACATGGCTCTTGGTTAGCCCCTGCGGATGCAGTGCCTTTGGAATTAAACTTGGTATGTGCTGTCATTGTAAAGAAAAGAATGCATACCGACTTCAACATTTGCTAATTAAAGGGCAACACGGTCAGAAAGACTGTTCGCTGTGTATTCTAAGATTAAGGAAGTGGCCATTTTTAATTTACTGTGAATTACAGGTTCCCATGCACCAGTTAAGCAATCTGCTATAGTAAGCAAAGCATGGAGGTTGTAGGCTGGTAAGACTATGGATGTTAATGGACACTTGCCTCACAAAAGTAACATGCATTGATTTTGCAGTGTCAGTTGCTATGCAAGGAGTAACGCAGCCTCCACGCCAGGAGGCGCAGGGTTTTTTGCTGGTTTTTTGTTTGTTTGGTTGGTTGGTTTTTTTTAAGTTTAAAAATTCAGAAGCAGTATTCCAAAGCTGGACTTCTAGAAGATACCACCAGTTCGGCTCCTTTGGTTCTGCTGGCACAATGCTCGTATCATCATCATTGTTGTATCAGTAACTACTGCCACCAAATTAACTCTTTAAATATCATCTTTGATCTGCTCTGTATTTAGCAATGAAAGTAGAAGATCGCTGTCTTGGGAGTCTGTGCAATAGTCTAAACACACGCAACTCCTGATTGCTTCGAGGCTTCTGAAAGCTGCGCTAGCACTACAGAACCCTAGCACCAGAACTGTGCATTACTTTTCATGCCTTATCTTTCAGGAATCTTCCAGAAATGCTCTTTTTGTTTGTTGGTTTGGTTTTTATTTTTGTCAAATTGATGCTAATTTTCAATGGTCTCATCAACGTTACCAAGCCCCCCAGAAGTCACAATCAAAACTTCCAAAATAAAGCAACTTATTAAACTGTTGTTCCCTGTCATTCCGCGTGTCTGGGTTTCCTGCCAGAGGTGTAATGAGTTGGTGCGCCTTCAGGTCTCATTCCACTATGGTAGTTCATGTGTAAGGTGAGCACTTTAAGATAACCAGCAGTGTGGAGTAGAGATGGGAAGACAAGAAAGGAATGGAGATATCCCTCCCTTCTGCAGCGTTCTGCCTTCCTGTCAGCAGCATGTGCGCCTAAATTACTCTGGAGCTGAAAGGTCTCTTTATCGTAGTTCCAGTAGGAAAATATACTTACAGATAGTTTGCCAAGTTGTGTTCTTGCAAAGTATGTGTTTCAAAGCCATGTGGGGTTGTGTCAAAATAGTCGTTGCCAATTCCACAAATAAAACATTTGGTCTGGAAACACAAGTTGTGGTTACAAATGAGTTTTAACTCAAAGACACTATTTTAACTGGTAACAATCTAGATGAATGAGAGTAATGAAAAATGCTCATACCTCCATATCTTCTCTCACTTGTTCTTGCTGGTCTCTTAATTCGCCAAAAGCATCAATAATCAGACCTATTTCAAACGGAAAAGCAGCAACACCTCAGTACTTAAAATATTCATGTTTCAAGTAATGTCTCTCAGACATCCTCCACTGTCGTCGGAGTTTAGCGTACTTATGTCTAGGTTGAACAATTTAAGTTACAATCTGTCAATTTCCAGACATCTAACGTTTGCTTTCACTGCACTCCTAACAGTACGAATTTCTTACATAGGAGTACAGTCTTGAGAGTGGGAAGGCTTTTCTGTACTTATAGTCAATTCAAGCTTCCAAAATCTCATCACTTTTGTTCCCATGAAAGATTTAGCTTTCATTCTTCTCAAGAAACTCTTGTAACCCAACCTTTGTTCAACAAAGATGACTCTGCTCGCCCAGGCCCCCGGGCCAGTTTGTGATGCTGCTTCACATTTGAAGCATGATTCCTCCATGTCCAACATATTAAGAATATAGTTGGATCATTTCTGGGGACCGTGACATTCATAACTTCTTTTTCTCAGCATAGAGGTATTACATTTTCTCTTTGCCACCAGCTTGCCATAGAAAGGTGTTTTTTCTTAACAGCCTTAGGTCAGTTTATACAATGAGTGTTGAACACTGCCAGTCATCGAAGAGAGGCCTCTTTCTCTGTAAACCACAACTGCAAACCAATTAAAACTGCGACTCATCCCCTAAAGGAAGGAGGAAATGGGTATGTGGCCATGGTGACTTTCTCCGTGTCACTTCCCCTTTCCAAGGGAAAAGTCTCCATTCCCCAGCCCGCCGTGGTGGTTCGAAACTAAAGGTGTGAAGGGCGGCTCCAGCAAGGCTCTCCAAGCTTAAAGGGCTATCCCAGGAAGAACAGGGATCCTGCGCAAGCTGCGTCGTTGCTGGAGAGTTGTCAAAGGGGTCATAAGCACCGTAACCCAAGTAAGTTATGTTTCTTGTGCTTTGTCTTTGCGTAGTACTTGGGACAGGCGATTGTTTATGAACTAATTATAAAATTATTACTTTCAGATTAATGATTTTACCAGCTCAGAAGTAAGTCTTTATAGCAATACTGCTAAATTTACCTCAGACGCAAATATGGTTTAAATACGTTGCAGAACTTAAGTAAACATAACAGTCTCTGCTAAGGTAAATGACAGTACCTTGAATAATGGCCAGTAGGATAACAATGACAAAGAAGAAAAATGTGATGTCAAAGACAATGCGATACATTTCATAAGGGTCTCCAGCAGGATCCTCAATTTCATCCCCAATGCCACCGCCAGCTCTTACGCCCACATACATGTGGAACAGATAGCACTGAAAAAGAGAGAGGAAAATTACAGGTATCTTTACCGTGCATTTTCTGGCTGGGTTTTTTCTTTTGTTGTTAAATGATTCTGCTCTGCTAATTCTCTTCACAAGGTAGAGTAACAAAGAACACATAATATCATTCCTCATGGATCACACACCCCGCACCAAAAGGCTGTTACTGGCTTAACTAGCGTGATTACATCCTCAAGTACGCTTGCTAAGAGAGGGAGTCAGCAGCAGCTGTTACCGTGTCCTCACTCCCTAGGTCTGTCTTTCTTACAGAGGCCATTTGTGGGGGCATTTTTCTTGTATTTGCTACTGTATTCAACTATATTCTACCCCTTACGTTAATTCTTAAGGTTCTAGCTTGGTCTGAGTAAGCAGAGGACATCTTTTGAAGTCTTGTCATGGAGTTTAGAAATGTTGGGAAATATTGCCATAAAATAAATAGTGACATATCACAACAGGTAGATCTATCTGTGGTTAGGTTATTTCTGGATAATTTCATTTTGCAATACTAGATGTCCAGTTTAGTATGCTGTAAATTATTTATGATCTGGGAAACAAGACTGTGTTCAGTTCAGTACAGAAGAAATCGCTTTACAGAAATGTTGCTGTGTGTCATACTCGTCGAACGTAAACTTTTTTCATGGAAAATATTTTAAAATTTTGATATCTAAGCTATATAAGTAAGTATATTAGAATTGAATCTCCTGCTGGAGCGATATGCTACTGATGTTCCTGTACAAATCAGCTACAGAATCCTGTAAACCACCTTCAGTCGCACAATGTTAAAGACACATGGTTGAAGACAGCTGAAATCTCTTAAGCCCAGCCAATGCTCTGAAGTGAAATTAGACAGCAATGCTGCTGTTAAATGATACGCATAAAACCCGACAAATCTGGTCTTTCATAAGGAAACACTAAGCAGAACTATGCATCCATTTTCATAATGCAGCTTCACTGTTGTCTTGAGATGCTGGTACGAGTTTAATCGTACTTAAAAATGTAACTTGGAATTGATTTACCTCACTTGGTAGATTGGTTTAAAATGTAATATCGTTTCATTATTCTAATTACTCCAGCATCTATTTTATGACCAGACCGCTGTATCCAGCGTGCAGAGGGACCAGTTAAATAATACTGCTTGGGAAGTTTTCATAATTTCTATCATTTGCATACCTGACTTGCACTGCGTGTTTGAAAGGAAGTTCAAGAATAGAAAAGATAACTTTGTGACGTCTATGACACACCTCTGTTCTGAGGCATTTTATTCTAACTTTGTCATATAACACAGGGCAGAGAGTGACTATTCCATGGCATAAATAAACTGGCCATAAACTCAGAATATTGCGTTTTTAATACCTGAATTTGTGCTGTTTTCTATATACAGTAAGAAAATCAAATCCTCTTCATACTACAATATATAGCTGTAGAGTATCTTTTGCTATGTCATAAATAACACTGTGGCAACAGGTAGAAATCAGAAGGGAAATTAGTGGCATTCGATTGCCACCCATACTAGGTTTTCATTTCCCCCTTCTCTACTCACCCCTGACTTCTTACTTCATGACTAAATTACTAATTGTGAGCAGTTTGGAGCAGGCTTTTATAAACTAGTGCTAATAACATTATATACTTCATACAACCTAAATATGGCTAGGATAGGTAGAGCTTGCACACTTGTGAACATCGGGAACAAACCGGGTTTATTTGTGCTGTGACAACACGGCTTCTTTATGCAGGGCTGACCAGTTTGGCATGAAATTTCTTCCGTATACTTTAAGGGTTTGCCATCTTCATGTGTAAAGGAGTTGCAGCAAATCATACACCGCAGTAAATACTGGAGAAAAATCCAGACTATCTATCTTCCTATACTGGTGAGTGTCATCTATCTACTGCTGAGTTTAGACCGCTGGAAAATGCAGAGAGAATTTCATGACCATTCACACTTTCAAAATGACATATAGCATACAGAAGACGACACCCATGGATTTAACAACACAAATCCCTCCTTGCTTATCATTTTATCTTAAGTAGCCTTTTGAAAATTCAGGATGAAACTTGAAATATGCTAGTGATGTTTTAGTTACCGTCATCATGTCATCACATTTCATGTCTGGTTCATCTTCATCTTCACTTTTGTTGTAGAATTTACGGAAGAAGTTGAATGCCACAACAGTGTAAAGATACACGACTACAGCGAGGAGTCCTACAGTAAGCACAAGCTGTGTATGGGGACATGACATGAAAGTAGGTTTCAGTTTCATTCTGTCAGAAGAGATATGCCAGCTCACTGTATTACGTATTGAAAATGTATCATTTTGTACCTCTCCCAATAAGGAAACTAAAGATAGCAGTTATGATAGCTTTGAGGTCTCCCTATTGCCTGGATCAGTGCAGAGATGTTAACTTTACCCTGCTTTCACATGAAAATCAAAGGGAGGAATGGTAGCAAGAAACTGAAGTTGTTTCCATCTTTCTAAGCTATATGCATACAAACTATGTATCGCTGAAGCAATGTTTCCACTATTTAATTTAAAAGTTATATTCTAGTAACTTGAAAAACTGGATATACAGTGGAAATTAAATGCTAAAAAATAAACCACTTTTTAGTGGATAAATAATTTCAACTGGGACTCATCACAGTCTATTTTCTGCTCCAAAGCTGGTTAGCAAAGCCACTGATGAAGTGGATAGACAATTTTTTAAATAACCAAAGAGTAAGTAGTTTCCAGGTCCTGCTTTTAAGCATAGAAAATCCCTAGGTGAAAAGGTTTAGCAGTTAATGAGACCAGATTAAATTGTTTGTTGGCGTTGGCATTAGAAGATGCAGCTCTGGAGAGGAGTTACTGAAAGCTACATATTTTCAAAAGTGCAACAATTGGTATTACACAGAATCACAGAATCCCAGGCTGGAAGGGACCTCAGGGATCATCTAGTCCAACCTCTCTAGGACGAGCCCAGCCTAGACACGATGGCCTAGCACCCTGTCCAGACGACTCCTGAAGGTGTCCAACGTGGCCGAGCCAACCCCTTCCCTGGGGAGATTATTCCAACGGTGACTGTCCTCACTGTGAAAGATTTCCCTCTGGTGTCCAGTTGGAATCTCCCCAAGAGTAACTTGTGTCCATCCCCCCCTTGTCCTCTCCATGGGACTCCGTGTAAAAAGGGAGTCTCCATCTCCTTTGTAGCTGCCCCCTAAGTACTGGTACATGGTGATGAGATCCCCTCTGAGCCTCCTTTTCTCAAGGCTGAACAAACCCAGTTCTCCCAGCCTATCCTCGTATGGCAGCTTCCCAGTCCTCTGATCATCTTGGTGGCCCTTCTCTGGACCCCTTCCAGCCTGGCCACATCCTTTTTGTACAGCGGGGACCAGAACTGCACACAGCGCTCCAGGTGTGCCCTGACCAGCACTGAGTAGAGAGGGATGATGACTTCTTTCTCTCTGCTGGTGATGCCCTGTTTGATGCAACCCAGCATCCTGTTGACCTTCTTGGCCGCAGCAGCCACTGTTCGCTCATGTTGAGCTTTCTGCCCACCAGGACCCCCAGGCCCCTTCCCACAGAGCTGCTCTCCAGCCAGGTGCATCCCAGTCTGGGCTGCACTCCTGCATTATGTTTTCCCAGGTGCGTGACCTTACACTTCTCCTTGTTGAACTTCATAAGGTTCTTGCTGGCCCACTCTTCCAGCCTATCCAGATCTCCCTGCAGGGCAGCTCTCCCTTCTGGAGTGGCTACTTCCCCACTCAACTTGGTGTCACCTACAAATGTCATCAGGCTACACTTGATGCCGTTATCCAGATCACTTACAAAGATGTTGAATAACATTGGGCCCAATACTGATCCCTGGGGGACCCCACCAGTGACAGGTTGCCACTTGGAAAAGGAGCTATTTACCACCACCCTTTGGGTGCGGCCTGTCAGCCAGGTCCCCACCCACTGCACAGACCACTTGTCTAGGCCATAACGCATTCATTTCTCCAGGAGGAGACTGTGGGGGACTGTATCAAAGGCCTTGGAGAAGTCCAGGTAGACCATGTCTGCCGCCCACCCCATGTCAACCAGTCAAGTCACTTTGTCGTAGGAGGCCACCAGGTTTGTCAAGCACGATCTGCCTTTACGGAAGCCATGTTGGCTTTTCCCAATCACGTGCTTCATTTGACTTGTGATGGCCCCCAGGAGGATTCGTTCCATGACTTTCCCAGGGATTGAAGTAAGGCTGATGGGCCTATAGTTACCCGGATCCTCCCTCAAGCCCTTCTTGTAGGTAACATTTGCCTTCCCCCAGTCCTCTGGGACATCCCCCGTTCTCCACGACTTCTCAAAGATAATGGAGAGTGGCCTTGCGATGACGTCAGCCATCTCTGTCACCACCCTCGGGAGGATGGTGTCAGGGCCCATTGATCTGTGGGGGTCAAGCTCCTGTTCAAGTACATGTACTAACTCTTCCTTCACTGATGGTGGGTCGGTGTCTGGATCACTCTTTTGAAAGAAATGTCAGGGTCTTGAATAAGCTGTTTATCACTTTCTGCACATCTGTAATTATGCTCCCAAAGTGAATATTTCTGTTGAAAAACCTGCAGCTGTCTTCCAGTGTTCATATCTACTAGCAAGAAATGCAAAAGGGTTAGAAAAACTAATCTTCTCCTGTTAAGAATGTACACTAAAAGCTGTGGTCTTCGGTTGAAACAGTTTTGTCAATTATACTCAGTTTTGAGTGTTACATTTAGAAAAATCTGATAAAGAAAGTATATCAACAATTAAAAGTAATATGACTTTGAACATCCTGGAGGAAGGTGAAGGGGATAAAACCAGAGATTTCATTTGTTTGTGCAATGATACTGGAAACATTCTCAGAGGTACTATTTTAGAAACTCCCTTTCCTGCTAACAGAAGAAACTTCCATTGGTCAATTTCTGCTGAAAGGAAGATTAGGCAAACACAAAGGATATAACAGAGTTAAGCTAAGAGGGGAGTCTCATGCCTCTTCCAAAATGTTATGTGGTTTAAAATGTTTTGACAAGTCTAACAGCATAAAAGTGGGCTTAGAATATATGTTACTACATTTGAGAAGGACTGTGTATGCTCAATATTAAATTTTGCATAAGTTCTGTTAGATTCTTAAATCTAAGTTAAAAAGTGTGTTAGTGAAAAGCTCGCTTTTGTTGGTGTGCCAGCTAGGAATGTAGAGCCTTTAGAGCTCAGCGAGTGATCCTCTGCATGAATTTCAACAATTAGTTTTGGAAGTAGATTTTATTAATCTGATTTTTGCATGACAAAGTGACATATAAATATATTCCACAGTACGGAAATCCCACACCCCTAAGCACATCCTTACTAGCTAAGTACTGACTAGCCTGTCACTGGTGGTGTTCCCCAGGGGTCTGTGCTGGGGCCAGCCCTGCTCAACATACTCATCAGTGACCTGGATGAAGGGACAGAGTGGAACCTCAGCAAGTTCGCTGGTGATCCCAAGCTGGGAGGAGCGGCTGATCCATCAGGAGGCTGTGCTGGCATCCAGCGAGCCCTGGCCAGGCTGGAGAGCTGGGCCCAGGGGAGCCTCATGAAATCCAACAAGAGCCAGTGCCAGGCCCTGCCCCTGGGGAGGAACAACCCCAGGCACCGTTACAGGTTGGGGGTGCCCTGCTGGAGAGCGGCTCTGCTGAGGAGGACCTTGGGGTGCTGGGGGGCAGCGAGGTGACCCTGAGCCAGCGCTGTGCCCTTGTGGCCAAGGGGGCCAGCGGTGCCCTGGGGTGCATGAAAAGGAGTGTGGCCAGCAGGGAGAGGGAGACTATCCTCCCCCTCTGCTCTGCCCTACTGAGACCACTTTTGGAGTGCTGTGTCCTGTTTTGGGCCCCCCAGTTTAAGAAGGATGTGGAACTGCTCAAGCAAGTCCAGCAGAGAGCTACCAAGGTGATCAGGGGCTGGAGCATCTCCCTTATGAGGAGAGGCTGAGAGACTTGGTCTGGACAAGAGAAGAGTGAGGGGGGATCTCATCAATACCTATAAATACCTGAAGGGCGGGTGTCAGGATGATGGGACTGGGCTCTTTTCAGCGGTGCCCAACGCCAGGCCAAGGGGCCACGGGCACAAGCTGGAACACGGGAAGCTCCCCCTGAACATGAGGACAAACCCCTTCCCTGTGCGGGTGCCAGAGCAGGGGCACAGGCTGCCCAGAGAGGCTGTGGGGTCCCTTCCCTGGGGACATTCACCCCCCGCCTGGACGCGGCCCTGTGCCCCTGCTCTGGGGGTGCCTGCTCACGCAGGGGGTGGGACACAATGATCTCCAGAGATACCTGCCAACCCCTGCCGTTCTGCGATTCTGTGACAGCTCAGTGCCCAGACCATTATTACTGCTGTAGCTAAGGAGAGATTGTGAATTCTTATTAGTTGTCACCAATCAGTTCATCACTGAGCACAGGGAAGGAGCTGGTTAGGTCATAATTAATATTCCTGTGTTTCTCTTAAATGATGCATTTTTCTGTGGTGTACAAAACTTCTTTAGTTATCAGCACTCTGTGGGTATAAATTGTTATAATTTCACAGGATTTCACATGTATTAAAAAAATGTGCTGCAGAAGACTGAATAGGATCTATTCTTTAATCCAATCATGAACAAAATGGATTTCATTTCAATATTTCCTAGGTACCATAAGATTTTTTCCCAGACTGTTACAAAACACATTCATTTTCAAACAAACATTTGCATGTGGCACTAACCTGCTTGCCATTGTGAGTGACTGAAGACAAAATGGTCCGCAGTGTCTTGAAACCCATAGCAATATCCAGCAGATGAGCAGCGAAGAAGAAGTTGTTGTAGTGCCCAAGGATAGACATAGTCGTGTACCAAGCTAAGTATAAAAATGACTGCAGAGAAAGTGAAAGTGGGAGAATGATAGCAGGTGCTGATGTGAGTTGTTGCACCCAGAATATAGCTTTCTTTTAGTCACTCAAGTTATGAAATAGAGCAATACTATCGTGATCTGATTTGAATCACAGTCTGAATGTAATACCTCTATTTTACATGTTCAAAAAGACTGTCTTACTCTGTCTTTTATAATTTCCGCTGTTCACTTAAGGAGTTTTTTTTTGCTTAGTTATGCTAATGAGACCTCTATCTTTACATATTTAAATGCATTCTTCAGCATACATGTTATTAACATCAAAATCCCCTACCTTAAAACTGTTTTGGTTGAGGGGCTTGTTACACAGTACTTTAAGTTTTAATACTGATTCTGGAGGAGAGAAAATGCATTTTATTACTCTTGAGACACTTCACCCTGTTTCAGTCTTAGACCAGGTCAACCAGGACACGTGGAAAACCTAAGGCATATAATACAGCTTATTCTTTTAACAAGCAGTGAACCTGAAGCCACTTTCATGTGGAAGCTCTTACTGAAGAACAAAGGCTCAGTGTGCTTTTAATGCACAACGCATGTATACATCTTCACTAGATTCAGCTTGGCCTTCGTGTTTGTTTGGGAACTCAAGGGAATGCAAAAAGAGCATCCACACACACACAAAAAAAAGGAATTTTAATGTAAAAGTGTGATCCTTTCAAAGGAGAAGGCAAGAAAGAAAAGAATTAACCAACCATGTCAAACAGATGATTCAAAAATAAAAAAAAAGATAACTGTGGGTAGACGGTGCTTGGTTTTAGAAAAGGCACCTTTGACTGCTGGATTGATTTCTACAAAATTAAATGAATGTACCATTAACTTCCAAAATGCCGACATTGTATTGACGGTGAGGAGGTGCATACTGCCCTTTAGAATCAAAGGGAAAATTATAACATAAATTAAAGCAATTTGCTACAACACAAGACAGAAAAAAACCCTATTTTAAAATGGCTCTGGAATGCCGTATTATTTGCGTATGTTTGTTTAAAATAAAAGTAGATGGTGGAAGATATACAATCACGTTTAGAGGAAATCAAAGCATTTTCTTCTAGGCTAACATACTCACATTATCAGTGAAAACAACTCCAAGTTTCCAAATGTGGTACTTTGTATCAATGGAACTTAACCTAGGAAATAGAAAATTTTTGAAGTGCATCAATGTCAAAATTAAGTATTGAATTCTGTAAGTATAAACCTCAGACTAGGTTCGGCCCTTTGCATTTGTTTGCTGAAGCTGGGATATACAGTAGCTGTTTGTTTCTTGAATTAATTATGTGGGTGCTTGGTTTTTCAGAGAGCATTCATTAACTCTGAGCACCCATACACAGTTTCTAAACCACTGAACCCGGCGGAACAATTTCCGTAGGATCGATGGTGCCGTGTTCCAGACTTACAAAAATTAAAATGTGTGTTAAAAGTAGTGAAATGTGGAACCCAAATAGAATTCAGGAGATAAGTGTTCTGCCTAGTGTTAAATGTTACCAAAATTACCAAGAGAAAAGGCAATGCTTTCTGCAAGTTTCTAAATATTTTATTACCCATTAGATGACATGCGAACAGAAATCCTTCTTCCTGTGTGCCTTGAGTGTCAAGGAAACCAAACTCTTGTAGGAGCCTAAATCATTTGGGACTTGGATACTTTCAAACTCTCATCTTCACTGACAGATTAAGTCAGGAAAACACTCTGAATTTTTTGTAGCTACCTGGCATCTAGATATCTGTTATCAATACTTTTTCTGTCCTTTGGTTTATAAATTAACTCTGTTGTAACACCTAAAGAATTTTTAAATGCTGCATTGATTATTGTTTAAAATAAAAGAGTGCCCAACTGTATCAGTCAGTATCATCTAATGTGATTTTTTTTCTTAAATTTATAACACAAGTATGTTTTAGAACAAAACCCCCCGCTTTTTTATTTTACTTTATACTAGGAAGACTTCTCCGTGTCAAGGAAAACATCACTACGGTTTCAATATAAAATCTGGTTTTATATTTGATGGTGAAGTTATGCCAATACATAATTTGTCTGTGAAGTTCAGAAGTCATACCATGATACAAGAGATGCTTCTTCTGGTTCGCTTTCTTCCACTGGACTAAAATCAAGGGCATTTTTGTCCAAACCCAAAAGTTCTGCTATGCGCTCTGCTCCATATAAGTCTCCGTACTTGTTAATAACCTAAAAATGGAAGAAGAGAAACTTTTGCTCAGAGAAAGACCTCAGTGATATTCACCCTACTTTAAGTCAGTGGTTGTCAGAAATTAAAAAAAAAACCCAAACCACACCCATCCCCCCAAAAAAACCCCAACCAACAACGAAAGTCTTTTACAATTAACACTACTGGAACAGTCAGAACTCCAAGGAAGCCAGGTGGGGGGAGCATAAAAAAGAAAAATAGAAGCATTAAAGGCTATTATCTCAAAGCTTATGTATAATTTGCCATCATTTAAGATGGCATGTTTTTCTTTTTTTAGGGGGATGAGGGGGCTTTGTATCCTAAAGATGACAATGACTGTAAATTGGACCTGTGCGGCTGATTGACAGCACGAAGTTATTTTGAATGCCTGAGTCTAGGAAGGAAACCACAGCCTTCTGTCTTCCTCCCTCCTCCCACCTACGCTGCAGCTGCCTGTTCACCGAGACATTTACCACAACAACGACTTCCACGAAAAGAATTTCAGTTCTCAGTTATTCGTATATTTATGTGTACAGAAGTATATTACACATAGATATCCAAATTAACTGAAGATTATTGCTATGACTAACATAATAGAAAAAGAAAAAGCCTACCTTCCGTTTCACAAATTTGTCCCAGTAATTGTTAGGAAAGGACCTACATAGATAAGGCAAAGATATTTCAAGTTATTTAACTGGTTTGGGGAAATGAAAAAAAAAACCAACAAAAAAGAAAATACCATGTTCCTGATCACTGTGGATTCTGGTACAATTTCAATCACTCACACTGCACTTTCTTTACATGCGGACAACAGCTGTTATTAATCATCATTCACTGCAATACCATCTCTTCCCCCACCCTTTTCTTTTTCATGTCCACAAATAAGGACAGCGGGCTAAATACTATCACCTAATGAGCCTAGCAGCTCAGCAATAGCAGGGGAGTCACGGTATAGCATCATCTCCTAAATAAATACTTTATTGCTCCTAGCCATAAAATCAATGCAGGCTTAGATTTTCAGAGGAAAATAAGAGAGTCTTGTAGCATAAATAATTTTTAAGTTCACTGGATTACATTTCAAATAGAGCCTGAACGCTTGGGAACCAGTGGACAGTTTGCCAACTTAAAATTAAAAGTCAAAAAATATTAAAAATAACCCATAAAATTGCAAAGCTCATTTAGCAGGGGTTAGCGGTAATCTTGTTCTCAGGCGCGTCATATTGTTGTTACTGGATTTGACATCCCAGAACAAGACAAGGTAAAAAACATTTATGATTCTGAAGCCGCAAGAGAGGTGTCAGGCTAAAGCACATTTTGCATCATCTGCCTCTGAGCACCCATGCCCACACTGGTAATTAAAAGAAAAGCTATTGTGTATACAAAAAAAAAAAGTAATAAAGGAATAAATCTTAAATATTGAAGAGGTGTCAAGGTATCTCTTATTGAAAATTCCCTGCTTTTTTTTTTGAAAGAGTAGTGAGCAACCAGTGAGTTTTATCCAGGAGAGATCTTAAAACAGACACTATGAAATACATCAGCTGTGACCTGCAAGAAAAAAAGCTAGTGGCCTCTCTTATCAGTGACATTTCCCTGATCTTGATAATAAAATCTTGATAATAAAATATTGATCTTGATAATAAAAAATATTGTTCTTGAACTGTCTTATGGCTAGCAGTGCCCAGGGATTCCCCATTCGGATGGTCTTGGATCATGGATATTGGATATTATGGCAGTTTGAAGAATGCCAATTAGCAGGAAACACTGCAGAATTTAAGGGTTTTTTTCTCCCCATCTCCTGGACGTAACTTTCAACTGAGCAAATATGCAGGAAGGTAAAAAAGAAAAATAACTTCTTAAACTAAAAGACAGCATTGGTAAAAATAAAGCAAGTGTTAACATCAGAAGAAGGAGGTTCCAGAGCCCTGTTCTGCTGGGACGTGAGGCAAACTTCCTGACTACTATTAAGTGCTCGATTTTTCATTTTTCTGAATTGAAATTCTGATTAAAATTAGTCCAGATGAAGGCAAATGGTTCCAGTGATGGCATATTCTGGTCCAATGCTCTATGTTATATCTTTCCTTGTTTTCTCAGACTTTTAAGCAAAGTACATCGCTAATGCAGGCAGCTTGTGTCCCTCTTTTACCACAGACATCTAGCGGTGCTGCATATATCAGGGTACCTCTTTTGCCTTTTAAATTATTTTTTTCCACTTACAGAAAGCACGTTTCAGTATATACATAGCACTGGGAGCCCCCCAGCAGCGGTTACCAGCAGCCGTTGTCCTGATGGTACAATACCTGCACTAAACCTCACCAGTCAGTTCACATCAGAAGGAAGGATTAGTCTGCTTAAATTAGCCTTCATCTTTTATTCAACTTCAGTAGATAGTGCAACGTGCTGAGAACAGGCTGTACAGCGTGTCATTTAGGATAAGCTGACAATATATCTCATTAATTCATGCTTCTTTTTGCTGAGGATAAACTTACTGGACGTGTAGATATCTTGCTATCAACAGTTAAAGAAATGGGTTGAAAATTAAGCGAGCTCTCCAGTTTCCTAATTACCTTCCATTGTAACTTTAATAATATGTGCTAGCCTGTATTTCTAAATAAAATTAAGGACAATTCTTAAAATTCAGGTGTAGGAAAACAAAGCATTCAAGAATCGCCAATATTTTAGACATTCGAATTTTAATGAAAGTACTAAGGGCATTATTTATATTGTACAAAAATTGAGTAAGCTAAGATAGATATGTTGGCTATTTGGCAGCATATTGTTACTCCAATGCATTTAGTTGATTGTTTTTGCTGCCTGGGTTTTAATCAAATACTTACTTATGCCTGCTCATACTAGCCACAACGACTCTGTGACTCGTAAACACCTTTGTTCTTTCCTAGCTTTCTGTTACTGTCCTTACATTATGACACCATTAGGGAAAGACAGGAATCTGAGCCTTGGTACACTAGTACCAAACACGATCCTAGATGTTTTGAAAGAGTCAGGTCTGAAAAAGAGCCTGTAGACAAGGCATCGTTTCAAGAGAAGGGAGTTGACTTGCTATGTTTGTCTGTGTCACTCCTACAGACTGATGCAGCTTACTGATATTTTTCTTTTTCTTGCCTACACTTGTGTCATTCACTCGCAGAACAGCAGGTGAGTCTCCCAGGCTCAGCGCTTGGCTACTACAGTGTGTGCTAATGCACACAACCTGACAGTAATTCCTGTCAGCCCTACTCAAATTCTGGGATTGCTATTTTACACTAGGTTTACTGCTCTTGTCATATACAAATTTTGTTAGCAAGAAGTGGGAAAGAAAGGCAGGACAATATTGCTATATGATACGAACATGAAATTGAGTCACTGAAAAGGTCAGAAGTTATCTTTTTAAAACGTTCTCAGTAGAGACTAATGCGTGACATGCCCTGGAGAGAGCTTGTGAGGTAAGATGCACAACCCTTGCAAATCCTATAAAAATGAAAAGGAGGTGGAATATACATGTCATGGAAGTATTTGTTAAATAAGCAGAGAACACAGGATTTCACATTAGAATCTACTACTGTAGCATCCAATGTAAGGTAGAAAATGCCTTTCTTTTAGATGAACTAGGTGGCAGGTGGACAGGGAAGGTTCTATATCAGTGGCTTAATGAGCTATAATATTTATAAACAGTTTAAATATAATAACTTAATTTTACATACGGAGTATTTATAACCAGGCGATCCCACTGTCCTTTAATATCATCTTCAGATGGCTGTTCAGTTATGTATAGTCCATCAAATTCCAGCTTTCTAGCTACCTCCTTTTCTCTCTTGAATACAACTAGAGGGACCTATGAAAACGACAGTGTACATCTTTGGCATGTTTTATATATTTGTAGAAACCATTCTATCTATCTACAGTATTAAATACTCTTTATAACACTATACAAGACCAAACATCACAGTAGCACCTCCCACAGGCGGATCAATGCCTAGCCAGTCTCTGAGCAACAGCCACCCTGGAAGTCGAGCCCCGCCCCGCCGAGTTTTATCGCTGAGCATGGCGTTACGTGGTAGGGAATATCCCTTTGGTCCATTCAGGGCAGCTGTCCCAGCTGTGCTCCCTCCCAGCGTACTCACTGGGGGATGCACAGAGTGGGTAAAGCGAAGAGAAAGCCTTCGCACGCTCCAAGCACTGTCCAGCAGTAACCAAAGGTGGGTGCGTTACCAACACCATTTTAAGCACAAATCCAACACACCTATTCTGCTGTGAAGAAAGTTAGCTCCCTCTCTGCCAGACTGAGTACATGAGGAAAACATCTACGTATTGAATAGTGAGAATTTGTAAACAACTAGGTACAAATAGGTATTCCAGTATTAGCTCCAAAAATCACTTTGGGACATAGCCAATGTTCTTCAACAAATAACAGATTAGTAATAAGATTCAGAACTTGCCTTTAAGCAATAGTATCCAATCACACAGACAAAGGAGATGATAGTATGAATAACTGCCAGTGCTCTGAGAGCTGGTGCCATGTAACCTGTACTTTCTTCTAAAACAAAAAACACCATGCCCTCCTCCTCTTCCTCTTCATCAAAAGAGTTCCAGAGATTAGAGTCTTCCTCTACCTCATCAAGTGGCTCTTCTGTCACCTGAAAGAAATTCAAGCACATTGAAAACACACAATAAACTTAAAAGCTTTTCTTTTACTATAATGACACATGGTGTTTGCAAATCCTGATAGTGGGAAGACGGTAGAGCGTTAGCTTGGAACAGCAACGTCCTTCACTTTCAAAGCAGAAGTCTCCACATCATCTCATGCCACTGAAAAGTGAATCTAGAAAAGCAAGTACAGGTATATGACAGTTTACAAATCTCTCCTTTAACAGTGCCATAGCAAAACCAAACCAAACAATGAAAAAGTTATGCAAAAATATTTCCTTGGAAGAACCGAGCAATGACAGGGTTCTCTCATATGACTGAATTTAGGGTCTGTTTTGTAATCTATGTTGTTTCTCACTACTAGGGTCTAGAAAGAACCAAAGTTCTCATGTTATCAACTTGTACGTCGTCCATACATTTTTATTTCATGACTTAATTTAGAGCTTACAAATTAATACAATATTTAATCAGTATTTCGTAAATACCCCAAGCCATAAAGCTGACATACTGCCCTAAATTCTTCCACCAACTTTAAAAACCTGGCCTTTAAAATAAGAGCCCTAAACGCCCTTCTTTTGATAGCTTTATCTGAAAGCTGAGGCGCTGTTTGGCTCCCACTGACCCTTTCCTATCAATGACAGATGGACTTGTACTGATGGGGACAAACTTTTGTCCTCACTGGGCAACACAATGGGCTGTTGGCTGACCCACAAGACCCAAAGGAGAAGAGAGTGGCAAGAAAAGGACTGGCATAGACAAAAGCAGACTTCTGCCTATACCTTTGAAGTCCATCTTCTCTAGCCATATGGGATGGAAAGAGAGAGGCAAGAGAGGAGGAGTCAAACAACCCCAACGGTTGTTATCCTGGAGTGGTGCACATACATTCTACACAGTTTTCAAGAGCCTTTTGGTCCTTTACCTGCCCTGTCTCCAAGACTATAACTGTGTTGTAGGAGTTGCTTTTAAGATATTTGAGGTCAGGATTCAATTACTTCTAGAGTGACTGTTCAGCCAGCTGCTTTTGTCTTCGCTGCGGTTTTTGGTTGTAAACAACAGAACTAGAAAATGTAATATTGGAGAATACAAGATTCATCAACTTATTGCAACTTGCACCCTGCATCTAGAAGGGGAAAATTAAAAAGGTCGGATTTCAGGATAAAGATAAATGAGGACTTTTCTGACAGACTTCAAATCTGTAAGGAAAGTTAAAAACATGAGGCTTCTATGGGTGGGAGTTCTCTTTAGTGAATTATACTGCTTTTCATGGGTAGAGGTTGTGAAGGTTCAGGAGAAAAAGAATTAGTGAAGGCTGCTGAAGATGTTCTACTTTGTATCATTGGCTCATACACCAGAACCTGAAACAACTCATTAGATTCAGGTAAAATCTGAAGAACTAATTAAAAAACAAGATTAAGTTTAAAGTATGGATGTATGACCTTCATCGGTGATATAAAAAAAGAACTGCAATGTACTATGAAAGGGCTTCTCTTGCTTTGTATTTTTTCTGTCTGCTCATACCAAGCACTTAAAGCCCCAGTCTCAGTATAGAAATACCTTCATCACATCAGTCGTTAACAACCATACTGGCAATGATAAAAAAGAAAATGGAGCAAATAAGTATGAAAACTGAATTATACTCACACATGGAAACACAGAATGGGGGAAAAAAATTACATTTGATGTTCATTAGAGATTATGAACTTAATGAATCTGAAAAAAAATTAAATAAAGCAAGCACTCCTCCCAAAATGCCAAACCCCAGGCCTGAAGGGCGTAGAAAAAATTATGAACAAATGCATTATAACTGAAATATATAAAAATTCATCTAGTTAAATTGAGACATTAATGTGATTCTGAAATCATATACAAATTATTTCCCAGTCAAAAATGAATACAGTCAGTAGGGTTCTTTAGAAAAACCAGAAATGTAATCATTGAGAACAATCAGGTGAACTGTAGTCTCTCAGTATCTTTAAAAGAAATGAGACGAAAAAATGCAACAGTTTTGACATTTAAATTTAGTCATATTTCACATTTCTCATGACAAGATTAACAATCCAAACAATAACAGACTTATGTAAGCCAATGGAAAAATGCCTAGAAACACAAGTTTAACTATAAAGGAGGAATGAAATTAATCTGTTCCCATTCAGCCTGAGTAAAATAAAAAGACAATAGGTTTAATATCACAAATTTTAGTTACAAAATTTAAAATTTTATTTTAATTTCTTCATATCTAAATACTTGAGTTTGTGTTTGAAGGGCCTGTGATAATGGTTTTGTTAAACAAGCCTTGAAACCATCATTAAATATTCCTCTGGAAGTAACCCAAGACATTTTAAGAACAACACATCATCTTACCTTGTAAAATAGAAGAATAAAGTTGATGGCAAATGCAACAAATAGAGCAAGGAACCTTAAGTTATAAAAATTTCTTGCCAAGTAGTGCTGAAAGTAAAAAAAAAAATAAAATTAAAGGATCAGAGTTGTGTTGGCCTGTAGCTGATATGAAGATAAGAAAAGTAGGCAGCAAGTTTTCTAAGAAAGTGAATACATAATTCTGTTGCCTTCATACACCAGTTAAAATGAGCAAGGGCATTTCTTGCAGCCTATTTTCCCATTTCATGGTAAGTGGGATTAAAAATAACAGGCTTAAAATTGCAACAGGGAAGACTGAAATAGAATATTAAGGAAAACTTTCTAGAAGGAAGTCTAGAAAAGAAATGCTAGAATACTGGATTAAACCACTTGAGAAGGTTTCAGAGAGTTCATCATTTGATGTTTTTAACAACAAAAAAAATCTTGTAGAAAATAGAATTACAGATTCTAGAAGTTAGATTATGAAAAATAGGGAGCTCCTAACAAGGAGGTCAAGAAGTTAATCTGTCCTGTTAGACCAAGGTAGGAGAAATTACACACACAAACACTTTATTTATCTAACTCTATGAAGTATTACAAAAATCACAAAAGACTGAATACAGCCAGTCGTTTGAAAAGTCATGCCAATGTTCCTTTTATGATGACATTTCTCCCTCCAATAACAAGTGTTCTATATTACATAAATAAAAATTAAATGACTAAAAAGATTTAAGAGAAACTTACAAGCATTTTTGTTTGATAAATTTCCAAAGCTTTGAAGAAGTTAGCCATGACAGCCTCTGGTTTCTCAATTTTTTGTCCATGCCTTCGCTTCTTTTTCTTCATTTTTCCCTCTTCTATCTGCTCAGCTTGTACTTCCTTTGCTTTATCTTGTTTCTCACCATCTTCCACGCTAGAAGAAAGCTTATTTAAACAGAAATACCTAGCCAAACTTCAGTATTGTAAATGCATTAAATCAGAAGCAATTCTAATTCAGAAGGCTTTGAAAGTATAGTTTTGACACTGAGACATAAATGATTGTAAATAAAAGACTTGAGGTAGACAGTAAACTCAGAGTAAAGAAGTGGCCTTAGTTTCAAACGATATGGAAGAACGGAGCTGTTGAGGGAAGATCAAAAGGGTGAAACACCAAAAACCAGGCACAAGTTACTGTGCCAAGGGTGAAGTGGATAACGTTTGCCAAAACCAGTGATGTACGTATGTACTCAAAAACATTAAGTGTTCACGTGTACTTTCTTGAGCCTAGGGCTCATGAAGAGAAATAAAGCTTTTGGGATTTGGTACACAGTATCATAATTGAATCACGGTATCATAAAATGAATTCATTTCAGTCAAGGCAATCACTGGTGTCACAGAGACGAAAGAGTAATAACAAGCAAGTTTGCTTTGGAAGGTCACACACCTTACAAAGTATGTAGAGATGATAATAATGTCTCCTGCACCACTGAACTGCCTTTATGAAAACTGAGTATCAAGACTGTACGTAGTAATAGGGGAATGTAGTTACTAAACTGAAAAAAAATAAAATAATAAATTTCCATTTATGTAAAACAATGCTGAGGCATTGAGGTTCTTGAAAGTTTTAGGCACGCGGATGAAGAAATGGAGTATGTGGTTCACTTTATCACACAACTACTGCAGTAGGAATCATATGATGGGTGTCTAAGAATGTGCTTGTCTTCTACCAAAATATCTAGCGTTAGGGAGGAGCAAGGAATTAAACAGGAATTATGTAAAAATCACTTACTCAGCCTTCTCAGCTTCTGTCTTTCTTTCTGTTTCGGCTTCTTTTGCTATTTCAGATATCTGCAAAAAGTATTTTAACTGTCAAAATGGATCCAAATAAAATTTTGGTGACATTAGTTACTGTTTTCTAAGAAACAAAAGAATTAACACACTATATTTTTATACCACTCTGCACTTCTGAAGTGTTAGATTTTTAAAAATAGACAGCTCAGACTAGATTTGAACAGTGAACACTGCAGGAATTCCTCTGATAGCCTTTTTCAGTATAGTGTTATCAATACTGTAACTAGCCCAGTTCACTGAACAACTTAAAGTAATTATACATGGTTGTCAGACAGATTACGCGACCAGCTGAGGATGAAGGTAACTACATCTGGATCATACCCTAATACAAAAGTCACTCACAAAGACTCAGGGCAGTTACTGATTATGCCTGATTCCAAATACGAAACGAGGAATAATACAGCATTTCAATATTTGTTGAATTTGAATTCAGATCAATGAATTGAACTGAAACAATTGAATTTAATTTGAAACAATTCACTTATTTCAAGCTACCAATGATAGCGTCAAAAATCTGAAATAGATCCGTGATACTACAGAACCCAATTACTCTGTCAAGATCAACTGCTGCAACTGAAAACAGACAAATATTTAAAGAACTTTTAATTACGCAACATTTTCCTCAAACTGTTTACCTTAGGTGGGTTGATGGTTCATTAAACCTTTACTGGCACACCTCACAACCATATAAGTATGTGTTTACAACATTCCCTTGATATAATGAAAAACCATATACAATTTTACAGACGGCTAAGCGCTGCAAAGAAGCTGGGGCCTGGATTTCAAACACCTTTAGGCTCAGTGACGCAAAACCAAAGTAAACTCATTTCAAATGCAGTTTGCGTATCTAAGCTTCACTGGAAATCAGGGAGATGCAGGCTCTGAAGTCCTAGATACACAAAAGCACCTGAAGTGCCTAAATTTGTTACTATTCACTTTTGCAAAAAACTATCTTAACTCTTTACCCTCTTTATTCTGTCAAAGTGCTTAGACGCCAACTCTCTATGGGTGTATTCTACATTCTGGTTAATACATAAACACAGTTATCTAAACTTTTCCCCAACTACTCACCTGGATGTCCCTCTCTTGCACATAAGTAGTGAAAAGATTTTCGAAAGAATTTACTAAATCGATCTTGCCTTGCTTATCTCACCTCTTATCTGTGGAACCTCATCTAGTACATGTGATGGAAGCATGTGTAACTCTTCCACAGTTTCCCCTAAGATCTCAAGCTGGGGGAGGGGTAATTCAGAGGTCACTTGATGATGCCTAGTTCTTCCAAGGGGTAGAGCGGGGAAAGAATGAATAAACCCATATCCTTCCTCTCCATCCCTCTATCATATGCTGTCTCAGTTTTCTCATTTCCAGGCCTACTTAATTCCACACACAAGATTAGTTTCATACCAGGTTTTGATAACTTTTTGACCTTCACTGAAACTTTCTCAGTTCTATCACATTCTTTTTGAAATGGGGGAACCTGGCCTTCAAGAGGCATATATAATTTTGGTTAATGAAGCATAGTAATATTCTGGGGTTTTCCTCTCTCTATTCCTTTCTCAACAATTCAAAATTTCAGTTTGCTTTTTTGATGTGTGTTGACTGACATTTTCATTGAACTGATACTTCTGTACAACTCTATTATATTCCCAAGATTTTATATCCAAGCAGGAAAAATTAGCTCAAAATCCAACATTTTACATGTAAAATTATAACTTCTCTTCCCTTCACCGATATTCATCTGCTACTTTAAGGCAACTTTGCAGTTAGCTCTTGATTTTACTGCTACGAATAACTTAGATTTATCGGCAAACTCTCTCAGCTCACTACTCCTTTTTTTATTTGTGAAGCTGCATGGCTCCGAGCACAGATTCTTGTGGCATTTCGCAGTAAAAACTAAGTCCTAATAATTTTTGTCATACAAAATTCCATAGATTATTTTGCAGTTTCTCTGCTCTACTTAATAGTTATATCCAGCGCTCTAGCTGGATTACTCAAGCCATTCATATACAAAATGTGAACAGCAATTTCTGTAATATAGAACTACTGTAAACATTCTTTTGGTAAGTTTCACTAGATAACGTATAAAAGGTAAAAGCTGGATAAATTGCATAGCTGACTTCACATTAATGACTCGAAGCATCTGCATAAATTACTGAGCATTTTTATCCACAGTTACAAACAAATCTGAAAGAAATGTATAAATCAAAGGAAAACAAAGAAAAATCTAAAATATTTACTCAGACCTGCTAAGATCCTTAAGTTAAAATAGTATTTTTAAATATGTTACATATTTACATGTGTTACATAGGTTTTTAAAAGACTTGTAATTTTGAAGCAGACACATAAAAATGAATTAATAAATAAATAAGAAAAATGAATGGAAAAATACAGATTGATCTAGGCAATAAACTAATCTTGGAGAAAAACATACAAATGAAGATTAAATAATGAACTAAGAAGCTGTACAATGGAGATTTATCTTGAAAATACCTAGAAAGCATACCATAAAGAGGTGGATTAACGATGAGAGGAAAGATATTTTCGAATAACAAGTAGAAGCAGATCTGAAGTGTAGAGTGAAACATAATGCATTCTAAATACGCCAAATGCATTTGGGTTTTGACATTTAGTTCAATCCATTTTTAAACAGAATGGTAAATTATATTTAGCTCAACTGAATGGAACAAAATATATTGTTCATAAAACAGAATAAAGGTAACGAATGATTATACGATAAACATTAAAGTAACAATAAATTCAAGCAAAATTATCTCAAATAATAGGAAAAAATGGTATTTTATTGTATGTGATCAGTTAAGCATGTAGAAGAAAGATGATAATGATAAGGCATTATTATGGAGAAAGTAGATTGCAAAAGTAATTGAAATATACTGCTAAAAAATGGGGTTTGCCAAATAAACGAGACTGTAAACCATTTAAAGCAGAAACTGTGCCTAGAAAGCTGCTAACAATTTTTGTTTTGAATAAGGTCCAAATGAACAATAACAACAATTTACTGCAATGAAATGTAAACACATCGGGCTAAATTTTTCTGCCACGTAAACTCTCATGTTTATTTTTAAAAGAGTACAGGTGATAAAGTATGTTCTCATCAAGAACATTTATTAATCATTTAACTGGCAAATAATTCAGTTACTAATAGGGAATTCTGTAATATATTTGTATTATTATTATTTTCTGCAAAGAAATGCAAAATTTCTTTAACATACCTGTAATCCTTTCTTCTTACGAACAGTGTTTTCTAAAGATGACTGGATATCAGTACCAAGGATTTCTGCAATATCTCCAAGTCCAGCATCATGACCATGTTTTGAGCCACCTTCTTTCTTTGTATGAATGCCAAAAATGTCTGAGATTATGTCAGTTTCTCCCTTTTCACCCTTCACAAACTGCACAAGTTCAGCTCTGATGCCGTGCTCATCGCTCTCAGCTTTTTCTGCTTCCATAACATCATCATGGATTCCAAACTGGGTTGGGTCAGGCATGTCCCCTAATATTTTAGTAACTTTAATGTTTTTGGCTCCTTCAACCAGGCCACCCCCAAATACAGTGCTCCAAAGAATCTGGAAGATTCCCCACACTATCGTAAAGAACAGTTGGAACATCCCTACAAATAGGAACCAGAAAAAGGAGAAAAACACTTTCACCATCTCTTTTACTGTCATCTTTCTAACTTTCCTGTATTGCTTCCTTAGGTTCTTCACAGTGACCATTTTAAAAAAGTTGGCAACATTCTTCTTCACTGCAGTACAGGCCATTGCAAAAGCTGAAGCAGATTCCAGAGACTTCTCCTCTTCATCATCTCCAATATCTACTACATAACAAGGCTCTGCTTCTTCCTCTTCCTCAGGCCTCTCAGATGAATCCGTTTCAGAGATCTGGGATGCTAACTGCATTTCAAAGATCGTGTCTTCACAGAAATTCACAAAGAGTTCCATTTTTTCTTGCTCTCCACCTTCATTTACAACATCAAATATGAACTGCCTTTTGGATTCCTTCACCTGTGGCTTCTCCCACTGCATTCTACTGGATTCACTGATTTCAAAGTAAACTCTTTCTATTTTCTTGGCTCCACCCATTATTTCAATACGGCCAAGGTATGGCTCAAAGTAATTAAGAACACTTTCCGCAGGTTCAAGTAAGCTCTGAAGGCGTGAATCATTAGGCATGTGCTCGGAAAGGTTTGTTAACAATACTGCTACATTAAATCCAATGTCTTTGGCTGGTTCATGGAATCTTTCCACAAAATCGACATAGTTAAACATATCATTTTCATCAGCTTCTGCACAGGACAGCAGGAATTCAATCTCTGACTGTATGTATTGTTTTTGTGCCTCCATTGATTTCTGGAATTCCTTCTTTGAAATGATGCCTTTACCATCTGGGTCATGCTCTTTGAAAGCATCTGAGTTTGTCAGATCTTTTAACTTGAGGAACATGTCAAAGAACTTCAAAATCATTTCTACGTTGCTAGATGATTCTACAAGCGTGTCTACCATTTGTTTTCCAATGGTTCCATTTACAACATTACCTAAACAGTGTGTTAAAGCAGGAAGTTATTTGGCATTGCTACATTTAAAATAAATAAATTTCACATTCATGCTGAGAACAGAACCAAAATGTTCTTAAGTCTTCGTAATTTTTTTTCAACATGCTTTTCTGTAGCAGCCCTCTTTTTCAGGACTGTGTATTCCAGAATAATTGTTAAATAAATATGAAATAGGATTTTTCCTGACGTTACACAAAGGCAATTAAAAACGAGATTAATGTAATTATCATACTTTACATTATGAAGCTGAGATAATCATATTTGACCATAAAGAAAACAGGTCTAACCTTCAAGCAGTGACAAAAGCATCACTACCATATCCTTCAGTAGATCTAGCAGTTCTTTAAGCAATTCAATCTGTGCAGAGTCCTGTTTAAAAAAAAAAAAAAAAAAAAAGAGTACAAAGCTGCTTTTCTGTGTATTTATCCAGAAAACTAAATACCTTTGGAAAAAAACAGTATGCAGGACTTAGCTAAATGTAGTTCACATGATTCAGCAATATTTCATTGTCATTTTATTATGGTTAATACCAGAAATCTTGCACAATATGAGGGTGACTTACTACAGCAGAGGTATTAATACCATAAAGATAAGCTTTAATAAAGCATTAAGGAGTACCAAAGTGCGGAAAAGGGACAGCAGAAACTCACAAAACTGGTTACTCCAGAGATCTGGCAGTGTTCATCTCAGAAAGAATACATCCTTTCTCACTTCACAGGGAATATTTAATGTCAAAATGCATTACCACTCAAACAGAACTAGAACTGTTCAGTTCAACTACAGAACATGGTAAGTCTAATGTGGATTTGTGACTAACAATAAGGACCTGTGCGGGTGCCAGAGCAGGGGCAGAGGCTGCCCAGAGAGGCTGTGGGGTCCCTTCCCTGGAGACATTCACCCCCCGCCTGGACGCGGCCCTGTGCCCCTGCTCTGGGGGTGCCTGCTCACGCAGGGGGTGGGACGGGGTGAGCTCCAGAGGGCCCTGCCAACCCCTGCCGTTCTGTGATTCTGTGACCTAAAAACTGTTAAGTATCCTCAAAATTCTGATATACTTCTGTAGGGTGGGAAGAAATCTCATGAGTAAGCCAGAGGGTAACAGAGACACGGAGTAAGGGTGAGGAACTGACCCTCTGCACTGTTGCATTCAGTGCTTAGTGCCTTGAGTCTATGGCTCCTTATGGCGTCAGCTGGGCTAGAGTTAATTTTCTTCCCTGCAGCTGGCACAGGGCTGTGCTTTGGACTCAGTATGAAAACAATGTTGAGATAACACACCGATGTTTTGTGTTGCTGGGCAGCGCTTGTGCTAGTCAAGGGCTTTTTCAGCTTCCCAGGCTCTGCCGGGGGCACAAGCAGCCGGGAGGGAGGGGGCACAGCCGAGAGAGCAGATCCAAACTGGCCACAGGGATGTTCCCTGTCATGTCACGCCATGCCCAGTGTGTTACTGGAGGGGCTGGCCGGGGGAGGGAGGCAGCGATCGCGGCTCGGGGACGGGCAGCGTCGGTCGGCGGGTGGTGAGCAGCTGTATCATTTGTGTTTCTGGTTTTTTTCCCTTTACGCAGAAGTTGCAAAAGAACACAGAAGCCTGAAACTGTGCGGAGGGGTGGGTCTTGACAATGCCCCACCCAGTGAAATGAACACTGCCTGTTGCTCTCCTGCTCAGTGCCTGTGATAAATTAATGGGACATGTTGACTGCCTGGCACATTCCCTCCCTTCTTGAATCTTTCCCAGCTTTTCCCTTGCCCGACTTAGTTGTAGCATGGGAACCATGCTTTTAGTGGTGCTTCTGCTCTGACAGATCATCAGGTTTTGGCAACAGGGAGGAAGGGACCAAACTGCCACCTTTGTTATTGGAAAGGTTTAACTGAGTTGGAAGCAGACAGTTCGATGTTCCAAAAGGTGAGTACACAGTGATGATTAACGCTAAAAGGAGTGCTATGAAGATGCTAGTCCTGAGATTCAGTCTGGGACCTCTGCATTACAACAGGCCCATGCACAATCAATGGGTATCAGCACACGAACTGCTTTATAGCTTTCAGCACTCACTTGCCTGTAATTTATAAACATATGCAAAAAAGGATTACTTGACTACCGAAAATACCTGTGAAAGCTTCATCTGCATATTGGCAAAGACGTGAAGAAAGCCAACAACTGCATCCCACAGCCTACTGTGAGCCAGACTCTGTTGATTACCTATGCAGGGGCCCTAAAAAAATTAAGAAAAACACTTTTTTATTTATAGCAAATAAAACAAACGCACCCAAACCAACTTGCTTTCCGAAGATTTCTCAGCAAAAAATTAAAAAACAGAAACTTCAGGCTTCCGTGAATGCGAAAGCTTCCCAAGTTCCCTTTGGTATCTAGTGCGTAAATACTGCATCTTATCATGTTAAATATGCAGCCATTCACGTATTTTAGTATTAACTTTATCCTGGGCCAGTGATTTCTCAAAATTGAGAAAAATAAAGCCAAAGGATTTACAAATTTATGACAGGACATGATCAGGCCATGTAATCATAGAACTTCACTGTTAGCACCTTGAGCGAAACATTTTGTTTACCTGGATATATTCTGTAAGGGAATTGAATATTTGTTTGGTGACAGCCAAAGCTTTAGAGAAGTTACGTTGTCCTGAGTCATCAATGACATCCTTTCCTGAATAGTACCAATAGAAGTCACTGATTGATTCCTACAAAAAAACAACGTTATATTTTTAAATTTTAGATTCTGTATGCAGTAGTTACTGCCTGCATTTGTATCAGCAAAAGTTGGATCAGAAGCACATGAAATTTAGTATTTCTGTGTCAGTCTATTTCTCATGACAATAACTTTTTGCATTGTTATCTAACTATGCTTCTTGCAGAGGTGAACAATGAAATAAATTAACAAACATCTGGTTTCACACAGAATTCTGAAAGGTCATCTATTTTAAAAGGAAAGAAGAGATGAAATAAATGAAACCAGAACTCTTTATTTTAGATCCCTGAAGAGAGGGTTTTCCAGTGGATTCCAGTAAAATATGAATTTGTAAAGATGAAGGCAAGGCAAGTATGTTTTACTCCATTTTCCTCTTTTTTTTTCCTCACCTGAAGACGCAAGAGATAGTCAACTGTACTAATAATAATATTCACTGTTGTGGTGTTGCCCATTTGAGTACGTAGGTAATTTTGAAAATCTGAAATTAAAAGGGATTTGTGCTTGGTTAGTCTATAAAGGAATAAAAAAATTACAAGGTTATTTTCATGATTTCATGGAGACACGAAGAACATATTCTATTCAAGTACCTTGTTGGGTACAAAAGCTTATGTGGTGGAAATTGAACTACAGCAGATCATAATGTAAATACAACTGAAAATTGTTATCCACATGACTTGCAACTGGCTTTACTATTAATGAGTGGCATAAAAACTGAAATTACATTAAGACTTAAAAATTCAAATTGAACTCTGCAATTCATATTGTTGGTATGCCAGTTTCCCCTCAGAAAACTAAATGAATCAGAGAAAAAAAAAACATTAGAGTCAGTTCTATTCAACTCTGTTTAAGAACAGATTCATCACACGTTTTCTCCAAAATTAGTTCAGTTCCCTTACCATTGTTATGCCCTTCACAGAGCAGTTGTAAAAATCTGAATAGGTCTCGAGTAAATTCATCATGCTGCAACACTTTTTCACCTTTAAAATATATAAATACAATGATTATGTGACAACTGTTATGATTAAATATGCAGAACACATAATCTTACAGCAACCTTTAAAACTGGAATTCTAATAAAAACAGTATTATAAAAGCATTAAAGCAATTTAAAAGAAACAGACTGGTAATAATGAAAAGAAAAACTGACAGAAAAAGCAAAGCCAAAATATTTAGCACTCCAATGCATCCATGGTTAAAAAATAGAAAAAACAAAGCAACAGGATAGATATCTAATAAGTAAATGGTTAGTCAGAACTAAAATCATGCCTTAAATATGAATGACACTTTTTAAATAAGCATCAAAATATTTATCCAAGCTGAACACACAACCTGCCACAGACCATAAAGCTAAACCTAAAGATATTTGGGAAGATGCAATGAAAGATTTCTCTCTTTATTTGCAACACATTTTTGCAACAATAGCATCAAAAACTGTAAACCCAAACATACCACGCTCACGAACGATGACTGTGGATCAAAGAAAAATAACAAGAACACAGGATAAGAATACTGGAAGTTACAGTGCTTTTCTTAAAAATTATTGCTAAAGATTTTGTAAAGATAAAGTATATTCAGAACTCAAAGCCTAGAATTACTTATAGTAAGTTTATCAACAGAAACCTCAAGCCACAGTGAATAACAGTTCTAGTTAAAGAAGAAAGCACAAATGATGTTTTACGCACTACTGGAATCAATGTCATTCTACTTACGCGTTCCTTCTTCAGTCACCATTCCCAGGCCTTCTGCTTTATTTTGTCTCTCAAACGCATTCAAGTCAAGAACACTTATATTGAAAAAAAAAAGAAAAGAAAAAACCAACCAGGAAATAGTACTGTAGTACACAACGGAAAATATTTTCTTCTAGGAAATCTCTGGAGGCCTTCAACAACTAGTCTTGACCCACTGTGACATGCATTGCCTCGTATTTAGTGTGAATATTAAACAAAAGAGCTTGGGATGAAAATACGGGTCCAGTGTCCATTTCTCAAAAGAAATGAGTCTCAGGTCAGGTCTCACCATTTACCTAACTTTACTTCCAGTAATGTCGTTCATGGTTTCATGTATAAATGAAAAGTAGAAAAGGAACCTGAAATGTTGCTCTTTTATATTGACTTAAACCTGCCTGCCAAAAGGACATTACTGCAGTTATTTCTCAGTCATGCTGTTTTCCACTGTTATCACTGTTATTTCTATTATATTGTTATTGTATATATTATGTTTATGTTATTCAGAAGACATATGGAATATCTGATTCCATATTCAGAAGTTGGATATGGAATCAGAGATTCCATGTCTTCCAAGGTCAAAATACATTGATACCTGAATTTTCTTTTGCTAACTTGGCATAGCCGGGCACGTGGAGTAGCAGATGATGGTTCTTCTCACCAGCCAGTCAGAATACTTTAATTCAAACAGTCCAAATATAATTCTAAATTTTTCCGATTTTTTTTTCAGTTCAACAGCAATGCAGTCACATATTCTACTCACTAGCAACATCATTAATCCCAAAAGAATTTTTTAAAGCATCATTTTCATCCTCTTGTCAGTAGTGAAGTCATTTTATCAAAACCTTTTTTTAGTGAAGTCCTGAACAATACACATATACAGTTGGTGATATCATCACTGCAGGCCCTGTTTGAGCTAGTCCTTGCTAAACTGTTCTACAGAAATGGAAAAGTTACAACATAAATGTCGTTTAATTAGGCTGCAACTACTCCGATAATTTCTGCAGTGCAGGTCACCATTCCTTCCACATTTTTTCCTTGCTTCATACACCCTCTGTTGCTTTAAAAGGCCAAGAAAAGGAGGTTGTCTACTGTAAGAGTAATCAGAAACACCAACTCGTCAGAGATGTGCAGAAACTGAAAGCTCAGTGAAGCTCCAGTGGCCTGTCTCTCCTTCAGTGATGGCTTTTCTCCATCCTTAGAACCAGCCAGAAGAAAACTTGAGGGATCTGGGACCAGTAAAAAAGTCATTACATTTTACCTTTCTGCCTCTCCAAACTAAGCGTTCAAAGGCATACACAGTCTTTGCTTTGTTTTCTCCTTTGGAAGAAAACTCTAAAAGATTAACATACTATTCCTCTGAGTCACAAAAAATTTCCCACAAGAGTTCTATAATCTGTGACTCCTGTAATTTAAATCTAACAGATCCACCTGCACTGAGCAAAAAGCTACTAACCTGAATAAAACTGAAACTCTAATAACACGATTTATGCTTTTACCTGCAGGACTGCATCAAGCCAGAGAGACTCTGAAAAAATCCAGCATCCTTTTTCTCCTTCAGGTAGTCTAGCATTTTCTAGAGGGTATACATTTTGGGGGGAGAAAGAAAATTATATTAAAGTTACATTAATTAACAACTTCCTGAATTATCAATTGAAATGCAAATCACTGGCAAGCAATAATATAATTTTTATTGTACCAAAAATACCCTGATATTTCCTCACTGTTTAGCTTAAAATTAAACGCAATAAAATAGAAACATGACAGAACACTCAAATTCTCAAAATTACTTGCTTCCTTTACACAAACAAGACTCAGTAGTTAGAAAAACATTACCTGTTGAACTATGGTATTCCCACCGTTTAGAATAGCAATACCAAGTTTTAGTGTTTCAACAACCATGGGCCCTGTATGACCTGTCAGAACAAGGGTAGAGTCATTAAAACTTGCAATTATGAACTATTTAATCAGAAAAGGAGCCTAGAAATTTTGCCTGGTATAGTTGTAATTGACGTTTATTTTGTCTCATTGTATACCATACACAAATTGTGGATGATATACATATCCTAGTTATAATGACATAATACACTATATACATGTATAACATTTATAACCTATGATATGTATATCACGTATACTTTTAATAATTCACAGAACATTACCTTTGCTTGCACTGATCATCTGAAGGACCATCTCAGCAGCTCCACGATCGTGTAAGCGAGCTTGCTGATAGAGTGTTCTCTGTTTTTCCATTTCTTTCTCCTGGGTTTGGGAACAGAAAGGAGAACAGACTGCAGACTAGAACTGATTTAGGAAAAAATGGGAAGATGAGAAAGCTGAAGTTGTTGAAGGCCATCTGCCTCTGTAATCCATGGGTTGTTTGATTCCAAAACTTCAGAACACACCATCTTTCTTTTATATTAATAATATAGTAAACCAGCCCAACATGCACTGTGTTATTCTTGCATTTGTTCTAGTGGGAATATATAAAATACTAGTGGACAAATTAAAATACATTAGGCAATGAGAAAGAAATGTTATTTAAAGTCTCACCTCAAATGTCTTTTCTTTTTCTTCTTCTTCTTCTTCTTCTTCTTCCTGACAGCTCTTTATATGTCAGAAACAGAAATCACAAGATTTTCCTTATTATGAAATGTAACACCTACTTTTACTATAGTATTTCTACAAAAATGACCAAAGACATTTATTCAAGCAATAATTAAAGGCATCAAGAAGATTTAAAATCCCTGTAATCATAAATGTTTGTGCTCATCCACACTTAAGTAGCTGATATTCCCTAACATATGAGTACTTCAGGGTATTCATCCAACTACGCATATACCCTGTAACTGCAGGCTATGTGTCTTGTGTCATATCTTTAGTTATATCCATAATATTTCTCTTCACAGTCAAAGTCTCCTTCACGCGTCAGCTGTAATCAGTATCTTGCAAAAATTGATTGTCAACTTATTTTTGACAGACTTCAAATTTTAACTCCAAAATAGTTACCCAAAGAATAAAGATAACTAACAGGTTAAGACTGCTCATGAGTTAATCCTGCACAAAATGAATTGCCAAGTGATATCAACAGGATTGCACCTACTGGAATTTTATAATATTATTTTAATGTAGGAAATTTCTCATTATATATTTAACTCTGAACATCATTGGCTTCCTTAAAAACATAGAAATTACTAGTCTCAAGAAGTCCACATAAGAAACAGAGGGAAAAGGTCTAGAAAAAAATCTAAAATTAATGGGAGGTACGTTAAGTGGAGTGAGGAGTGGAGCTTGAAATGATGTATTTACCTTTGCCATCATGGCAGAATAAGCAATATATAAAGGATCATCTTCTAGTTTGCTGTAAAGAGTAAAAAATATTTAAAATTATTTTATGATGCAGTAATAAAAAGATGTCATGCTCCTACTAATATTTAAATACCTTTTTTATTAAAGTGTATTTTATTAAAGTAGATACATGTCTACTTGAAACGCTATTACACTTGAAAATCGTTTTATAAATGTATTTCTTATCTCAAACCAAGTCTCTGTAGCTTTTTAATTGAACAGCTTAGAGGTATATTTGGACATCCAACTTATGTTGGATAAGTAAGGATCACTAGCTGCTACAAGTGCAGAAAAGTATTATGGAGATATGCGTTAGAATAATTGTGGCTGTCAGACGGCAAGATTATGTTAGTCATGCAGAAAAAGTACATGAAGCACTGGAGTACTCTGCTAATACAAAATACATACTGTAATCAACAGTTTCAATTCAAAACAGACACTGGCACTGAAAGCGATGCTAATCGCCAATGAAACCTTTTCTGACATACTGAGTAAAATGTAATGAATACCAACAACAAGAGCACACATCAATTACCAGCAGAGACCCGCGGAGGGAACTCTGAATGAACCAGCAGTTCCTGCAGACTTCATGTTGTTATGAGAATTCATGCTCAGTTATTTCTGTATTAGGTATTTACCAAGCTTTTGAAATGCCAAAAATAGTCGATATTTGTCTCAATATAAAGGTTATACCGAGTTTAAATACATGAGAACTCTAATGAAACCGAGAGGCAAAAATGTATTCACCATGCGCAATACTGAACAGCAGCTGTGTTAAATCACTTCTGTAATATTATTAGAAATTCAATTACTGCATGCTTTTACTCCATGTGCTTTTCAACAAAGCTCTTTTTACCTTCTCTCTGTGAGAGCACTGCGACTAAAATAGAGGATAATCTGATGAAGTGGATCAGGCTGTTTTTTCTCGGTCTCTTCCTCTTCTTCTTCATCTTTTTTTGGAGGTGTCTGTCTCAAGATTTATATAAGAATATACAAATTAAGCTTCATGAGTAAAAAAAAAATAAGTAATTAAGCTTAGAAAAGGATTTCAGTAGTTTTATTCTGTCCAATTTGTATTAACTTCCAGTACTGATCTTAGTCAGCAGCTTACAGCATGACCTGCAACATTATGTGCCTGTATGACTTGGAAGGAGTTAGAGTATCTGCTTGTTATTCATATTTGATAGTAACATTAGGAGCTTCTCATTTGCAAGCTATTGAGAATGAGACAGCAAAAATCTTAGGGAAGCCTTATTCAGCAGAAATTATGTGTTTCCAGTGGACCAGAACAGAAAGAAAGTCCCAGTTCAATTATCTATCTGGAGAATTATCGGTAAATAGAACTCTCTCTCATAATATCATCAGATACATCCTATTCAGACTACCATTTCCTACAGTACTTCCATATATCACGTTAGGTAACCTTGATTCAACAAATGTAAGGATTGCTCTTATTGTCAACTTCAAACATTTTTTGGCAGTTTGAAATGCATCATAATGAGTGTTGGCAGAAGAGCAGCATATCACCTTCACTTGCTTGTGTTACCGCCCCTTTGTAGGGTTTGCAATTATTGTAGAGTTGTTGTAATTATCGTAATAATTGCAATTACAGAAGTTCAATTTACTTCTCCAGTAAATCTGAAAGAATTGTAATCACGGTTTTGATTAATGGCCTCATTCCTTTCGTTAGACAGAAGGAACAAAGTCAAAGACTGTGACCATATAATTGTCCAGAGTATGAGAAGAATCTATCAGCAGCAATTCTGAAAAATCATACAACCTTCTATACCAACGGGTCTCTAAAAAGCACAACATAACTGTTTTTTCTAACACTGAAGCATCTCCTGATACATATTCATGTGGTCCATGAAGCTATGTATTAATTTTCATGGTGTTTAGACACTATGGAGATTGGTACCTTGGAAGTATTTGAGACTAACTACAGAGAGGGAAGAGAAAAAGCAGTAGGTTGTGAATCAATATTCAGTAACAAAATGCCGATGTTTACCAATCACTTCTATCAAGCACACATGTAAACTCAATTTTTGCTGAATACGGCTGCATATATTTATTTCTCCTTATGATGTATCAACAAGTAAACAGCAAAATTAATTTGTATAAAAGCGGAAAATGTTAAAATTAAATATTATGCATCAACAAAAATTTTAAAAAGGGGGAAGGATCAATTGTGTCAAGCTTTAAAATCCAGTAAATAAAATATAGGAACATAGGAATTACCATAATGACAAAAATAGTCTGACAGTTCATCTAATCCATTTCTCTTCCCAGGAATGAGTATCACATAGTTCATCTGAAGGCATAAGCAACCTTAATGCACTTCGGTGTGCATCACAGGACGAATGCCTTTTTGACCACAGCAGAAAATGACCTTATGCCTCAAAGCATAAGGGTTAATGTTTTATAAGTTTATGCTTATGCATACAGTACACGAAAATTAAATATAGGTTATAATAGATACGTAAAATGTACACTAAAGTGGGCACTGAAAAATATGCCCGATTATGTCAGTACTTACAGCCAAATCCTGAACTAGTTTCTCCTCAAATGAATATTCCTCTGTTTCTATCCAATAGTTCTGATAGCCATGGAGGAAGAGGTTAATAGAACGGTGCCTGGGGGGGTTGTGAAAGTGAGATCAAGAGGGGTAACGGAACATAGTATAACAGCTCAGGTGGTTAATGATTAGTAAAGATACGTATTTGTACAATTTCTGATCCTCTGATTGGTCAGTGAAGCAAAATGCAAAACATAACTAACACTCAGTGGCAAATCTGCATGTACTTTTGAACGTTCCTACTATTTTTTTTTTTATATACACATATGGATACATCTTTGTTTTGAAGGCTTTGGGAGTGCTAAGATGCATTATACATGAAACTGCAGGAGTGGAACCTTAATGCAAGCATGGGAAAAAATACACACTTGAACAGACTGAGAATGAGTGGGTGGGATTTACACCTACAAGATGTAAATCTAGCTTGCCAAATTTAGGACATAGACAGCAGAAGTTGGCCATCAGCACCAAAATAACTATCAAGTGCTCTTCTGTTATCTGCAGACAATCATTCAATCATTGCCTCCTTCCGCACAGAGAAGCCTAACCTCAGCTTTGCTTCTTTTAGTTCCAAATCAGGGCGGTATTGATGTGGCCTCAAAGAAGCTGGATTAGAAATACATAAAACCTGCTCTAGAAAATGACCAATTTTAGAAAATTCTTAGGCATATGAACTATGACTGTACAGTATTCATTAATTTAACTTTCCACAGAAAATACAGCTCATGGCAATAAGACTACACATAATAATGGCCAAACCATTCCATCTTTACATTACATTTGGGGGAAGGTTTTGTTTTCAGGTGCAGTACACAAGGTTAGAAAGGTTGTTCCACACAGCCTTTTCATTTAATTTTATCCTGCACTACTAACAAAAGATATATAAATTGGCTATGTATACGTCTTGTTTAAATACACTGTGCTTATGAATTATTATTTTATAATGGAATAGATATTGGGCCAACCATCTAGGTTCTCCTGCTGACACTGGTGCCATTTTATTATCAAATTTTGAAAACTGACCAATCAGAATCCCCGCTGAAAATTGTACAAATTCATGTTTTATGATAACATCAAATCATGGCTGGGAAGGAATAAGTGTGCGCATAAGGAAGAGGCTCTCCACAAGTTACATTACCGTTAACTTGAGTATAAGCCTGTCATACTGAGTTTTTTCATGTACTTTTTCCAGCCAAACACGTTGAAAGGTGCTCAGGAAGAAATTGCTAATTTTGTGTCTGAAGAAAAGCATATAGGTTTCCATTGAAGAAAGGCACAAGTTAAATTCAATAAAATAGTCAGAGAGAATGTATTTGTAAACTGCGTATGAAAAATTGCCATGTGCAACTTCGCTGTATTTATGTGCATATACAGATGACAGACAATAAGACAATTTTTTTTACAAATTCGTTTCCCTAAAACATCACACACAGATACACACATCTCAGAGAAAACATTTATCACATAAAACACTTTTTGATGTACGTTCATTAAACAAAGAACATGAAGAATCAGTATCTCCTAACTCAACTGATTTTTTTTATCCTTGAAAAATAAAAATATTTTAAAATACAACTGTTTCCTCTGTATCTCCAGGCACTTCTCAGAAAAGGGAGTCCCTGGAACATTTACAGTGGAAGCTAAATTAATTTTTCTATGATTTAACAAGCACCAGCACATCAATAGACATTTCAATTCATGAAATATCTTACTGGAATTCCTAAAAACGAATACATATAAGAATGTATTTTGAAGAAAATTAGATTAAAATATGAGATTAATTTTAAGTTATATTGAAAGCCACCTAAATCTCCAGAAAATTTTCAACAGAAAGAGCTCATTATTCACTGAAGATATTAATCTTTTCTAGGACAAATGAAAGGGTACCACCATAATGTTTGTTTACTGCCCTTTAAATTAATTGATTCTAGCATCAAATTTAGGACTCAATATAAATTAAATAAATCATATAATTTAGAACTCACACTCCCAATATAAACTAAAAGGAGGAAATGTACAAGATAAGGAAAGCTGCATTTGAAACTCTGATTCAAAGGGGTTTACATGGCTCCTAGAATTAATCATACCCCACTTTAAATAATCTCCTTATGGTTCAGAGACGTCTTAACAACACAGTAAATTTAAATGATGGAGATAGTTATAGAAGCATAGTAGTGTGATATCCTTATTTTCTTATGATTTATCTAGAAAAAAAAAGGTCTATGAAGTAGTGAATTTTAAAACTTTGTTCTGCACCTATCGATTGAGCAATATACCTAAAAGTCCCTGCTTACTGCAGGGGGGCTGGACTAGATGACCTTTAAAGGTCCCTGCCAAGCCAAACCGTTCTATGGTTTTATGATCCTAAGTCCAAAGTGGTTTTTCACTCTTGCCTGTTTTGAAGTGCAGACACCACAATTAATTGGCTAAAATAGTTCACTTCTAGCATCTACAAGAAGAAATAACTGGACAGATTTGCCTCAGATTCATAATTAAATTAGGAGTAAATTCCACCACAAAATCTACCATAAAGTTTGAGAAGAACCAACTTCAATCTTTTCAACACAGAAAAATTTCTAATGAAAATTACAGATAATATAAATGTTCAATGAGTATTACACCGTATTTTCTTGAAAATGAAAATATAGATTCATAACCCATTTTGCCCCTCAGCACGTGTTCCATCAACCTCAAAAATAATAAATATAAGGTTTTTTAAAAGGTTGAAATACGATGAACTATTTTTATCATTTGGGTGCTCATAGATATTCCAAATACTTTAAGAATTTATAAATCCAGAATATGGTTGTAAAAAAAAAAGGTCACAAAATGTATACAATTCTTGAAGATGAAATGGTTGAATGGTTGATACCAGCCACTTTGTTCTTATCTTGTACTTAAACCTTTTTATTTCTCTGGTTCTTCAAAGATTGCCTGGTGTTAGTGTGATAACTTAGAGAAGCTATTGTACTCTAGAATTACTGCTTTTTGTAATGGAAGGTTGTGTGCTTTTTACAGTATAACTGGCTTTTCATTTGTCTTGTGTAAACCCAATCTTTTTCCAATATGTTAGTGGCACAGCTACAGACCTTTAGCCAACATTGAGCATGTAGATTGGCTTTAATAAAGGCATTTAAAAATGCCATGCAACTCTTCTGTTAAATACTTTACGAACAATCTTTGAACAAAAATATTAAAGATGAAAGGTGACAAAGTGCAGGAGAAAGTGAGAAGCAAACTTAATTAAGGATATGCTTAGGATATATCTGGATAAAAAGCAGCTCTGTTGAGAAGGAACAGGGTAAAGGAAATGACCCCAATGCCACATGGTCTTAATATTCTGTTTAAAGCAGTAGATGGATCCAGGCACAGGATGCACTTTATCTTGGACTTTGTGGTACCTACATTCAACTGGAGTAAGGAGCAGAGCAACACACAAGTCCAAAATATCGTTCCGCACTGCTCTGCCCCGGCAGCCGCTTGGATGCATACAACATTCTGATGTAGTAGCTAAAGATTGCCTCAGATAAGCTAAAGAGCACGAAGTGTTCATGCAATAGGAGAGGAATAGCCATACAAAGTTTAAAAAGAAGAGAAAAGAATACAAAAAACAGGAAAATAAAAAGAGCAATCAATCAGAGGCAAAAAAGGGACAGAAACAGCAACATCTTAATGATTTTCACAGATAACTTGAGGAACTATACGGACTAACAGCTGACAAAAATAAAGCATTTTGGTTTTGAAGAAGTGTAATTCCTATGGTCTTTTCCCCCTCTGGGCATTTCTCATGAGACAGGTATTTGGCTACTGTGAGGAATTAGCTGATAACTAACCAACTCTTTTGTCTCTTAAACAGAATTACATAGGCCTAACAGTCAATAAAGTTGTAGGTAGACACACAAGCAATACTTGCACTCAGAATTGTGAACAAAAGTTACCAAAAAACCCCCTTTAAGCCATTTACCTTGGCAGGTTGTATAATGGTGCCATTCTGAAACACGCGACGACAGCCCTTTTGCGTTGTTTTGACAGGAGTTTGTGCCAAACAGCTTTCTTTGATCTCAGTGGTTGTTCAACCTATGGGAAAATATCTTCTAGTATATACCATGAAAACTCTTCAACTTTTATCCAAGGTTTCCTTTTTAGCTAGTGGTTAATGTAGTTAGCAAATTTGTAACAACAAATGTTGCAGACACTCCCCATCACATGAAAAAAAATGTTCTTTGGGGACTTTTTTTTGTTGTTTTGTTTTTAAATTAATAAGAAAAAATACTGGGGGCCTTATATATAGTACCTCTCAGTTTATACAGAAAAGCTCAAGATGCCAAGTATCTCATGTGTGGGACTCTCTGCTGAAATTCCAAAATAGTAATTTTGTCTGTTTCTAGCTGCACATTCAGTTGTTCATGTGAACAAATTTCTGTGCTGTATCACTTGTGAATGAAATGGATTAATTTTATGAGGGAAGAGTACAAATGCCTTTTTGTATTTAAATTGTATCATTTGAATGAACAGGCAACCGTTTAAGAACTTGCTACAGCATCCTCAGGTGCAGAAATAGGAGACGAGCTAAACCCAGTATATTAAAAATAAGGGCACATGCAAATGTCTCTTCCTAAAATGACAGAGTTTTCACCTATTAATGGTAATCATTTGTATACTATACTTATTGCAATTGTTCACAAAGTTTTGCAGAGGCAACTGCACCCCTGAAGCTAAACTGAGGCACTTCAACAGATTACATTAAAAACTCTGCATATATACACACCTGTATGTGCCTGTGTGTACACATGCAGACACACAAAAATAATTTTTATCTGGAAACTTCAATAATGACACTCAACTGAAGTTGAAATAATCTCTACAATGAAAAAAACCTCATACTCTTTTAAAACAAACACAGTATAGACATTTAACTTTTTACCTGTTCCAGATGATAGAGCGCTGCCGATATCCTCTGCACACGTTCCACATTTCTCTCAGGGTCAGTAGGTTCATCACTCTTCAAAATGTCTTTATACAGATTTAACTGCCATTTCACAGCTGGATCATCAGACTGAAACCCAACATATTTTGTATGTAAGCTGCTAAATGAATTTGACTACCACCACTATTATTCTTACAGTATAATAACGTTATAGATACTTCATCTGTCCACTTTTAGTCAAAATTAACATCTGCTAGCTGCTCAGAACAATGGCATTAGATTCTGTATACTGCTGGGTAACGGAACTGAATTCTTAGGCAAGGTTCTGGATTTTTATTTCATGAAACCAAATAAAGCACCCTGGGACATCCGGATTCCATTTAACTGCATTAAAAATACGGAAGCACATTTAGTACTGGGATTGAGTTTAACTCCTTACAGGACTTCTGTACTGACAGTGGAAGGCTGGTTTATGGAGCCTATGGAATACAGCTGGAATTTCAGTAGGTGAAGAGTTACATGGTTTGGGTTTTTTTGCAAGACAGAAATAGAGGAAACACACTAGAATTACTTAGTGTGTCCAAATTAAATTTATGTAAGCACAAATTCATAGCAACCAGACAGTCATCTCCCATGACAGACAAACGAGTTAGTCCTGTTTTGTTCAAAGACTGTAGGCAATGATCTAAATTACTTATTTTTACAGAATTATGAGGACTCCATTTCGGTATCACCTTTGACAGTGTATTCAGCATATAAATAGCAGAAACATAAATGTGCTGGTACATCTCAAGGGTTAAGATGACACAAGCTTTTCTTATTTTATCACAGTCACTTTAAAATGCATATATTCTTAGAAATACTATATAATCATTAGAGCAAGTTAAGTTCAAGTAGAGTAGCTGAAATACTATAGTTTTAATTTTATTTTCTTCTTGGATTGAGTTGATTCTTAGTAATTACAGCCTTAGAACTAGAAATAACTAAATTCTTTACACTTGTCCCATTCTATTGGACTTCCTGAAACTTGAAAATACCAGCCAAAGCTATAAATACAGTAATTATTGTCATGAAAAAATTATGAAGAAAAAAGTTAAAATGTCAATTTTTCTAATAGCTTTTCACATTCTTTTTTTGTTTTTTATGTATCATGATAAACAAAGCAATTCTGATTTCTGTGTTTTAAAAGTGCACATCAGCATTTTTAGGACAGACTTTTTTTTTTTTGTTACCTTTTCCTGCAAATGTAAGTTGTTACGTAAATGTTCTTTGACTTCATCATCAGTGTCCCTCTGTAAAAATGTAGAAGTATTTTTCAATTCAGGTTATGATTCATCTCATAAAAACATGTATAACATAGAACAGCTATTATTTTAATATTGAAACTTAACCTCTCTTGTTTTCAAAGTATATAAGGCATGGGACGAAGACTTCAATTTTGACCACAAAACAAGGATTAAACTTTGAAAAGAATTAAAGTTAATTGATATTTCAGTATTTGTTCCAAATGAATATGCATATGTAAAAATTTACATTGTATATAAACGGAAAATGACATGAAAATGATGGCAGCTGTCGTCACTTTTTCTTGTGAAGGCACAATTAGGAGCCTTAAATGCTTACAGTACATTGATTAATTATATTCACTGCTTAGATAGCTATACCTCAGAGGTCAGTTTATAAAATCCTCCTCATTTTGCGTTACAAAACTCTTACAAAGTATACACTTACATGGCTGTATCTAGTCTTAGCCAAAGAAATGAGCTCTTGGTCTCCAGGAGTGCACATATTCAAACCAATAGGAAGCATCTTTTTAAGTGCAGCTACAATCAAGGATGTTTGTATGGAGTACAAATCCCCTCTACGTTTGGATTTCTTTCTCTCTTGATCTTGTCCTCCAGACTATAATTAAAAAAAAATAGAAAAGTAAATGACCGTAATTCTCTGTTCTCACACTTGTCCATCACACTGTTCCCCTAACAGTCCAAGGGAACTATGCTCCTGACGTAGTACGATTGATTTAAAATGCTACATTCGGGGAAGGGTGTACAGTCTTGAACGGGAAATGTAAAGGAATACTTATGGTGTGTGTCAGTGCAGAAATTGCAATAACAGTAATATTTAATAGCAGTGACATACTTTTGTGTGCATTCATACATATGGATCTAACTATATTTTCTGGATCTTACCTCTCAAACCAGAAACAACCCTGAAATTAAAAGTCTCTGGGGACACCATTAGTTCTCAATGTTACAGAGATAAATTCAAGATGTTTACATTTTTTTTTAGAAACTCACATAAAGATAGCTATCCAGGATCTGAATGAAAGAATATTGTCTGATTTGTCTCAGCTGAAAATTACCAGTATCTAAAAGGCTTTGATTCAATGCAATTAAATGCCAATGGATTAGTGCCTTTGGGGAAAGCACTGCCCTTTGGCTTTGGCTAATATAAGTAACTCTGGGATGAAAAATTGTGTCTTTTGCATCTTTGGAGATCATGAGTAATAGGAAAAGGAAAACAAAAGAGACAGAGAAGTAAACAGCACAACAGAATAACACCTGCCCTATCTTCTTGTAAGAGACACTGTACAACAATATTTCACACACAACTTTTCATTTATGAGACAGCGAACCAAAATCTTTAGAACAGACCCATATATTTAATGAACATATGGTAAACAACAACAACAACAACATAAAAATAGCCCAGTTCTGAATTCTGTACCTAGATGAAACTCCTACTACACTGAAGGGGAGTTTTGCCTAAGATAAGATTTCAGGACTAGGCCTCCAGACTTATACAACACTACAAAATAGCAAATGCTTGCATTTAACCCTCCACATCCTTTTCCCTCTGTCAATTAAATTTTACTGACTACTGTTTTTATAATACATTGTGTACTTCCACATAAGGATACAGCAGAATCCACTGCAATTCATTATTTACCAATTATTACCACACTATTATCACAGTAATCACTGGAAGGAAAAAAAAAGCAGCCCTATATATTCTACTCAGTGGCAAATTTTGGCAGATTCTGTCTTCTAGATGATGAATCTCTGTGTATGTAGCTGGTGCTGAGCATTTTGCAGGTCAGAGGGAACACAAAATGGATGTGGCTTCCTTTCTTAAGGAACTAACAATTGCAAAAGAGTACTTTGCCTCAAAGCTTTGCTTTTGGAAGTGCCTTAGAAATAGCAGTGATGTAATGGCTATAATAATGACATTATTTGTACTTTACATCGACAGCAGACAAACAAATCCCACAATGTATCACTGTATTCCAGTGGCGTCACTATGCATCTTCAATAAGGAATAACAAAATATATAATAGATATATTTTTAAAAAAAAGAAAAGGAGAGACTGGTTTGTTTTTCCTCTATCTTTATGCTTGAGGACATTTTACACATCCAATTTTCTTTATTTTCATTTGAGATTAATAATGAGGTATGGACAAGGTAGGTGAACCTTAAAGCCTGAACATTTTTAAAACACGAAAAGAAGATCCATTCTGCCTTTGCCATCAAATTCTGCTCTCTTTGAATTCACAGATCCTCCTGATAAATGTATAAGTAGAGTCACAGACAGAAACCGAAATGACAATCAAATTATGTCTCTTTCAGTTCTAATATGGACCTGCATGAGTAAACACAATATCTTCATTTCATATGTAAAGTGAATTAAATTGGAAATATTTTGCCTAAATAATTAACTGTGGTAAAAGGACCTCTGCAAGAATAATAATATAATCTGGTTGCCTAACAGCACATAATGATTTTACTTGTTTGAGGATTTTAACACACAAATGGATTTTTCTTCAACAAACATACACAGAAAAAGAATTACAGATTCTCCAGGAGATTCATAATGATTAAATAGACAATCAAAAAGAAAAAAGACTTTCTACTGAAAAAAAAGAAACCCACCAGCCAAAGCTGTCGAAGATGATGGAATTACTCTTTTTAGTATTTCCAAGCCTCTTTAAGCCTTCAATTCCCTGAGATAATCACGAGAGCACTCATTAAATCCTACTCTATATACTCGGAGAAGTTTGACAACAGCAAAGCACGAAATCAGGTCTCTCAGTTTAACAAAACTGCTCACTTTTTAACTTATGCCTACAATGTAATTGATTGAACACTCTTCACAGCATCATGTGTGCTTCTCAGCACGCAGGGTGAAGGGAAAGATGGAAGGGGTTTACGCTCCATTTTGCTGTTCATTCTGCTTCACCACTGAAGGTTGGTTTTTCAACCACCATAGGTTGAAAAGTACTCATTTATTATTAGAAATTCATATTTAAAAAAGATACTGTGAACGATGCAAGGGAAGGTGAATTATGGTTCACTGGAGACAAAGCAAGCTTTGAATACATTAAATACCTAAAAGAAACAAGGAATATTCAAAAGTTTTGTCACATCTCACATCTTTACTAAAGATACTTCTAATTTTAGAAAAAGTTAGGATTTAAATCCTATATCTTATTTAAACTTATTGGTTCTAATACAATCTTATATTCATCTCAGGCAGGGTATAGGTTATAGCACGTTTGTCCCATATATTTTTCCTGAATATCATAAGCCAAATACATGTTTCTGACAACTCTACTTAGGCATTGCTTTTACGATGTCTATTTCAATATATTAGCAAAATAAATCAGAACGCAGAAAGACAGCAGAGGCGGAATGTACATCCAAAATAGTTACCAAAGGGAACTTTACTACATTTTCACATTAAGCAACATGTGGGGTTGCCCAAGGGAATTTCAGCTGCTCTGGTCAAATAATGCCACTTTAACTCAGATAAAATTTATAGTAGGTGGAACCTGGGCCTTCACTTTGTGACGCCACTGCTATGATCAATGGAAAAAATGCTTGGAGCCTGATCATCTCTAAATCTAAGACAAAGACACATCATGCACTTCGACCTGTACCTTTACTTGCATGGCCTGTATGAAAGAAAAATAAAGGGAAAAAAACATAAGTAAAAGGATGAAAATATGGTAATTTTGCAAGTTAGTAATAAACCTACTCAGCATTATCAGGACAATAAAAATATTTTAAATTTGTAGCTAAAACAGGCTGTAAGTGTATTATCAAATGAGATCTTACTGAAATAATTTTTATTCAGCTTAATCCTTATTAAATGATTGAGCTTCTGAATTTATCTGTCATTCAGCACTACCAGTTGTTGCTTCAGCACATAAGGAAGTACCTCTGTTAAGTAAGAACATCAATATACTAATTACTGCATATTTTCTCAATATTGTGAGAAGGAGGACGGTGTCTGGAACTCTGGATAGTCCAACAATGAAAAATATTCACATTTTCACCACAAACATATTTTTCTACCTCTTTTCCCCACCAAAATAATATTGAGAAAAAATATGTTTAGAAATGGAAATCAAACTGTCCCTGTGAAGACACAGCATTTCATCTAGAGATGTATTTTCCCATTGCATAGCTCATTACTGTTTTGAAGACAGCCTGAATGAAAACTTGACTTAAACTCGTATCTCTCAGCAGTACCCATTTTGAGAACACTATTATAAACTCAACTATAACTCTCATACATACCCAGGTTTTTTTCCTGTTTATTATGTTAATACTATAAATACACATAAATAAACATGTATTCCATAGTCAACACTGTATTATCATTGTATCACCTAAAGAAGATAACAACAAAACCATGTAGTTACGGTAAAATGGCAAAAAAATTTCCACTGTTACTCAAAAGAATCTTTGACCAGGCATGGGAAAATAGTATAGAAAACTGTTGGTTAAAAACAAACAGGAAAAACCATAAACACAAACAAGCCCCTCCTTCTGTGATAGCTCTAATAGTAACTTTATTTCCTTGTGATACTTGAATTAGCCTCAAAATGTTGAAGCCAAGCTATTTTATATCTTTTTATATCCTACTATATTTATATCACATAGTGAAGAATATCAGATAGAGGTCAAGAAAGACTGAAAACCTAAGCATCACATTGTTAAGCATCTCAGAATCTTCAATACCTTACTCAGACAAATAGCAAATTTATTTGAAGATTTAAATTGCGTGAAATATGTAGATGCTGCACAGACATGGCTCAGCAGATATATACTGAAGGTAAGTAAAGACGTTAATCATATTCCATTTATTAGAGATGATCATAAAAGTAATCCACGCATGATTTACCATAGTATATCTAAAGGAAACGTATTCTATGCAATTGAAATAGTTTCAAAGATCTAAAATTCTTGCAGAAACTACTAACATGAAACCCTCTAATTGCAAATTTGCAAATAATATGTGTTACATATTACAAATGGGCACAAACCATGATGTTGTTCTGTAATAAAAAAATGGATTTTATGACTGCTGCAAACTTCTATATTCAGTCTATCCAAATGCTTTTTAAAAATAGATTAAAAAAAAAATAATAACAAGGGCCAGTCAAATAAAACTTCAGTAGGATATGCAAGTGTTTAGCAACTGAGGTGATATATCCAGCCACACAGCCATTTAGATTCCAAAATGTACATACCAAAATTTGCCCACCTATGTATTACACATTCATTATGTACATGTGAACATATACATTTAGTCATTTATACCAATTAACTGTAAAACACCATAGGACATCATTGCAACTTAATCAAAATGCTATTTTATCAACAAACCTATGAAGGGTTCAAAAATAACAGAACAGTGGCGTTGAATGTGTTTAAATTCTCCATTTCAACACTTCTATCACAAATCTGTTATTTCAATGCAATCTAAGTCACCAGTCTCTCTCAGACTGAAAGTTCTCTAACTTACCATTCCCCTCCGAGCAATCTGCTGCCATTTTTTTAGAAAAGAAAAATTAAAAAACTTGCTCAGCTGTTAATACATGTATTTGATAAAATATTAACAAAGTTAGTATTGTATAATCAAAATACAATGGGAACGTAATCAATTTATTGCTTGCAATGATGAATCATTGGTTACCACTGCTATTAGCTACCAATAAATAACGTAAGCCTAATCCTTCACCCTCTGCACATTTTTTTTCTGCATATGGCATGTAAAGATATAGAACCTTCTCTACATGATATATCACACCTGACACACTGGTACTATCACAGTATCTTGTATCTTAGGAAAAATACTATGTCTCTGTTGTAAGACAGACAGTTGTTTAAAGCAGTCCGAGATCAGCATGGGGCCTTACTCCTTTAAGAGCCACCAAACATTTCTGCCTTGGGCCAACAGTTAATAGCCAATGTTCATATTGACAGTCATCTATACATTCTTACGCCTGATAAACACTGGATACGATTGCTTCCACTAAAAATCATGTGAATGAAGAGGAAAGTGCTAATTATTCTGTTAGCATACTACTTTCTGAGATGAATGTTAATATTAAAGCAAGAAATTATAAAAATAATGTTCCCTAATGTAATGTCCTCTACTGATTATTCTTTGAGGATACAAATATGTACCAAAACTGGTAAGAAACCCTGAAATTCAGTTACTTGTCGAATTTCTTGTTTATTCTAAACTATACAGTCTTAAAGAGAAACTATTCAGATCTAAATGCATGCTTTAATGAACGCAGTGGTTTTAGAGCACTTACGTTATATATTATGAAATGTTATTAATATCCTGCTTAGAAACAATAAAAAAAACCCCAATACAATGCTTCTAAAAGACGCCTCGTGTATTGCATCATGGTATTTAAATAATCATGAAACAAGTGCCTAGCTAAATGATCGGCTATTCTGCAATCACTCCTGCAGATACAGTACCATATTAATAAAACATTCAGTCATGAACAAGACAATCTTATATTTCTTCCTATATTATCAATAATCATGCAGAGTGTCCTTGAATGTAATGATCTGATATTAATATGCTTGCAAAAAACTATATGCATATTAAAAAGGTATAATCTCCCTGTATTTTATACACATATGAAGAAAAGCACATTTACATGTGCACCTACATCCCTGTTATGTATAAATATATTTATACAAGTATTCATACATAATATATCTGTATATGTAAACATACACAACAGGCATTTGAAAATGTGACCTCAAAACCAAACTCTGTCAAATTTGCATCATATAGGTTCTTGATGTTAAACTCCTGTGGTCTTATACAAGTTGAAGCAGTATGAGGGATACCTATTATTAATTTTGTAAAGATTTGTTTTGTCATTCCTGCCATGCCTGAATGGCTAAAATACGACACTAACGGTTTACATCATATTATCCTGTATAGCAATACTACAGTGAGACACAATTTAGATTAAATATGGATGACCTGATTCTAATCTATCATGGGTTTTTTTTTTTAAAAAAAGTACACCTTATTCTTGTCTCCTCAGGCTAATTCTAACGTTTAAATGTTGAAGTTTAGGTACTAAAAGTATGTGTAGTGACTGCCATATGATAAAATACAGAGCTGTGTGTTAGACTCTGTTATCGTGCCATTGATTATCAAATACCCTGGACTGTGCCCACTGCTCATCTCGCTAATGAGGATAATACAAACATTTCAATTCTATCACACAGTTTCAAGGAGCTGCATCTTGAAAACAAGAAAACACATTAGAAATCTCCTTTTCTCCAAATATGGAATTCTCTACGTAGTTTGAATTGCTGCTCAGTGACAGCCATGAACAAATGACGAGCAGAAAATCTGTTAGTTTTGCTTGTAAACAGTCCAATATCAGGGAAACTTCACCAAGTTTCAGAAAATAAAAAAATGTAATAGAAAAGAAGCAAACATTTTTTAAGAGAATTAAGGAAAGTAGCGGCACATTTTATCTGACTCTCTATTGCCTAAAGTTGGACTTACAGCAGCTAGGTTACAGACAATCAAAATATAGTGAAATACAAAACAATAAACCCCACTACTTCTCTGGAACACTTTCAGAACAGGATTACTCCAAACACATTACATATATGAATAAAACAAAGGGCTCTTTGCTACATTTAGCAACACTCGTTTGGAATTAGACTTCAACTGCCTTTAGCTGAGTAAGGCAGTCTTCCTCAGCTAATGTCAAAGTGGCATTTTTTTACCTTGACAACATGCATTTTCTTTATTATACAGGTAACAAATGTACTTTCCAGCCATCATGTTGGCATCTTATCGTATTGAAAATGAGCAAAAAAGAAATGAGTGTGATCATTAATAAGAAACAAGAAAAAACAGTGTGCATGTGGCAGGCTATATGTATGCATAAAGATGTACATGCGAAGACAGCATTCCTCCATCAAAGCTGATGGACAATGCTGACGGACATTCACAAGAAGAAGATCAGGCAACCAGTGTTTCTTCACTTGCCTTTATAAAATAGTCTAACTTTTTTTCCTGAAAGATCAACGAGCCATATTATATGTCACAACCCACCTTCTCTTATATGTGTAATTTTTTCAAATCAAGACCTTTATTTTAATCTTGTGTCTTTCACTACTTAGCAGACATTTAATAAGTATCTCTGAGGTACATAGCCTATATTTTCCATAGTAGTTGTCATGCCTATCATCAAGAAGCAGAACTATATTTTGTGTGTTCTACCAGCACAGCAGCTGCAATCTGAGTAGATTTTCAGAGCTTTCTTACAAAATACTAAACCCATGCTGAAGATTTAACTAATCCAAAAATTTTTATTAACTTACTTTAGACATCTTGCTCTTGGTGTCTCCTGTTAAAAACGCCAAATTGTTGATTTCATTCTGAATCACAAAATTTTGTTCTTCTCTTTTGAAATTCTAAAAATGGGGGGGGAAAAAATCACCAGAAGTTTAATTCATCTGCATGTACCACATCTGTATTTAAAGATAGAATGAAATGGAAGAAAAAGTATACACTTTCTTACATGTGATTTACACCACAGGATAAAAACTTCAGCTACCATTCGAAAGAGTTCATCAGAATCTGCATCTGGTTTCTTTAGCCAATTGGCTCTAATTACAAAAACAAGAGAAATTTAAAATAAGACATTTAAAATAAGACAACCGAATATAACAATCTCTAATAGATCAGGTTACATTGATATAGTTAATCTTGGAATTTAATGAGAATCACTTCCATTTTCCATGACCGTGGTTAGAGAGACCATGGCGCTTTAACTTGTCTCCAACAAAACTCCCAACTCTTGACTACTTATTTCTGCCTGCTCCTCCCCCCCAATGGTGCAAACATGGTTTTGTGCCTCTTCCGTGAACCAGACTAGAAAACAGACCTGGCTGAAAAGCAAAACTCTTTCTCTGAGTCTTTCTCTATTTCTTTTTTTTTTTCCCCAAATAAAACTTTGTAATCAAAACTTGGTGTTAATGCGAAAGAAAACACTATAATGGAGAGAGGAGAAAGAGTACAAGGGAATGAATGAGTGGGTAAAGCTGTAAGAACTGCTTCATTTGTAATCCAGGAACTAACAGAACTTCAGTCTGGCTCTGTCTGCACAAGGATGCTTAGAAAACTTGGGCAAATGAACTAACAGATGCAGCCCTCTTAAATATCTCTAAATTAAAATGCACTAATATGACCATACATAAAGCGGGCACCTGACAGCAGACATGGAAGGAATTATTACATTATAACTTATGTTCATTAACTCTGTCTTTCTAGTTGGATTTCTCCACAGCCCAATTAAATCTGTGCTTTTTAAAAATTTGAAGTGTTTCCTTGCCAACGTCTGACATAGTAAAGCCTTGAGTTCATGCAGAAAAGCAAATAATTCTCAGTGTAAACTGGTTCACAGCATAAATGATCGTGCACTCAATGAAAACGCTCCTAACTAGCCCAATGTGTACTGACACCTAAAAAATATAAGTGGACAATGATTGCGCAGAAGAACAATGTTGTTAAGGACAAGATTAAGATAACGTAAATACTGAGATACTATAGATACTTCAGATACTCTTCTGAAGAGCATCTCGGGGTCATGTTCTGAGACAAAGGAAAGGGAAAGCATAGGCACAGAATAATCCATAATCCTTCAGTAAATGGTCGAGGAGAAAAACTTCTGGCAATTCCCAAGGCAATACAATGTTGTGCAAACACTTTTTATTTCTGTCTTAAAAAAACAACACAAAAGATTAACATCTTTGTGGTATTATCTACAAGCAGAATGATTTAACTGAGGCAAAACAGTTTTTCACCCCTTCATTAATATTTAAGGGTTTTAGCCATTTTTTAATTTTTGAAGGGCATATCCATTTGTAATGTCATTGGGCTGCCGTGGCCTAGATAACAAGTCTGGTCAAGGTATGCATTCTCAGTGGTAACAGTGCAGTTACAATACAACCAAATAAGCCAAGTGCGTGTGAGAAAAAGGTGTGAATTCAAGGTTCATCATTCTATAAGTTAAGAATCTTAAAATACTCAGGACCTGATTCTCAGCCTAACATTACATGCATTGTATTCTTTCTGATTATCTCATCATGGACTCCAGTACAGGAACTAATAAATATGAGTTTAATTATTAGTTTTTATTTACCTGTTGTTGTCTACATAACGTATCAACATTGGATAGAAGGCATAAAGGTCTCTACAAAGAACAGCAAACTCATCAAGAATGAGTAGCTCAGCCTCTTGGGTGTCAGTTTTACTATCTGCTCTCAGTTGCTCCTCTTCCATCACGATCTTTATAGCTTTCTTCTTCAATTTCTCCAGCGTTGGAATAAAGTGAGTTTTGAGCAGATCAGGCCTGGCTTTGCTGATGATGGGTTGAGCATAAACTATACATAAAAAATATAGATAATCTTATGATTAATGCACAAATGATGTTTTTCATCATATTAATATGAACTCTGCAGTTCTAGAAAACATAAAGGTCATAGTGCTTCACATATTTCTGGAGCATCATAAAATTATTAATAAAACTATGAATATAGCTTTGTAACAACTGTGTGTATTGGGAGATAAAAAGCTAGTTTCTGGGAATTCGGATTGTAAGTATTTCAGTCTTATGTCGATTAAACTGCCATGGTTTTGGCAGGTCACGTGTCTCTAGCTTAGAACATAAACAAAGCAGGGATTGAGATACAAAGTCCACACAAAAATACTGTTGGGGTTTTTTTTTGTGTGTGGCTTTTTTGCTTGTTGTTTTAGTTTTTTCTTAATATATGCAATGTCAGAAAATAGTGAGAAGACAGTGTTCTGGAAGAATTCCTTTACCTCTTTTGCCTTGGGCAAGCTAAAATGCAGAGAATGAATGACTAATTCAAGATCATAGATCTGTTCTGTACAAGCATTAGTCATAAAATGCAGACCACCTGAGTCACAAATCCTTGCAAGAACCACAATAGCCCATTATCTCCTTATGTAGACAGGCAGCCACTACAAAACTGCAAGCGGTGGTCTCTACAATTAAGCAACAAACTTCTTCCTAAATTCTAATGGAATCATTATTATTATTAAAGACCTTCCAGTATTTAAAATAATACTGAAAACCCAGTACCAACAGGACGTTAAAATTTAGTGGGAAATTATTACCTTTACATAGATATTCTTGAACCACCTTATTGCATATTATGCTCTTACACTGTTTAAGATGAATGAAAATATTTGTACGCAGTAAATTTCTCCAGCTAGCCAGCTACCAGGTGTCACAGAACATCTTGCGAGACCTTTCTGCTCATGTAATATCTGGCAGTTACTCAGGCAAAGCAACTAACTCTGAACTTGGGTTATTCCTGGGATTATGTCATCATATACAGTTTCTTTCCCTTTCGTCCTAATATTTCATGAACAGAATTCAGAGGCCTTATACCCTCTACTGCAATACTCAGCTCTTAGGTGTCTTGAAAATCAATGGATTTTACAAATCTAAGTGAAATGCTAAGGCTCTTATACAGTACATAGAGAAGGTAAGATTTTCAAAATCCATTATGTCGTATAGACCACTCTCTGCTTACAGTGATGCTACAATGCATGCATAAAAATAATAATTAAAAATTTCTTAAAATTTAAAATTCCCTTATTGTGACTCCTGTTTATCTTTCTTTCCTGCTGTTTTTAATTATAATTTATTATTATTGTATCACTAGGTAAGATGGTGAAGTGTAGCAAAGTAATTAAATATTGTTAGGCACAACTACTCTTTAAAAATATTTACAGTACCTGCAATTCTTTTCATCCAAGATGCTTCATCTATTCCCAGATTGTTGTTAATGATTTTCAGAATGTTTCCAAGAATGATGCTCAGATGCTCAGATGTTACCATTGTACAGCAAGGCCCAGCACTTCGAGGAACACTCTCAGACCCTCTTTCCCACCAGTAGGATAAATAGTTGCATAGCATGGGTAAGATAACTTCAATGACATGAGGCATTTCAGTATACCTTGCTCCAGACTCTGCTAAATCATTAATTTCCTTTATTAGCCCATCCAACTGAGGGATCTCTGGACACATCTCTTCTACTGTATCAGGCATACCTAAAACTGCAAGTAAGGGTAGAAAAGCAAAAGATTAATTAACAAAATAAAAGAGAACATCTACGTTCATCTATGTTTAAACCCTAAATACAAATTATACTGTCACTCAGGGTTTTTTTTCTGTCACCATCTTGGGCAGATGTAACTGTAGTAAGACTTTGGGATACACATGGGTCTCTCAACTCATAATTTATATCTTTCTGATGATGTGCCTATAGCACTGATGTAGACAGTAGCTGCCATAAAGCTATGGCTTTACCATAAGGTGTCCTGCAATTACCTGGTGAGCAGCCCAGCTATGTAAAAGTGCAGAACTGACAACTTTTATCAATATTGGATAAACTCTGGCCATTGTTTCCATCATCATTTACAACTTCCACATCAGTTTGCAAAAAGATTAAATCCACCTCAGGGAAAAGGAAAGAAACAGCTCAAAATTATGGGTGAGATTAAAATTAAACTGTACTTAGTTCACCAACTCGGCACAACTATCTCCCAACAAAAATGCCAGGCAGGAATTCCAGTTGTCAGGTAGCTTGCATTAGAAACCGAAGGGTGCTTATTCAGCAATTAACAACCCATCATAATCTAATGCCAGTCACTCTAGCAAAATTCTTCTTCCACCAGTGCTTCTTCTATAAAGTAGAACTGACAGGAAGGAAAGGCTAGCACAAGATTTTTCATAACTGCTTTTATATGGAAAAAACTTATGAAGAATAAGGAATCAATCTGCCTACTTTTTGTTGTTGTTGTTTAAAAGAACAATGATTCTGGCAGGTCATGATTCTTACACAGATCGATGAGGAAAATACTGATATACTTTAAGATATGAGAGTCCATCAAGAGTAAGTCAGGAGAGAAGAAAATCTATGTAGAAAGACTCATGCTCCTTTGAATATAGTTTCATGGAATTAAAGTCATATTCTGCCAGGAGTTCCCTATACCAAACTGCACTGGAGTACTGGTAAGACAACAAAAATACAGATAATTTTCCTGTTCACATAAATAAGATGCTACACCTCCTGCATGTTGCTAGTAAGAACACAACTGTAGTATTTGCTAGAACTTTTTGTAATGTAGATATGTTCTTCAACTAAGCTTCAAATATTACAGTATGCAGCTTCAGAAAAGAATTCAAACACCATGTTCAGAAAAATATCCAAACATGCTAGGAGAAAGGGAACAATGTTAACACAGTCTCAACAAAGCAAAGCAAGGCTAAAAAGACAAGTAATGAATGAGCAAGTAATGAATGAGCAACAGTAGCAGTTCTCTGCTGAGGCATATATTTGGGTTTTTTTCATTATTACAATTTTTTTTTCTATTACTATTAGTTGGAGGGGAGCAAACACTTCTTTTGTGTGTGTGTGAGGAATAGTACTTACTCGCTCGTTCTCTGGCACTTTTTGTGTTGAAGACAGACAATGGGTTGTAATGGTTGAGAGAAGGTTCGAGGAATGCTACTGGAATGGCTGCTGCAAGAGATGCTAAGCACTCACCAAGTGCGGGACGCTGCCTGTATATGACAGACACTAAAAGTTACCTGAGAGGAAAAGTCTTTCACTAGGCTTTCAATGTCTAGCATGCATTATAAAGCAGCATTAAAATGTATTGCTGATTTAGTTTATCTTTTTAATGTACTAGGAATTATTTGACAGTTTTGAAAAGTTTTATTTCTCACATGAACAAAATTACTGGAAATTACAGCGGTATAAGAAACACAGTTTTCTAAAAAAAACCAACCTCCACCAAGTATTGCATATTAAAGGTAAACTGCTCCGCAGTGCAACTGTGCAACTACAAACTACAGAAAACATGTCTGGAATACGCATAAAGAATAGATTAGTAACTGCATATTCTTATCATACCTTCAGTTTGCTTAAACAAGGAGCAAATGCATATAATCAATAGCAATCTGTTTTGAGTCATACCCTTTTTCAAGATTTCACTTCTTTTCTGTGTGTGCAAATATATATATTTTTTCCTTTGCTTCACACATTATATCATTTACATAGTGAAACGATGAGAAACACTACCACTGCTTATTGCAGCCTGATTTCATGACTTTATGGCAATCTGTGTGGCATGTTCTGAAAGGGGCAATTCCGCATTCCCTCCCACAACTTTCCCATGTTACCACTTGTCTGTTCTGTGCTAGCACTGAAACTCAGATCGCATCTTAATAAGCTGGATGAAGGAATCGGTCCAGCTAGAAATAAACCTCACCATAAACACAAAACTATTCAAATCCACCAACAGCAACAAAACATACTCATCATCAGGCTGCATAAACACTATTTACTGGGAAAAAAAGAGAGGGGTGGAAATATACAGACGAAGGTGCAAGAAATGCTGAGACTGTCCTTTTCAGCATAAGACCAGACTCACATTGGCTTAAAACTAAAGCTAACGTACTCTTTTGAAGTGCTGAAGCACTGCTGATACAAGATGCGTTACAGATTTCGTTACGCGTGACATACAGATCAGATAAAGATAGCGCACGCCTTTCATCCTTTGAAGCTACATGTTTTTTTAAGAATAGACATGGACCTGCTGGAGCGGGTCCAGAGAACAGCCAGAAAAATTATCAGAGGGATGGAACACCTTTCCTATGAATACAGGCTGAGAGAGTTGGGGTTGTTCAGCCTGGAGAAGAGGAGGCTGCAGGGAGACCTTATTGTGACACTTCAGTACTAAAAAGGGGGACTATAGGAAAGATGGGGCAATCTCTTTTGCAAGGCCTGTTGTGACAGGACATGGGGTAATGGTTTTAAACTGAAGGAGGGTAGATTTGGACTAGATATAAGGAAGACATTTTTACCGCGAGGGTGGAGATACCCTGGCCCAGGTTGCCCAGAGAGGTGGGAGGTGCCCCATCCCTGGAAACATTCAAGGCCAGGTTGGACGGGGCTCTGAGCAACGTGATCTGGTTGGGGATGTCCCCGCTCACTGCAGGGGGGTTGGACTCGATGACCTTTAAAGGTCGCTTCCAACCCAAACTATTCCATGATTCTATGATTGTTTAACTTCCAGGAATAATAAAAATCTGTTTAAGATTGCTTCAGGTTAGCAAAACCTTCCTCATGTTAGGACCTAAAGTCAAAGATCATGACCCATCTACTACCTCATCTTCAACTGCCTGTGTCAATTTTTATTTCACACCCATGCTGGGCTGTTAAGAGGTATGCAACTATATACCCTCCAACTTCTTTTGTTGCAAAAGAAACAAAAGAAATTGGCAAAAGCAATGGCCTTACAGATTGGAAAAGCATTATAAAAAAGGGGTTTTGTTCACTTGGGTTTTTAATGTAACATGATTCACATAATATTACTCTATTTCAAGGGTGAATGCTCATTTGTTCTCTGTACAGAACTACTACAGTTTACTGTTGGTTTACTGCCATCAAAGAAATGGAAAATGCAGAAATCAATTACCACAAAATCATAAAGGACCTATGTGCTCCACCTATATATCTATGTCATCTTCCTTATCTTCTGACCATCCATATAGTGTACATTTTCCAACAGAATACATGATGCATTAGTAAGAGAGCAACCACAGAACATTTAATTAAAAAATAATATTTTGATAGAATTCCTACTATATTTTAAAGCACAGCCATGTTCTCTTCCAATTTAAATTGCAATGAAAGATGCAATATTTTATATATATATATATATGTTTCATAAATTTTCTGGAAAAGGAAACTTTATTATGTCTTTGCCTTTTGTTAGATCAGGAAGGAAAAGCTCGGTGTGTGTATATACTTACGTACACAAACACACTAAAAAGTAATTTGAGAAGACTAACATCAAGTGCACAGAGGCTATTTAATTACATGCACGGATAATGTCATAATGCATACCCATCTTTCTATATGAAAGGAGGATATAAAAAAGCCAAAAGAGGAGGTGAACAATTATACAACAAGGCTAAGAAAATTACTCTAAGTACAGAGATATTTTCTGTCATATTGTGTCCTAAGTATGAGAAACCAAGGGAAAGCATATAATTTTGCAGGACGGAAATTAGAAAAGATAAAAAGAATTTCAGAGCACGTAGTCACTGACATAAAAAGCAAGTAATGTATAATAAATCACTCACGGTACTGAGTGGTTCAACAGAATTAATGGAGTAAAAGATGCTTGAAGAAAAGCCACATTAACCCATTGGACAAAACATGTCAGGAAGACCGCTGACTGGAAACATTTGCTCCAGACAATGAGGAAGTACTGTCAGAGGTGGACGCGCGAGTCTTGGAGGAAGTGGAAAGCACTTGATAAGTAATCAAATCTATATAGACTTTGAAAAACCGAAGCAAGATGAAACACCACCAACGGATGGTAGTCTTGAAGAAGCATTTCCTATTAGACCATTTTTATAATGGACTTTCCTGCGTATTTGGCAGTCTTCATTTTGAGAAGACTCTAATAGGTCAGACAGAAGTCTTAAACTGAACAATACGGATATGTACGTATGACTGAATACAGCAGTTAATTTTGTCATATTTAACCACATACATTAAAAAAAAGTGGTATAATTTCTTAACTTACACAGAAGTTTATATTTCTCATTATTGATACAGATATTTCATCATTTGTGCTAAGAATCCTTTGGAAATAAGTTTCTATAAACCGATGAGTCAAAAACCAGGACACCATAAAGGGACATAGAACTTTTGGGTACTGGGTATGAAAAGAGAGTTTTCAACCCCAAATTTAGGACCAAAATTTCTGATGCAGGGAATGAAAAGAAATGCCTACCTGGGTATAGAATTCATGGTCAGAATGCCAATAGCAATAATACTACACTTGCCAGTAGAGCGTTGGGGCTCGAAGTAGTCAAGAACTACTGCGTTTTGCACCTAGTCCTCCACATTTATGAACCACAGAGACATTTAGAGAAGAAAGGTCCACAGAGAAATCAGAAACATCTCCAATATCCTAAACAAGCTGAACACTCTTTGTAGAGAGGATAAACCCCTTGACAATGGAAGTGTTTCACAACAAGGAAGCAGCAGCAATCCCACTTAGTATTAGTCCTGAGCCCCAACAGCCAGGAGTCTTGTGGAATCAGCTGAACTATTTCAGCCACGAAAAGTGATATTCACCTAGGAAAGAGTAGACTATGACTCATCCTGAAATGGAAGGTAAAACCTCTTAATGTCCTGCCAAAATTCACCACAAGAAAAACTGCACCTTGGTCCTAAATCTTAGCCTTGTTTAACCTGAATAATTGTTCAAGTTTGCTGAATCATTCACTTCCAAGTTTTGCTGAAATACTGAGCAGTGTGTTTGAAATCCTGCCTCCCACCTAGACACTGATGTCTGCCTACAGCCTTAATTTAAGAGCCTGAGTGAGTCTAGTGAAAACCATACTAAATGAAATCCACAGCTGGAAACCTCTCACACAGCCTTAGGAATCTAATTCATTTCCTCAGATATATCCGATCTGATCACTCCTCCCTTTTAAGAAGACAACTGCAGTAGGAAAAGGTGATGCTGCTTATATCAATGTTTAACGTAACTGTCCAGTGCTTATAGCTCTTGCCAATCAAGTGGAGGCCTGTGCTGTGAGCGCTTCTCATCAAAAGGCAGCTCGAACACAATCACCTTTTTTTCCTGTGAGAAGACCCTCACTGCTAGTTAGAGCAGGGCTCAGGCACTTCCTATTTTGCCCATCAGATATGTGTCAAAGAGTTTTTAACATTTTCAAGCCCAGAAAGAGAATAAAGAAAGAGGATAGCTTTGTAATTTAGTGATGGACGTATAATTGACTGGACGTGGACACACACGCAGGCAGAGTGGGAGGAAAGAGACAGTTTGTCCACCAGACTGCTCTTGCGTTTTGCATGGAAGAATTTACTGAACAAACTCTCGCAGGAGGGAAGTGGAGGCCACCATTCCTCATACTAGGCAAAGCCTCTCCTAACCAGGCTAGACAGTTGTATTTCCTCCAGATTAGTCTCTCTCTTAAGCCTTGTGGATCTTAAACTTTTCATTATAATAAAGATCATGAAAAGTGCCTAACCTAAAGCCTTCAGAAGCATAAGGAAGGGTTATGATTACCTTGGCCCCTGTCTTGTGGCAGACAGACCAACAATCAGGGTTCTCTTTTCTGAAGCAGCAGATATGGATTTGAGCCTCTTTTAATGCAAGAGGTTCTAAAATCCAGGGCTCGGAACATATCATAGGACCCAGATGCTTAAAGGAATTGTAGACCCACTCTTTTTAAAATGCAGGTAACTGGTAAGGTGGTTTCCTTTGTAGAGTTAAAGGCTGTCAGAATGTTTTCCATAAGCTTAGGATTTTATGCTCAGGACAACTATTTTGAGAACTCTGTATAGACTTAGGTGTCAGACAGACGCAGCCTACTTAGTACTCAGCCTACTTACCACAGTAACATGCAGTAGCCAAACTTCGGTAACCTTAATGGCAACTCATGGAAAAATTTGGCTTTCTGTATGGGACAAATAATCTCCCTGCAGATCCACTACCATATGCAGGACGAGTTGTTTGCTTTTATTTAGTTTTGGGTTGGTGGTTGTTTTTTTGTTTTGTTTGTTTGGAATTGAACTCTAAGGCAACCACACTGCAGTTAAAGTGTATTTTAAACATGCTCATGCTGTTTCAGACACACCTTTCATTCAAACTGCTTTATTACCTAAACAACACACTCCTAAAGAGAAAATTTTACATGCTGAGTTTTTCACTCAATACCTTTCAACATAGATGTTCTTCCCAGTCCCAAGGGAATAGAGGCTACAAAGAATTCTGTAACATGAAACTTGTACATCACCCACTAGAGGAAAATAAGAATTAGATTATCAGTATTTATTCAGCTAGAGACTACTTTCCAAATATTAAACACTTGTTTTACACAGTCTGATAAATGGTGTCTTAAACTTTTAGCATAGAGATCAGTGAACATTCTAGGCTGTCAATATTCCACATGTGTTGTTTATCTTTAATCTCTCTGATACCTGGTCTGTCATCTACATTCACTCCGAAACCTAACAGATCATCACATATTCCAACAGGCCAGCGGATACTTGCTAATACGATCCTGCAGCTTATCACATTTGCAGAGTACAATTTTAAGATAAAGCACATCAGTCTGTGTGTCTAACCTCTAGGAATATGATCTAAAGGCTGCCCACCTTTTAAAAGAAAGTCTTTTCATGGCTATCAATCTTTTGATTATCTTCTGCTTTGGAACTGTGATCACCCAAATATATACAAAATTTTGGAAGAGCATATTGCTGAATCTCAAGGAGGCATTTCAGTAATTTTAAGCTAAATGATGCTAAAAATAAGGAAAATTTAAATTAATAGAACTAAAGTTCTAACATAAGTTTCAAACATAAGAAAAAAACCTACAAGAAATTAATAATGAGTTCTCTCCTTTAATTTAATGAAATAAAAATCGGTAACAAAAATAAGCATAATTTAATTTTCTGTAGGAAACAGGTCTCATCCATACAGTTAGTAAGAGCACTTAAGCAGCAATTTTAATTTCTCTCTCTTGATGTTTGGAAGACTTTTGTACATAAATTAGCATGAAACTTACTGAGTATTATCTTCACACATGCCATAGGAATAAGGTACTATGCAGCTAATTTCAAATTTAATGCTGGAAATGTGTGTGTTACTGAAATGTCATCCTTTGAATCCATGCGATCATTACTAAAAAGCATTTGTATTATTATAACACAATAAACTTCAAAAATAAAATAGAAGACTTACAAAGTAAATCAATTCCAAACTGATATTGGGAAATATGTTCAAAAATTGATGTCAAGATCGGTAACAACGCTACCGTAGTATAATTGATATTCTGTGAAACACCCTTGATTTGTGTTCGTGAATGGGTAAATTTTCCAAGTTTAAGATTTTCTGAAGTTTTTTCCAGGTCCTCTGCTGCATTTTCAAAAAAGGCACGCAGTCCAGCTTTAACAAGTTCAGATCCTGATTTCATAACAGTTCTGAAAAATAATAAGGGAAAAATATTAACTTTGGGTTGCTCATTAGTAGTTGGATCGATATAGATGTCCATGTTAGCTACATTCGATCAGTCTCAGAAGAGAAGCACGTGTATCAGTGAACCTTAGGTTATGAACTGAAAAGGACAGTTACATCTACACCGCAGTATAAGCAACAGTTAGCTTGGAGTATTTCAGCCAAAATACCAACAACAAAGACCTTGCTTCCTCAGTCTTGCCTGCCCAGTTTTTGTGATAAGCTTTCAAATAAGACAATGCCTTCTCAGCAAATGTTACAGGTGGTAGAAAGCTCCTCTACACAATATGCTCAAGTAAAATAACTCTTACTCCCTAAATTTTCATGGAAGCCACAGTAACTAGGTATGCAAGTCAGGATACATGCTTACCTATCTTCAGAGCATCAAACCTAGAAAATGCAACTGCAATACTAGCACCACAGTCTCATTCCTTAAGGGTTTTTTTTGCCCTGTACTCCAACTCCTTAATGAAACTTTCCAGTGTTTTTATTCACAATGAATTAATTGTCAGGCTGCTGTATAACATAACCAGGCCAGAAAACAGCTGAAATTAGAAAACTATCCTGGCCTGTGTTTTAATCTACTTAAGTATTTCAATGGTGAACAGTAAAAGTTAGCAAATGTAACTATGCCCATGTCTTAATACATTCTGCATACTTCTAATGCCAAATTCTCCAATAGGCACTAAACTGTCTCAATATCTACAGGTAGCCATACCTGCAGTTCCAAAGTTTGTGCCATTTATATCTCCCAGTAAAGTCTTCAAATGCCCTTGGAAAGGGTGACAAAAGTTTTCAATGTTTTAATGACAGGTGTTGAACAGAAAAATGTAGATGAAACCCTTTAAATGAAATCTGCTAATATGGAGGTCGATATCTGAATTACAGATGCTGCCAATATCATTAATTACAAATAAAAAATACAGAAACAATATAACTATTCCTGAAAATCTCCGCAATATCTATGTAGTTTTTAGTTGGTACAAATGTTGCAAACTTACCGCGTGTCAAGAGACTGAGCTAAGATGTGCAGGCAGTTCACCATTGTAGCAGAATCACTACCTGGTTAGAGAGAGGTACCATGAGAGCACAGTACTATAGAAAATGTAGGATAATCTAATGATCCAAAAAGTCATTGTTGAAGGTGCACAAGTTAAATAAGACATGACATAAGTCTCCCAGCTTAGGTTAATGGAGGGAGGGTTATGTCTGGTTCTAGAACTTCAACTTTCCATTTCTTAAGCCCGTTTCCATACAGGAACTAGAAGGAATAACTAGTGTCTACTTATGGCTCATTTTCATCACTTGACCCTGCAACATTATGAACTTTGTATCTTGTAGTACCTACGTTTCTTTTTATGACTTTCTTTCCTGAAAAGGTATGTTATTTTTCTCCACCTCCCCCTATCCGATCAATCTATTGGATTCAACAGTTGGATGACAGAAATCAAAACAATTAGTCTGAGATGACTTTTGAAAAGCTAAAAGTAACTGCGAATACATGAGATTTTTTAAAGGAGTCTGAAAATATTGAAGTTGCTGTTTCTTACTTGTCCAAGACCTTACATATTCTATTAACTGCTAGCTTCAGAGCCATGTTCAACGCACACACTAATTGTACTGGAAGTTTATGCATCACTTTATAGAATTTTGCCTATAGCTTGTGAAAAGCTTCAGGTAACATAGAAGCAATGGTTATACATTCTTTATATTTATATGATATAGTATTATAAATATTATAATATATAATATTATATATTTTTATATATATTTTTAACTTTTACCAATATCTCTCTTAACAACTTACCAAAAAGTGAGATCCTATGTCTAACAAGAGCAGCTAGTTTGCAGAACAGGCTAAAGTAGACAAGAACAGAAAAAGCAAGATAGGACAAGACAAAGATTAAAGATTTATTTAGAATATGAGGTAAACAGTAGAAGGTATATGAAAAAGAAAGCACAACATAGTTCCTGGAAAGTGTGTTTTGAATTATACATGATGATAACAGTCAGTCAAATAACTGCATTAAGCAGAATAACTCTTTGAGGCTTCTTGATTGTAATTTTCTAAGCTTCACTGCTTCAGAGATGACTTGAAATGTGAAACTTTCTTTTGCTTACAGTGTTTCCAACAATCGCGTATTATATGGTTCAGTCTGTCTTTATGGCTATTATTTCTGAAATGTAATTTTTTTTCTAAGAACAAGAAAAACTGAGTAACATTTCAGTGTTTTACTTGGCATTCTGTAGGAAGCAAATGTTACAAGTCTTCATACTATTTAAAAGAATTCATAAAAATATCCTTTGTAAATTAATAAATCTGTGTTTAGCCACTGATGATGATAAGCTGAATCCTGAATGATATACAGACTAGAAGAGCTGCTGGCAAGTATGTCAGAAACTTGCGTATCTATCTGTCAAAATGGTAGGATAATTAAGAGAAAGGAAAAATCACCAACTCTCTAAAGATTAAAGGGGCTACTTTAACTTCTAAAAACAAAGACAGCTAGGCAGACTTGCTTATCATCTGTGCTATACTTTACAAATGGCATGAGGACATAACAAAATGAAGGAAATATACCTTAGGAATTCGTATGGTCTCTTACTAACAACAATTGTCATTGTTATCTTCACAATAGCAAGGAAATACTACACTTCCTATAAGATGAAAATAACTGATAGTTACTTTTCTCAGTGAAGAATGGACAAAGAATTATAACATATTTCTGAATTTATAACAGCAGATATGCAGGCTAGACATCTAACTTCACGTGCCCTTGTGAAGGCATTTTGTACAACCTGAGTCAGCATCTTCCTAGCTTTATTAAGCTGACCTGACTGAGCACCTCTCCTGTGAAGACAGGCTGAGAGACTTGGGGTTGTTCAGCCTGGAGAAGAGGAGGCTGCAGGGAGACCTTATTGTGACACTTCAGTACTAAAAAGGGGGACTATAGGAAAGATGGGGCAATCTCTTTTGCAAGGCCTGTTGTGACAGGACATGGGGTAATGGTTTTAAACTGAAGGAGGGTAGATTTGGACTAGATATAAGGAAGACATTTTTACCGCGAGGGTGGAGATACACTGGCCCAGGTTGCCCAGAGAGGTGGGAGGTGCCCCATCCCTGGAAACATTCAAGGCCAGGTTGGACGGGGCTCTGAGCAACGTGATCTGGTTGGGGATGTCCCCGCTCACTGCAGGGGGGTTGGACTCGATGACCTTTAAAGGTCGCTTCCAACCTAAACCATTCTGTGATTTTATGACTTTAGATAAGTATTAGGAGTATTCAGAGAGGAAGCATGAAATTAGAATGAAATGAAGAGAAACTTTGATACTCCTGAACCTGAGCTGCCTTCCCCAGCTACTGAAGGACTATCTAGCACATTTGTATATATCTGAAAGCTCAGTAGAGTCCTAGGGACTTAACACTCTTACAGGCAACTGCTGTATAAGGACTACCAGCCACCTAGAAGATGGAAACAAAAGGGTAATGGTAATTTAGAGAAATGCAAAAATATGTTGGAAGAGAAACTGAGGAATGGAATCGAGGAAGTTCAGTGCTAGGCCTGATCTTATGTAACAATGAGTAAGTAACCTTCACTTCCAAATTTTATATCTACTCTTCCATTGGAAAAGTAGTCAACTCTGGTCAACATAGTGAAGGAAAGCAAAAGAAATTTGATAAATCAACCGTTAAAGTAAGAAAGCATGAGAGTAAGATAAAGTTTGAAAGCTTATGATACAAAACTTCCCAAAGAAAATAATTGGCAGCACACCTTTACGGTGGAGAAAAAAATTGGCAACGAAAATATTAGATGACAGTCACAGTTAAAAACAAATTAAATATTAATTTGTAAATGGTAATTGCAGACAAATGAAATTTGTATTTTTGTAAAGGCAATACATTATAAATTAAAAGGCAACTGTCTCTCTTTAACTGAGTTTTCTAGAACAGCTTTGAGTCAAATGGCTGATTCAAACCAAATCTGAAACAGTACAGGTGTCTAAAAATTATTAAGTTGTGCAGGGGCAGAAGTAATTTTGTAGAGAAGGGAGAACCCATAATTACCCCTAAAAAGCTGCATCATGGTATTTTCACATTTTTTGATATCTGATAATTTAAATGTGAGACTATTTAAATGACCCAACAGTGGGACAAGCTTCAACCAGAAACTGCCATCAACAATGAAAAACAAACCCATCAGAAACTAAGTTTTGTTAGTTCCATTGCTTGCAGAATCATTTATTAATGGTTTTGATATTATTGTCCATAATTATATAATTGATACAGTTAGTATATATACTTAATTATTTAATTACATATTAAAGAATACTAAAATGAGGAATTCTATTCACTCACTGCCATTCTGGTAGAGCATAAGCTATTGTCTTTTCATCTGAGTAAACTGAGCTTTTGAACTATCCTTCTCTTTAATCTAAGAAGACACCTTTAATTATCTATATAGAACCCTCCTGTGTATATCTTAATTTTCTACTTACCTTGCTACCATTTCCTTTTCCTTGTTTGATGCATATCCACTGCTACTGAGTGTTTTTGTTGGAGAAGACAGGAAGTAGAGGCAGTGATTTGTAAAATACTGATCAACTAATGGTAAAAGAACCTAAGAAATACAGATACAAAATGTATTTTTCACAGAGCACAATGGTAAATGTAGCAACAATGCTCTGATTGGTCAAAGTTCATTCAAAGAATTTTAGAAGTTCTGTAACAGTTGTGTTTTCCCATTTCAGACACAAAGTCATATAAATTAAAACCCTAAGTCTTACTATTTCACTTAAAAGTTACATAAATATTAAACAAAGTAACATACAGATCTATCTATTTTGGACCTAACATTGCAGGTTTACTCTTCTCACATTCAACAGTGATAAATATCACTGAACTAAGAAGATCCTTCCTCTCCACTATTTACATAGCTGTCCAGTAGAGATATAAAGGGAGAGGTTTTGTTAAAAAATTTTTTTTAAAGATCCTAAATTAAATCCTAAATGTTCTTTATTTTGCATTTGATTATTGACAACAGTTTTTCTTATTAGGTACAAAAATGTTTATGACATTACTATGCATAGGAATACTTCTTCCTGTTAATTAAATAATACTAAGCACTTCAGCAATATACCAAGGCAAAAATTTTCAGAAAGAATTTATATTTTCAGTGAGATTATTTAATTTCCTGTAATAAATAAGCTGCCTTTTAATTTCTATGCTCCTTCTCATGTAGAAGCAGATATATTTAATTATTTTTGAAATATTTGAATCCAGAAAAAATACTGAAATTTTTTTTGAAGATAGTCTGAAATATTTCTTAAAAACATTTAATTGATTACTTACCATGAAATAAAATGGGAAAGATATATTTCTATTACCTGAAAAGAAGTCTAACACTACAAATTTCAATGTTCTGTTAAAAGGAATGTATATGTACATTACTTGAAATATTAAATCACTCACTTTGGCAAAGAATTTTATTTCTTGGTCATGTGGAGACTTTTCAGTTTTTCCACTGGTTACAATGGCTTCTACAAGGAAACAATCAAGGCAGACATGAATAAAAAGTTCTCTAATAATAAATAACACAATGGCTTTTTGAAATAGACTTGCAAACTTAGTTTTGATGAGATATAAATAAAACAGCAGAAACAGTTTAGGTAGTTAGAGATGTCCAAGAATTCAAGCTGCAAATTGACAGACAGAATTTATGTGTCTTAAATGCAGTAAAAAGAGTGTTCACTACAAATTTAAACGTATCAATTCAAATATTTAAATATCAACAATTTTAATTATTTTCAAAATAAAGTCTGCAGCTTACCCAAATGCGCAATAAACTCTTGAGCAGAATCAACGTATTTTAAAATTTTCTTCAGAAACTTAAAGGCAAACCTCTTTTCCATGGATGAAGCATCCAACTCCATGTCATTCAGACCCCTGTTTTAGAAAGCATTAAGACAAATAACATTGATTATGACAATATTACAAATGACGACAGTACTATGAAGCATTCTGTTCATTATTAATTACGGTAAGTTTTGATAAGAAGGAGAAAATGACCTTCCATAGTAAGTCTTCATTATCAGTTCATATTTCTCTAAGAGGTACAATAGCTTCAGATTAATATCCAAAATAAATATATTTTAGGAAGAACTATCTTATTGCACAAAAGAAGCCATGGTACATTTGACTCTAACAAAGCAATGCATTGGCCACTCAATTTCTACTGCTGGCAAATTAAAGTACTAAATGTTTAGGAATACAGCAATTACAGCTTTACAAAGTCAATCTAAGTACTAGATTTCATTATTTGCTATTAAACTTCATTTTTGTCCTTGAATTTTATGAAACACTGAAGTCAAAATGACTTAAGCTACTAAATGAAAACCTGAATGCAAGTTACAGGCTACTGTACTATTCCAAGTATTAGAAATATTTCAACGGCATGTGATACTTTCTAAAGAGGCATGTATTATTTATTCTTTGCGATAAATCCATGACCTAACCTATGACTGGTGCATGCACAATATTAAAGAGGAATTAAAAACATGTAGTTGGCTGTGCCTATATTTAAAATATTAGATTTTATTTTAGCTACAAATGAAACCTACCTCACTGAAATTCTAAAATTCTTTAGGATCACAGAATAATTTAGGTTGGAAGGAACCTCTGAAAGTCATCTGATCCAAGTCCCATCTCAAAGCAAAGCCAAATCCAAAGTTATATCAGGTTGCTCAGAACCTTGTCCAATAATGTACTGAGTATCTTCGAGGATTGAAATCTCATGACTCTGGAGAGCCTACTATAATGTTTGACCACCCTCACTGTGAAAAAATAAGGGTGAAACATTTTCATATATCTAACTGGAATTTCCCTTGTAACAACTTATTACTTTTGAGGAGAAAGTGTTTGACCTCATTGTCTCTATTACCTTGCATTAAGTAGCTGAAGACAGTGGTAAAATCCCATTGTAGCCTTCTGGTTTAACACTGAAAAAAATCTAGCCTCTCCTTAGAGCCTCTCCTGGCATGACATGAATGCCAATCCCCAAAGCATCTTGGTGGCCCTCCACTCGATTAACTCTTTTGTCAATGTCTTCCTTACCACTGGTGAACCAAAAACTGGACAACATACTCTTGATACAGTCTCATGATCTCAAAATGGAAGGTGAAAAAAAAATCACCTCCATCTATCTGCCGACTATACGTACTAATACAGCCCAGTATGCAGTCAGCGTTCATTATCACAAGGACACGCTCCTGATTCACATTCAACTTGCAGAATTCAAAGTGCTTTTCTGCATAGATGCTGTCAGGCTCAATTTCCCTATTCCTGGGATTACCCCATCCCAGGTACAGGATTTCACATTTACCCTTGCGCAGCCACACAGGAGTTCTGTCAGCCCATTTCTCCAGCCCATCAAAGTTCCTCTGAAAGGCAGCCAAACTCTCCAATTTATTGCTGAGGGTTCATTCCACAGAATTGTTACGGATGCATTCTGCCTTGTCATCCAGGATGTGAGCAGGGATTTGTTTTTTCTTTTTGAAGTCACGTAACTCTATAGATTTTTAATTTATTCTGTTTTCCTACAAGTCATTAATTCTTTCTTCTTTGTTTCCTTGAGATTTTGTTCTACATTTGTTTAGTTCGCAACATCTTCATGGTCCCTTTATTCCAACGTCAAGAGGACCAAACTATAATTGAGATTTTCAGTTGATAGATGGTGGCCTACACCCAGGACAGCTAATTGGCTTGCCAAGTGAGGAAGTAAATGAGTAACATAAAGGGAAACCTCTGGTTACCCATAATGACTACTTCATTTGCTTCTGTACAGACTCTTCAAACAGTAGTAGAGACAGGACTCTCCCTTTACCCATTAGAGAAAATGACCTGGCTAATGGAGATGAAGAGACGACAGAGGGGTTGAACAGTGTGTCAGAAGTGGGGAAGAAGTGAGGATCTGGTAGTCTGTGGCACTGAGGCAAATGCAAGAAAAGAACAAGAAAGCAGGAAAGTTGCTGGACTCACGGTGTGTTATGGAGGAAATGATCATTTGTCCTGAGATTCCTTAGCACTGGTGTAAAAGTAAATTAGGAAGAATAAACAGAAGATAAGACTTACAGTTGACAAACAGCTATGAGGTGAATCCAAGAAAAAAAGTAATGTGGAAGAAGGCCAGTGCAGCAGAAATTTTAAAAACAAAAACGTCTAATACTAAAGTGTATGTTCTTGACCATGTCAGAACATGGGTAAGAGGAGAGGAATGGTTATAGTCTGGGGGAACACAGCCAGGGAACTAAGGAATACATTCCAATCCCATTTTACACATAAACATAAAAGGACTCTAACCTCCTACCTTTGAGTTTCATTTGAAAAATAAAAATTCTATTTGAAGAGTCCTGCTTATATCACCTCCTATTAATTGATATATCAGGTGTAATCAAATGAATTGGTAGGTATTAACACCTAAGAATGGTTGACAGGCATCTCCTGCTGCTTCACTCTCACAGAGGATAATGCAACTAAGTATTTATCTGTATTTTCAGTGAGATCGCTGTAAATATTCTCTTTTTGTGTCTATAGGAAGTCATGGTTGCTAAGAGATTACATGTACTTTCCTAAATATTGAAAGACATTGGTAGTTCTGTTAAATAACAAAGGTGACATCAAAAGAACTTATAGAGGTTTAAAGATGCCTAACAAAATACCATATTGTTTCTAACATATACTTGAGTAATGCCTGAGGGATTTATCTGTATGTCATAAACACCCAAAAGTGCTTCAAAAGAGTTCTCAACAAAGAAAGAGAAGCAAAAATCAAAACAGTGGCAGATGGTATACGGAAAGTACAGACATTATGCCGCCTATACATTTCCAATTTTAAAGAATTTCCATGTTTTAATGATTAGTCCAATGTTTTTAAGAATGACATTCTGGAAATGTGATAATTGCAATCAGTACTTCAAAAAATTTTATATATACTTAAAATATGCACATATTCATCTGAAGGAAACACTGAGAAGAGGATAATCTTGATTCACCCTGATACATAAAATTACTGCAAACTCTTTGCCCATACCCCATAGAGAGTTTGAACGGGTTTTTTCAAGTTGATTTGTCCCATTAATTAACACTGAAAAAATTGTCTTCCTAACCCAAGCAGACGCAGCTGCAAAGAGATATTAAAACTAATATTTGAGCAGTTCCATTGGTGTTTCAAAGGACCATTCATTTGCAGGAAGTAAACCTGCTTTTCTTATTCAATGGCTCTGAAGTAACTATGGAGGATATAAAAAAGTATGGTGGCATACCTACATTTTGGTTTCAGGCTGAGAGCCTACATATCTGTCAGGAGGGAATTTTTCTCTGTAGTGATGCACAAATGTATATTTAGAGATGTATTATAACATCTTAAGAAATTATATTAATTGTGGAAGCCAACAAAGTTACCTTTTGCAGATCCTAATCCATTTGTATAAATTTCTGAGTGTATACTTTCACTAGAGACACAGACTTGAAAAGCAGGAATACACGAAAAGAAGTAAGATGTGACTCTATGCAGGTACAGAAAAAAATGTTCATGAATACAGTTTGGTTGACAAAAATCCTTAATGCTAGCAAAACTGGCATTAAGCAAATTGGCTTTGCTTAACCCGCAAAAAGCATTGGCATTGCGTTGGCAAAACAGTTTCCTATGTGCTCAGGTGTTTCACACACAGTAAAAGATGATACTTAGAGTATAGTAACTCACAATTCCATCATATAAAGTAAAAAAACCAGCATAATGAGTTATTTTAATTTCATTGACCGTGAAGTCCCCACAGGCCAGATTACTTCCAGACACAGCAATTCAAGTCAGAGTACAACTAATGAAGTCTGCGCTTCTGCTTGAGCAGAAGTTAAGGACAAAATGCCCTCAAAATAGCCACTTTGTCTTACTGCTTCACAGAATTCAAGCAAATATTTTTCTTAAAAAATGGATTAAAAAGCACTTTTACATAGATGTTTTTCAGTATCGGACCTGGGATTTATTTTCCCATGATCCTTACTGACACCGCTGGCTGCTAATCTAGAAGTTTTTGAATAATCTGCTTGTTTAATTACACTACCGTTGCATTTTGTATTTACTATGATCACATATTTATTAAAAATGTTACCTGTCTACACTATTTCAGAAAGGTCTTTCTGAAACATAAAAATAACAAGGACTCTGATTTACAGAAAATATGCCAAGAGGTAATTATGTTAGTAACTAACAGACTGCAGTGAGATAAGGACTGTCATCATGGTTTGTGCACTGGATGTAAGCAAGTATCTCAAAAAAATGTGCAACTTACCGAGATATGATTATAGCATTGACTTGAAGGAATTTAAACAGCTCTTGTGCCTTTTCACGGTCCCGTGATTTCTCCTTGGCTGTCAATGTGTCATAAGGTACCAATAAAGGATGACTACCTCCACCTTTAGTAAGTTAAAAGAACTGTAAGTTTTTCTACCGTAAGATTTATTTTGCTTCAAGAACAAAAAGGAACTATTCAATTTTGATTGCCTTATACTGTCTTCTTTCAGACTGCTGCTTCTCCCTCATTTTCCTTGTCTTTTTTGTGTGGTTCACAGGATTCTGGCTTACCTTTGCTTTCCAACTCTGTTTTCTTCTTTTTGGCCCATATATTATGGTAGTTTTCTGCCATTACCTCAACCATTCCCTACATTACCGTCAGAAAAAAACAAGATGCAAAATTAAAAGGTGACAATTAAAAATTCAGTAATTCTACACTTTTGAGTAAAGTCTACTCTTGTGGTAAAGAAATATCACAGTTAAGTGTCTTTTCTAAATTCAGCTGGTCTTTGAAGACAGCACGTGCACAGGATACTCATATGTGATTTACTGTTTACAGACCCTCCCCTAGCTTCATGATAACTTTTTTCTAGGAACTCAAGAAGCACCAATGGAATAAAAAGTAGAAATATCGTCTTTAAATATGTAAATAGTATGGTATGCACCTTTCCACAACAGCATATCACAACCACAGTCACAAATGCACTGATAAAACCAGACAAAATTCAACTCATTAATAATAAAACCCAAATCTATTAATTCTTTTCAGCAAAATGTATGCAAAACACAAATACAAACCTGAAGCTCCCTAGAAAGCACCACATTAGAGAGATCAAGTGGCGTCGGGCTATAACCATTTCCCTGTGACAAAAAAAAAGACCATTATTTTCAAATTAAAACATTTCAGGTAAAAGAATCAAAATTTCAACTGCCACATCTCTATTGTTGATCCGATTAGAGTAATACCATTCACATTTTTAAACCTTCTTGTAGAAATTGTGTTCACTTTTTGTTTTGCAATGGGCTGAAGACACACAGGATGATTAACAGAATACATCTGCTGATGTGGAAATAAGAAGATTGCCGCAGATACTTAGATCTCTCTTTTTGCAACAGATGGCAAGCTGCTAAGAACTATGCTTTTCAGCCTAAGAGAGAAGACCAGTCATGAGGCATACAAGACATGCCTTCAAAACATGACAGAAGAGTGTGACAGCAGCCTAAATGAACCATATGCTAAAGACATCACCAAAAAAAAAAAAAAAGTTAAAAGAGGTTATTGTCTTGTGGAATTTACAGGCTAAGAAAAAGGAGGAGCGTGATACATTTATGCAGCCTTTAAATGTGTAAAGTGTGAAAGCTCCAGTGCAACAAACCTATTAGGCACATGTTAAATGTGAACAGTCACGTATAAATCAGTGATTTCAATCATGTACTGAAGTTAAATGTGTGCTGAAATCCTCTACTCAATCATGTCTTTATCATGTATCTTCTTGGGGAAGAAGGCCCAACTGCAGGTCAGGTTCAACTGGCTGGGAGCTTAGATGCCAGAGACAGAACTCCCTGTAAGGGACTGAAGTTAGTTGGAGTTAAGAAATGCTGAAGTATTGTCTTATAACAGAGCGCTCAAGGGCCCCTTTTGGTAAGCAAAACTGGTGCTGGGGAACGAACCCAACCCAGACTTAAGGTGCCTGATGCTGACGCTCACAGGATCAGTGCTGGTGCAATTGTATGTAAGGGATCAGCTCGTGACACATCTTTGCGCGCTCCTTGCAGAACTGCTTACGGCGGTAGGACTGCATCTCACTGTATTTAAGCACAAATGTGTGTTTAGTTCACCTCAAGGGGTACAATAAAAGTTCCCCAACACTTGTCATAGCTTTCCCCCCTCCAAGACACAGACATATTGAGCAGCAGTCTCAACATGCTATTACAAAAATAGTCTATCACATCAAAATGCTAGGTATCGCGTAATTACCTGCAAATTTTGCCTGCAGATTTAACAGAAAGTATTAAATGCACAATCTTATCTGTCAGTCATAATTATAATTTTGACAAAAGACTATTTCAGGATCTTCTGTTTGACCAAAAAAGAAAAATACCAGACTTTATTATTATAAAAGGCTTTAAATACTCTGATATCTATTCTTTGAATGACTATATGAAAACTCTCCTCAGGTCTTCTGAGAAAATGGATATGGTGTCTGACAACATGACCATTTAAAAAGTTGTTGTCTTTTTGCAATCCAGTCTGTAGGATTACTGTACAGTTTTTATTATAGTGACATGATTTCCAATCTCAAAACTCTAACATTAGAAGTTACTTTTCATTAAAAAGAATACAAAATTAACATAATTTTGTAAAATTTCTTAGTAAATTAACAAACAAGCCTTTTGCTTTCTAAATTTAAGCAATTCCACCTTACCTGGCTAGACTGAGATATGCTGCGGAGCTTTTCATTTTCACGCTGATGTATTACTGCATCTCCTCCTTCCTTGGTCCTTTCTAAGCTCCAGCCCATGGCCAACATGGTTTTCAGCGATTCTCTGGCAGGCCAACGATAAATTTCCTTTTCCTTTGAAGAAAATAATGTAAAATTTCTCTGTATTTAGCAAGTAGGAAAAACTCAGTAATCTGTCCTTTATAAACCTATAAAGACATGATATAGGTCTTTTACATGAGAAAGATGCTTTTAAATATTTAAACTTTTTTTTGTTTTATTCTTAGTGGCATTTATTGCTGGGATATATGTTACAAACGAACAGCACTCAAGTGAGCTCTGGAGAAATAATGTAGTTTGTACCTGGAAACTTATTAATTGATTCCTCCAGCCCAAAATAACAAAAAATTGATGACACTATAAGTGATATGAAATTAGTTAGGCAAGTATATACATTTGAATGCATCACAACATGAGGCCTTTTTTTAGTCTTCCTATAGTTATATCCAGTCACGGATACAAAATATTACTGTTCTATACACCTCTTCATATACATACAGCCATCAATAAAAAATTAGGGAACATCCTGGATTCCAACACTCCTTTGAAAAGTAAAGGTGTTATAAGAAATCTGAAAAGTTGTGGCAAAGAAAATTCTGAGTATGACATATTAGGGCTTCTAAAATCAATTCAATAAAAGTATTTCAGTTCTTAACATAAATAAGAATTTTTATGACAGTTACTTAACATGACGGTTTTTATGGAAAGACCTGATTTTTAGGTTCCAATGTTCTAATCTGAGACAATTCAGAAAATTCTCTTTGAACTGCTTTAATAACAACTCAACAAACAATTCTTCAACTCTTCTCCAAAAATTTCAAAGCAATTTACATTAATTAATTGGAAAATTAAACCTTTTTAATCCCTCCTGATTTTTATCATCTCCATTTCCTGAACAGGAAAAGTGTGGTAAAGAGGGACAAAAGTAATTTAACTTATTTGAGTCACCCAACGAATCATTGCAGAAATATGTAACAGAATTCAAATTCAGTTCACTGTTCTGACAACTAGAAGACATTCATGCCTAGTCAAGAAATTAAGATACAAATGCATTCAAAATAGTTTAAATGTTTTCCCCATTTCAACTGAAGCATCTCCTATGCTTTCTTTAAATTTTTCTACCATCTTTCTTGGAGACGAAATTGCCTTCAGATAAGTTAAACTACACTTTCATCTAAAAAGCAGGAGTTGCTGCCAGTCATTCCTCATCCCTGAAGGACTGAAAACGCTGTGCTATTGATACTTTGAATACAAATTGGCCCGGGCCTATCAAAACTGCATAACCGAATCAAATTACACGAGACGCTAAGATTAACTAAACCATCACTTTAGCATATGCATGTTGCTGTTCTTAACTGTAAGAATTCTAGTCTGTCTCTCTTCCTTTTATAGCATATATTTGAAATTAGTTTTAAAAAGTATGAAAATGAATCTACTTTGTGCTAATGCAGCTGAAATTTCCTCTCTTACCTTTTCAGTTAAAGTTTTGAAAGGTCTTATTAGTGGGTGAGTCTTCATATTTTCATCCAGTGAAACACCATATTTCCATCCACTGTTAGTCTGAAATAAATAAATATACTGAAATAAGAACAACATAGATAAGTAATGGCAAATTGGACAGTTTAGTTTGTCATATTGAACTACTGATCTACCCCAATAGCTATTCAGTGCCACAGAAATTTCTGTTAAAAGAGCATAAACCCATTTGTGGATACACCGGAACAAAATATGACCCTGACAGATTAGATGCCACCTATGAGTAGTAGGTCTCATGCAACCAGTTCTGCACCTAATATACATTGGCCCCTTCCAAATGGACTCATACATAACGAAGGTACTGGCTAAGGTAAAAAACGTGTCTCTGTTCTCTGGGAGGCTAGTCACCAGCACAGAGAAGGAAAGGTAACATTAACAGACCAAGCACTAAAGAACGCAACTTTAACAAATCCTTTACCTTAAACAATATTAACTGAATTTGTGGTTTGAGCTTAATGTGTTTTATGTAACATACATCGCCATACATATGTACAACTTTCTCTACAAATTTGCATAAATAGCCCCACACAACAGACCTCTTTTTCTATAGAACTGTTTTATAAAATTGCTATTAATTTGTTAATAATTGTTATAATAAATTATTTAACCCCACCTCTATTTTTTTTTTCTTGAATGAAAGAGGTTTAAAATTCATACTTGGGTTGAATGAGTTACTTGTACCCAAATACTTCCAGAGTTATCAAAAACTGCAACTCCATCAAATTTCATTTTGCTGAAATTTAACTCTAAAAGTTATATTTATTGAGATCAAAATCTATTTGCAAAATGTAACACTAAAAAGGCCTTTGCTAAATGTTTCACTGTAACATTAAAAAGATAAAAAAAATCACTTAGCATAATATTGTCTTGTATTACAGCAATTTTGAGGTAGTGAAACAGAAACACAACACAGCGACAGAGCACTTGGAAAATTAGAGAGGAAATCAACACATAGCAGCCTTCTTAAAGCTGAAAAGAAAGAAAAGCTATAACTACTTTTTCTGAAATAATAAAAAGGACATTAAACTTCCCAGGTACTCTCTTAAATAGCAGAGCTGCGGCACTAAAATTGAATCTCTGGATCCTAGTCAAAAAACATCATTACAAGGAAAAATGAAGTTAAGATCTAGATAGTCTTACTTAAAAAGCCAACCAATCAAACAGTAAACAAAAAACAACAAACCATGAAAAAAGAAAACAAACTCCAAAGCAAACCAAGTGCCCTTTTTTCATTCCCCGCAAATCTCTACCCTAATAAATAATTAACGCACTCCAAACAAGGGCCTATCAGTTAAACTGTCCAGTTTTTCTTTCAATATTCACCCCAGGTATTATTTACTAGTCCTTTTCTGACAGTTGCCAATCTTAAAATAATTCCTACCTTATCAAAGGCCCATTTATCATGGGAGTGTTCAGCATACTTGCTGACAATATACTCCAACTTTTCGGGAAGTACGAGGCTGTAAACAAAGGGGAGTACAGTCATGCGATCATAAGTTACTGCAGTCTGATTTATGAAAAAAGGTCAGTGTAACATAGCGCTAATCAAAATGCTTCATCTCCAGATTAAAGCAAGACATTTGGCTTTGCAATTCCGTTTTTTTTTAGAAGAAATGCCACAAGAAATAGCACAGCTATAATGGCATTTACAGGGAATCTTTAAATACATAACAGTTGCACTTATTAGCAACAGAAATAATGAGAAAAAACCCACCTGCTTCACCGTAACCTATAGGTATTTTTCTTGGTAATTCCTAATACAGGATAATATTAGTATGGATGTTTCACATTGCATAATGATGAAGGGGTAGGACTTTAACAGCAAGAATCACCCAGTGATCCTCAGTTCTTGAATATAAAAGTATTAGAAATCTGTATTTTAAAAGCACAAGGTTACTAGAAAGGCTAAGTCTCTATGATCTGTTTATTTTGCTCTTTCAGGTTGGTGCAGACCAATTCTCAAAACTGAGTGAAGATTTCATAAAAATCAGGGAAGAGGTCCATTGAATCACCTACCAGATTTTGATGACCTTGTACCATTTGTCATAGGCACTCTAAATAATGACAGTATCAAATGTATTATAGGTGTATATATCCCAAACATTTGAACTATTAGGTAACAGGATACATAATAAGTATAGAATTTACTACGTACTCTGCAGATATAATATGGAAATATTTAACATCTGTACAGTGCTGAGAAGAAGATGTTTTATATCTGGTAAAGAGGATATGTTGCAGTGAAGTATGTAGCAGAAGGAAGCAAAAATCCCTATACTACTTCTGAAAGATTATTGCCCAGAAAGTAGTCAGTTACCAGCCAACCCTCCCTAGAGAGGGGAAAAAATGGTAATAAGGAATAGTTTAAAAGTATTTAAGAAAAAGAAATCACTATGATTTATATGACTCACTTTGCTGTGCTGACAGGTTTGGGATCAAAATTTCCTTCTGGATCCACTGAAGTCTGCTTTTCCAAAGTTGACCTAATTCGCGTATCTAAATAATCAGGGGGCAAGGCACCAGCTATGGCACTTAGACAAGGCAAAGCCATTCGAAAGAGCTCTGGATCATACTTCTGCAGGAGAGATAGGAACTGGTTGGAAAATCCAACAGAAAAACATGCAAAATGTTAGTGAACACCAAGCCGCCATATGTACAATATTAGAAGATGCAAACAAACAGTAAAGCACATTTAAAAATTAAGCACAGAGCAAAATTATTGCTGCATGACTTATTTTTCTTTATATCAACTTGATACATTTTTAAGACTACTCAAATTGACATAAAAGTATGCTGACACCTGTATAAGTATACTGAATACAAGTATGACTGTTAAGCTTTCTTTGAAAAATGATACAGCTTTAAAAGGCTTTAAGATCTACTGATGAACACTACAGCGCAAGAGTTTGATGTTATCATAATTATTTAATAAAGTTTTACTCAGATAGCACAGGTATCTTTTTGATGTTATGACACAGGCACCAATCAAGCATTTATAGGAAAAAAAATTTTACACTGCAAAATTACTTCTCTTGCTTCCTTATTAGAAAGACTATCGGGTTCTATAAATCTGAATTATCATTTTACATCAAGAAAATGCTGAAGAAAGATTTTAAGTTCCATTGAAAATACTTGCCGATAAAACTCTATGTTTATATCACAGCAAGCAGAATGTCTAAAATTTGCAGGCTTTCAGTTTCTCTAGTTTTGTTGCAACATTCTTTAGTGTGTATGGCACAAACAAAAGAAGTGAGATCGCAGGGTGAATTGCTTCCACTAAACAGCTGGAAGCCATGAAAACACCAAACCTGTAAATATCTCAGTACAAAACCGAACAATGGAGAGCGCTGTAGATCAACAGATTTACACAACTCTCCTTCCATTGGACTAAAAACCGTTTACAGAAAAATGAAATTGCTGTTATAGAGGGCCACTAATACTGGCAGAAACATATCACCTTCATTTACCTGTAAAAAGCTAAGAGGCACTAATTGGAAACATTTCATTGTGTCGGGCCCTCCTGACACTCTCTGCACTTGTGACAACCGTTAGAGAGAGGTAAATGTCACTAAAATTAAATAAAATAAGGCTTAAAAAGCCATTTTAGAATAATGCAGAGATCATGTTAATTTCCACACTGTAAATCAGAACGTCTAGAGGAGCAATCATCTAAATCTGTTGATTGGAACAGGAACGTAAATTCAGTGAGATGCAATGAAAAAAATTCACTACTGTCCCACAGTGAGAACCTGATTTTTGAGCCCAGCAAAGTACAAAAATTATTAACTCAGAAAGGCATTTCTCCTATCAGAAATGTAACTTTTTCTTAATCAGAAATGATTAAGTACGAGTAAGTGAAAAAAAATCCCAAGATCACACTTTGGAACAGGAACATAGAAAAATGTTGTATCATATTTCTGGGCAATAACCAGAAAACTAACAAAATAAAAGTGTAGGTTTGAAAACAGACAATGTCATTGTGCATACACCAACAATTTGACAAGCATTCACATACATTTCTTAAAATTAATTTTTTTTTGTCAATAAAAAGTATTTTTTAAAGTTTAGTAGGGCTAAGACAGGAGAGGAGACAACGCTGACTTGTTAGTGCAGCAAGCAATCTTCCTCATTACTAGTGTAAGTCTATATGGGTACACCAAGACAAAGATGTGGCATTTCATTAGGTTGGAGAGAATCCTTCAAGATTCAGCATTCATTTTAAACTTAGACTGTTACTTCATTAAAAGCATTCATTGCCATATCTCCCATATCAGGTGAAAGAATTGCTAAAATAGGAACTTTCTGCACTTGGCATGGCAAATTATCTTTGTCATGCCTTTATAGTCATTCCATACTGTAATGTGAATTACAGTTATTACCTTATGAGACAAGGAATCAAATATTCCCCAGAAAAGTTTTTCAGTTAAATGTAATTCTTCTTCTGCTGCAATTCCATAGCTTCCCATTCCTGAAGGCAGACAATAATATTTCCAGCACTGCTCATAGTGATTTGTCAGAAGCTAGATTTTCAAGAAAATAAAAACGCAGGTAAAACATGGGTATTTAACAAAACAACACACTGGTTAGTGAACTCTGAATTGCCAGTATCTGTTTAATCAGTTAGATGAATGTTACCATTTATTTCTCTCTCTTCATTTCTAATGGCTCACAAAATCTTTTCCTCTTCTCCCTCTTTTTCAGAGAGCAATAGAGCCCATGCTGTGAAAGTATAAAGCCTGTATTATTCCCAACTGCTGTGGTGGGATTCTCAGTGATAGTGAATACCAAAATTAGAGAATTTCAGGACTGTCACCATTTGAGTACAGATTAGCTCACAGGATCAAAACAGAGACAGTGAAATGGGTATAAAACGGGACATGAGAGATTCTGGTAAAAAGTTTTACAAACTCAAACTGATTTTACTTCTGTCATTAGTAGTTGATGGCCTCAGTATTATTCAAAATATTGCAAGAGACACCTACAGTAAATCCTTTTAGCTGTGCCTGCTCATCTACGGAAAACCCTATGGAAAGAACTCTTGTACACACAAGCTGTAACATACCAGTTAAACACCTAGCATCTATGATTACTGGGGCACTTTCCACATCATTTCAAGTTTCTACTAATTTCTTCTTTAGAACTAAAAATTCCTATCCCATGGCAAATTCTAAAATTTCTTTTAGCATCAGCCTAGAATCTTGACATTTTAATTTTTCCTGCAATTTTTTTTAGGAAGGGAAAATCATAATAAAAAACCCCAAATCAAACACTCCCTCTTCGCCATACTTTTGCTCCAAAATTACTGATGCTCCAGAGTATGTCTGTGAATCTGGCAGCTCTGCTTTAATGTATGACAGAATTTCACTTCTGCCATAAAAAGGCCTACGGACCTATGATCAGGCCCTTTTATCCCAACAGGAACAGGAGGCAAACCTGACAGAATAATTCTAAACATAAGTTATTTATTATCTCACAATTGTAATTCTCTATTTACAGAACAAGATGATGGATAAGACTTCAGTTAAAGACTGCTCAAAAATAAAAGGTGAATTCTATTCCCTGTTTCCTATTCTCTGTAGACTTCACTCACAATTTATTCCAGGTCTGTGCACCCTACCAAGAGTTATTCTAGCTCATACAGCAGAAGAAGGAATATCAAGATAATGCTAACATTTAATTTGATACTTTCAAATACTCTTTTGCTGAAGCAGTGAAAAAGTCAACAGTTCACTGATCAAATTGCATAATCAACTTACTATATACTGTTTGCATTAGGCAAGATATCACAAAACCTTTAATCATTATATCCAATTTGAAAGACTTCGTAAAACAATAACATAATCTTGTATTCAAAAGTCATTTCACATTGCTTCACCCTGCCCCATTCTCTTTTTAGAAACATGACTATAACAGATTATTGTGAAGCAAGTCTTACGCTGAATGCATGTACGGAAGGTAAAGCATTTACCTTGAGAGGCATTTTACAGTATTCATTGAGTAGGGGCACATCAAAAACCAGCCTTCTCAACAGCTGTTGTAGCATAGAGGGACGTAAGTGGCTGTAATTTTAAAAAAATAGAAATAGAAATTCTTAGTAAAATTCATACAGTCCAGGAAAAATGAAATAAAGATTGAAATCAATTTGCATATTGGAATTCAAATCACTCATTAAAAGTATTTTAAAAACCCATGATAGGTGCCTAAGGAATCTCACTCTGCCTCATCTACATATAGAAGGAGTTAGCACAGAAAGGTCTGCTGTTTCTGGACTCTCTCAAGTAATAGACAACATATATGATTGTGCCGTATGACAGCAGAGGGAAGGATGCTGGATTTTTTTCAGAATACACAGAGAGGACAATCTAAGCAAAAGAAACAGAATATTATCCTAACACAATGGTTTCTGATATGACACTAAAAAGCAACAGAACACTCTAACTGAAATTGATGTGAGAAATACATTATGATTATTCTTATTTCAACTAGAAGACTGAGTAAATTACCCAGCATTTCTGTTCTAGTTGTTCAGTTTCAGTGATCTATAAACTCAAAATCAATGTAAAAATGTCTCTCTCATATCTCCCCCTCAGTCATCACTTTTTTCAGGCTGAAGTTTCCTGGCCTAAGTGGTTCCAAAGGAGTGAAATTATTTCTTATATTGATCCCTTTTGTTAGGGTTTTCCAAATCTTTTCCATTTCTACTATATCCTCTTTTTGGCAGGGGTCCAGTGCTATGCACAAACTGAAAATGTACATTGCATTAGTAATTTCATGGTCTGCTGCACAGACAAGTAGCACTGGAGTTTATGACAAAGATCAAGAATTATGATTCAGTTGGCAAATCTACATTTCAATTCCTGATCTAACTTCAGTGATCAGTTCAGTTTTAGGATTTGGAGAGTGGGGTGTAGTTTTTCTTCCCCCCCCCATTTTTTTTTTTAAACTACAGCTAAGGTTCCTGAGAAGGGCCGCCAAGATGATCAGAGCACTGGGAAGCTGCCATATGAGGATAGGCTGGGAGAGCTGGGCTTGTTCAGCCTTGAGAAAAGGAGGCTCAGAGGGGATCTCATCCCCATGTACCAGTACTTAATGGGGAGCTACAAAGAAGATGGAGACTCCCTTTTTACAAGGAGTCCCATGGAGAGGACAAGGGGGGAGGGACACAAGTTGCTCTTGGGGAGATTCCGATTGGACACGAGAGGGAAATCTTTCACAGTGAGGGCAGTCACCACTGGAATAATCTCCCCAGGGAAGGGGTTGGCTTGGCCACGTTGGACGCCTTCAAGAGTCGTCTGGACAGGGTGCTGGGCCATCGTGTCTAGACTCTGCTCTTCCTAGAAAGGTTGGACTAGATGATCCCTGAGGTCCCTTCCCACCTGTGAGTCTGTGAAACCACAATCAGAAATACAAACATGTCGATCCCTGAAATCCCCATCATGTGCTCACTGTCAGATCATTTTTGGTAATTACTGGGGTTTTGTTTTTACAAATAATCAGAATTTATCCTGTATTACCATAAAGCGCATATAAACATGACAGCTTGTACAATGCAGTATGCATAACGGAAAAATTAAATCCATTTTCTCTTAAGAAAAAATAAATCTTATTATACACTCTGGTGATTTATTTCATGTAAGAATAAAATAGTCTTAGTTCTACATTATACACAAAGAAATAAATTATTAAAATACATCTACTGCACAAAGGAAGTAATTCTGTACACAGGTATTGTACATACTGGCAAATAGCGAGCAGGCATTCTTCAATAGTGTCTCTTTGTGCTTTTGTAAGGGAACGTCCCTTGGATAACCTATATATTGTGTGGAGCATGGAGTCAACCAGAGAGGCGTGATGCTCTGTTCCAGAAAAGAGGGGAGCACATCTTTTGAGTAACGGAAACACAGCTGAGCAAATATATCTGTTTAGCGCGAGAGCTGCCTCTGTGGTGCTTAGAGAAACCTGTATGAAGCAGTAAATGGTTGTTAGTATCATATGGAATAAAGGTTAATAAATATGAAGTCTATAAAATTTAATAATGAAATACTCCTTAAGTCCCCTTAGCGGCTGTGTGCTAACATGATATTCCTAGTATACACATGAGGACAAAAACTATTGTTTTTTAAGTTGAAAAAACACAAGTCATCCACTGACCTCCTAACTCTTGCCCCAGTGCACTCCGAACCAGTAGGAGCAAAAAAATAATATGCAGCTTCTCTCTTTAAATAGGTTAGCAAAAAACACGAAGCATTAAGTAGCACTTTTCATCTCACTTAATTTCTTCATATCTACACATATATGAATTTTCAGTGTAATTCTTGGAAACACACATGAAATAAAAGTAATTATTAGGCCTATACGGTATATCCAACGTACTTACTGTATGATTAATGTAAGCCTGTATTAAGTTTCAAACTACATTACACTGTTGCTTCATAAGGTGATACTGAATGCTTAAATCACTTAAGCTCTATAAATTAATAGTATCTGAATTATTACTCTTTGTATTTATAGCGAGCCTATACAACCCCTTTTTTTTTTAAAAAAAAAAAAAGATCTTTTGAATTGAAGTTCCATCTTATACTTACAGAGCCACTATATCCAGCCACTGCACCTAAACTCCATGGCAAAATACTTACTGTATCCAAAGAGGCAGAGGCTCTTAAATCTGGTAAAAATCCAACTTCCAGCAGGTGAAGGAGGAAGCTTTGGTCCTTAATACCATAAACACGGTCCAAGAAGAGTACCATGGGTGCTTTATGATCAGGACAGAAATTTGCAGACATGTCTGGCTCGTTTACCGTGCCATCTACACAAATATATAATGCAATTTTTAGTAGTAGATAACTGATAAAACAAGAAACACCAAGACAATGAAAGACCCTATAATTACAGTTAATGTGTAAAATCACATGTTCATTGAAAATTATATTTTTGTTCGGTTTTCTTGTGTGCTGAAGAAGAATACTAATTTTTTATTATTCAAAACCCCTATTATTTTATCATTTATTAACATTTCACTCTTAAATAAAAGCTTAAGAATGAATGGTAAAGTATTCTACTTGCTTCATTATTATCAGAGAGAATGTTTATATGCTAAAATTAAACATACAGCAACTGTGAAGTCAAAGAAGGTTAAGGATTTTAATTTCTGTCTCCTGTAAATTAGACTAGAAAGAACATGTAATCCAAGGGAAGACAACAAAAACACAGAAGTTATCTGTGTATTAGATAAACCATCTCTGACTAAAAGGGAATAGATAATTCCTGTGAAACAGAAAATACAACAGAAGGGGGATAAAGTTATTTTGCCCTAGAAGAAAATGACAGACTAGTAGTTTATAGCCCATGGAACATGGAGAAATTAATAGGAAATATAGAGATCACATGCCATAAAAACCTCATCCTCTGTTGGGTTTATGCTTTATAGAAAATTTCAGTTTGTATGGTTATCTTGGAAGTTATTTTGCGGAAATAGATCCACCCTGGACAACCACATCAACCACTTCTAGGAAGGAATCAGCAGTCGCGTAACAAACAAGAGCACCACCATCAGTAAACCTCTGCATTCTGAACCCTGATTTTGAATTATTTTTGAGTTCCAGAGTGAAGAAGGTGAAAACTCAAGAGTCTTCATTGACTTTAACAGGTAGTGCTATAAGAAGGCTCTTCGTTCCACTGACAAAAACTCAATTTCAACCTCGATGACAGGTAGGGATCCAGGTACAGACTGGGAGCCATGCAGTTTGATGCGGAGAGAGCAGCAGGTCCCTGCCATGCCCTGGGTTCAGGTTTTCTATGTGTACGCACAGTACACAGTGTTTGGGTCTTCAGAGAGTAGTCTCATTCTCCAGAGGCGAGAATGGATGAATCAGAATAGTAAGAAAAACAGACGGGTCCTACAGCAACAGAGCAGCATAGCCTCAACTTCACAGTGGCAACCCTTGAGGTACTGAGGACAGAAATCTTGGGGAATAAGTGTATCTACTTGGGAAGGAAGGATCTAATCTCTGAAGAGAAGAACGACTCCTCCACCCTATGTCAGTATGTCCCACTGCACATAGGATTCTCCTGTGGTAGACAGGGTCTCCAAGGATATGAAGAAGCAGACAGTGGAAGTGGGAGGTTGCTGTATTAAGCACTAAGCTGAGTAGCTTCATGATGTGCAAGGGGATTCCATGATAACTTGTCTATACCTTATGGGAGGACCTTGTGGAGGCAGGCAGAGATCTTGAGTCTCAAAGGATGTGTGAGATAGTGGTGTAGAGAAGAGGGATTTAGTTAGATTGATTAAGAAAGGGGGAATCCATTCATTAGTTTGATCCTGTAAAGTATTTCTTATGTTCTTACATTCTCTGCTCCACAGGAGTATCTGTTCTACTGGAGCAGCTCTAATTGATACATATCTGATTAAAATCTGAAGAACAGTTCTCTGCTTGTGCTCAACTCTAATAAAACTGCTCTCTTTTACACCTAAAAGCTTATGTGCTATGAGATTTCTACAAAAGGATGAACAGGTCTAATAAAAGTATTGATGTTACCTTTATTAACTGTTGACAGCTTTAGTGGTATACTTATAATCCCAACCAAATCTTCAGTTGGCACTAGAGATCGAAGGATTGACCTGATTCGAATAGCCTCCCCTTTTCCACTTTGAATAAGCTGTTAGAAAAAGTTTATCAGTTAAGAAATTTAGTACTGAGGAACAGAAGAAAAAAATTTCCCCAAACACAAACATTAATACGATTTTTTTCAAACACTGGAAAAAATGCACAGAAATTAAATTTCTCCCAGCACTCTAATGGAGTTGCCAATTTTCAGCTGATCCTAATTTTGAATCTGTCCTAATTTTGACATCGTATCAATAATTTCACAATATTATAAATTCAACACATGATTATAACACAAAAAAACCCCACATGCATAAGATTCCTAAACCAATCAGATAAAGTGATAAAACTGAATATTTCTGAAAGACTGATGTTACTTACAGAACATACAGTGGCAAATTTTGAGCTTGCCTCTTCACACTATGAACAGATGCAAACCTGTCTATGCATTTTTCTATTATTTCCATGCAGTAAAAATTTCAAAAAGCATTAACAAGGTAACCATTTCAACTTCTAGCAGAAATTAAGTATTCACAACCTGTGTCTCTCAAAATCTCTTCTGGTGATTTTCTTAACATGAAACTATCATCTCTGGCAACAGACAGCTACATACAGCTTTACAGCTAATAATAGCTTTGGTAATAGTAAGTAAGGAGGCTACAAGCCAAATCTTTTGCTTCTTGTTGTGTTGAGATACATACTGCATTTTCAGCTGGATTTATACTACTAAAGAATTTTAAATACTGACAAGCAAAAGTCAGTCTAACTAAAACCAAGCCTTGCATTTGCCTGTTACAGATATTACACTCAAAACAGTTATTTTACACATTTTTCTATATATTCCTGTGGTGTAGATACCATAATTCATCAGCACATAAAAGGAGCTTGGTATCACATTCTTACAAAAATTATTTTTATGGTTTTCTAGAGAACAGTAAAAGGCCACTTTCAGAAACTTCATTGTAGTATAAATGTGCAACACTAGTAGTTCATCTTTGCTTTGATTCCATATTCACATAAGAATCCTTAAAATTTTAGACAAATAAAAAAGCATAAGGAATCAAAAGACCACGATTCTTTATAAACAGCTTTCAGGGAACACATCTGTCTAGATACAATGAGAAATGCAATAAAGCCCGCCTCCTGAAGGGAAGAAGCCTTTGAGTAGAGAACAGTTTAGTTAGGCGTGCAGTTCTCTTTACAAGCCTACATTTCTCAGCAAGTGACAAAATGAACTTACATGCATTTCTGGTGCACAGCGTCCAAGTAAATCTATGAGAGCTGAGTAAAATGACATGATTGCATTGCCCATGTGCACAGTCTCCTCCTCCTCCTCCTCCTCCTCACTAGAAGGCAAACAATACCAGTGAGCATTTTTGTTGATATAAGTTTATAGCTCCTCTCTGGAGCTAGATCCATGATCCAGAAACTACTAATCAGATATACTAATTTCTTCTGGCTCTGGATTACAGGGTTTTTATCCCTAGAGTAAGCATGCAATTGAACAGTAATAACTGACTTCACATGAGCCTTCCATCCTCCTCTTTCACTTTACATTAGCTTCATTCCTTCTCCTTTGCTTTGTCCTTCAGGCTTCTTCTCTTCTGTAATTCTTATTCCACTTTTATCTAGCTCATGCTTTATGAATTCCATATGACAACTGCTTGTGGGTGTGAATCTCTAACGCTCTATGTTTGTATAATGCCTTACACAACAGGGCTGATTATCCACATATTGCAAGCGTGATTAAACCAGCTATTAAATCGTCATTTGCCAAAGCAGCATTCACATTTGCTTACCCTTCTCTTTTATATGCCTGGGAGGGAACGTCACGAGCAGGATTCTCTGAAATCCTGATAGCTTCCTGCATAGCTGCCAGCAAACCATTTCCTCCTTCTCCCCTAAGGTCTGGTCCAAAGCACTCTGGCCGTCGAATAAGGAGCTTGACAACAACACTTGCATTTTCCTCAACACTTTCACCTGAGGACCAAAAAGCACTATACATTCTTTCTCCTGAAAGGTATCCTTAAGCCAGAAGAAAACAGCATTTTCCCCTAAATTTTACAAAATATAAAACAAACCCTCATCCTTATTTTTGAAAACAAAATTGTATCAAGTTGGCAGAATTGGATGTGCTTTATCAAAAATGTACCGAGGTTAAAAGTGACAGTGTAGACTTGCCTTGCAAAACTTTTACTATACTCAGGCTAGAAAGGTTCACTTTAGAAGGTTAATTTGCTTTTTATGGCAAAAACTACTCTCTCTTGTACTAATAGTCCCAAGAGGCAAGAAGTCTGCTGTTGGGGAGGGCAAGAAGGAGGTTTTGACTCCAGCCAACTCTCCCAGCCTCTCACTCTCCCCCCACTCCTGCAGGACAGGGAGAAAATAGAAGGAAGGTGTGATGACTAATAGATCGAGATGACAACTGCCTAATAGTGAAACCAAAAGCTATGCATGCAAGAAAAGCAAAAAGTCAAATTCAGTCACTACTTCCCAGGCAGACATTTAGCCCAATCCTAGAAAGTGGGGCCTCAGCATGTGTAACGGCTGTTTGGGAGGACACGCGCTATAACCGCAAATGTTCCCCCCCCCTCCTCCTCCTCTCCTTGAGATGGTGTTGCTGAGCACAACATCATGGTATGGAATATCCCTTTGGTCAGTCTGGGTCAGCTGTCCCTGCCGTGTCCCCTCTCATCCTTTTACCCACCCTGAACCTACTCACTGGGGTCGGGGAAGCAGGGGAAGGGGCAGAGTGGGGAAAAAACACATAAGGAAGCTTTCATGCTGCACAAGCACTGCTCAGCAACAGCCAAAACACTGGTATGTTATCAACACTATTTTAGCCATAAATGAAAAGCACAGCACTACACAGGTTGCTATGAAGTAAGTTAACTCCATCCCAGCCAGACCTAGTACAGGGCAGGAGAGTTATCTGATTTTTAATGGACCAACTGAAGCAAAGAATGTTGCTTAACATTATGTCCTTAGTACTTCATCAGTGGAAAACTCATCTCAGAGTTTAATCTTGTCCGTATGACTAAAGAATAACAAATTGTATTTTAGGTTAAATATACGTACAGTAAAATCTCTGATTCTTTCTACTGCATGTTTACATATTCGTCAAATTTTCTGCTCACTACTTAAAGCCTGAAATCGATTACTTCATCTTTTCTATACACAAAAATCACATTAAAATCAGTTTTAAAGACCATGGCTTGCCTGAAACAATCCTATTTATAACAGCTTTGTGTGGAAGAATGTATGCATATTTGAAAAGGGAAAAGAGTGCATTTAACTACTGTATAAATTCAGTACAGGCAGACAAGTTGTAATCTAGATGTTTGCTGAATAAAAGTCATTAGGAAAAGGAACCTTCATATAAACTCTTCGTACGTAACTAACTGCTTTGTGGACTGTAGTTAGTGGCACATGGAAGCATGATAGGAATAACAATTGGGTCAAAAACTCAGCTTATGGTTAAATGCAACTGTTGAGAAATTCACAGCGGCTACCTTATAAGAATACTGATAATCTGTAGGATGATATGAAATTAACAGGACATGTAGGATGAAAACAAATTACAGGAAAAGAAACTCTTCACAGTCACTGAACTTGTGATGTCCATAGCTTGGATCATCAGTATCTATATTTTACGTGCAAGCTACAATACTAAACCAGTACAAAAATGCAAGTAGCAAGCTTATATTAAGCTGAATGTTGCAGCTTTAGCAGCCACCAAAAAAGTAGGACTAAAAACTGTGGTTTAGCTGACAGCACCAGTGGTGGTACCAGGAAGTCAGAGTCAACAGAAGGCAATGGTAGGTGAGATAACTGAGACTGACTGGCTCTAGAAGGAGCAGCTAAATACTTTAAACATGTAAGTCTTGTATTTTTCCCACTTAAAACACTGGTATGATCTTGATATGGAACACAGGATGAGAAGAAATGGCCTCAAGTTGCAGCCGGGAGGTTTAGATTGGATATTAGGAGAAATCTCTTCACTGAAAGGGTTGTCAGGCATTGGACCAGGCTGCCCAAGGAAGCTGTTGAGCCACCGCCCCTGGAGGTGTTTAAAGGATGTGGAGATCTGGTCCTTAGGGACATGGTTTAGTGGTGAACTTGGCAGTGTCAGGTTTACAGCTGGACTCAATAATCTTAAGGGTCTTTTCCAACCTAAATAATTCTATACCCTCCCTACTGACTTTGCACAGATTCTTTTTTTTGTCTTCCTTTCTCCTTTTTGTTTACCTTATTTTCATACCACAAGGAAAAAGCATGATTTTAAAACTTAGTCAACAATTCTAGTTTCATTTGGTTAAAATCTTCTAAGTGAAGGTTTTTAAAATAATGACTTAAGTACAATCTAATCTCAAGAAGATTCACTACATACCTGTCTATAGATATGCAAACAATCAACACGCACAGCTTTCAGCTACAGTTACCAGATGCTCCATGTATTTTTTTGAGAAGGCAAATACAAAACCCCTTTAAAAACTGTAAGGTGCTGTTTGAATTGATCTTGCAGAATCAAATAGCAAATACAAATAAAATTATAAAATGTAACTAATTTTCAGTTTAACAGCAGCCCTACCAATATTGTTTTGAGTGTCTTATTTCCAATACAGTTTAGATCGAGATGTAAAAAATTTATCTTAATTTACCACAGACTTAGGTAATGAACATACTTCAGGAATGTTTACTAAACTTTAGAGTAAATATATTTATTGTTTCTGTTTTAGGTACCATTAGCTTATTTCAGACCAAGAGTATGTGAACAGAACAGCCAAAATCTAAAAGCTAGACTGTTTAAAATTACTTCCCTTCTGGCTGTCCCTAGCTGTCCTTTAAAACACTTTCCATTTTGGCAGAGCAGATACATGGTGAACAGACAAATCTTTTGATCTCATCTAATCTCTAATCTAAATTACTAGTTTGATGAAAAAAATACACACTGTAGGTTGCTTTTTGTTTAGTTGCATTCAGATAATCTAAATTTGATTTTAGCATATTTATTTAATAAATTTCACAAGGAAATTGTCCACAGAAGCGAGTATAAGGCAGTTATCAAAGGAGAAGATTTTTTCTTTTTTAAGTCACCAGATTTAAGGTACACAGGGTGCTTTACAAACACTGATCCCTCAGAACTATGTAAACACGTGACCTACTGGAAATTTGCTTTTTGTAATGCAAGGTGGCTTAATTACAAACATCTAAATCTCACGGTGGTATAGTGGCCAAGAAAGGTCTCAAATCAGTGCTCACTGGTTATGTTTATAACCAGTATATGTGGTATATGTAAATCCCACAGTTTACTTACTGAAAGAATTCCTAACATCATTTGCTCCCTTAACAGGTTACTCTATTAAATTATGAACATTGCAAAAAGAGTAAGGAAAAAATGCAACTAACTGAAGATTCAAAAAATTACACTAAGGTGCATATATCAATAATCTTGTATTCGTAATGAGAACAGTATGCGTTAACCTCTTTTCATCCATTAACACATCCATTAACACACAGTTAGAAAAGTAATTTTAAGGGAAGCTTTTGATGGAATTTGGATGCCAAGAAATTATACTTACTGTTAACAAAAACTGCAAATCTTAAGAATGACAGGTAACGTTCACCCTCTATCGGATTCCATCCAATGTCTGGATATCCTTTAGCCAGCAATACCGGACAACTTTGCAGGCCACAACCTGCCAGGTAGGTAACAACCTACAATGCAGAAGCAATCACTTATTTGTGTGTTTAGAACTATATTTCTAAAAATAAGTATGAAACAAAACGAACATAGTAATTTTTTTTAATAAGGTTTTTATATCCTGGGTGTTCCGCCTGAGAAACTACCAACGTAGCTCATTATCGCATTAGTCTTAGTTTCTAGTTCTTGCTTTTTATGATGGCGAAAGAAAGTCAAGCACTCTTTATTTCTGAAGTTACCTAATTATATGATGAGACAACAATACAACATGAATAAATGTGGAATGTGAAAGTAGAATAAAATACTGTGGAATTGAGATCTTTTTTTACAGTACATAACAGTTAAAGTACTATTTAAATATCAGTGAACAGTTTTAGGAGTCTGAAACCAGAAAGATTAAAATTTTTGGTGTTATGTAAATTCCTAACACAGCGTTTCTTATCAAGAAATATTCTTAAAGAAATATCTTTATGAGAAATCTTTGAGAAATGATGACAAATTTCATTAACTATAGTAAACTGCATTTCTGAAACATGTACAGAATGATTCCTCAATCATTTAGAAGGAAATTTGCAGAAACAACTTGCCCAAACATGTGATTTTTAATTTTACTTAGAATACACAAAGGACGACAAATGAACATGATTATAGTACTTAAATATATTTTGAAATAGGCAGTGAACATCAGGAACCCTTCATGAACCTGTAAAAAGAGATGCAAATTATCATTTCTTACAAAGGCAGGCAGCCAAAAACAGGTGGCAAAAGGGAGATAGGTTTTTCTATTTGGAAAAGGGAGATACATTGTTCTGCTCAAGTGCCCTATAGCAATTCCACCATCCGTGAGAACATTTTTAGTCATGATCTAATGCCCTAAGAGAGCAATTAGTTATGAATTCAGGAAGATAACTTCTAGCTCTGCTGATACAGTATATAAGTTGCCTCCAAAAGGCTGCGACAGAGGAAAAAGGGGCTGATGTGAAAATTTTTCTTATTACAGTATGCAGTAAGGAAGTGACTTGGTGGAAAACGGATGCAATTCCTAACAGGACTCGATAGTTTTCTAGTATCAGTTCAGAAGATATGAGTGAACACACACTTGTAGGACTCTAGAGATGCAGCTCGTATAGCATGTGAGTTGACTGGCAGAACAATCTCTTCTCCCGTATCTTTTCAGATTTTATAATGTGACTACCGAACACCACAATTTTATTCTATTCAGAATTTACTACAGTAAGTCACCAGACTGTGGGATACTTTTCTTGTGCAATCCTCTACCTTCCACACAGTCACACATTTGCAGCAAAAAGAGATCAAATTTGCAATGACGAAAGTTCAAAAGTTGTTATTTACATGTAATTTATTTGCTTTAAACACAGGCTTTATGGCACAAACTTCAGTCACACAGAAACGCCGTATCACTGTGTGAGTAGGTTATGTATGTCACATTCATCGAACTGATAGCCTAAACAACATTTTTTTTTCTTGTTATTCAGTATATAGATTTATTTACTGAATAACATCCATATAAAGCATGAGATAAAGTTATTGACTTACCAAAGTTAATACATTACAGGCAATACATTACCATTCTTACAGCTAAACAACCAAAGAAATTGGGAAGCCCAGTCTGAGACACAGACAGCCTGATTTTTCAGCATAAAATACTGTGTATGTTGCAGCTGACCTGTTACTGTTTGAACATTCAGCACATGTACAGTGCCGAGTACTCCAAGGTAAGTAATCAGTAAATGAGGAACATGCAGTTAATGGTCAACAGTGAAATTCCATTTAAGTGACTCGCCCTACAGTATTTCCACTTCCATGAAAACAGAAGACAGTCACTGGTAGCCTTCCAGTCACTAGTGGCATATCCCAAGGGTCAATGCTCTTTAAGATCTTTATTAACAACAAGACAAGGTGCACTCTCAACAATTTTGCAGGCGGTACAAAACTGATAACTGTTCTAAACACCACCTTTATCTACTTAGTATATTTCTGTGCTCTCTCACACCCTTCCCATTCATAGTCATGTCTCTGTCTTCTCTTAGCTATCCCCATCACATGTCCATTTATTTCTATTTCCCAGCTTCTCCTTTCCCACAGCATATGGCGATCACAGCCACCCTCACAACCGATTCTACTCTCATCACAGGATTCTCCCAAACTGCACAGACGCTTTTCCTATGAGAAGGTGTTATTTAGGTGCTTAACATTTCTCCTCCATTTATTTTAAACCCTCCCCTCTGTTTTCTGTTCCCCACTGCTGTGTTAGCACATATCACACTTGCTTTCCCTGCCTTCCTCCTCTTCTGACTGTGCACCCATCTTCCAGCTCTTAATCTGTTTTCCTTCCTGGATATACAACGAACCCTCATGCTGTTTATTGTATCCTTTTACCCACCACTTCTAGTTCATCCTGCCTCTCCTCACATTTCTCTTTATCCTTAACCACTGCCAATGACCTGAGTCTTGAATTTAGTTTGCTACTGCAACTACCCTTAAAATCCTGTTCCAACTTCCCTTCTTCAAATATCTGCCCTTCCATTCTCTTAGCTCTTACCTCCATCCCTAACAACCTCTATGATTTAAGTCAAAGTACCTGCTTCCTTTCTTCACATTCTCTTCATAATTTTCAAATTTGCCCCTCCCCAGACAATGTTTCCTGATATTCCTTTCTCCTGTTTCACGCCTTTTTTCTTGCCATCCTTTCTACCTGCTAACAATAGTGAAAGGATGCAGAACACGGAAATAAATCTCTTTTGCTGTGATTCCCACTAAGCATAAAGCAAAATCAGGGAAAATACTGCTCGGTCAATCTTACCTGGAGACAGCACATACCTAGAGCAAATATTTCTGAGGAGATCATATCCAAAAACTACTACCACCAAACTTGCCCGTTTCCCTTCTAGCACAGGTGCACTATTTAATAAATAGGTAAATAAGTCAGACTGAGCACCTACTTTATCGAGATCTGGCTCCTCCAATGCCAGTGCGAGCTCATTGTTGTCCATTACAGAGGCTGCTGCAACATCTAGTGGTGTCGAACCTCTCATTGAAGGAAATGCTGCAGAAGAAAGTTAATATACAATGATTAAATCCAGTTTGCAGTAATCACAGTCATACAGCAGAGGGCAGCAATCACACTGGAATCTAGAACATAAATATATTACCAGTAGGTTGTATGGCTGTTCTTCAATTAAGAACAAGGTTAACTGTTTTGACAAATGTTAAAATAAATGCTGAAATTTTTTTCTGACTTGACATCCATATCTATAAGCGTATTCAAACACGCTGGTTTTAAATGCAGATGAAGAAATCAGTATTAACAACATAACAAATCAGAGGAATATTATACTATTTCTTTAGCAGAGCAACATGTTAACTGTGTAATTCTGCACAACATATCAATTCAAGATTTTAAAACATGCCGGTATTCAGCTAAAAGAGATATTTTCAAGCTTCAGTGTTTTGTTTTGTTTCTTTTAGTCTTATCCCATTTTCTGTGCTCAATATTGGCAAATGCGGGTATCAAAATGGTCACCATGCACAGCTAAAGCACTGTGAAATCACATGCTGTCGTGCCTTGCTATACCTTATTAATACAGCCATCTATCTATCCAAGACAATTTTCTTTGTGTTACAAACTCTGAAGCACACACATTAAAAACATACAGTTAGTGTTCCATCAGAAAAATATGAAAATCACATCAGTGGCCTAAACTTTAGAGGGAAGGGAAATGAATCTAGAGGAAATAGGCACCATAAAAGGGTTAATTTAATCTTAGATTTCCAGTCACAACTATTTTGAATGGAAAAAAATGTCAAACTGTATGGATTTAATCCTAAACTTTACAACTTATTAAAAACCACAGATTTAGACTACTCTGTTTCTAATACACTTCACAGACACATAAGGATGGAAGGAAAATGGGAAAAATGAGTTAGAGGTGAAACCACAAAGTGGTTTAAGCTTCAGAGAGGCTTCATCATATGCTTCAATTTGCTATACAAAGCAAACTGAAAGACTGTGTCACTAGTCTTGTGATGTCACAGTTCCTTCTGGTCTTGCTTTTAGCTGGTACAGCTACATGACGTACCCAGTCCAACACTGCTGTTTTCCAGTAGGTAACTAAGATGCTCAAACATGGCCTTCTGGTTTTGACGACTAATTCGACAGAAGTAGCACAGGAATCGACAACAGCTTGCCACCATCTTAGGAAAAACGATCTGCTGAAGGAGGAAGTTGACAAAGCAGTGAAATATGTTAATTACCAATCTGTTCCGATTCTTCGGCCTGCACTCCTAACATGGAAAGCATAGCGGAGTTACCAAGGTGATAAGCAGCTGACAGTTCCTTTGCTTCTAACTTAACAAAGGAGCCGTGTTTCCTTTTAGCTTTTGTATTCGTTAGGCCATGAGGCTTAAAATGTTGAAGAATCATTTTGCAGAGGACTACAGGGGACATATAAGGGGAAAAATGGAGAAGTAACTCTCTTCGAAGCAATGTGCAGAGTAGAAAATGCAGTTATACAAAAACTCTCCGTTATGCTCAATCCCCAATATTAGATCACAGCAGAAGAAAGAACATTCAAGAACCTTAGTTTATCCTCCCATACTACAATAAGAATATACAGTCTTCATATAAAACATTTCTACAAGACTCCTATGTTGTTCAGTGCATAGGCCTGATAAGATAGAACAAAGCATAAAATTGGATTAACTACCCAATACTTTTAAAACCAAAACCAAATGAAAAACCCCCAACACTTTACTTGCTGCACATTATGTGCAAAGATTTCTCCTCTGAAAATAAAATTATTTCATCTGTAGCACTCATGAAAGAATGCTTCACCAAGTGCAATTAGTCATAACATCTTCTGAGATGAACAAGTTATGCCATTCTCACATTTTACTGAAAGGAGCTGAAAGAACAAGATCAAAAATCACAGGACAGATTTCTGATGCTTGTTAAGGGTTTTTTCTATCTGATTTATTAAATGTACCATTATCCAGCACTTTTTCTGAAGTGTCAAATCCTGTTGCAGATCTACATCCTAAGGATACTCACAAAATTAATGAGAAAATTCATCACCATCCACGAGAATTGTTAAATAAATTGACTGGCACCCTTTAGGCACAAGGAGTAATATGTTCTATATATGATATATATTCTATAATATCCAGGGTGGTATCTAAGCATTTTAATTACAATATCACGGGGTTTTTTCTTCCTATGACATCCTGCCTCCTTCACTTCATACCTTTCTACTATAAATAATATTGCTTATACTTTATTATAATGAAGTCTAATAAATGTTGCCTTCTTTACAAGACAACTCTAATTCACTCTGAGAAGTGCAACCTTTTCACTTAATGGGACAACAATCTTGAAAGAAAAGCGATTATGTAATAAAAAGCTATATGATATGTATTATCTTTCCAGGACATCAGGTGCACTTCCTAACTTCCAGAGACTCGATTAACTGTAGTTTTACTTCAGCACAGTTTTTTGCTAATATATGTGGCTCATTTGCCTATTTCAGTCATGAAGGAGCTATTACGTACAAGCAGCATTATATATGATTTCTGTTCCTAAATGTAGGGTAGCTGAAAATGAATTAAAAACATTCATTCATTCATGAGAACATTCAACAAAGATTCCACAACCCAAATTTACAGGGATTTTAAAAGAATGCGTGACATAATTTTGTTTAGAAAATTACAGTAACAACAATACTGTTAAAAATTGTCATTTTACGAGTTCCATATTATTGACAAGAACATATATGAATATGGAATACTAAAACTTTCACTCAGTAAGAAATAATTTTGAAGTAAAATGATTCAATTCTGACAGCCAAAGGGGATGTTGCTCACGATTCTATGGAAATGATGAACAACCAACACCAAAAACCAACATGACATTAAGATTCCAAAATTATAAGTTCTAAAGACACAGTCTTTAAAATAACTATTTTACGCACAAAGACACACATTAAAACCTAACAGTGATGGAAATGGTGAAAGTTTGCCCAAGTATTTTTTGGAATATACATTTCGCCAATGAAGTACCTCTCCAGCATCTTGTTAGCCAGTACTAGCAAAACACCTCTAAGGTACTCAGATACCTGCAGACACAGCGTATTCCACCGATCTCCTCGTCTATTTCTGACTCATTTATTAACAGCACAGCTGGAAAAAAGCCTTGCATAAACTTTATTCAGTTTCAGCTGACAAGTTTTTTACCTTCTCATTGTTCCTTCAGAGAAGTGCGAGCTATAACACTCTCACTACATGTCTCAATACATGCCTCATGATAAAATCACTTAATCCAAGAAGCTGGAGATCTAGCTCCTACCATAACCTAGGAGAATGCCCAATCCCTAAACCAGAGGCTACACTGCATCATTGCTCATTCCATCTCTTGAAGCTGTAACACTGAACAGAAAGAAACGGCCATGGAGCTGGAAGGAGAAAACGAAAGGGAACATACTAACAAACTAGCCCTGAGGAATTTGTGTGAGAGGAGGAGGAGCAGTGGTCTAGTAGTGCCTGATGCCACCACTATACTTGACCTGCATATAACCGACAAACTGCTTATAAGTGAGAATTTCAAATGAGTATATAAAACCATAGCTGGCCAAGGCATACTCACTGTTTCTGGCCCCCCTCCTTTTCATTTAGAAGAATACTTTACTTGGCAGAGTGAAAGACCCACAGCCTGCACAAACATGTACCTTTTCCAGACTGCAGCCTCGTGGTTCTACCTAGGGTCAACAATCCTTCAAGTGAGACTTCTCTGCCAGTAGGAGTTAAGCACGCCAGCAGAAGATCAACACACAGCAGAGGACAATAATTTTGAAAGCAGTACTTTCTCTCCCTGCAAGGTTGCAGTTCCACTGAAGGAAACTTCAGTCTTGGAACTCAGAAGCATCACTTCACTGTCTGTACAGTTCCCTGCCCAATGGTTTGTTCTGTGAAATCACCCCACTGCAATATTTAAAATCCCTGCTAACGGTGTGCAAAAATCTTTGTTAACGAGCCTTGCTGTGTTATTTCATAACATGACTGTAGCCCTGTGACTCAATAAGAAAATTATGGGTTCTGAATCATGAGTATCTGGACGTTTCCTCACTTAAGGAGAAAATGAGGCACCAGAGTCTGGAATAGATTGAGTTCCAAACACATCCTATTTCTTGTTCATACTACTTCATAGGTTTTCCACTCCTATGGTGGTTGTTTTGGGTTTGTTGGTCTTTTGGGGTTTTTTTGGTTTGGTTTTTTTTTTTGGTCACCTTTCACCATATGTACACCTTGTAGTAAAACCAGAGGGTTGTGAGACTTATAAATTAGCAAAGTATTAATCATTTTATAGTTAACTGTAGCTTGCTTTGAAAATGTGAGCATATTAAAACAGAATAACTAAAACCAATATGTGAATACTTTGTAACACTGTGATGATACAGCCAGACACAACATAAAAGGATTTTACAGCAGTAGATGAGCTATGTGACCAAAGAGCCAAAGAAAGAGGTGGGTAACTGCACATAGAAGGCATTCAAGTAATGAAAAGTTGGCAGACGTAGACAAGGCAAGCACAGGATAGTAAAATGGGCTGGAAATCGTTCCAAATACATAAGAATGAGTGGCCAGGCAAAAGAAAACAAGATAAGCAAGACTGGGATCAGAGGAGACCCCTGTTTCTGGGAGGGAGGCAAGAGCATAAAGACATCTGGCATAAGCAAAGACAAGACAGGAGAAAAGCCTGCTTCACTTCTGACTTTCTTCAGTAGCCTAAATGTCCAGTTAGGCTTCTCAAAATTTATGCTACTCTGCCTTTAAACTAATACATACATATTCAAGCATAATGCTAAGAAATGGGAAAATACAACACTGCAAGAAACTTATTGCTCAATTCAAGTATTTCAATTTGAGCATTCAAAATCAAGTTGGTATTAGTCTCTTATTATAGTTTACTGCTAATAACACTTTATCTAAGATGAAGAGGTATATATTTCCTAGCAGAGTTACACCTCCTATAAATGCAGCTAACATATATATTTAATTTAAAGTAAGAACAAAACCTTTTGAAGTCCTATTAAAGACACATGAAACACCTATAATCTCTCACTCGGTTTTTAAAATCAAGTCCTAAAATGCTGGGCTTCCCCCTCTTGTTCTATAAAAACAGTTCTATTTTTAAGATTAATCAAGTATTTCCATTTGGACAAGCAAAATCTATCTTACATCAAGGAGATCTATTTTTCTTCAGATATTTCTTCTTAAACATCCTAGTATACTTTTGGAAAAGTTCAAAGTGCAAAACACACAATAAAATTACAGTGAAATTACCTGAGATTTATCTCCTCCAAGCACATTCACCATCACATCCATAACAGTCTCATGCATACCCAAGACTCTCATTAAGTTAGGATGCTGATAAAACACCTTGTTGTTCATTATATCCCTAAAATGGAAGAAAAGGCAATGTGTTTTTAAGAAACAGCATTTTAATTTAAATCAATGATGCATTATTAGAGATTTCAGAAATATGCATTCACTGTAGTAATATAAGTTTAAATTCTTAGATTACAGCATAATACTAAAACACCTGACAACTAAATGCTTCACATTTCAATATGGTGTCATTCCTCTCATTTTCATCACTTCTATATAATAAGCATCTAATCTTTTACATTGTTTCAAACTGGCATGTCTTCATCTTTAAATTGCTCTTACCATCTGTTCTGTTTAAAGAAAAAATAGATTCTGTGATGATCTAAGTGGAAAAGAATATATGCTCTTATGTTTTAAGTAGAGAACGGGGATCAAGAAATCCAGATCTAATCTTGCCTCTACAGTAACACCCCTTAATTAATTTTCTCCGTTCAGAAAGCAGAAGACAATAAAGAGACTTAATATTCAAGGTTATCTATTAAATGCCTTTCATCAATATTTCCAAAACTAAGACCATCTGTCAGAAGATGTAAAATGGCATACAGTCCCCTTAAATAGGAATATTTTAACATCTTCACTCTGCCCACCATCCTCTCAACATGTTCATGGATTCGCTATATTAGTTTCATAATCCAGAACATAATCTATGTGTTTCAATAGGGAATCCAGGGATTTCTAACATTTTAGGTCAACCTGTTAAAAACAAATGGCAAATAACAGATGTCATCCCTGCTTTAAAGAAATACAGAAATCTGAGAATGGAAATGGAAGATGGCTCGTAATAAAGCACCTCTGTGGAAGGGTGCCACGCACAGGCTGACTTTAGACAAAACTCACCCTTTCCCCCTCTTAGAATTCTCAGCAACTTTACAAACTCCGCATCAGGTACAAATTAGGTAATACTGACACATACTAACTCATGAGTTGTTACCATGACTTGCTTAATTCAACTGAAGAGGTTAGTCTTTGCAATTTTTACAAAAACAATACAATTTTTATGGTGAAACAGTAAGAATAATGGAAATTCCTTACAACTCTTATAAAAGAGAGAAATTATTCTGTATTCTTGATGAAGGACAAATAAATACAGTTCTTAGGTAACTGTACTATCATCGTCTCTCTTTTTAAATCACCATTTTAATTGAAGTAATTAATTTTCTGTGAATTTTTTTCCCTTCCAACATAAAATGTCCTAATCCAGCAATTATTCACATAAGAGGAGTAACAGACAGACAGGCATGCACCGTAATACTGCTGCTTAACAGATGTAATTTCATAGCAAAGATACAGAAAAAATATTCTTACATTAGCAGGCATTACATAAAGGCAATTTCTTATGATTCTAATATTATAAAGGATAAAATAAGCAGTCTTCTCTGTTCAAATACCTCAAGTTGCCACTGATGATGACATAATATATACTAACTAGTTTGAAATATTTCAGATCACACCACCACTTTGATGGTTCTACCTAACTGCGTGCACAAATTTTCCAATTAAAAAACCAACAAGTTTATTCACTCATCACCTTTAAGTTTGGGAAAGATGTAATATTGACACCAATAAAGATTTAAGTTATCCATTTTATCCACAGCCACTAAAACCTGTACTCTGACGAAGCTTTAAACACTAGGATTAACTATAGTAAAAGGAGTCCATTTTCTTTAGATGAGAAAATACCTTAGTTCAGAGAAATTTTGATACATTTCATACTGCTAGAGAGACCAGTTGGAGTCATCCTGGAAATACCTGTGAAAATGAAAATTTCTGGTACATCTCTGCATTTTAGTACGGCAGTAATTTTTATCCAGGATCTAAAACGAAAGGATTTACTAATGTAACAAAAAGCTTTACACAAACTTAAAAATAGAATTATGTTAATTCCGTACCCTAATCCATTAATCATTAGCAATTCCTCCTCTTTTCCCATCCTGACACTGAGAAGTGAACGAATCTGGCCCAGTGCTGCAAGCAGATTAATGGTATCCTTCACAGAGGCAGCACTAATAGTGTACGCTTTCCTCAGAGCTTGCAGTAGCTCACCAATGCTGTCATACTGCCTCCGAAGGAGGGTGTACATAATCCGAACTAACTCTGGATCTTGAATCTCATCTTCCTGGGACCAGCGCACCATAGTCTGGGATATGAGTTCTTTCAGTGTAGCTAAAAGAATAAAATACACAAAATGTTACTAGCTATTACAACAAAAAATGTCAAAAACATGTATCATAGTAAAATATTAGGTAACCGTAGACAATGAGACAGCTGTAAGAGAGCAAAAGAACAGAAGCAGACTAAACAGAATTTTTAAAGTGGAAAAAGAATTTTTAGATCTTTCAAGATAAGTGTGGTGCTCTTGAGAGAGAGAAAAACAAGAAACATCTACTTTGCGTTCAAGTCAATAGCAGAATTGTTGGCAATAAAAACTTCTTAGTTGATGATGACTCTAAGAATCATCTTTGTAAGTTAGATACTATATTTAAACTTCTGATTTATCCTTGATTTCTACATCAAGATTTAGAAAATAGCACCAAATGCAGCACAAACACCTTTCCATTAGGAATGACTGAAATCTAATTTTATAATGCCAAAGAAACATAATATTTTTAATGATAATCAGCCTAGGTTTGGAATACAGAACTTGGTAATTAAGTTTTCAGTAAACAGCTTATTGGCTTACAAGTATGAGTCCAATTACAGCAGAAATAATCACGGATGTGAGCTCAGCTTGCCAACAAATTTTGCCAGGGGCGGGCGGGGGGAGGAAATAAAAGCTGTTCTAAACTTACAAAATTGCCAAAAAGGAGGATGAGATAGCTGCCTTTTTAAATCAAATATCCATTTCAGGGTGGCTGGAGCAGCTTTTGCTGCTCATTCACTTGATGAATATTTTAGCTATTTTATTGTTCAAACAAAGGATCTACATTGTCTTCAAAAAGATGATCTACCTGGAAACATCTCAGAATTGTGTGATACAAACACAGGAGGAGCAGGAGATGCAAACTGACTTAGAATAGGGGAATTTAATCTGTATTTCCCATCTGTTCGGGGAAAGTCACCTGTCACTTTGGAATACACTTTCGAAAAAAAAAATTTGGAACCACACAACGCATATTGCTTGAAGCAGTTCTCTTGTATACGTTACACCTTCAATGACCCTGAAAACAATTTTTCTGAGCCCAGAGTTTAGGAAATTTACCTGAAAATTAAACACACATTCCAGTCCTTGTTCCAACAAATGTTCATCGTTGATATCAAGTAGAACATGAATAATCACCTTCCTTATTAAAACAATGCAAGTTTCTTTCCTCTATTTCCAGCAGTTACCTCTTGACTTTCCCAAAGTTCTTCTAATGGTAAGAACTGCCCTCTCCCAAATTCCAGCTCAAAAGTGTTTATAGCTACTGTATATGTAGTACAGTATAGTGTGTATATATATAGTATAGTACAGTATATATGGAACTGTGTGCAGGTTTGGGTCCCTCAGTACCAGAAGGACATCGAGGTGCTGGAGCGTGTCCAGAGAAGGGCAACGAAGCTGGTGAAGGGTCTAGAGAACAAGTCTTACGAGGAGCGGCTGAGGGAGCTGGGGTTGTTTAGTCTGGAGAAGACGAGGCTGAGGGGAGACCTTATCGCTCTCTGCAACTACCCGAAAGGAGTTTGTAGCGAGGTGGGGGTTGGTCTCTTCTCCCAAGTCACTAGCGATAGAACGAGAGGAAATGGCCTCAAGCTGGGTCAGGGGAGGTTTAGGTTGGATATTAGGAAGAATTTCTTTACTGAAAGAGTGGTCAGGCACTGGAACAGGCTGCCCAGAGAGGTGGGGGAGTCACCATCCCTGGTGGTATTTAAAAGACGTGTAGACGTGGCACTTCAGGGCATGGTTTAGGAGCCCTGGTGGTGTTGGGTTGACTGTTGGACTTGATGATCCTAGAGGTCTTTTCCAACCTTAATGATTCTATGATTCTATATCCATTTATTTTTGTGCCTTCACTATCCTTTTACTTGCTAACTCTACAGTTTACTTAGTGATATATTTATAGAAAACCATCATTAATTTTCAGATTTTGTTCAATAAACAGGCTTTTTTCTGTGGTGGCAGATTCTGTATTTCATTAAGACAGCCCTGTTCTTAGGGGAACATTATGAATGAAAACATTAAACAAGCTTTGTTCCAAAACACTTTATAACTTTCTTCAATCAAAACAACTTCTTCTTTCAGTGCAAGAAGCCAACCTCCTCTTCTTTGATTCTTGCACTACATTCTTTTTTTCTAGAATAACTAGTAATTTCCCATAAATTTCCAAATCATTGAGTGTCACTGATTTCTGGTTACATAAATATAGCATACTAGTTGTGTCAGAAAGGCAAAGATATTATTAAAGAATATAATTGCTTATGCTGGCTTTCTGACTGGGGGGAAAGGGATAAAGAGCAACCTGAAGTGGTAAACTCAAGGAGAAGTTAAGGTTTCCTACTGTGAAATTACATTAGGTCTTTGATAGCTCAGGTGATGGCCCCTCTCACAAGGCTAAAGGACAAAATGTGCAAAAATTTTTGCCTTTGTTTTACAAACCTAGTTTCTCATTTAGCACTGCCAGAAATATATGATTTTTCAGATTGAAAGGAATATTGCTTTCAAAATAATGTAATACGTTGAAATTTTTTTTTGTTTGATGAGGGAAAATACCATAATGATTCACTCCAAATAGATATTTTGTACTTTGGTGACAAAAATATTATTTGCATTGACTCAGTTATGAGGGTGATTTTATACACTCGAGTTAACCCTCAGATATTTATAGATATAATGAAAACATTATTACATTTTTTAGTACAAACATAATATTCCATGCAAAACACATTCTCAGGAAATGAACAAATGAAAACCACATTGTTTCCCTAATACTGAATTGTCTACGCAGAGGTTCGCATATGTAAGTGCAACAAAATAGTCCCATGTTTTTTAGAGCTTCTCTCTGGAGTTTTGAAAATGGTTCTCCACAGCAAGTGTTAGCGTTTCTTAGATTTTAGTACCTTTGAAGGTTTTGATTTTCTGTTTCTGAGATGCTTTTAAGTAGTATATTGCTATATGTAATTGTTTTTAGGCAGTATGGCAAATAGCCTTAGCGAAATCAATTAGCCACGTCCTTGCATGGATGAATTTTTTGTTGAAAGACAAGAAACAGAGGGTAGAACTAAATTATAGTGGTTACTAAGAGGGAGAAACAGCAGTGAAGTTCTGCTCATATCTGTGCTATGTTCTGTGATGTTAAGCACCTCCCTTCCCTAAAAGACCTAAGAAGGGGGTAAGCAGATGCAAACAAGTTTGATGATACAAAGTTATGAAGGATAGGAAATATGAGTATAACTGAAAAAAAAATGCACAACTTAAAAGGACAAATTGGGCAATAAAATAGTAATGAAATTCACTTTAAATAAAGTCATTGTAAATAAAGTGACGTAGGAAAATAGAGTCTTCATTTATTAATAGAACTATGAGGTGTAAACAGAGATAAGATCTGGCAGATGGATCCAAGAAAATCACAGAATCACAGAATATGTGAGGTTGGAAGGGACCTCTAGAGGTCATTTGATCCGATCCCCATGATCAAGGAGGGCCACCTACTGCCAGTTGTCCAGGACTGTGTTTAGATGGTTTTTGAATATCTCTAAGTGGAAGACCTCCCTGATCAACTTATAAAAATATCAGCCTAATTATCAGTATCAACTCACATCCACTGGCAGTCAAAAAGATAAAATAAAAAGCCAGGATTTATTAAGCAAGGGGCGGTTAAAGCAGAGTACATTATGCCATTATGTTAATCCATAGGTCAGTCACCTGTTTTCATTCAACCCTAGAGGAGGTCATCAAATGAAGCCTGTTCACAAGAGAGCTAAGCCAAAAAAGAAAAGTGTTTCTGCACATAATGGATGACAGAACCCTGAAACTCCATGCCAAAAATGTGGCAGATGCTAAAAGTTCACATTTGCTCAAGTGGAGACTACGTAAATATATGTCAGGAAGATACAATAGGGATATAAAATTATAATCCTCTTTAAGACTCAGAAAATCTCCTGAGCTGAAGATAAAACTTGAGATTGGGACAGCATTAAAGTTCTAAGTATCATAATCTGATTGTTTTATTCTCACTTGTCCCTAGATAACCATTTGTGGTCACTGTTTGAAACAAGGTTGGATTGATCTGAATCGTTACCCATCACATCATTCCAAAACTGTAGAGTCTCTAGTGCTTCTAGGTCCGAGTGTATAAGGCTCATTCCAGGACTGATGTCTTATCTGAATACTTCTTAAAGATACAGAACTTTGCAGTCCAGTTTCTGCTGCCTAAAACTAGAGACTTCTCAAGTTGCTGCTCCCAGCCACTTACATATACTCGCCCACGTCTAAGCAAAGCAGTACATTCTCAGGACTTCCAGCTGAACTCCTGCAAAGGGGAAAGCCAGAAACACTTGCAAAATTTGACAAACACTTTATTAATAATCCTTTAAGAGGCATTAAAGTTAAAAAACTCAGGAAATAAGAATATAGTTCTTTCTAGGCTGCTCTTATGCCTCCTGTGTATTTTAGTTTAGGTTTAGCAGCTCTTGCTTAGAATCTCTTTTTCTAATCAGATGCACTGTAACAGTGATCTGTCATTTCCTCCCCTCTAATCCATTCTACCCTCTTTTGCCCCATACTGAAATGGAGAAGCTGCTGTGTTTGTTGTACTTGAGGAAAAGTCTCTCTTCGCAACTCAGCCAAAAGATGAGAATACATGACAATCAAACGTGATGACCCTAGCACGATCTCAGTAACAGCAATAGTCTGATTTTTTTTGACTGCTAATAAATCACAAATGTACTGTATTGCAACCAAAAGGTCTGTAGCCAAAATTTAAAAAACAAGAAACAACAACAAAAAAATGGAGGTAATAGCCAGTGGGAAGTCTATTATAAGTAACAACTAATAAGTTAATATACTGTGGTTTCAGTGTAAGTAGCACTCCAAGGAAAAAAGTCTCAAAGAACACAATCTATGATTCTCCAACTTAATGTTACAATTGCATCTTTTTTCTTTTCCTGAACATGCAGCGGGTATTATTCAACAGAGACTTATTCTTTTCACGCATTCTCATACATCCACACTAAGATTTCTTTGAAAGATCCATGGTTCACTCTTTTAACGTGGGAACTGAATTAGGGTATTTGCTCAAGCCAGTAATTTCTATTTCTTCATTTCTGTTCTAGGACCAGTAACCATGTGTGCACCTTCAGAATATATGGTTCTACACAAAAGATTCATATTATAATAGCAGATACCCTCCCTAAGTTAGAAGCACCTGAAGAGCCATAGTTAGGTGAGCCTGACAGCCATAGTTTCTATTCCCAAAATGCATGAACAAGGCCATGGAACTCCTTTCATTCTTACCCACAGAAAAACTAAAAAGCAGACATATCAGTCGCTGTATTTATTTAATAATGTCTTTGCATTTCTTGTGTGTAAGGGGTACTACCCCTTTTATCACACCGCAAGCCTATGGCTTGGGGAAGGAGGTGATTGGGAGGCCAGCAGATTAACCTGTAACAGAAGCTGGGAGCAATCTCAATACTGGGCATGGTGACATTGATAACAAGCTGAAATAGTTGCTAATGTTTTTCCAGTTCTTAAGTTTTAACAAGAAATTGCAGTGCCTTAACTATCTTTCAAGGCTGCAGATAAGTGCCCCATACATATGCCTAAATTATGACTTACAAAAGTCCCACCATCATAATTAACAGTAATTTATTGCCTCAGTGTGTTTATTCTCTAAGTTCTAGCTTGTTTTTAAAAACAAATTTTACTAATTCATCATTAAGACTAGTTTAAATCACTGACATTTCTCTCCTAAGATAAAAGTCCATTTGTGATTAGATATGAATGCATGTTTAGAGGAAACAAAGATTTCGTTGTAGAAAATAGTTCCTTCCTGTGAAAATTCATATCCTGAGTATATATCACCAGACGCTCAAGGCCAGAGACTTTTACCCTTGGCAACAGGCACATGCCATGCACACCACCACCCTTTTTCAATGCACATAAGAGGACTGGGGTACCTCAGACACCCATTTCCTTTCAGTCTCTGAATTCCAAATTTCTTGAGGGGTAAAGGGGAAGTGCACACATGGACTATTTATCTCACATCTCCATCTGCAGTCAATGATATGATATGATATAATATCAATATTACATAACTTTTCATTATCCTTTGAAGGACTTCATCCATATCCATAGTTGTACTATGCATCACTCCAAGAAGCCCAAGCCTGAAGAGATTATCTGAAATTTCTAGAAAAACAGACACTGTAGAATCATTTGTCCAACCTGCATTTCTTGGGCCCCAAAGCTCCAGTATATGAAATATGTAAACTGCTCTGTTCCAAGGACCAAATACTTTGTGCCTGAGGCTTTAGGAGTGAATGCTTCCTGAGTCATGACAACAGAATCCACATGAAGCCTGGAGAAGAAATGATACTTCCCAGACACTGAGTAGGTCCTACTACCATTAAAGAGAAAACAGATGCTAACAGCGGCGTCACTGGAGAACAAAACCCTTTTTCATGCAGCACATGAGATTATTAGAAGATTTACTGTATTTACAATCTAGTATCAAACTTAACAAGACCAAAATAGATTTTCAGGGCAGGATAAATCCTCTCCATTGGTTTACAGAACAAGCAGATCATGTAAGAGGTGTCCTGAGCTATAAAATAGCATTGCTGTCTAATCTCACACAACCCTTGATGAAATTATTAAATCTGAGATGAAATTAATTGTTCCAGGTCTGTACAAGGGACTACTGCCAAACTGAGCAAGCTGGAAATAGAAGAGGAGCACTTACTACCGTTGCTGTTTGGAAGACCAACCTCAAGTCAGTTGCACAACTCTGCAGATGATATTTGGATGGTGTTATAGAAACTCAGAGCTCACAAAACCCAATCTTGATTTGCAAAGGGAATGAGAAAACTCCACAAAAATTTATGTTCTAAAGGAAGACCAGGAGGAATCTGGCTTTTTGCCTTACTTATTCCTCACCATCTATAGTTACTACTAAGTACTTAAAACTCATAAACGTATGAGAGCAAAGACAAAATTTCTGAGATTCAAACTGCACATCAACCTCACTGGGGATAATACATGGCAGTGAAAGCCAGGTGAGTTGCTCAAAGAGGCTAAACAAAACGCTCATGCAGATGGTAGAGGAATTGCAAGCACAGAACCCATCCCACCTATTCAGACCACGGACACTCCTCCTGTGTTAGGGAACACGGTATGACAATGTACATGTACAGTGTCCTGGTTTCAGCTGGGCTAGAGTTAATTTTCTTCACAGTACCTAGTATGAGACTATGTTTTGGATTTGTGCTGGAAACAGCGGTGATAATGTGGAGATGTTCTGGTTGTTGCTGAGTAGCGCTTACACTAGCCAAGGACTTTTTCAGCTCCCCGTGCTCTGCCGGGGGCACAAGGAGCTGGGAGGGGGCACAGCCGGGACAGCTGACCCCAGCTGACCCAAGGGATGTCCCACACCATATGGTGTCATGCTCAGCATATAGAGCTGGGGAAGAAGAAGGAAGGGGGGACATTGGGAGTGATGGTGTTTCCCTTCCCAAGTCACCGTTACGTGTGACGGAGCCCTGCTCTCCTGGGGAGGGCTGAGCCCCCGCCTGCCCGTGGGAAGGGGTGAATGAATTCCTTGCTTTGCTTTGCTTCTGCGTGCAGCTTTTGCTTTACCTGTTCAACTGCTTTATCTCAATCCACCAGTTTTCTGACTTCTACCCTTCTGATTCTCTCCCCCGTCCCACCAGGGGGGAGTGAACGAGCAGCTGGGTAGTGCTGAGCTGCTGACTGGGGCTAAACCACAAAACCAGGAATGCTGCTCAGAATAAAAAGGTCTGTGATTTCAAGTGTTTTGGGGTGTTTATGTGCATGTAGGTATGTTTGTGTGTATATGTACCCTAAGAAGAGGTAGTAGTAGGAAGGAACGTGAACACTCATTTTGCTAGTAGTCCTTCCCTGCCACTAACAGAACCAGTTACAATAAATAATTTATTAGAGGAAGTAGAGCCAAAAGAACAAAATACCTTCAAAACACAACTTGAAATAATGCAGATATTATATAATAATGACAAATTCCTGTCTTCCATTTACAAACAAGCTCTGTTTTGCTCCCAAGTAGCAAAGAGGTTGAACTAACTTCTGTGACAAACATTACAGGAAGTTACCTGTAACATTTTTTATGTTTTTTTTATTTCAGTGCTTCCCTAAATTAAAAGTAGCGGATCTTTGAGACACCAGTAATACATGCAAGAGTTTATTTTCAACTATCCATTGCTAAAATGACTGCATGCAGTTATCAATTACTTAATGCACATGCATTATTTCTTACCTTGGTTAATCAACTAAATAATATTCTTCAAAGCATTATAAAGAAAAGACCATGACATTCCTCTGTGGTTATGGACATGCTTGGTTTCTCTGAAAATCCAGCTTTTCAGAGAACCAAAACCAGTTCACATACACTATAGCACTTCTTATAAGCTCTTGCAGCATTTACAAGTTAAAATTGATTGAATGCAGTACAAAAAAAATATTTCCTCTATATAAAGGTATATAACAAAATATATTACACCCTGGAAGTGTTCAAATACTTGCTGGATAATGCTTCTGAATCCGGTTGTAAGAATATGAAGAAAACTTGCTGAAACAAATTCTTAGTCTCCTTTTCTGCTTGTTTTATGCCATTAGGCATGGTAAAGTAATAAGACAACATATATGAAATATGGCAAGCATATGGCATTTGCATAAAATGACATTTGTTGTTATTTATAATTTACTCTTCTACAGAAAATAAACTTTCCATCTTTTTGTATTACAAAACCTATGAATTACAGCGCTAAGTTTATCCTTCATTCCTCTGTGTATGGAATAACCTTGATCCAACTCCATTTAGGTTTCTTACCAGACCTAAATTTAATTCAAGAGTAAAAACTTTCATTAACATCTCTCAAGCTTTGCACGCTTTCTCATAATACAATATACAAAATGGATATAAATGTTATCAGCTGATACATACATCGTATGAATCAAGTCCAACCAACCTCCGCAGTTTCTTGCAACAAGTAGTGTCAGGCCTTTTTAAGAAGAAAGCTCATCAACCTATCTGCTCAGCATCAACCAAGAGAGAGCTTGGGCTGTTTGGTCTGGAGAAGAGAAGGCTCCAGGGCAATTTCATCAATGTATATAAATATCTGAAGGGAGGATGTAAAGAAAAGGGAGGCAGGCTCTTTCCAGAGCCCAGTGACAGGGCAAGAGGCAATGGGAACTCACTGAAACACAGGAGGGTCCATCTGAACAACAGGATACTTTTACTGCGAGGATGCCTGAGCACTGGCACACAGTGACCAAGGAGGTTGTAGAGTCTCCAACCTTGGAGATATTCAGAAGCCCTCTGGACACAATCCTGGGCAACCTGTACTACATGGCCCTGCTTGAGCAGGGGGGTTGGACCACATGACCTCCAAAGGGCCCTTCCAGCCTCAGCCATCCTGTGGTTCTATGAATTCCTGCCACCAGACATTACAGATATGAAAACAGAGGAATAAAGACTCTATTGGCCTACTCTTAAACATGATTAAACTAATTAACTTTAAATAAATTATTGTATTCTTTCAACAGTTACTCTTAGTTCTCTGTTGTGCTTATTCAGCTGTGCTCGGTGGAAGGATTGTTTTCAGTGACATAATATACATTCTCCCATATATATTGTTCCTAGGTCTGTGGATTAAATTGTCTCTCATCCCATTAGTTTCAAAACATACACACAGATTTTTCCAGTGTTTTAAGTTAAATATTTCTATTTTTAAGAAATGTTAATAACTTAATATTACTCAGCCAACACACAGGGATAACCCAGTCATCTTCCTCTACAATATTCTGCTGCAGGAAGGACATTAAAAAAAAATTTCTGCTAAACGGTGTCTGTTCTTCTCATGTATATTTAAGCAACATGAAAGCTCACTGTAAAGGGCAATGAGATTTATAAACTAAAGAGAAAAATCTTCAGGCACACTGATGATATCTGCAGTATTTTTCTCCGCTCTCTTATTTTAGAGATATATTTTAAAGATCTATAGAAGCAAAGAGCAGAATAAAAACCAGCAATACAGCATTCTGAAAAATTCTGTTAACTCAACCATCTATGAAGACAGAATTGATACTTGTGAAAATATGTTATTTCTGTTTACTAAGGCAAATAAATTGAATATTTCTTCAAAGTCAGAAAGGATATGGTATGTATATATATGTACATGTATGTGATGCTTGATGTAAATTAGAACAAGTTATTACTTTTTAATGAATGTATATATTCATGATTGTCACGTGAAATAAGTGAAAGCCATCCCTTTTTACACAAAAAACAAGAACTGTGAAACCATTTTGTCACATATATCTTGGTACTGAGATGCATACAGCTCCTCATGTAGCAAAGAAAAATTACATGGAGTTAAGCTGTAAAGAAGAAAGTTTTTGCATTAAAAAAACACCATATAAATGGAAACTTCTCAAGGTTTGAATGCTTGAGTCTAGATCATTGTGCCATAATTAACTTTTTACATTTCTTTGTAAAGAACATGCAAATTTTCAACAGCAGAGTTAATTATCTGGATCCAAAATCTTCCACCCATTTTAACTTCTTGCTTAACAGTGCATCTAACATATGTAGGATAATTGTTCTAAGAGGCAAAAGGAACTTAAACATGTAACCTTCTTCTCCAGTCCACTATAAAGTTTTATTAGAAAATACACTCTTGTTGACTGTGTACGCCTTTAACACTTGCATCACGAAAGTATTTATGTGGAAAAAAAAAACTTACTAGGAGATTTCTCTTCTTCCTCCTTAGGTTCTATTTTTTCTGCTTTTGGTGGACCTTTGATTTTGTACATTAATGAACGGAGTTTGCCAGTCAAGGAGGAATCTTCTTCTTCCTCTTCCTCCTCTTCTAGTGGAATACCTTGGAAAACCAGATAATAAAACTGGTTAAAAACCAGAATTTAACCTTTGAAGATTAACTCCTTCAATATTTAAATAATATTAAAGTATCTGCAAGGATTTTTTTTTACCCAGCAAATTTTATAAAGGAAAAAAAAAATGCAGTAAGGGCAGCAGCTTTAACATGCTACAGTAGGACCCCTCCGATTATGCTTATGTCAGTACACATACTTATATCCAGATTTATAGTATTATTTTTTCAGTATTAGGACCAAAGAGATGGTATTTTTTGAAGATTCTACTATGGCAATTAATTTTGACTCAGAGTCATATTTGATTAAATATGCGATCCTTTGTTTCATATTGCAGAAAGTAAGGTGAGAAAGTATATGGCTGTATCTCACAACATAGTACAGTTTTTCAGTCGAGATATTTAGCAGTCACAAACAAACATATTAACTGAATTTAAAACTGTAGGAAGGCAGATGTTCAGAGATTACACCAGTGATACATGTTTTTCATTAAAATATATACGATGAGACAGGATGTCATTTAACAACGTAGTTTAATAGAGTTCAGTTGACTACATTGCTTCACAACCAAAGCATTTTTGAATCTTTCACGCTTCCTAGTGAAGATCGGATCCTACATGTGTTACGTGCAGAAGCACAGAACACCTAAGCAGGTTCCCTTCAAACCAGAGCTAACTGTGCCGCGTTGAAATGTAACCTTTCACTGTTCACCGTTTCGCTGGTGACAGTGAAACTGAGGAAAGGGAAAGATTTCCAGACAGAATACTGAACACATACAAGCTGGAGCAGAGGGAAAACAATAAACTGCAGAGGCTAAAACTGGTATTAAAAAAAGAAATTAAGAAAGGAAAAAAAGAAGTGAAATGTGGTATCAGGTTGGGAAAACTTTGCTGCTGGCAGCTACCAAGGGGAAGGAGTTTAAGTTATGACCAGAAGTGACTAAGTAACTAGGAAGAAAAAAAATTCAGAGGCAGTGGGAGAGAATGAGAGAACTAGAAATTGAAATTTGAGAATATGGAATTTAAAGAAATGGGAAAAGTGAGACTGGCTAGACAAACTGAAAAGCTATGAATAAAGGAAGGCTACAGTCAGAGTCTGGAAAAAGTAAGGATGGGAAATGTATCCAATAAGGAGAGGAAAGAGAAAGCAGGCAAGGATGTTAAACAAAGCAAGAAACTGTCTGGCACTGAAAAGAAAGTTAGGCCCTGGAAGCAAGACAGAGGGACTGGGAGGAGAACTCTTGAGAAGCTGAAGTGGACAGACAAGAAGAAATGCACTGGAATGATGAGTTAAGACAGTACTGGACTGGAGGAGATGGCGTCTGCAACCGCTGCAGATGGTGTCTCATTCACTGCTCCATATTATTCATTATTCATTCTGCATCCTCTTAAGAGCTGCAATCCATTCAGAAGCTGACCATCTCGTGTTGCTACCGGCTAATCACTTAATTTAAGTGGCAGAGGTCTACACACTGGAACAGATGGTTCCAACCCAGAGAAGTGTCAATTTGATATTATGCAGTAAAATATGTTGTAAATTTGGTTTGTTTATAACCAAGAAATTACACACAAAAAGTATGACAGAGGACTATTATTTTGCTGGTAAAATTAACCACTCACAGTTAGGACATTGCTAGGATTAAGACTGCCTGAGTAACTTCAATTTAGACTATTTGGGTATACTCATTATGAAGCAGCCTTTAATTGCTTGATTGTATACATATTTTTCCACTTAGACTGCAATGCATACTTACTATTAAAAAGCTGATTATATATTCCAAGTGCAACTCCTATTCATTTTATCTGCAGCTGTGATTGCTTAGTACTGATTTTCAGTATGAAGTCAGGACACAGATAATGAGGAGCATTTACCGCAACGGCCACCTATGATAAATCTGTACAATAGAGAATACCTGCTTAATAGTCTTTCAGACTATTGAGTCCTGATTTCAGCTTTTCACAGCATCAATTAGAATGCAGAGGATCATTAAACTGTTTTAATTTTCTCTATTTTGTTCTCGCTCTCATTCAAAATACACATTTAGAATGTAGTAAACAATAATAAAACTACACCCGTAAAAAGAAAAAATACCACAATCAGTAGGATTTCACCTCATGAAATGGTGAAGAGTTATCAGGAGCTAAGTTAACTCAATAATAATACCAGCAACAAGATTTCAAGGTAAAATAAATATATTGCAGAGTTAAGAAATTTCCAAACAAGTCGGGGGTCTTCCATAGTCTTCATCCTGGAGTCTCAGAGAATGCTCTGATGCCAAACAGGCATTATCTTTGAAAACCAGAGGTCAGATCAAGTGCTAACTAACTGAACAACGGAGATGACAGTAGCTATCTTAATAAAAATGGGGAGAAAGAGGAGTAGCTATGAGGATATTAACTATTCACTTTAACACTTGGAAGAAAAATGCTGGAAGAAAAGAAACAGGGTTCGGTAAGCACTTAGAAGCAAGAATAAATAACAATAAACACATGAATGTCAAAATAAAATGACATCAAACCAACTATATTTCCACCTATAATGTAGCTAACCTTACAGATACAAATCTTGAGTTTAAGGACTTCTTACTGTCTTATACAACCTCCTCAGAAATAAGCTTATGAAACACAACCTAGATACCCACTGACCTACTCATCTTTGGCTGAGGCTAAGGCTGAGGTACTTGAAAATAGTAATTGGCTTATCACGAAATCACAGCTTGACAGCTGTTGGAGATTCTAATAGGGTACTCAGAAATAGCAGCACAAGATGAAGCCTTAACAATACAAGCACAGAATGGTACGGGAGGATACAAACAGAAATCACAAACTGTTAATTACATGTTACTAAAAGAATGAAATTCCATGAACTGGGTAAAACTGGTTTTAGGGATAAGTGAAGAAAGAACTTGCAGGCTGTATTAGTAAACATTTAAAAGTGACCTCAAGCAAACAGAAGAAGGAGGAGGAGGAAGAAGGAACTATTAAGATTACCATGCTCTTTCTGGGGAAGAACTAGAGACGCTGTCAATTCACTGTAATGAACCTGTCCCCTTCTTGAACAAGATGGGTGCCATCAACCATAGGACCAAGAAATGCCTGCTAAGAGTGGCTACTAATATATCTACCAAGTAGGTACATATGAAAAAGCTCGTGTATATCAGTTTTAACTGCATAATTATTGGGAATGAGCAGTAATGGGAGTAACTGGATGACTCAAGACTATAAATGTTAGTATCATGGTAAACGGACTAATAATTCCATGACTGTCTTGATAAGACTAAGATCTCAATAGACTAACAAAAGATTTTTGGCATCACCTACAAAATGTGATTCCTTCACCCACATAAATTGTGCAGTGTATCTGATATAGCTCACCCTTAGCAAACCCTAAGGAAATGAAAATTCAATGGCTGGGGCAACTCAAGCTGTAATCTGCAGTGCAATATATCTTATAGTGATTGACCACCACAGTTACGTATACACCAGGAAACTAAGCTAAAGCAGCAGCACACCTCATCTAGTGTTTTTAATTACATTTTCTACTGCTCAACTTCACAGCAATAATGTTCTTTCAATACCTTTTATCTGCTGTACACATACACATGCCTATATAAATCTTTTAAGGTAATCCAACCTCCGTGGTTGGATAATTTTTATTTTTTCTAATTAAGTCTAAAATTGATATATAAACAGCATAATACCAGATAATATTTAATAGATATGTAACAATGAAACTGAAAACCAAGTGCAGGTTTCCTATATTTTTGTAATATACACCAAAGTCTGTCAGAAAAGTCACCAGTACTACATTTAACAAAAAACCCTCATGCTAGGGGATTTTTTTTGTTCTTTTTTTCAGGTAAAGCATCAAAAAGGCAAACAAAAAACATAGCAGAATCTTGCCACTCACCACAGTGAATTAGAAGATCATCATGAAATTCATATAACTCCTCCCGAATCTCCTCTGGACAGGGACAATCCTCTCCCAGTTGAAAATTCAGCAACATATTAATCTTTAAGGGAATTAAAACATAGTTAAAACACTGAGATAACCTAAGACATATTCTAATATATAGCCATACTTTACCTGCTCGTAATCAAATTAAAATAAAACACAGATTTTTAACACAGATTAAAGGAAATACTAAAGCAATGTTACTTTGTAAGCTTTAATTAGGATTAACATATAAATACAGTTACACTTAATAATAAAGCTATTTCCTGGAGGTAGAAAAGACTACTTCCAATACATAGATGTCAGCACAACACTACCTTCATGCTAACTTTTAGCAACTAAAATAATCAAATTATCATCATCCTGAAGAACTAGATGAATTTCAGCTCCTCAGCGTTGGGCCCTAATTTTTCTATATTGTTGAGAAATTCTAAATCAGCTTTGGTTTAGAGCTTGAATTCTGGAGTACAGGTATAAGCATTCTGACATTCAGTATTTTGTGGCATCTTAATAAATTTTATTTCAAATTCAGTTTTGGTTCTCCATCAGTTCCCAATGGTAGCTTAGAAGTCAGAACTCTATTTTATAATCACAAAGATTTTTTTTTTTTAATCTTTAGATTCAACCATTTGTTTAATATTACCTGTTCTTGAGGGGGAGACCGAAATTCTTTAGTCTTCTTGGCAGTCAAAGCAGCAGACATGTTCAAGGCTTGCATGAGTTCATTGTACCTGTATTTCTGATTATATTGCAATTTTGATACATAACGGTCTGCAAATGATACAATTGCTTCCACTCTATGTTGTAGCTCACAGTCACAGAAATAATTGAGTAAATGACACATCTAGGATAGAAAAAACAGACTTAAGTTCAACAGTTTGACAAACTAATTGGGGCAGAACTGCAGTGAATACTATACACTGCAACAGACTGTAAAAATGAGAGACTTTTTTCCCATGTTTTTCTTTTAACACTGTAACGGTTACAAAATTTACACCGTTTTATTATCTGATCAATAATACTATATTGCATTCACAGTCTTTCACTCTGTGCACTCAAAACATGTAGAAATAATTAAATCATAGAATAGTTTGGGTTGGAAGGGTCCTTTAAAGGTGTCCTGGTCCAATCCTCCCTCTTTTAAAAAACACCTATGAAACAAGTAAGTATTTTCAAATCTATTTTGGGTGTAGATACATGTAGGAAGAATTCCATCATCATCAAATTTGGTTATTAGTGTGAAGTTATAAGGCCAAGTGGAATAAAGGATTTCAAATCTTACAAACTAGAGAACAGACAAAAAGCACCACCTTTCTTTCAACAATAGTAGAACATATGTAATACATTTATATTAAATGGTCACCTGAAGCTTAACAGATTCTGGTAATCTTGTCTGCAATAAGCCCTTTGCAGGAGCTTTTGTTTCTTTTACTGCTTTCTCTCCAGCTTCTACAGCTTTTTCTTCAACTTGTGTAACTTCTTCCTTCTCTGTCCTCTCTTCTGTTTCTTCCTTGTGATCCCCAAACACATTGGGATCAATGAGGAGTAACACTTGCTTCACATCATCGTCATCAAAAACCCCCATTATGAGCAATGTTGCTATCAGTTTAAGAACAGGAACAAACTGGAATGCAACCTGTCCTCCAACAGGGTCTCGTATATGAGTACCACTACACTGTACTGCCTCTGTTAGCATACTTATGGCCTTGGATTTAAGTGTATCAAGGGGTATCTCTGGGCTGGATGTCTGATGCTCTTCACTGGTCACAATAAAGCACGGAGTAGAGAAATTAAAGCCTGGTTTCAGACAAGTGCTAAGCCCTACTCCAGGTAAACCATGCTTCTTTGTTTCATCAGGATATAATTTAATAGTTCGAGTTTCATCTGTAACTGGAATGATAAATTCATTGTTCATCATAAGCTTGGCTTGCTTGGCATGTTCCAAATGAATACTAATGAGCAAGTCGTAGAATCCAGAACGTAGGAGTCCAGGTAAGTATTGATTATCTATTGTATAAAATAGCTGAGATATGTCCACGTGGCTACAAAGTGCATAAGCAACTCTAGTGTTACCTAGAGCACTAACTGAGCTATAGAGTTTTAAAGTGTGGTAGTGAAACTTCATCAAATCTTCTTGTTCACATAGTTCCAAAATATCAACGCATCTGTTATCACATAAAGAAAGAGAACACCAGTCAATCTAATGAATAATAATTTTGTAAAAGAAAAGTTTCATAATCTCTCCACATTTTGGTTAGTTCTACTTTAAACCATTAATACTAAGGTTGATACTGACTAATCTTAACATGTGCATCATTCAACCACAGTAAACGGTGGTAATAATTTTAAGATATTATTTACAATATAGTACTCCATAGACAAAAAAAGGAAAAAAGTAAGCCAGAGAAGCTTCTTTGGAAGCTATGGTAAATTAGAGCTTGTTTTTAAAAGAAATGTATTTGGAATGCTGAAACTCTGCTGTAATACTGTTGCTAAACAGTACCTACAGTTTATTGAGGATTAATCTTTAATTTTTTCCACAAATACAGATTTTTTTACTCTTTTCTTGAATTCAGTTTATTAATAAATAAAATTGGTTATTGAATTATTAAAAGAAGCTGCAAAATAACTGATAAAAGTACAGCAGTTTTATTTCTGCTATGCTTTTGCTTAGAGTTTTATCTTTCACCGGTTACGATATTTGATATTTGGGTACATCTTTATTACCCTCACTCTGAAGATAAAACCTAATTAAAACCTAAGTGAAGATCCTATCAATAAGAATATAAAAACTTAATTTATGTAAATTCAGAGCATATAAAACAGGAGTAGATTGCATGTTTTCATTACAGAAAATCTCAGCAAACGAGTACTTGCAATCTTCTTTATATTTGCTTTTTTCAAGCTGAGAAAAATCTGTTTAAAGACCTAGAGATTTAGAGATATTATTCTATAATATAAATAGAATTAAATAACCATGTTTTCTCTTATGTATGCAAATGTCATCACTTGGCCTTAAAATTATGCAGCCTCTTGTTTCTGCTTAAATGTCACAAATATAATATAATAGCAGATAAGATCAGAAATTCTAAACAACTCTAGTGTAAATATTCTCCAAGGCAGGTTTAACCAATACCCAGATATCAGCTTTCAGTACATTTTGTCCACATCAAGTCAATGTACTTTCTTCAAAATGTACCTGTTTTCTTCCGGGATATGAAGTGCCATCATCTGCAGAGGTTCCAAACACTGCACAACCCAGCCATGACGTTCACTGACACGCTCAGTTTCTACTTTTAGAAAGTTGTTTGGCATCCTACTCCATAAAACAGGTGTAATTGTTTGCACATCAAGGCGAGGGGGACACTGAGGAACAGGATTTCTTTCTTCACTTTTAAAAATGGCGGCTGATAAAGGCATGGTATTCTGAAATGAATAAATGTATTATAATTATTTTTGTAACATCTAATTATAAATACATCTATAACACCAAAAGGAAGTATAATTTATTGATAGCAAAGAATGCATAGAAATATATGTTATTACAATTCAAAAAATAATCAATTTAAAAAACCCCAACATTAAAGGGTTTAGTTAACTTTATTTTGACAAATGCTGTTTAGATTTGTTGAACAATTAACTTCATATAATCATTACATTTATAGAAGTAAATGTAGAAGTCAAATAAAAAGTCACGCCATTGATTTAATCTTCACAAACAAATTCAACTGAGCAAGAACTTCTGTGGCAATAAACATATTTAAAAGAGAACCTTTATAGAAAGTATTTCATACCTTTAATTTACCAAGTTCAAACTGAACCAAGTTAGTGCTCGTAGGCTGTACAAAAGTTGCGGGAAATAGCTTTGTGTTTGGTTCAACCTAGAAGAGAAATGAGATTTGAAAATTTAAAAAACTAAAATAGCAACAGGAATCTTCTCCCAGAATATGACATCATATAAAATACATACTACATAGCTTATATTTAATTATCAAATAACTACAGACACTGTATTAAAGTGTTGATTAGTATCCACCTGTAGTTTACTGTTAATAGAGTAAATCATTTGCTAGGTTATCTTTATAGACCCCCTAACTTTCAGGCAGCTATGTCTGCTGCCTTATGCGCTCTCAACACCTGTAACCAGAACTTTGGTAACACTACATGATTCTTCTCATATGTATCCAAATCCAACACCGCATTCTAGAGCAGCTCCTTAAAAATCCAGCCACTTTACAGCTACATACTTTGGCTCTGGCTCCAGAAAACGCACCCCCAACACAGGCTGAGGGTAGAATACAGCTTTTTAGACCACCACACATCTTGTAGAGTTCTTTCGCATTTTATGCCGGACAAAATTCACTACCAAAAAAGGTCAAAACCAAATTTCTAAGAGGGAACCAGAGGGGGATAAGAAGAGGGTGAGAGTGCATTATTTGTTCAGGATAGTGGAAATCCTTATTTCCTATTAAGATTACTGAATTTCTGATCCATACTCCAAAAGTGATGAATGTAATTTTTTAAAAAGATCTGAAAGACCTCTTTATTTCCAGGCTTACCATTTGTCTCTGGCCTTATAAAATCACCGTGAATCACATAAAATCACAGTGCTGCAGTTTTAAAGTGTCTGGCTGGGTGTGGGATTTTTTTGACAGCTACATTATCCTCATTTCCCCATTATACCTGGACTCAAAGTACATGTCAGAGGAGTAATACCAGTTTATTCTGAAGAATTCTCTACAAGATCACGAAAAAAAAATATTTAAAAAGATACTCGTAGAATAGCATATTAAAAAGATTTCAGTGCTCCAGGGTGGCTGAAAGAAGGCATATTTTATATAATCAGTTCAAGGTTTCAGGAGTTCAATTAAATATTTTAATCAAATCATTGTTGATTTTGTGTACTACACATATATGTTATACATATTAAGTACAATTACAATACTTGCACTGTGAAGGAATACAACTCCTAATTTTGAGGATAGCAAATTACCAAAAATTCAAACCAATAAACAGAAAGGGAGTCACAAAAACAACATTAAAAAAAAAAATCTATATTCTTTTAGGTGAGAAAACAGCTCCAAAACAAAACAGAACTTAAACAAAATGTAAAATAATAACATACAATGGAAACTCTGTATGTAGGAAAAAGTATATTCAGAACTATGACTGTTGGGATAGACAACATAATGTGCAGCCATGTACGTACATTCTAATATTTTTGATAAGCAGAAAAACCACAAACCCAAATCCAGAAACAAAAGGTAGCAGGGACTGAAAGACACTACTAATAAAATGAGTCCTCTATTTCATTAAAGCCTGAAAGTAACTGACTGAGACAATGTAACTCTCAGCCTCTGCCCAAAGACAGATATTTCCTAGTAATAATAACCAAATTTGTAATTTCTAATCTTGTTTGAAAGCCAGAAAACCATTACTAACTCAGAATAAAATAAAATAAAATGTCTTGTAAACCAACATTTAAGATCTCCTTTCTGCTATGAATACCTTACCATTGGCCTAACAATTAATGACAAAATCTGAAATATATATGTACATACTATCTTTCATTTACTGTTCTGTTATAGACAGCGGGGTTTTTTCTGAATGTCACCATGGCATTTAATAGTTGGATCAAGAACTACAGCAAAAGTCATTTCTTCTCCTCAATATGTTGACCTGTGGGCCTTTTAGAATAAAAACAGCATACAAATATTGTTCTCTCTACTTCAGTTAAGAAAACTGGAAAGTGCAAACGTTTACAAGGTCAGAATAATTATCTTGCAGTCTCTAGACCAGACGAATATGTCATTTGCTGCAATTTGGGTGAGAGATTAGATTTACTGAAGTATTTTAAAGATTTTATATTATAGTAAAAATATTCAAGAAATGAAAATTAAAACCATCCAAGACTATTTTCACTACTTTCAAAGATAGAGAAAAGATTTAAATCACTCCAAATAGGCAGAAGTTGAGAAATATTTCACCCTCAGACATAACACTCCTGTTAGAATATACACAGAATCACAGGGGTTGGAAGGGCCCTCTGGAGACCATCTTGTCCAACCCCCTGCGTGAGCAGGCACCCCCAGAGCAGGGGCACAGGGCCGCGTCCAGGCGGGGGGTGAATGTCCCCAGGAAAGGGACCCCACAGCCTCCCTGGGCAGCCTGTGCCACTGCTCTGGCACCCACATAGGAAAGTTTTTTCTCATATTTAAGTGGAACTTCCTATGTTCCAACTTGTGACCATTGCCCAGGTACTATTGAAAAGAGTCTAGTCCCATTGTCCTGACACCCACCCTTTAGATATTTATAGATATTGATGAAATCCCCCCTCAGTCTTCTCTTCTCCAGGCTGAACAAACCCAAGTCTCTCAGCCTCTTCTCATAAGGGAGATGCTCCAGTCCCCTGATCATCTTGGTAGCTCTCTGCTGGACTTGCTCAAGGAGTTCCCTGCCCTTCTTAAACTGGGGGGCCCAAAACTGGACACAGCACTCCAAAAGTGGTCTCACTAGGGCAGAGCAGAGGGGGAGGATAGTCTCCCTCGCCCTGCTGGCCACACACCTTTTAATGCAGCCCAGGATACCATTGGCCTTCTTGGCCACAAGGGCACAGCGCTGGCTCAGGGTCACCTCGGTGCCCACCAGCACTCCAAGGTCCTCCTCAGCAGAGCCGCTCTCCAGCAGGGCACCCCCAACCTGTAACGGTGCCTGGGGTTGTTCCTCCCCAGGGGCAGGGCCTGGCACTGGCTCTTGTTGGATTTCATGAGGCTCCCCTGGGCCCAGCTCTCCAGCCTGGCCAGGGCTCGCTGGATGCCAGCACAGCCTCCTGATGGATCAGCCGCTCCTCCCAGCTTGGGATCACCAGCGAACTTGCTGAGGTTCCACTCTGTCCCTTCATCCAGGTCACTGATGAGTATGTGGAACAGGGCTGGCCCCAGCACAGACCCCTGGGGAACACCACCAGTGACCAGCCTCCAGCCAGGCTCTGCCTCATTGATCACGACCCTCTGAGTTCTGTTGTTGAGCTAGTACTTTATCCATCTCACTGTCCACTCATCCAACCCACACTTCCTTAGCTTGCCTATGAGGATGCTATGGATGTGTAAGGGACTAGAAATTTGACTCAACATTGTTGGCAGGCAAGTTTGACTACCGAAGCCTGATCACCACAGCAACTGAGCAGGACAGTTTAATCACCGAGGCAGCCCATTCAGTTCTACCCGACACGAATGTGTGTCATGTTGTCTCAGAGTACATGCCCTCTGTGCATGCGCCCGGGACAGGGGCTGACTGACAAGATTTGTGGGGGACTTGGACCCTCTAGAACTTTCCAGCACCCTTTAGTGACAGTAAGTGACAGTACTGGGCATGTGGCCCACTGCCTAGTGGGAGGCATGGGTATGCAAAAAAGTTATTGACTATGCAAGAGGACAACCTTATAAAAAGGGGAAACCAGTGGGGACCATGAGGAGCAATCTGGAACATTCCCCCTCCACCCAGATTCGAAGACACATTGGACCACACAGACCAACGGATGGACTGCACGGACGGACTGACCGCCACTGATCTGTGGTGGTAGCTACTGCAACACTCTCGCCCTCTCCCTTTCTCCCTTTTTCTCTCTTTCTCTGCTTTTCTCTCACATATTTATTGCTGGCCAAATAAAGTGACTTGGCACTTGACTCCTTTTTGAGTCAAGAAACAAAAAAACAAACCAAACCAAAAAAGACCAGCAAAGCATGGGGCTTAAGCACTTTCATCTTTTCTTCTTTTCCCAGGATGTTGACATATAATACCCCTCCAGCATGGCATGGAATTCTCTGACCACTCTTACAAAGCATACCAAAATCACAACTGCTAGATCACTTCCCACCCCCATTTACAGTCTGTGTGCAACCCTGCCATAATCATCTTCAATGCAGTCAGTATACAAAGTTCCATTAAATTTAGCTGAATAACATTTAACTTTTGTATGCATTAGAGATTTGTGGGGCTTTTGTTGATATAGAAAAAAAATGACACATTGTGGATAATCTCTTTCACAGAGGATGCCATACTATGGACAACTGATCTTACTAAAAGCAAATCTCATCAATTGGTGCTGAAAACTTCCGTCAACTACTGATTCATTAGCGTAATGACTCCATGTTTTAAGAACATTAATAGCATTTACGGACTGTCCTACTTATTTTGGCTTGGCACATTAATGCATATTTGAATTTTGGGGTTTGAAACTTATCAAATCACAAGATCTCCAAATCATAGCTATCTGTAGAAGACACAAACCCTGGTAATAATAAACTAAATTTATCTATCCATACCAGAAATTACTATATCTAAAGACTAATTTGATCCTATGCTGAATTAAATATTTCCCCTATCATATAACAGATTTAATTGACAAAAAACACTTTAAAGAATAATTACAATTATAAATCAAGATTCTGAAACACAAGAATTGAGAGGTAAAAAAATATTTTTCTGAACATATCTACCAAGAGTCCTTCCTCAGCATTTGAAAAAACCGCAAGAAGTCGCAAAAATGTAGCCTTACAAAAGAAAGAGAGAGAGAAAAAATGTGGGATAAAACAAAATCATATAGGAAACCATGTTATTGTCACACAAATAGTGCTCAGTTAGATTTCTGAACAAGAAAAAACAATTTTATAATACTATCGAAATGACCAGCTTAGTACTAGATAGCTTCCTGAAAATCTGATAATACCTGATAACAAGTGCCAAGCTCTTTTCCATTGGCTGTGAATGACAACATTCCAGTAGCCAGGTCAACAAAGCATCCAATTTCTAAATCAACATTACTGCGACCTGATCTCTGGGAATTAGCAATTACATCTCCTCCCCAGACCATATAGCAATTGCTCCGCTTCACGCTGAAAGAACAGCAAGAACAAAGAAAACAGATCATAGGTCACACTGAACTTGACTAAGTGTTCATTGAATATGTACTTTTCAATGGAGTAATAGTTAGAGATCTCAAAGGTGCTTGTGCTGCTATTAATTTTGTTTCCTCATTAACAGACCCCCTTCTTTTTAATAATGTAAGCACCGTGGGTAAGGGATCAGACTAAGTACACTTTTTTCCTTTTTTTAGAATTGTGAAACAATTTCACATGCTTCTGTGTGATTATGTAAGGCACTTTAAAACAAATAACAGGTTCACTCACAGTGACCAAATATGGATGTTAAAAGAAGCATCACAAAACATTCTTTCAAACAGAACATTAATGAGAAATATACTCACTTTAACAAGGCTATGTAAAACACATTAATATATAAATGAGCACAGAATACTCCTACTCCATAATCAATTTTCTTATTAGTTTAAATTAATGTTTAAAATATTCAGCTTGTGAATAATTCACATTTGAACAAGTGTTAAAACACAGTAAATGATAAATAAATCCATACCTTTCATGAACCCTGCCTCTCTCATCACCTAAAGTAACTGTCACTGTACAATTTTTATTTAGATCAAAATTCTCACTGTAAAAATGATAGTCTGGTGTTACCCAGCCAACCCAGACAGAGGATGGGTCTTGGCCAGCAAATATCCGTAGTGAATAAAAATACTGAAAAGAGGAAAAGAAAATATTAGTAATAGAAATCTAAATTATTTCATCAAGGAATACTCAAATGGTGATTTAAAAAACTTTCCTATATTTCAAAGTCTAATAATAGTAATTCAAATTCTCTTAATATGTCGTTTAAACTGCTAATAAATTAAAAAAACAGACCAGTGGTTTAAGATAGTGAGGTTTATGCCTCAAGTCATACAACTCTGGGCATTATTATTTATACACAGTGTTCTATCTTAGCAAATGAATGAAAAGGCTTCTTTCAACAGATTAATTTCTAATGAACATGCTGCCACAACTAAATCTACTTCAAAATTATGAAGAACTAAGCATCTCAACATATTTACTTACCGTAGTAGAAGGAGCAGCAATTTCTTGGCTGTGCTTTCTAAAGGTAAATGGATATCAGTAAATTAATTTGAAAAAAAAAAGAAAAAAGAAAAAAGAAAAAAGTAGTGAAAACAGTACTCATTATTAAAACTAAGTATACTTACAAGCTATCTCATGTTTGCTGGGTACTGAGTACGCACAATAAATTAAGTATGCAAAGACTGTACAGGATACAGATAAACACCCAAAATAATTGATTGCTGTTAAGGCAGAGATGGGGAGGCAGGGGGAAGAGACAGATTTACAGCCATTAAATAAAGATGAAGGCAATGCTGAAAGTTGCTGAACTCAGTAGTACCTGGTATCTCTAAAAATCTGTCCCACAATCTTTTTTCTTTGCATGGATTAGTCACTTTTCCAATAACAATGAGTTATTGAACAATAATGTAGATGAGCATTAATCCAGTGGGCAAAAGATTCTGAGCTGTTTTTCCAGCCTGGCTGAAGAGCTTGGCATATCCCAATAATTTTGAAGGGACGACGGCTGCTTAGCAATGAACAACTATAAACCTTGTGATGCACCTCTTCAGATATGCTTCGTTCTTGTCTGGATATAGCCTTCTGCAGCAAAGTTGTGTGGTAAATTTATTAAAACCATCAAGAACAAAAAATCTCAGTAACATGCATCCTATGCTAGTGTGTGCTTAGTGAGAAACCAAGTACAAAATCCTGAGTGTACAATAATAAAGAATAATAGAACGTATTACATTTACATTGAGAGCATGAAATCGGATAACTAAAACCAAGCCTAACCGTTTTTGGAAAACATCAGATGAAGCATTTTCCACACCCGTGCTGAAGTTGAATGATGAGCGGAACTCAATGGGCATACTCAGACGACAATATATCATGTCTGAATTGCTGTTCTGTGTGCCAAATGTCTTGTGAGTAACTTTTAACCGAGGTGGACTCTCAATGGTTCCATCAATTCTCCATATCTAAAAATAACGGAAATAAGTTTAAAATAGTGCTATTCCAAGAAAAACCCTAAAAACCTTCATTAAGGAACTAGAGGATGAAATAACTGAAACAGTCAACTCAAATTTTTCAAAATTAATTAATTTCAAATCTATGCAATTCAGCAAAGTGTATTTTGTTTAAGAAGGAAACGTTCAAAGGCAAGTATTAGGGAATAATTGCCTAAATACCTATATTAAACTAAATGGCCTAAGGATTATGTAAAAAAACTCATCAGGAATTCACACATATCACTGCGGAGTATAATAATGTGGAATATTTTATACAAAACATAGGATATATTATTGTGCTCTAGAGTAGATTAGTTAGGGAGCTGTGGAATTCCTATCACTGACGCAACATAAGAACAAATGAAACCAGTATCACCCAGCAACACCACAGCTACCCTTAAATGTCCCTCAGGTTAGCAAAGTGGACTAAATCAGTCTCTGCTTAGCTTTTCCATTACCTTAGGAGATGCTGAATTCAGCTGAACAATTTTTAGGTACTTAAGAAAAACGTATAGTAGAGAAGGTTTAAAGAAATGAAAGCGAATGTAAGATAGAATATCAAAAAGGGTTCTAAGAAATCACCATCAACATGTTTCAAGTAGCTACCCACAACAACATAAATTAGTAAGACATGTAACAGAACAAATAGGTATATCCATATGAATGGTAATACTACCATAAACGCAGCTGGAGATAGACAAGATCATCTGGAATTATCTAAAAGTGACTTAATAGATTTATATGACAAACTGTCTGATGACAGTAAGTATTAGTAAGGCTTTAATATCTCAGCTTGCTAAACAAACAGTTGATAAACAGAACAGGTGTTTTCCCAACATGTAATGTTACCTCAACGTGAGGATGATTTTTTGGCACATTGACAAATGTTGGTAAGCGTTTACTAAACCACATAGCAACATCTCGGTTCATGTTGACAGCAAAAGGTTCAAAACCTTCTTGAAGGCCACACATTGTATAAAACTTGAATGTACTGGCATCCATTCCAAGGTTCATACGACCAATCTGAGATAGACCCAGTGCACAAATTGGAACAAAACCTAGGAAAATGATACAACAACACCAATAAACCAACAGTAATTTATTTGAAGAACAGAGCATTCTATTTTGGATCCATCTAATGTGAAATAAACTTTAGCTCTTATAAATAATGCACATGAAGTGATGACAGCAGCCACCTTAAATAATATTGTCTAAGTCCAATATAATTTCTACCAAAAACCCTGAGGACTTAGGCAACGAATGGACATTACATGCACTATCCCATTTATTTAAACATTAAACCAGTTTAAAAACTCTTATTAGTAAGTAGTAGTAGATTTATGTGAAAAACAACCAGAAAAATATCAAGTCAAGAGGTAGTTTTGTAGACAATCAGATTTGAAAAAACAAGATTTGCTCAAGTCAGTTATTCATTTACTAGAAGAATCAGTTATGTTCATCATTTTTAGACTAATTAACACATCTTTATACAATGAATTGGACACTAGAAGACAACATTGGCTAGATAAAAGTTATTAACAAATGTTAAGTAAGCTCTCTGAGGGCACTGAAGTTTCAAAAGGACTTTGAGATGAAGTTCAGGTATTTCAGTACATCTGTTTACAATTTAGTTTGTCACCAGTAGCCGTAAATTTGGTGCCAACCTTCATCTCGCCATCATTCACGATGAACAAATACACACTTCTTTAATGTGGGCTTTTTTTACCACTGAAATTTTTTGGTCTCCTTATACCTGTAGCAGCCAATAGACAGGGATGAAAGGCTGTTGAATTATTTCTCCATCTCTCGAGAAACAGAACTTGGAGCAACTACAGGGAAAAGCCAACAGTTCAACCTTTAAAGGAGAAATGTTCTCTCCTACACTTCAAGCCTTCAGGAAAGCTCTCTTAAGGCAGTCCGTCATTCTCTACCATTAGAAAAACTGTCAGTTGTCAGACCAAAGAGGGACAGTGAGCAGCTGCAGAGTCTTCTGGCAATTACTAAAGGGCATGAAGGCTGGAGGAGATATGCTTCCAAAGAAAATGTCAACAAAAAAAATGAAATAAAACTGTTTGAAAATATTCACGGCCTCCTTTAATACAGTCACGTAGATACTACTGTTCAAAAAAGCAAAGGCCAAAAACAGAAAAAGAAAAATAGCCCAGGAGAAGGAGAAATGCAGATAAGCTATGAATGGGATGGAGAAAAAAAAAAATTACAAATCAGACTCAATTTAAGTTGCAAAGATTTGTTCTTTCAGTGCATCCTCTCACCACATAATATTCACTTTGTCCTTCACAGACAAGAACTTGATACGTGTATGCTCCAGGGAGACAATCAGAGACTACATTTTCAGCTTTTGGGAATATTTCAAGGTGTTTATTATTACCACTTCTTCCTAATGCTGAAGTCCTGTGAGTAAGCCTAGAAAGGCTCGAAGAAAATTTACTCATTCTGATTGCCGAAATCCCATTAATATCTACCTCTGCTTAAAGGAAAAAAAGAAAAACAATTTGTGCCATGTAAGTGCTCTTTAAAAAATTTTATGAAGTTAATGTGTAGCACAGTCTGAAGGCTCACATGATGAAATATTCTTTCTCATCTCACTAAGCCATTATGACAGCCTAGTTTTAATGGGCTTTGTTTTGTTTTGTCTTCTCACAACCATGTAACTGTAAAAAGAAAATTACCACTTTCTATTCCAAAGTCAGCAAATGCAAGTTCTGAACCTTTACTGGTTATAAGCAATTCTCCATTCAGAGTAAAGATAATGGATTTGTCATCCAAGTTTATCATACAACCAACCACGTCTCCTGGTTGCCAACTTCGTCCAAAGAATCCACTGCCTTGATGCCAACGCTGGCCCTAAACAAAAAACCACGCAAATAAACACCATGCTAACAATGAAAAATAAAACATAAAATAAATTAATTCAAACAAACAAATATTTCACCTTCCAGGATCTCAAAGTAATCTGCAAACAGTACTGATCATGGCTTTCAGGTAATTAATTATTATCTGAGATATTTCACACAGAGAAGCTAAGGCACCCTAACTTCAGTGGTATGCAAACAGCAGTTTAGAACCTGGATGATAACCACTGTTCACTGGATTCCATTTCTCACATGCAGTGTTTATCATCATCCTTCTGGTCCTTCAGGAGTCAATTTGGGGAAGAAAGAATGTGCAGAAAGTGGAAAAGGGAAAACAGAACAGCAGTTCTCTCTTCCCATCACTGAAGAAATTTAATTTTACTTTTGTAAAACACCACTTATAAAAAACAAAGGAAGTGAATGCTGTATTTTGTTTATCCTTACGACACGCATCTTTACTCAGCTGGGTATATCCTAGGAAGATAGATATAAATCAACGCACCTTTGTTAGCATAATTTCAATAACCAGAACCGAAATGCAGATACTCTCCAGCATGAAACAGAGCTCAGAGGTATCTTTATATGAATCAAAACTATTCCAGTAGTTGGTCTGGAATATACAGAGGAAGCCTAGACTGGAGTTCTCTGCCTCGCCTGTTCATAGGTCAAAAAAGATAAAGATGTACTGACTTTGCTTCCTTCAAATACAAATGCTTGGTCATCAGCTCCCAGCTCTATGTCAGGTCGACAGCCTGGCCTGGCCCAGCCAACACGCATATCTCCACCTGTCACAGCTTCGAATTCAAAGTACCACTTTCCAGACTTCACTGCATAAGACTGTTCTACTCTGAAAAATCGTATCTTGTCAATGCTGACTTTTTCCACTGTTTGGTCAGCTGCAAAAATAAACAGAGGAAAAAAAAAACCCACCTTTTGTAATAAGATGAAACTATAAATGCCACTGTTCAGCTGTCACCTGTCCCCAGTATTTTCTGTCTCTGAGGACAGCCATTATCTACCATTGCATGTTTAAGAACCTTCACAGTAAATGTTAAAACAGGAGAAAGAGTAATCAGCATACAGAGGCTAGCACATTCTAATTCTCTACAGGATGAGTGATCATTCACTATTTAGAATCAGAATATTTCAAAGTATCACTCAGTGCAGAGCCCCAAACACAAAACTGGCTAGAGGAAACCTCAGAAGTGTAAGATTATTACGTTCAGTATAATCCAATGCAATAATGCAGTATTACAACAAAATACTTTCCTACACAAGCCAATACATTTAGAACATTTTACAAAATTATCAAAGAAGTTCTGTTTCAGTTTGGATATTTTCAAAAAATTACAATGATATAGCAAATAAGAAGAAAATGTAAACAAATTTCTGCTCCAGATTTCAATTATAAAAGATTATTGAACTTGGTGCACTTCTTTGACTGCTTCTTAAAAACTGAGTTTGACTTGAAGTAGTCAAACTTAATCTGCATACCATGTTAAAAAATTCTTTTAAATTAGTCCCATATTATTTTCTTTCATTATTTCCAAATGAAAACCAGTATGTCCGGTCACACTCCAGATATTATCCAACCTAAAAATAATGGAAATTAGAATTATGGTATCATTAACTACAACTAATTTTTTTTTTAAAAAAAGAAAAATCTAAGTAATATACAAGTCATTTACAAAGTATATTTGCACCTTTCATTGAAGTACACTGCAAAAATACACTAGTATTAATTAAGATTTTACGTTTTTCCTATCTATTTCAGTGTTTTATGTCTTCTTCCCAGCACTGAGGGGAAAAACCGCCATGATTCTTATTGGAAGTACATACCTATCTCTTGGTCAGGTGGCTCAATATTATAACCATAGCCTGCAAATGTTCTAACAGCTTCACGGAGGCTATCTCTGTTTGATTTTTTAGTACGTTCATCTAATAATGCATATGGCACTAGCCGTGGATTACGTTTGTTCTTAAGATCCTAAAAGGGGTTATAAAAAACAAGAAGAAAACCGTTTCAACACCACAAAGATTTTATATAATGATTCAGAGTGTATTCTGACATAATGTTAAGATTAGAGAGAGACAATATTGATGAAGAACAGTTCTATGACTGCAGGCCCAACTGTCAGTATTATTAAAAACCTAAAGACAAGAATGAAAGAGAAGTATGTAAATATATTCTCATACATCCTGCAGCTGCAGCCATGCAGGTCTGACAATCTACTCAGACTTGCATGGGCAAGGCTTCTTCTGCTGTTCCTCACACCCTCTAACTTTTCCAGACATTACATGGCATTCAGTATTTATCCTCTTATTTCACACTCCCAACTGATGTTCTAGAAAACAAAACGTCACGTTCATTATTTATTACAAATGCATCTAAATAAGTCCTTACCTGCTGAATGCCATAGGTCCATCCTTGCTTTATTCTGTCTTTTGCCCAGACATTATGTGCATTTTCTGCTAGTCTGTCAACTAGAAATTCTTGAGAAGGTAACAATTTCACTTCAGAAAGATCAAGAGGGGCAGGTTTATATCCATTTGACATCATGTAACTGTAAGTCCACAAAGGAAAACAGAGAGTCAAGATACCCCACTGATGGCATTTAAAGTTTTCTATGTGGCATCCATAGGGTGGGGGTACACTTTCTCTCTCGCCTTTTCAATCTCCTGCTCTCCCATTTCTTTGCAAAAATCCTGCTTTGCATTTGGTCTTTGACTAGGTTATAAATTGTATTCTAGCAGAGAGCGTCATTTTCCACCTACTTGCACCCTATCTAATTAAACAAGACCCAGACCACCCTAAATAGTTGCTATGAAAAAACAACTAGTTATTAAATGAGTACTCTTTACATTTTTTTATATTTGTCATTTAAACCTTTCCAGTAATTTCTCTTTTAAAGATCTGCATGATGACCTCTTAGAAAAATATTTTTAATGCATTATTAAGCATTGTATTTTTTATATACTAGTCTGTAAAGTTTATATACTAGTTTATGTACTGGTCTGTAAAGACTGAATTTTTCCAACAGAGGAAAACATATTTTAACTATTTTCTTCGCACTTTTTCATTTAACAAGTTTAGTCTTTTTTAGTAGTACGTATAACCCTCTCCAAGCCTTCCACATAGTATAAAGACTACTCTGCTGGTTTAGACATATGCAGACTCTCTTGCTCAAATCAGATAATTTCCATTTGTTAGGATGATTCATGTAGATGGGAGATATTTTAACAAGAGTCAGAAACTAAGATTTATTTGTTCCGTTACTGAAGACAATAGTATCAAAACTGCTTGCAGTATGAACCTTGGGAAATGTTCTTTTTTCCTTTTTTTAATTAACCCATCAACTGGATCAGGATTACCATCTCCCGTACCCTAAAACTATTTTACTGCTCTCTTTAAAAAACTAACTTTGTTTCTCATGGATCAAGCTGTTTCAGGAAAAGCACATCTTGTGGGTTGATAAACTGATGTGAAATGGCAAGTATCCAAACCACGTTTTCTGTCTTCAAGTTTTGTTGCAGGGCAGGTCCCAGGAGGACTACAGAATCCCCACAGACAAGGCTAAAATATAGACGTAATCCTTGACTAATCTTAGCCACTTTGGGGGTGATTATTACTGATGACTTAAAGATGTCTAAATAAAAAAGATCATTCAACTATTTTAGCTTGAACTGCCATAGTTCAGCCACCAAAGGAAAAATATGTGCAACATTATATAAACAGTAATTTTCAATTTTTTTTATCTTCTTTAAGGAAATGCATTTGAAAATGTCTCTAGAAAAATGTGTATGTTGAACAAACCTTTTCTTGGAGGAGAGGGAAGGAGAGAGGCAAAATGAAAGAGGAGTTATGGGAAAATGGTACACCCTCTTTCAGGTAGATTAGCTTACCATCATATACATATACTTTTCTTTGCTGTGTGACAGAAAAGAACCAAAATGTTGCTTTTAACTTTGGAATATCTGTCCTAAGATCATGTAACACAGATATAATTGCATGTGGTTTAAATATGCGACTACCTGTGCCTCCGTGAATTGCTCCACAAGGTGATGTAATGCAGCAGTATTCACAGGCAACCATCATCGCAGGCAAGATGACCAACCACGTGCTCTGTGAGCCCATATCAGGTATGGGGTTCATATCAAGCATTTTTGAAATGACCTTACATTATTTTCATTTAATTAATACCTTGTCATTACAAATAATACATAAGAGTTACCATAGGGTACATACTTTTTGGGAAGCTTGACTTTTTTAAGATCTTCCTCAGCTGCTGGTTGAGCATGAACAATGTGACATCCAAGGGCCAAAAGGGTTCTGCCAACATGAAAAAATGGCAGCAGTGAAACACAACATTGTAATGCTCACCCATTTTATAAATTTCTTTTGGTTTTAGTATAAATACGCAGAACTAATGATATTTAAAGACCAGGGAAGTCGTTCAAATTAATGAAATTTCAAAACCCAAATATTTTAACTTCTCAAAAATAACAAATAAAACCTTCAAAGGTACAAATCTTTGGCTTGAAAGTTATGCCACTTTATTAAAACCAAAAGGATTTGGTGTTGTTTTTTTCTTTGTATCTCTGTAGAGACAAGATTTTTCTAAATTGCTCTGAATGTGTTCCTGGAACTTCTAGCAAAGTTAGCAGAACACACTTTGAATGAGATATTCAAATATTTTTTTATCTTACAAAAGTATGAAGTGCTTGAATAAAAATAAAAATAAACCAACTTTATTTTCTCTTAAATTGAAAGCTCACTTGAGGGTTTCTGTTGACATTTGTAGGTTATAATTCTTCTCTGTCTCAGGTAATTTTGAGAATTCCACAAGACAAGGATGATGCCTTTTATTATCATCCCGTATCTGTAACAAAGCAACAGAAAAGAGTACTTTCCTGATACCAGATTCAAGAGAGAATCAGAGTAAAAAATCAGTGAATTCTTTGTGATAACGAAGACATTGTAAACAATACCATTTATCTTTCCTCAATGGCAGTGACCTATCACTATATAAATGAACTTTCCCATGATTCATAATGCACACTATAAGTACTCCTTCATAATCAACAAAATCAGAAAAATAGAGCTATTTCACATGTTCTGCATAGATACACGAAACACAAAAAGCAAGCCTGTAAAATCAATGAACATTTCTGCTGAATGCCTGAACAATATATACTGAATAGAGCACAATCTGATCTACTGCACACATTCTGATTTTAAAACCTTAAAGTATCATTTCGTAATGTTTTCCAAATTCTACTGGAATAATAAAGCAGAGCATTCTTTTTCTGATATCAGTATTAGTTTTTGAATACCTATGTGACACTTAAGTAACGAAGCTCGTTCACTCAATGCCATGTGCTTCTATCCTGATGGCAATGGAGTCACAACATTTCATATACAAAACTTTTTTTCCATTGCCAAAGCTTAGAAACATTAAAAAGGTTAGTAAAGCTTAGAATTTCAGTAGCAATGACATTTTAGCAGATAGTATGATAAAGTTATTGAAGAAAAAGGTAACTCAAGTCCTTAAGTAAAATCAGCAGAAGAGAATAAAAAGAGATTCTTCTGAGGTAGGATACAGTTTTGATGGGCACATGGAGGACTACCCCAGTAAATCTGAATTTGAAAAGAAGCAAGATGAAGTAAGAACTCAAGGCAGAATATAGACTTTAGAATATTGTATTACTAGGCGAAGGTACCAGTTTGAATATAATTGTTGAATTTAATATAAAATTCTGAATATAATATTCTTGGCCTACCCTTTTAAAGTTTTTCATTTGGTAACATCCATTGGGCAGGGAATCCTTTGTCAGATGCATTTAAATAACTTTAACCTGTTAGGTTATACCACATTATAAGGGATCATTATAATAATAATTTTTAACTGTAACTAATTAAATAAAAAAACCTGAGCTTTGAGGAATTTGAATGTTTACAAAACTCAACAAAACCCTTTCTCCAGTATCAAAAGAAGCCAATTTCCACAGCAGACTTTTTGCTTGTTATCTCTTTGACCCCCAAAACTAGACTAACCAAAGAGTTAGTTGAGGGGTTACTCACTATTGATATGATTTTAAGTAGAATTCCATTTTGGTATAGCTAGCATGTTTCTCAATTAAGATATTTTTTTTAAATTCTTAACTACTTATAATGCTGAAATATGTGCCTTATTTATATTCAAAATTTGCCTTCTAATCACTGTCTCCTGCCACCTTACATGTTCATCTATTGTTAGTATTGTACAGACCTCAATTAAATAGTCCAATCCAACTTCCAAGCTGAGGTTTTCTGGTAGGCAACTTAACCTAATATAGGTGACTGTACCCAGACAGCTCATTCAAAACATACCTTGCCATATGTCCAGCCCAGTTCTATTTTATTCATTCCCCACAGCTCATGAATATTTTCAGCTAGTTTGTCCCTGATCTTTTCAAGATGAAAAGGAAGGGCAATCTAAGAAAAGAGCATAACAATTCCACAAATAAGAAAAGGTTCCAGTTACCACACCTTGTAGATCCAAGATCACCTAGTTCAGTTAAGTACACCACAACACACAAATGGTGAAGTGCTAAGAAAGGGGACACGCCAGATTAGTTTTTATACTGTGAATTTAAGTTTTGTTAAAACATATTTTACAATTCCATTATTGCATACTTAACATACCTGACTGGTGTCTATTGGACAAGGGATAAAGGAAGCTTGGGAGAGGAATTGTGTTGTACCCAGCAAATCCCTCACTCCTTCAGAATCTCTCTTATATTCTTTCACTGGTTCCAGTTTCATCTTCTCTTTTGGAAGCAATGCCTCATAACAAGGAGCATATCCAGCAGGAGGCAGAAATTTAAACTCTCCATGACGTCCACCCAATAAGAAACGAACTCTGTGCAATTTTCAATGAAGAAAATATACTCTTAAATAGTCACCATATACTAACAGTACAAAAAAATCGGCTAGAAATATAAACATTTATTTGAATAGCATTTACAAAAATGTAGGTGTATTTCATACTCTGATAAACACCAAAGAGTTACCAAGCATTCATACGAGCAGATACTATCGATAACACCATCACCTACCCACTATTTTTTGAAAATTTGTTTTGGCCAAAGCAAAAGTAATTATTCAATGCAGCAGTGTATTTAAAAAAGAATAATCTTACTTAAAATCAAAAGGTTGTAAACTGTGAAATGTTTAATGCATATAAATGATCTGGAAACACAAATCTAATTTCAGTTGGACTGCTACTCTAAGAAATCCCATAGGGACTATTTAAATACCACTTAAAAGTTTTAAAGTAACTTCTCAGTGCACTCATGCAGGCAGTTGGTACATGAGGAAAAAAAAAAACCAGAGGACATGGTGAAAACAACCCACTACACTCATAATACATAAATCAAGCAAACAAAATTATACCAAACACTACAATTGGGAATGAGTATCAGAAGTGTAACTAAGATTCCTATTAAGCCCCTAAAGTTTTCTCTTTCTCCTCAGATACATGTTTTTCATATAAATTTAAGAGGATACCAGGAAAAACAACCAAGAAAAACTATCCAACTTCATACTTCGGTCCTCATGTAGGCAAACTCCAGAGATAAACAACCACAGAAAATTAAAAACAACTGTTATCTCTAGAAAATGGCCCATACTTTTGTTGTGATGGGGTGACCAGAAGAAGCCTATACCACTTTTTACTTATAATTTTAGAAGTACTAGAACTATCAGATCAACATATTTCACTAAGACACATTAATAATATAAAAGAGGACAAAAAATTACGACACACAAGTTTTCTCAAACAGGATGTACATAAGCACGTCATAAATATCTGAAACAGTTCAATGTCCACAAGAAAAACATTATTATTGCTTACTTCTAATTTCTTTTTTAAAATTCACTGTTTAAAATATTTAAATTATCCCAAGGCAGCTAAATATTTGAGAAGACAACTCTGAGCTTAGACCTCTGTTTATGGCAAGCCCGCACCCAGAGCAAAATACTCTAAAAATAAAAAGGAGGTCAATTTCATTTTAAGACCTGGAAGCCTAACCTCCTGGGTAGACAAAAGTCAAGGAAAGAATCAAGATGAAAAAACTCTCATACAATTTTTCCCTTGCCCACCACACCCCAGTAAATAGTCCCTTGCTTCCTGTCAACTTGGTCAATGTTTCTGAGTTGTAGCAAACCATTCAATCCCACCTGATCTTTATGACGTTCTCATTCTATCCAAGGCCTGTTTTGTCCCTGCTCTTCACTGCAGTATCTAAACCCTCACCCAGGCCATATTCTCCTAATGCTGTGCATGGTCTTTTAAAAACCTGAACACTCCAAGAAGCTGTGGCTTTTTCTCTTATTTTAAAAGAAATGTTTAGATCTTTCGATTTTAAAAACTTGTTTTAATTTGTCTGACTTTAACCTTAAAACGAACCCTCCTGAAAATAAAATATAAAGCAAAATAACTCCTAAAAGACAGCTAGAAATATTTAAACAGATTGAGTTAGGTTAATTACTACTCCTTATGCTTCATTTTGGAGTGGGGCTGCACACAGGGAACTACATCTATCATTCTAGCAATTTGCTAGCAGCTATACTTAGTTTTCGTAGCCTGAATGACAAGACTATGCTAAACAGTCTTTTTCTTACTACAACGGCTGTCTGTGAAAGACATGACCCCCATGATAACAGTATTTAATGTACCTCATGTTTAATTACTAAAAGCATCGGGCATTTACTTTTAAGATACTGCTTTTCATGCCAACAAATCCAGACCCCTAACTTCCCTAAAAACTCGCTGGATGGCTCATTTAAAGTTCACCCCATATTTCATTCCTTTATCTCCACGTTTACACATTATTTAAGAGGTAAAATGAATCTGAATAGAAGAAAAGAAAATAGAAGAAAATGAATTCTCAATACAGCGGTGCTATTTAAATTCCTTGATTATTGGAATGGCCATATTATGGTATTACAAGTAGAGCTCATAGTAGCATTGTAGAAGGAGGAAAAAAAATTGATAGAGAGGGAGAAAATGCCTACAGTAAAAAACAGAATAAGAGACAGTGCAGGTAAGCAGGTGCTAACAAGGGTTTAGAGAGGAAAAACTGATTGTCATGGTTCAGCCTCAGTCAGCAACTAAACACCATGCCGCCGCTCACTCACTCCCCCCACCCGTGTGGGACGGGGGAGAGAATTGGAAGAGCAAAAGCACACACACAAAAAAAACCCCACTTGTGGGTTGAGATACGAACAGTTTAACAATTACAATGAAAAGAATAATAATTATAATAATAATGATTATGATAGTAACAATAATGATAATATAAGAAAATGGAAAAGGGGAAAAAAAAGGAAAAAAACAGAAACACAAATGATACAGCCGCTCACCACCCACCGACCGACGCTGCCCATCACCGAGCCACGATCGCTGCCTCCCTCCCCCAGCCAGCCCCTCCAGTAACACACTGGGCATGGCGTGACATGACAGGGAATATCCCTTTGGCCAGTTTGAATCCCCTCTCTCGGCTGTGCCCCCTCCCTCCCGGCTGCTTGTGCCCCCGGCAGAGCCTGGGAAGCTGGAAAAGTCCTTGACTAGCACAAGCACTGCCCAGCAACACAAAACATCAGTGTGTTATCTCAACATTGTTTTCATACTAAGTCCAAAGCACAGCCCTGTGCCAGCTGCAGGGAAGAAAATTAACTCTAGCCCAGCTGAAGTCATGACACTGATGATGGAACAATGAAGCAGACCGAGAATGAGAGACTGAGAAAGTCACAGAAAGCAGAGGAAAAGCAGATAAGCCACAACAGAAGTAGAAACATAAGAGTTTGTGCCTAGTGCAGAACACCCTCCACTCAGGAACTCAGGATTTTCATATAATAACATTTCTTTGGTGTTAACAGATGAAGAAGATTATATATAACCTGCTACTGCCATCAGCTACTATTAACTACAAGGGAAAAAGCTCTCACAAAATACACAACACTGAATAAAATGAAGAAAAATAATTACACCAGTGTAGGTAGATTTCTTGCAGAAAAAAAAGTAGTGAACATTTTTGAAACCTCTTCTACTAATGCAGCTACATAGTAGGGTCACTTCCAGAGAATAAGAGAATTTTGATTTATTAAGCCCTTCCCAGGCTTCTTAATTCATAGAAACATTCAGGTTGGAAACAACCTCTAGGATCATCAAGTCCAACAGTCAAACCAACACTACCACACCTCCTAAACAACAGGCCGAAGCTCCACGTACGTCTACATGTTTTTTTGAACAGTGAAGGGATGGAGACTCTACCACGTCTCTGGGCAGCCTGTTCCAATGCTGAACCATTCTTTCAGTAAAGATCGACACTCCCACCCAGCTTGGTGTCATCTGCAAGCTTACTGAGGGTGCACTCAATCCCCTCATCCAGATCATCAATGACGACATTGAACAGGACCAGACCCAACACTGAGCCCTGGGGAACACAACTCGTGACCGGCCGCCAACTGGATGTGACTCCATTCACCACCACTCTCTGGGCTCGGCCGTCCAGCCAGTTTTTAACCCAGCACAGAGTGCACTTGTCCAAGCCGTGAGCAGCCAGCTTCTCCAGGAGAATGCTGTGGGAGACAGCCTTGTGTCAAAGGCCTTACTAAAGTCCAAGTAGACAATGTCCACAGCCTTCCCCTCATCCACTAAGCGGGTCACCTTATCACAGAAGGAGACCAGGTTAGTGAGGCAGGACCTCCCTTTCATAAACCCATGCTGGCTGAGCCCGGTCCCCTGGGTGTCCCGCGTAATGTGCTGCGTAATGGCATTCAGGATGATCTGCTCCATGACCTTTCCCGGCACCGAGGTCAGGCTGACAGGCCTGGAGTTCCCCGGATCCTCCTTCCGACCCTTCTTGTACAGGGGCGTCACATTCGCTAGTTCCCAGTCATCTGGGACCTCCCTGGTCGACTAGGACTGCTGATAAATGATGGACAGTGGCCTGGCAAGCTCCTCTGCCAGCTCCCTCAGCATCCTCAGGTGGTTCCCATCTGGCCCCATGGACTTGTGAACATCCAGGTGGAGGAGCAGGTTGGTGACCGCCACCTCTTCAACAACTGGGACTTTATTCTGCATACCATCTCCATCTCCCAGCACAGGGCCCTGACAGCCCCAAGGATGACCAGTCTGACTATTAAAGACTGAGGCAAAGAAAGCATTAAGTACCTCAGCCTTCTCCTCATCTTTCATGGCAAGGTTACCTTCCGCATCCAACAAAGGAGGGAGATTCTCCCTGGCCCCTCTTTTGTCACTGATGTATTTATAAAAACGTTTTTTTGTTATCTTTAACGGTGGCGGCCAGTTTAAGTTCCAGCTGGGCCTTCGCCTTCCTAATCTTTTCCCTGCATAACCTCACAACACCCTTGTAGTCCTCCTGAGTCGCTGCCCCTTCTTCCAAAGGCGGTAAGCTCTCCTTTTTTTCGAACAAGCTCACTTTTCACCCTTACGTGAAATCATCACTAAACAAATCAGTACTTTCCTGCCCCTCTCCCTCCAGCTGCAGGTAGGGCAGAAGTGGAACAACAAAACAGAACAAATCATACATGACTTTGGCAATACTTTGTGTGACAAGACAGCAAAGAAAACAATTAAAATTAAGTCGTACTTACTTTACACCTGCTGATAAGCTTACAACAGGGAAGAAAAACCCTTCTGTACTGAAGTTCTCAAACATTCCTTGTACAGGCTGTCCATTAATGCGGAATGAAATGCTGGGTACACCTAAATCCAAGCAGCAGCTAACCACATCATCAGATGCTAATAAGTGCTGATTGACAGATGCTACAGCTCTGGGTACTCGACCTAGGATAAAAGTAATCAGAAAGATAAAAGTAATCAGAAGCTTTAAGCAGACTCTTACAGTTTTAACAATGGAATTATTTCCTCAAAAACACCATCAAGTTTTTTGCTTGTCATCATTAAGACATTATCTTGCCTTCACCTGTTTTATGAACGGTTCTGTTTTTAGAGACAGTGAGTCAACATTCTTCAGACTGATAAGTGGCAGAGAAGTTAATAAACTGAGCAAATCACTTGAAACCTCTGACACTTTGCAAGACAGAACATGATCAACTGAAGTCTCACAAGTTCACACTCTAGCCTGATGCCAGAGTACTGAGGCAGAGTAAATGATGCCCTCTTTATAAAGCTAACATTGATATACCCAACTTTTTTTTTTTGCTTCAGTTATTTGTGAAGCACCAGATTCACATCTCTCTGAATATTCAGTGGCGAGGCACTGGAACAGGTTGCCCAGAGAAGCTGTAGATGCCCCATCCCTGGAAGCGTTCAAGGCCAGGACCGACTGGGCTCTGGGCAACCTGATCTAGTGAAAGATGTCCCTGCCCATGGCTGGGGGGTTGGACTAGATTATCTTTAAAGGCCTGTTCCAACCCAAACCGTTCTATGATTCTATGATTCTGGAGCTGTGATTACGACCAATATCCAGGTTTACAGTATCAAGAGGCAGAATGGTATACTGAACTAAGATTAAATGGATCAAGAATTTAATGGACCAGGTTTTCTTTATCAACCACAGCCATACACTAAACAAAAGGATCTTCATTTTCCCTACTTGGAAAGGTGGAACCTTACAGCCAAGCACAGAGCTCAGCAATTATAATAACAATTAACTAGAGATAATATATCTGAAGTAATCTAACTATACACTTACAGATAACTGCATCTGAAGTAATCTAGCTACACACATTTACAGGTAACTGCAGTTTTTCAATCACATTTGAGTATCTGAGTATATTTTTAGCCAAGGAATATCTCTTCAGAACTCCTTTCAAAACAATCCCCTTGAAAACATTTTGTTTTAACTGTAAAGTAAATCTAATTAAGCAGTTAAGCGCTATTCCGAATTACTGTGTTTGGAACTTCTTAAGAACAAGTCATGTCAACTGTTCAGGACAGTTTAAGAACCCTGAGTTTTCCTTTCCTGCAGGAGACAAGATTTAAGAGACTTTCCAGCACTGTATTTCTGAGGTTCAGTTATTGTTCAATTTGTATTAATGATTTATTCAGCCATTTCTAATGGTATATGTTACTGATGTCTCCCCAGCCTACTCCCAAAAATCATTATTTCTGTCATTTCAGAATCGTCCAGTAGAACTGAAAAAAAAAAAATTGAATTATGTGTGTGCACACAGATACTTTATATACAAAATCCTATACTAAAACACTGCTAATGTAATTGAAAATTGGGAAATGTTAGAATTAAGGCCATAAAATCAAATTCACCATATTTATGTACACTGTATTTACAACACACCTTTTAATTGCATGGCCCCACATTCTTCTTTTCTGAGCAATGGGGAAATTAATGATTTTGCCTACATACTTTGAATAGCGTACAGTAAATAAAGCACAAGCCACAAACTGAACAAGCTAAAAAATAACTGTCATTTACTGTATGCAAGAGAGATCTGGAAGGAAAAATAACATGCTACTTCATAATTAAAGACTGTACACACAAGGACTGAAATAATGTCTATTATTTCCCCAAAATTTCTGAATGCTCATGGATGGCTACACACTCAAGAAACAAAATTGTTTAATTAAGACCAATATGTACAGTTTGCTGATACTGAATATTTCTCTAAGTGTTTATAAATAAATTTTAAGAAGTCTTTTACAGGAAACATAGAAAGCTAAATTCCTGGTGAAACAAACTGTTATAAAATGTCCTTTACAACAAAACATTACATTCCCAACTCAAGGTTCGAACATTTCAGAGAAAAGGTGGTCCAAATTGTCTAACTTTAAAAAAAAGGTCCATGTTTCTTTCTAGAAAAAGAACTCAATTTTCAACTCAATTTTAACTTGAGGTAGAGCCCCAGCCCATAAAATTTGCTCTCAAACAATTTATGATTAACAAAAGTATAAACCAGAGAAAATAAAATTTCAGACCATATTAATACAATGTTAATAAAAGGCAATCCTCTGGTTTCATCTATATTATTAATAAAAACTTCTATATGAATGAAAGACCTTTACCAGTTAACTAGACTGTTATACATTTTAGGCACAACACCTAAATGCCAGAGCTCTGTTTTAAGTATTTATGTAAGTGGAACATATATGTAAAATCTTCTAGAAATTTTATCAACTGTTTCGCTTCCCGCTGCTTTTCTTTCTCCTTTCATTACTTACTGATAGTAATTAAGAATGATGTCACAAAGATAACAGATGATGTAATTAAGGGTATACAACTAATTACCTAAATATTTTCTTAATTTATAGCTTTATGCATTATTCATTCCCTGAGTTGTTCTCGTTAAAGAGTATGTAGGAACTTCAAGAAAGCACAACCATTGGCATTCCCTGTGTTGCCATTTGATTCTTACAACTGGTCAATAGCACTTTGCTGGTTGTTCCTACAGGAACATACACTGGCATGGTCAAAAGGTATCCTGCGGTGACAAACCTGTTTACAAAAAGGATATCCTAGTTCTCTTTCCCTGGATATAGTACTGGGGGAGGGATGACCACACAACAACCCAACAGCCTTGCTCATAGCTCCAAAGCCACTTTTCAGCTAACTATGCACCCCAGAGGGCTCTCACTAATCCCTCTCCAACCCTAATCATATTCTTCTGTTTTCTCCTTTTTCCTCAGTGGTTATTCTTTATAACACAGCCATTATTACAAAAATTATTTGAACTGCAACACTTCATACGAGCCCTCCTGCAAACTCCTTTTAGTCTTCTAGAGCTATTCCTCAAATCTGTCTGACTGCATGGGCAGTGACTCCCGCTTTTTCATTAACTCAGCCCACTAACGTCTTCAGTTTGCTTGAACAAAGAATGGCTAATAAGTCCGCAAGTTTCCCATCACTGATTCTTAAGCCACCACAAAATATGCGTTTGTGGGTATCCATTAACTCCCTTCTTTATAAACTGCAAGCGTAACCACTTCACTGCAGTACTAATTGAGAGTCTCCTGTATTACCACACACATGCAGAAGCATTCCTAGAAAAACTCTGGTTTTTTCTGCTAAGCCTACATTAGAGAAATATGAAAAATATTTTTTCAAACAGCATAGCAACTACAGGCTTTCAGTTTGATATTACACCACAGAAGTTTATGTTCTGAAAACAACCAAAGTTGGTAATAGTATAGCAATTCTTATTTCTAATTGCCAAAATTGTCTTTTATGAGACTATTCATCAAAATTTAAATTCAATTTATTAAATCTATCAATAGGTGTGAGGATAATAATGTCATTTTACTTCAACTGTAGATACAAAGTGAAGGAATAAAGCAAATGTAGATCCATATACAATGAATTTGTCTAAGATCAATACATCCACTGATTTTGAACAGAGAGGCTTCAGTCAGTATTGATCTAGATCTGGAAAATGCCATTTTTAATCAAAATCATGACAATAGAAGCTATCTGCTAAAAAGCCTAATTGGTATAATTCAATATTGAATAAAATCTCAGACAATAAGTCTGATCTGAAATTCTAAATAACTTCATGGTATCCTGGTGTTCTGAATGCTGCTCACTATAAAATATCATGCTATTTACACACAGGTTCAGAAGGTAAAGGTATGTAACTCCTATGTGAGAGTAAGTGGAAGTGAACAAAGCACTTACCAGACCACAGATGAAGGCCATCAAAACCATAAGAGTACAGATCATCACCGACACCATTGCCTCCCCATCCTTCTCCACCTCCAGGATAGGGGGCATAACCTGAAGTAGAGGCCCATCCAACTCGTAAATGGGTGGGTTCTGCCGTCAAGAATGGATCAACCTGATCAATTATTAACTCAAAGTACCACTTCTTGTATTGTGCAGAGCCCTCAGCAACACCCAAAAATATGTTCGGCCTTATGCTAAGAAAGAGAATGTAAGCCATTTAGTGCAAACATAAAGCATGACATATGAATTATATTGCTGTATAATAGTAAAATTCACTTTGCAAATACAATAAGAGTATAGATATCCACACTTTACTTATACTATTTAAAATAGTGATCCATTTTATGATTTTATAAAGCTCCTGTAGATTCATCTTCTTCTAAGGTATAGGTTCCATGCTTTGAAAAACTTATAGTCAAAAAAGGAATAACAAGATCATGTCCTAAAATCAAAAAAACAGGAGTGAGGTTGCCGGGAAATCAAATCCCTCTTAAAACACCAAAGTACTTCACAGTATATTTACACACTCCATAACAATTATTAGGTAAAGCCTTGCTCTGTTTTTAATGAGAAACAAGCAACTCTCCATTTCAGAAAAGATCTTACTGTTAATTAGCAACTTCTATTTGAGCACAGGTTCCATTAAAATTGCCGTATTGTTAGTAAAAATATGTTTTTCAGAAGTTAATACATAAACACTTCCTAAAGCGTATGTCGCCATATTGAAAGCTGTGGAACGTCTCTTAGGTTACAGCATTTTGTTCAATTAATTATTGAAGATGTCTCAGTTCCATTTTTTCCTAATATTGAAAGAACTAAACCCCTGACAGTCCTTGACTTAGTCCTTATTGTAAGCATCCTTGTTCTCTTGTGGTTTCCTCCCTTGCAAAGATAGTTTCAGGGTTTTGAAGAATGCAACTTGGTGCCAGACAGGATTAAAAGATAGTGAATAAGCTCATAAATTCATTGATAACAGAGACTCAGGACATCAGTGCCGAGATAAGCACTCGAGGAACTAGTTTAAATCAACCCCTTGTGACAGTCCAAGGCTAAAGGACCGAGGAGCTCATTCAATGACTATATATGGGCAAAGGAAACCCAAAGTTCAGCCAGCGGACAGGTGAGGAAGACCATCAGAGACCACTGGAGGACTCCCAAAGACCACTAAAAGGACAACTATGCATGCAGCTTGAGCTTTTACATATGTTAATGAATCCTCGTGAATCTTATTAATATGTATGACTTCATAGTATATAATCTTTAGAAGTTTACTGAATCACTGGAGCACTTATGGTGGATCAATCCCCAGTGCTGCCCAGCGCTGTAATAAAGGATGCCTGCTTAATAGTGACTTTGTTGCTATTGAGTTTTATTTCGGGAACTTTCTGGATACTCCACTTCCTCTTACGGGGAGGTTCGGACTTTGAAAGATAGTATCCGCGAATTTTTGTATCAATATAACAATAAAATATGTCACTATACCTTGTCACATCATTAATCAAACGTGTTTGTAAGAGTAAGTCTCTTCTAGGCAGTAGATTGTCACAGATCAAATTTTGATTGGCACGAACTGCAACTCCATTACAGACACAGAGAGAGCAAAGCACATCAAGAACCTTAAAAAAAATAATCAGAAGAAAGTCAGGGAAAGGCAGCTGCATCTACTATTATTCAGCTGTTAGCTTAATTTACATTCAGAACTGACCTAAAGGAAAGAATATAATACACATTGTCATTATTGTTTTCCAAATACATTTCACATCTACAGACCAAGTATAGTCTGTGCTACTGAGAGTGGATATAAAACATTTGTGGAACACAAATTCAGAACACTGGGTTTGCAAAATGCCTCAAAAGGCCTTCCTCTGAGAGTGCTTATCAGCCCAAAAACCTTTCTGATCAAAATTAGGGGACAATTCTCAACTGCAATTCCCAGACTGCTTATGAATCTGTCTGAAAGCATGTTTTCAATACAAGAAGCAAACAATTATTTTTAAAATTAAAAACATTTAAAAGAATTCACTATAAAGCAAAACAAAGTTTCAGAAAGATCTTATTCTAAAATTTCAGCTTTCTTTTCTTTGGTCACAGTCTGAAAAGTAAGAGATTGACATAATTCTCCCACAGATTACTGGAGCAAAATGTTTTGGAAGAGAGAACACAGTAACATAGTGTTGTTTAATGCTGATGGACAAAGCTGCACACTTTTGCAAAAAAAAAGAGGATCACAGAATCACAGAATGGCGGGGGTTGGAAGGGCCCTCTGGAGCTCACCCCGTCCCACCCCCTGCGTGAGCAGGCACCCCCAGAGCAGGGGCACAGGGCCGCGTCCAGGCGGGGGGTGAATGTCTCCAGGGAAGGGACCCCACAGCCTCTCTGGGTAGCCTGTGCCCCTGCTCTGTAAAGATGCACTTGAACTCTGACAAGCAATCATTGAACAATGAGCGCAAATGGTCTAAACTCTTACAGACCATCTCCAAGACAAAGAACCATCTTCACACGTTTGATTACTATTTTGAAAACTTGTACAACACAAGAAGCAGCAGAACAGAACATTTTAGGCACTCCTGTTCTCTGCCTAGTGCATTAGCATAAAACGACCCTCAACAGCAGTTTCAGCTAATATACTGTGAATGTTGCTATGTCCCAAGCCTATGCTTCTTCCTTTCTACCATCTCTGTTATTGGGCAGAAACCTCTAGCAGAAGGACAGAGGTAGTAACTCAACTGCAGAAATTCTGACCAATACTCAGCTGCAAAGTGTCTTAAATAATATTAATGTTTACCAGTAACTCAGGATTCACATATAAACTGTTTAAATAATCTCTATGCACTTGCTGACTGTATTTCTGACACACGGCTTTTCATTTTAAAAAATCCTTCAAGTCAATAATTTCCAGGACAATTTTGTTTAATAATATTATTGTTTCTTATTTCCTAAATCACAACAGGATTTCCAATTTAGCAGGAGAACAAGATATACTGTTTCTGGAGTAACAAATAAATTCATTACTTCACACTACTTCATTACTTACTTATGTTTAGTCAAAGACATTATAAATGGAAATGCACAAATCTGTTAGTCTAATTCTTCTCCTGCATACCATATTTTACTTTTCTGCTTTAAGTTCTTGCTATGAGGTCTCCATTAAGATGCTCCAGCTGAAAGGTTTTCTTTACAGGTGACTGGCACAGCACAATAACCTTGCTAACAGCTAAAAATAGTAAGCTAAACTTACCACTGTAATTTCAACTTTTTTTCTTATGCCTGCACATATCAGTTCATACTCCTTAACCATACTTAAAAATACTTCTCTCCTTCATATCTGTGGTTGGTTAGGTTCTCTGTATTACCATCTGGTGTAAATCAGTAATTTCAGCTCACTAAAGCTTTCTTTGTTCTTCCTCCAGGTTATCAGTCTTTGAAATGAAATTTTAATTGAGGAAGGAAACTCACATCAGAAAATCACATATAAAACTATATCCTCCTCTGTGTTGTGAAGTCATCCTGATCGCAGCCAGAAACTGTGTTCAACTTCTTCTGTCATAATAAATTGCACATTGATGTCTAAATTAATTTCCACCATTATTTCTTCTGGTATAACTCAGTGGGGTTTTCTTTCTTCTGAACACCTGTGTTTTCAGATATTTGGATTATTTTTCTGATTTCTTATTTTACTTTGTTATTTTCTGCTACTATTATTATTGCTTAAGTTAGGAATGACTTTGCAGGATTTAGTTCTGTCTTTCTGCAGATACAGCAATGGTAGTTCATTGCTGCTGCAGAGCCCTGCATCACAAAGCAAGCTACTCTGTCCATGTGCTTATAGCCACCAGAATGCATCATTTTCTTTGCAAATCTGAAGTTCTGACTTGTTATCGATATTTCTTAACTTTTTTCTTGTCATACATATTTGCTGTATTTGAAACTGAAAAGCAATTATATATTATATATTTCTTTTAATCTCAACAGAGCAATTTTGCAGATGTACTTCAAGGATATTTTATTCCTTTAAAGGTGCTAGAATCACATCTTTCCATGTAGACATTTCTCTTTTTTTTCTCCACAAATCATTGTAAGATTATCAACACATCTGTAGTTTTTCCAAACATACCTTGTAATTGCGCCCGTGTTTATCCAACAGTGAAATAATGGATTTGATGTGCTCCTCAGCTATTATATTTAAAGCTTCTGGGCTTTCAATCAAGATGCAGTGCAACACTTCCAAAATACCTGTATGAAAGCCACAGAAATAACATTGTCATTAAATCATCTGCGCAACTGAACACAGTCTAAAAGCTCAGTAAATAACAGTGTCTTAAGAGATGCTATCTTTTCTCCAGCCTAAAAAGACAAAACACTTTAAAAGAGTTTTGATATGACTATGTGAACCACATTAGACAGAAATGCATTATGAGGCTGTTAATTTGTTTTCTTTTGAAAATAACAATTTTAAAACCACTTGAGAGAAATGCAAGTTTTTTTCCTCCTTTTCAGTGAGAGATATAAAGGTTAATACTTTGATATTTTGTTGAACACCCCATAGTATAAAACCCGACAGTATAAAAAAAACCCTCTCTACATATATTATGTTATTTGTACTTGTGCCCACAAACAGCTCAGGTGTTATTCAATAGCAATGGGACAGTAGTCTTGATACCGTCTGACCCAATCTATTAATTCACTGAAGTCACATTCAACAGTGACTGGATGTTGTATTGCACATATCAAACGTATGGAACCAGAAAATGTCACAAAAATGTCTGTTTAAATGTAACACTGCTCAATTAAAAAAAAAACAAAGGCACTGTATTTGTTTTCTAATACGTACTGTTTTCAAGGAAAACTGCTCTGATTTTTATCATATAAGACAGCTGTGTATGGCGTACGGATAGTTAACTTACATTGATAAAAGTGAGTCTCACCTGAGGAAGATTCTAATCTGTCCAATTTACTTATTAACCAATCGAGATTACTGGAAAACTGAGTACAATTGTTTCTGTTGCCACGAATGAGAGCAGCTGGAAAAAACCCACAAGGCATAATTTTATAACAGGAGATTTCCATTTTAAATCACCAAAGGAATTCATATATATTTTAACACAGTTTTTATAACAACTTCACAAAATAATAAACAGACAAATCCTAAATACACATATGTTATGGTAACTTGAATATCAGCAACTGACATAACTTCTAAAGAGCATGTAGTTTTTGAAGTTGACAGGGGTCTACTGGATAAACAAGAATTTCATCAGAAAATATGGGGTTTACTTTTTTTAAAAAAATTATGTTTTATTTTATTGTTAAATTTAAATAAAAATTATCCATCACCATTTTTTGGTGCAAATGTTAAGCACTGTCATGATCAAGAGGCTGAAACACTACTTCTTCTACTTCTTCCTACTAAGGAGTGGGAAGATCGTATGCAGAGATTTAAGCTCAAGTGCAGGTTGGCTGTACCGCTCTTTAGTTCTACTTTCTGATTAAAACATGTTATGGATTAAACGTGATTAAAACGTGAATGGATAGCTTTTAGTCTTTAGTGGTGCAGAACACTATGTTATTTGATTGCACTTGGAAAGTTCATCAGCAATCAAGTATTTCAAGCAATACTGATATTCTTTCTTCCAGAAGTTATTACTGACCATAGATAAACAACAACAAAGCAGCCTTTTGTATACAATTGTAAAGGATTTTTATTATGAAGCATTAACTTAATATTTATTACATCACAGCAAGGGTGTTCAAGATGTACCTGCAGGAGAAAATCAAGACAAAGTCTGAAAAGGCCTACATAGCCCTAAAGAAGCTTTTTAACTCCTACTTTTCTTTAAACTCATAAGACTGTAGTAAAATGCAGGCAATGGTATCTCATTACTTTCTAAAGCACTGAGAAGGTTTCACTAGAAGGACCTGCATATCTGTGCTATGTGAATAACCTCATGCTTCAAAGCACACCCCCATTTTGTTTTATTCTTGTCCTAAGTCTCGACTTCCATATTTTACTATGCTTTGGGATTAACCTTCTTTGTAATGAAATTAGAATGTATTTAAACTCCATCAGAAGACAAGATTCTCCTAAATGAGGAATTATGCAATTCTGGTATTAAATTAGTAATTTAAAGAAATACACATGTAAATACTTCTCTTACTCTATAATTTTGGCCCTACTACAACACAGAAGCAGTCGCTTTAGAAAACATGGCACTGAAATTGGAAAAAATAGTTTAATATCTGTTTTATGCAATTGTTTTTATTAACATTTAAATCTAAGCCTCAACTGATAAACAGGGATTCAGTAGACCTACAAGTTCTGACTGTTACTTTTAGGCTTCTCTTCAGCTTCATATATAAAGACTGTTTTCCAATTTATTGACTTTTTAAATTATTAATTCACACCTATTTGCATACCACAGGTACATTTACATTTAATAAAAAAAGAAAGATACGCATTTGGCATGCTGCAGCAATCTTTCTCCTAGCTGAGATTTTTCTGCTGTATCATTGCTCAATAAACTGTTCTCTGTAGTAAGTATCAGTAAGCATATGAAAGAAATTCTATAGTTTACATGATCAAATGAATAACACACAAAGTATTCTCTAGTGGTGAAGCAGCAAGTAGAATATAAAGAATACATAACCTGTTTTTTTACATTAGTAAATTATTGAAGAACTTACCTAACAATTTGTAAAGGAGATTCAAAATTTCTTTCCATGCGGTACCATGTTCTTCTCTTGCAATTCCTGCAAAATGAGCTGCACTGTTGTAGTCATTTAAGCGATCAATGCAATTCAAAACTAGTGCCAGCATTCCCTAAATGCATATGACAGAGAGAAAAGCAAACTGTACATGAAAAACCATTTGTGGTTGTCCTCTTAGAAGATTTTTTCCTGTACACTTTTAAAAGTTGCATCACCTTAGATTTTAAAAAAACCGAACTGTTGTGCTTACAAGATTTGAGTATGTATTTTTCTACACCAGAATCATCCATTTTAGAGAATGATCCTATACTGTTTCTTACTTAACTAAGGAATAAACAAAGCTGGAAATAAGGCTTTTATATTTTTTCTGAACAGCCTCCTTTTTACATAACGTCTTCCTTACACAGGGGGAAAAAAACCCCAACATTTTAAATTTATATACAAAGGAATTTTTATTAATTAAAAAAGGTGTAAATTTTACTATCTAATAAAATATCTGTAAAACAAACAAGTTCAAATACTAGAAAAGATTTTTAAGTTCTGTTTGATTGGCGACTAAAATGGTATTGAAAATGTGCAAGCAATCCAAACATATCTAAAAACATTGTAAAATATATTCCCTATTTATAGAGAAGTGTAATTATTCCATTGTCAGAAAGAAGCAATTCTACAAATATGTAATACATATCCTTCTCTAAAATTAGCATTCTTCACTTTCTCGAGATAAAAAGTTCCTGTTTCACACCCTGGTGGACATAAAAGACATCAGAAATAATGTCTATCGTTGACCCAAGTTTTATTATTTATATCTATTTATATATATAAAAATATCATAGAATCATAAAATCGTTAAGGTTGGAAAAGACCTTTAAGATCATTGAGTGCAACTATAAACCTAGCACAGCCAAGTCCAACACTAAACCATGTGCCTAAGTGCCACACCTACATGTCTTTTAAATACCTCCAGGGATGGAGACTCCACCACCTCCCTGGGCAGCCTGTTCCAATGCCTGACATCCCTTTCAGTGAAGAATTTTTTCCTAATGTCCAACCTAAACTTCCCCTGGTGCAGCTCAAGGCCATTTCCTCTCGTTGTATCGCTTGTTACTAGGGAGAAGAGACCGACCCCCACCTCGCTACAACCTCCTTTCAGGTAGTTGCAGAGAGCAATAAGTTCTCCCCTCAGCCTCCTCTTCGCCACACTAAACAACCCCAGCTCCCTCAGCCACTCCTCGTAAGACTTGTTCTCTAGACCCTTCACCTACTTCGTTGCCCTTCTCTGGACACGCTCCAGCACCTCGATGTCCTTCTGGTAGTGAGGGGCCCAAACCTGCACACAGTACTCGAGGTGGGGCCTCACCAGTGCCGAGCACAGGGGCACGATCACCTCCCTGCTCCTGCTGGCCACACCATTCCTGATACAAGCCAGGATGCCATTGGCCTTCTTGGCCGCCTGAGCACACTGCTGGCTCGTGTTCAGGTGGCTGTCGACCAGCACCCCCAGGTCCTTTTCCTCCAGGCAGCTCTCCAGCCACTCCTCCCCAAGCCTGTAGCGTTGCATGGGGTTGTTGTGACCCAAGTGCAGGACCCGGCACTTGGCCTTGTTAAACCTAATACAGTTAGCCTTGGCCCAACGATCCAGCCTGTCCAGGTCCCTCTGTGGGGCCTTCCTGCCCTCCAGCAGATCAACACTTCCACCCAGCTTGGTGTCATCTGCAAGCTTACTGAGGGTGCACTCAATCCCCTCATCCAGATCATCAATGACGACATTGAACAGGACCAGACCCAACACTGAGCCCTGGGGAACACAACTCATGACCGGCCGCCAACTGGATGTGACTCCATTCACCACCATTCTGGGCTCGGCCGTCAGCCAGTTTTTAACCAAGCACAGAGTGCACTTGTCCAAGCCGTGAGCAGCCAGCTTCTCCAGGAGAATGCTGTGGGAGACAGCCTTGTGTCAAAGGCCTTACTAAAGTCCAAGTAGACAATGTCCACAGCCTTCCCCTCATCCACTAAGCGGGTCACCTTATCACAGAAGGAGACCAGGTTAGTGAGGCAGGACCTCCCTTTCATAAACCCATGCTGGCTGAGCCCGATCCCCTGGGTGTCCCGCGTAATGTGCTGCGTAATGGCATTCAGGATGATCTGCTCCATGACCTTTCCCGGCACCGAGGTCAGGCTGACAGGCCTGGAGTTCCCCGGATCCTCCTTCCGACCCTTCTTGTACAGGGGCGTCACATTCGCTAGTTCCCAGTCATCTGGGACCTCCCTGGTCGACTAGGACTGCTGATAAATGATGGACAGTGGCCTGGCAAGCTCCTCTGCCAGCTCCCTCAGCATCCTCGGGTGGATCCCATCCGGCCCCATGGACTTGTGAACATCCAGGTGAAGGAGCAGGTCGGTGACTGCCACCTCTCCAACAACCGGGACTTCATTCTGCATACCATCTCCATCTCCCAGCACAGGGGCCTGACAGCCCCAAGGATGACCAGTCTGACTATTAAAGACCGAGGCAAAGAAAGCATTAAGTACCTCAGCCTTCTCCTCATCTTTCATGGCAAGGTTACCTTCCGCATCCAACAAAGGAGGGAGATTCTCCCTGGCCCCTCTTTTGTCACTGATGTATTTATAAAAACGTTTTTTTGTTATCTTTAACGGTGGCGGCCACTTTAAGTTCCAGCTGGGCCTTCGCCTTCCTAATCTTTTCCCTGCATAACCTCACAACACCCTTGTAGTCCTCCTGAGTCGCTGCCCCTTCTTCCAAAGGTGGTAAGCTCTCCTTTTTCTTTTTGAGTTCCAGCCAAAGCTCACTATTCAGCCAAGCCGGTCGTCTCTCCCGCCTGCTCGACTTACGGCACACGGGGACGGCCTGCTCCTGTGCCTTTGAGACTTCCTTCTTTAATAACATCCAGCCTTCCTGGACCCCTTTGCCCTTCAGGACTGCCTCCCAAGGGACTCTTGTTAATCAGACTCATTAACAATCCAAAGTCTGCCCTCCTGAAGTCCAGGGTCATGGTTTTGCTGACCCTCTTCCTTACTTCTCCAAGAATCGAAAACCCTATCATGTCATGGTCGCTGAGCCCAAGACAGCCTCCAACCACCACCTCACCCACCAGGCCTTCTCTGTTTGTAAGCAGCAGGTCCAGCGGGGCACCTCCCCTGGTTGGCTCGCTCACCAGCTGCGTCAGGAAGTTATCTCCTACACACTCCAGGAACCTCCGAGACTGCTTTCTCTCTGCTGTGTTGTACTTCCAGCAGATATCTGGTAAACTGAAGTCTCCCACGAGAACTAGGGCTAGAGATTGTGAGACTTCAGCCAACTGCTTGTACAGTACTTCATCTGACTTCTCATCCTGGTTGGGTGGTCTATAACAGACTCCCACCACGATGTCTCCCTTATTGGCCTTCCCCCTGATCCTTACCCGTAAGCACTCAACCTTATCATTACCGTCATTGAGTTCTAGGCAGTCAAAACACTCTCTAACATACAAGGCTACCCCTCCACCTCTCCTTCCTTGCCTGTCCCTTCTCAAGAGCTTGTAGCCATCCATTGCAGCACTCCAGTTGTGTGAGTCATCCCACCATGTTTCCACGATGGCGACCACATCATAGTTTTCCTGGTGCACGATGGCTTCCAGCTCCTCTTGTTTATTGCCCATGGTGCGTGAATTGCTGTAAACGCACTTCAGTTCATCTACTGATCTCTTTTCCAACACAGGTATGCCACCCGTAGGCTCAACCCTCGCAAGCCTGGTTTTACCCCCTTCCTCCTTCATATCTAGTTTAAAGCCCTCTCAACAAGGCTAGCTATCTCCTTTATTATTCATAGAGAGAAAAATAAATTCATTGTCACAATATTTCTTTTAGAAATGACATTGGTTGAAAGATGCTCAGAAGTATTAAAACTGAATATTACGAGAGAGAGGTTGTGGCCTGTGACAAGTGTAGTAGTGAAAAATACGTAACTGCAAGTTATCATATGCCATTAGAGTCTCTCTCTTTCAGCTGCAGAACTTTACATTATAAATTATATGCATGCAACCAGATGACAGTGTTTAGGTTTGTCTCAATGTTTGTGAAATGATCCACTTAAAGTTAAAATAGTGTAACAATTCCTCTCTCTGTACCTCTTCTTTGAATAGATTTTGTCTGTTTTTGAGTGACCTAAGCTTGCTTTGCTTATCTTCATGTTCCAGGTCTTCTTCGGGAAGCTGGAAGTAAGTAATTAGGTCTTGTAGAGTCTGAGCCATCTCCTCAACAGGCAGGGCGCTGGGTGATAGCATTCTGTTGTTTCCACTACAAAAAACAAGAGCAAATAAGACTGGCAGCATTATTTATTTTCCCACTGTAATTTACAGTATTACATAGCAGCCTGTTTTCTGTTAGCGCCTAAATTAAGCCTTGTTATACATATGACATATGTGTATGAGGAACAGCTGAGCTGAACTGCAAATCATTCAAACACCTATTGTTTGGTGCCCAGTGCTCAGAGCTTCCTGAAGTGGAATCATGTTTCCGTTTCTGCACTGAGAGAAAGAATAATTTAAAACACTGAATAAAATGAGCAGAAGAAACAATTTAGTCAGCGAAAAGATGAAACAGAGATGAAAGATGTACCGAAGTTGTTTTTTACAGTAATTTATTTTGTCTAGACACTTTAAATCTATTGATGATATAGGTGTAATGTGCGGATGGACTAAATAGTAGCAGTATAATAGCCAGGTACACCAGCCAGCTTCTAGACAAAGAACACAAAAGTAACAGGAAATCCTAACCATTAATTAGGCCTTCTGTATCAAGCCTTTATAGGAGAAGGGTAGGATTTAAAAATAATTTCAAGGAATCTCAGTTGTCAGTAAAATGATGTCTCTTTCCTGTTCAAGCATTCGCTCAATCTTGGGTGACAACCCAATTTTTTAGGGTCTGACTCACTATCATACATAGTATGATCTAGGAGGAGATGATTGCTGGCAGAGGTGGCTCTGTTTTTATATCCTCAGCACAAGAAATACAAAAGAGTAGTGTAGTCCCTTGTGATACTGAAGAAGTATGGTGCATTCTGTGGAAGGAAGTTCTTAATTATACACTAATTTTTCTTTATTTTTTTCACCTACTAGGCAGTAATACAAGGATGACGACTTGATCATCATGATTAAAACTCCTGCCAAGCACTTCAGTACTACACACACCCTTACCGATTGCACTGTGTATTCTTACACATTGATCTCAGCAATTATAAATTAATATGCATTGACACAGAATTGTATTTTACCTTAAAAATCCTAAAATTAAAAAATAAATTTCAGACAAAAACTTATTGTATGGAAGAGCTATAGTGACGGAAACATGGAACTTTCTCTGAATTAAAGATTTTTGTCTTGCTGCTTATTAAAGAGCTGTTAACTTGTAAGTTTAGTAATATAAGATAAACGTCATGAGTAATTTACCTTAAAGAATGAGGGAAGAGGAACAAAAGTAACAAAAGAAATAGCATAATAAAATTGTACTTCAAAATCCCCTATATTTTCAAAGTAACATAGTTAAAGGTATCATTCAAAGAGTCAAATGCAAACACACACGTAAGACAGTTTTCATGACACTTCCCTTCACTATATGAATACTAAAGCCCTCAACAGAACAATCACTTTACAACTATTTCCATTTAAACTTTCAAACTTATTGGTAGCTAAGGTCTGTCAAAATTAAGCTAAACTGACAAGTGACACAAAACATTCTGAACTTGACAAGCTAGATTATATAAAGCAGTAGAATAAACCTTTTTAAGCACAACATATACTTCAAGAGGACTGGAAAAATTTAAGCTGAAGCAAGTGCATTAATATGGTGAAAGCAAGTCAAGTTTTGATTCAGAAAATCTGTTTCATAAATAATATTGTTAAAATACAGGCTTGAATCCAGAAAATGAAACTAGGGGTGAAACGTGATAAATACAGTATCTTTTCATGCTCACTTTGTCAATGGTTCATTAAGATTCAACATCTCCTGAGGATGCAAAGGCTCTTCAGTCAGCAACACACAAATTTAGATGAACTGCTTTAAATTATATTAATGTCCAACACATTTGTTCTGCTATTGGCCAAGATGGTATTTTTCCATGAAAAGAAAGGTATTAAGTTGCCACATGTGTGGCAAGGATATTAGGCAACTACTTAGCAAGTACCGCTCTTCATATAACCTTCTTATTAAATCAAGATTACGACGGAGCAAGTCTGGTGTCATACTAAATTGTTTTATTTCCCTGACTTTCTAGTAGTCTTTGTAGTATTGACTGCATGCTTAGGGTAGACATAGTGTATATTGCATATGAAACATATATCGCATGTTTCACAATGCCCAGGTATCCAAGGGTTTCGGTGTTTTGATCTATAGAAATAGCCATCATTGTTTCCAGATCAGTTTTTGAGTTCTATTATACAGTTAGTGGAACAGCCCAATGTCCTATAATTCTTACCAAGGCATAATTACTATCTGCTCTGCCCTCTAGCACAGCAAAGGTTTGGAAGATAAATACCATTCAGAAGGCAATTCTACTGATGCTGTTCTGAAGTCTTAGAATCACAACTTGAATTATTCCTTAAAATCAGACATGGACACTGTCTCTCTGCTGAGATGCTGTTATTGACTTTGGATACTCATAAATCCATTCCACTGTAAGTAAATGTTTTGGTTTAAACAGGATATTTAGGAATGGTCACTAACAATTTAGCTGAGAGAGATAAGTTAAGAAGTTGTTCCTTTTAACTTCTCAGATGACAGTCAGCCTTCTGCCCTAATTGTTTTTGCTGCATATAATCTGTTATACTGCATACAGTTCAGCAGAGAAAACTGCCTCTCCTCTGATCTTTAACTCTTCCAGATGTGATCAGAGAGGGGTGACAGAGAAGTAGGACGAAGTAGTATGATGGGTGATTAAAAAGGTACAGGTAAAACGTTGCAGCCCAGATTTTGAAGGCAATAAATTAGTATTCTCCTCCCAGACATGTAGGGATCTATTTTGCACTTCTTTCTATTGTTTATTTGCATGGAGTTGGGGCTGCTATGGTTTCCCATTGTATTTTTGATCTAACAGTATTAGGCATCAATACTCCTTCCAATTAGTTTGACAATTTTGAATAGAGTTAGCTATAATATTTGGTCTAACAAGAAAAATAAGAACCTTTTTATGAATATTGTGAAGTCCTAACTACTGTCGAATACCTACCAAGGGAGTTACACTACGATCATTTAGCATATTTTCCTCAACCTGGCTTATGATCAAGTTTGCTTCTGGCTTCAAGGTATTAGATTGCATGTAAAGGATCTTAAATAAGCTGTTTTATCTGTTTAATGGCATTACTCATCAAAATCACTTAAGTCAGTAAAATATTTTGCTAACAGCTTCTAAATACAAATTCTTGAAAGCAGGAAATAAGGATTATGTTAGAGAAATTCTTACCATTCAGAATACTTTAAAAAACAAACAAAGATTGTATATAAGAATGTAACAACTACCTTATAAACTGGCTGAATAAGCTTGTAGTATTGCGAATGATTCGAGCAGCCTGGGATTCCTCATGCTGACATCTTTGTAAGGTTAGACCATCATCCATATGGCCTTCTTGGTGTAATATAACCTATTGAAAGTCAGTAATTATCACAATAATTACTTAAAAAACTGTTGTGCTTTTAAATATTTTTAAACTTACTTCAATATCGCACTGAAAACAGTAATGGCATATATACTCTACTATTACTTTTTAATCACTTTATCTGAACACCTGTTTATTACAAATTTGTCAGTCTCACATAAAAGTTATTCAGAGAAGACATTTTAATGTACCTTTATTCTCCTGCAATTCATTAAACATATATGCTTATCAAATATTTTCCTACTGAAACAAAAAATGTCATTCTTTCTGTATTCGCACTGTCAGGGCAAGACGATCTTCACTATCTTAAGCATTATTTACTAAAGGATTCACACATGAAAAGGCTACTGACAAGAAAATCAAGCTGGAATGACAACATCATAAAAATTACAATGCAACTAAAGGAGCAATGACATTTATGAGTAACTTCTGACTCATTTAGCTATTCTCTACACATATGTTGGATTCTTATCCGAACCAGACGTGAACATCATTATGAACTTCAAGCAGTAACAGAGATCCCTTGGTGGGTTTCTAATTTTTCCGTTTAAATAAATGCCCAATTTCACAGAAAGCCAGCATAATTTTTAGGTATCACAAAAACAAGTCTTGATGATTTTGAGTAATTAAAATCTTGCAGCACTTCTGTAGGAATTAAATGTGAGTTACCCTGCTTCTTTGCCCAAGATGCCACCTATTGAGTTCTCTGCTGAAAAATTTATTTCTTCAGCGCTGAGACTGTGAAAATTTGCTGCCCAACTTCCCAGTTAGCTGAGTAGCTCTGAAGGCACCGAATAGTTAACAAAGAAACTAATAATGTTATACAAGTGGTACTGCCACAACTGTCAAGGTTGTTTAGCGACAGCTCTTTGTACGTACTTGGTACAGGTATACCAAATCACTGGAAAGTCACGTTTTTCTATACTTGGCAGGATCCAGAGCACACATGTGCTCTGTTCCTTCCTACCTGCTGAGGAAGAGCTTTTAGAAGAGGCAAACATCGCCTTATGAGTTTATCTGGACCTCAGAATCCATGGAAATGTGATGGAGAAAACTAGGAAGACATTTTTGCATGAGTATATTTACAAAATTATCTTAAAGGAGACTAGTTTACATATTGGCCATCTTTCCTCATTGTTCAAGTACTACTTTATATACAATCACACAGTGGGTGACTTTGTTAGCTGAAATATTGCTGTTTCCATAAAGGAGGGTTCTGGAGTCTCTTAACTGAACAATAACTAAAGAACTGTTCTTCCCATCACAAAACTTGTAAGGAAGTATTTGACAATCAGATAATGTTTCCCCAGGCCATTGCGTGTAGCTCTAGATTTTGGAGCTACAGAATGGTAGAGGAATGAAAACATTTGACAGGTAGGATATTAAAGCTGCCATGCCTTGCAAAGTAATTGCACCTTCACCACTGTGTAGCAGAGATGCACTTTTTTCTCTAAGAAAGATCAAGGAAGAGAGAAGTCTTTTTGAAGGACCTAATCTTCCCTATTTCTCTGAAACAAACAAACAACAACAACAACAACAATCAAACAACCCACCCACCAAAATCTCAAATAAATTATCCAGAAACACCACAACTTCAGGAAAGTGCTATTTAGAACCCCAGTAAGTAGATCATGGCCAGAAGCATCCAGTACTGCTTACTCCAATTCGTCAGATAAAGCACTTCCCTGCATATAAAGGGGCACTTGGCACTGCCCTGCTTGTTGAGGTACAGCAGGGCATTGGTATTGACCAACACCCTGAGCAATGATGTGAATCCAAAATCCGTAGCATATGTTTCTCTGTTCTCCAAGCTCTGGCGTTCTAGAGCTCTGCAGGCGTTCATAGCTTGCACAGAAGCAAGCTCTCAAACTGAAAAGATAGGCATCCATCACTCATGCTGGATGGTAAAGGAATGTTGAACAGAGTATTGATGTAAACTTCACCACTACCTGACAGAGTCTTGAACCCTTGGTTACCAAGATTTCAAAGAGAGAGAGAGCGAGAAACAACAGATCAAAATTCTGGCAGAAATCATACAACAGAAGTCTCATAAATGATGCCAGAATTTCTTACGTATTTGTGTCTTCTAAAGACAGCATCATAACTAGGTAGATGAAACCACACCAAAGCCAAACAACAGAAACTTTTACTTGGCGTTTTGAGTATTTTGTAACAGAACTAATCCCATAGTTGTTTTCTCTTCTCTGTAGATTTGCAGCAGCTGTCAGTGATAATAGCTAGGTTGTGTGAAAAAAAAAAAACCACCCTTTGCCTCTTGCAACAATAAGGTATTTCTCCATCATCTTAAGGCTACTGAGGCATGTTACAAACAGTGCGGGTCAGGTTGAGAAGGATTACAGTAACTGAAAGTGAAAATCTGACAAAATGATGGTGGAGGATGCATATAAAACTGTGACTTCACTTCTTCTGAAGAAAAATAAATTTGATATGAAATTTGAAGGGATATATATATATATATATCTAAACTTGCTTACAAAAATATAGTCTAGTACCATATTTTGCAGAGAATGAAAAACTGTTTCCTGCCTCCATAGGAATATCAATTACAGGAAGCAAGAAGGTTTGGGTTTTCTTCTGTTTGAAGGGACTTAATAGGAGAGAATTTTCCAGGTGAGAGGTCAACAAAAGATTTGGAGTCCTTGAACATGAACGAGACAGTTTGAAAGGAGAATAAAGGTGACAGGCAATTATGGAGGTTTAGTCCCTTGGTGCTGAGCAGAAAACTGCGGAAAAAATACTAAACTTTACAGGAAGCTATTGCAAAATTCTTCACTGAATACAGAGGAAGAATCTACATGTTACCTTTTCAAGAAGTAAAATTGGACCCTCTCAGGATACAGAATCCCATAGCCAATACTGGCATGGGAAAGGGAAGAGGCCATCATTGTGTGATCATATCTCTTATCAAGAAAATACTGAATGAATGGCATACAAAGAAGAATTTCTCTTATCAGCCAGGTTGCTGAGAAGAAGAGGAGGAGTTGGGCACTCACTGCCTGTTTATGACCATGTGTGCTGCATAAATAAATGAGATTGTGCCAAGGGTGTGCTGAGGACCTAATTTTTTGTATTACAGTGCTTGCGTATGAGTATTCTCTTGTGAATGTACATGCATACAAATAATTAAAGAAGAATTCAAACTGTGTTCGGTAATCACCCTTTTTTTTTTTTCTTTCTCATGTTCTAATGGTAGATTCAAGTTGTAAAAATCTATGAATACAGAATCAAAGAATCATTTGGTAATGGTGCAGTTATGCAAAGCTGGTGCTAAACCCTGTAATTCTGAATGAAATGTAAACAAAATTTGAAGAGATAACAGATCATATGCCCCTAATTAAGAATATACTCATTCCTTAAAATCAAAAGGCTGAGAGAACGAGCTTCTTGATGCCACATCACAAGTACATCTAACATTTTGACAGGAAATTGTTCGTTAATATCCCTTAGGAAACTTGAGGAATTTCTAGGGCCGTTTACTAAGTAACGAATATAATTACCATTTCATACAATATACTCAATTAACAAATTCTAAAGCACCAGTGAATGTAAGATGACTTACATTTTACACCCTTAAACAGTTACATGTAGATTTCAAAAAAAGTTATTTGACCATCCAAATCAGGAATTTCCATATTTTACTGGTGTCAAAAATAAGAATTGAGCCTAAATTAATAATTTCTTCTGACAAGAAAAATGACTAAATACATTTCTTAGTGGCAAAGTCTTTCTTCAGTTACATAGTTATGTTAATATCCGCTGTTGTTTTCAGTTTTAGAACAAAACATTCCCACCATTTTCAATAAAACAGAAGGAAAATATTAACTCACAATTACCACATTGGTAGAATGGCAAAAAACAGGACAGATCAAAATCGTTATGCCACTAACATTCATTTTACAAGTACTTAGGAAAATCCTCAAACATTACCTTTCTTTTCAAGGGACCTAATCGTGCTGATTTAGCGTCTTGTGCTTTGTAAGTCAACCATAAGGCACTGGCCACATGTTGGACAAAACAGATTGAATCGCCGTACTTTATTTCTGGGACTCCCATTCCATCAATGTCACGTTTAAGACTAGAATCCTGCTTTTCTTTTAGCTCCTAAGAAAACAAAATAAAAGCTGGTTTTTAATCTCTGTACTGGAACAGGAGAAATCATTGACTTGTACACTGAAACACATTCCAACACGGAACGTTTGTGCTACTTATGTTGTTAAGCTGCAGCTAAATTTCATTTCACATAATTTGTTTCTATCCAATTAATTAGTCAGATTCTGATTAAAAATAATTTCAAATGTGAAGCATCATTTTCACTGAAGAAAGAAAAATAAAGTAAAATCCATTACCTTACCATGTAGATATACTAAAAAAAAGTCTTTGAATATTTAACCTAATCTAATAAATCACTGAGTTAAGGATGTAATTAAAGTTTGTTTAGTAGTCTGTAGAACTATATATTCCTAACAGTTTATTTTAGCCTAAATATGAAGAAGCAAAATGAACAGAAACATTTCAAAATTTAGTTAAAATATTTTTATGCTAAAGAATTTTTTGCTTATAAATATATGCAGATAAAAACTTCACTTGGAATAATGCTTCTGTATTGCGACAACCAGCAAAGAAGAAAATATTAATTTTTAAAATTGATACCATTTGGCCTTCACATTTATTTTACATTTGCATTTCTTCAATTTTACATTTTATTTTTCCATTTATCCTCTTTGTAAGAGGAATCGAATTCTTTCAAATCTCTTTTAAAGACATTGCTCAATACTCGGCTGGAACACCTAGTACAGTTTCTAAGCCCAACCTATTTCTTAATCCCATTGGTCTTCATTCACAACCAGAGGTTTTGAAGTCTCTGACAGAAAAGCAAGTATCTTTAAAATAAAATAGTTTTCCTTTCAAAATAGAGCTCAGGAATAAGAACAGAATTGTGCAGCAAAGTCTGTACTAGCAAATTACAGATGCATGTGCATGTGTGTGATTAAACAAAAACTCTAAGTAAACAGGGTATTTAGATTATACCATTTTTATATTATTTCAAATGCTGATGGACTTAACCTTAAACGTACATAGCTGCTGATTGCTGCTAAGTAGGCAAAATAACGTTAGACACTGATACACAGTTTAAATTATTACATGTGCAAGAGGTTTTCTTATTCCATTCAGTTTACTGAATGTTCAACATCGGTGGAGTAGAGAGTTCTATTTTAACTATGGTAATCTTCTTTCATTTATATAGAATTTAGCTCTCATGTTTCAACAACATTTTTAGTAGAAACAGATAGCATTATAATGCCAAGATGAATTACCATTACAGTATCAAGACTATGGGGAAATCACGTCACATCATATTTATGCAACTACACTATCATGTATAGAATAAAGAGGAACTCTTTCAATACACATTTATGGTGAGGCCATTAAATGAAAAAAATACAATAAAATAGCACAAATTCATTAACTGTCAGCAATTAATTGTTTGGCTTTACATAGAACCCTGAAGATTAAAACATTTTTCTCAAATATTACATCTGTGTCAAGAATCAAGCACCAATGAAAATCTCAATGAAAGAAATCATAATGTGGTAACAAGTGATCCTAAAAGTTACTGTTTTTTTTAAAAAATTGAGTGTTACTGATCCTTTTTAATGATACTAAACAAAGAAAACCAAAGATTTTTGGAATTTCAGAAATAAAGCTTTAGAATTATTTGGGGGCCTGAAGGCTGTTCTCACTTTAAGCAATACAGCATAAATTCCTCTTCGTGATGTTTTGCTCTTTCTGCTCTGTCCAGTTTCTCTAGGATTTCTGACAAGGCATTTGACAGCAGTGTGCAAAGACAGGGTGTATTTTCTAACAGCTGAAAAGTATAGTCAGATAAAGATTATCAGGAGAGAAGGGGGGGGGGAATCTCTTATCTAGATATTTTTACATATCTTAGCAGCAAAATATCCAAATACTCTCGTTCAAAACCCTGTCTTCGCCACCTATTCTCAGTTTAATTCCCTCAGGCCATGAATGAATCAAGTCAAAGAAAACAAATCACATCATGGGTCTGGAAAATGGCAAAGGAAAAACAACAAAAAAAACCCCAATGCAACAAAAAAGAGAAGGAATGAACACAGGAACTAAGGAACTTGAGGGCAAAGCTGTCAAAGATTTTCACAAGATATTTAATATACTAGAAGAGGAGCAAGATTTAGAAAATTAGTGTATTCATAGAATCATAGATTCCTAAGTGATGGAAGGTAAGGAATGGCAGTGTGAACAGCACAAATAAACCCACCTGCCTTTACAATGATTCTTCAGCAGTCATCTTGTAAAAACACAGTAGGGAAAAAACTCTTAATATCTTAAGGGCTTGTTTACATACCGCTGAGAATGGTAGGACAAACTGACTGCTGATCTCTATCTCTAACCTACAAAAGCTAATTAAAATTGTACCTTTTGGTGTCGCACGCTGTTACTGCATTAAAAGTACTGCCATAGGCTACCCCAATTTAACAAAAGAAAAAGATAAAATGTCTACAAATGTAAGAGCAGGGGAGTACTACCTTGAGCTTACCTATCTTGCTAGTGACTTACTGTACTCTGTATTCTTTGCTGTATACATTTCTACACCCCAGTAGGCAAGAAAATAAATTTTTTAAAGTACTTTTAATTTTACCTTCTACTTTCTCCTCCCATATAAAATAAGTAGAAAAAATAGCTTAGTACTGTATTTGAAATGCAGTGCTTACTGGGAAATGATAGTTGTAAATATGAACTTACAAATAAATAATTGAACTTCGAGAGCAATTGTAGGTAAAGGACTCTGTAATACTTATCATCTTATTCCAAAAAAGAATTAAACTTTATGATTACTACTAAACTATTACGACATCCTAATGCCATTTTGAGCCCCTAAGATAGCTACATGCTGGCAGTAATATTAAAATGATATCAAATCCTTCTGCATGAGTCATCTGTGACTTTTGAATGTGTCAGAATGTTACTTACTCAGACCACACCAATAATTTCTTCATTGTCAATTGTATATACTATCATGAAAATAAAATACAAAATCTCAAATTTTAATTCTGGGCTATTACAATTTTTAAATAATCAGATATTTTAAAATATGCTCTTGTTCTTCACTGTGTTTATTCTCAAAGAAATTTATAAGCACAATCAAGGTTCTGCTCAGCAGAGTGTACTGAGCCAAGTACTGTGCTGGAATGAGAACATCCCATTTCAAAACAGGATTCCATCTGCTGTAGGGAAACTGCTGTGTCTGTGGTCACAAGGCATTACAGAACTGTTGCCTTAAAATATAAAGGCTGACATTTTAAAACCTTGTCAAAATTAAGCTCCATGTTAAACCCAACAAAAGGCATAATCTGGGGGGTTTTCCATCAATTTCTGATGCTGGTAAGCTTAGTTTGCAGTAATTTGCAGTAAGTAGACATATATCGCATACATTGTTTTCACTGAAATCAGCACCATAATGTTCTTTAGCATATTCTTTCACCTTTTTAAAAGCTCCTTTCTATTCTTATTTATGTAAGGCCATATTAAGGAAAACTCTATTTTTAATTTCATAATTTAAAATATTTGGTTTGATTTCCAGTGCTACCCAACAAAAGAAAACAAACAGTGAAAGTAAATAAAGTATTAATGCAATCACAGGTTTTGAAAAGCAAGGAACAGGCAAGACTGCTGAAGTGGCATGCAACAATACTGAGGGTGAGGGCGTGCTTTCTCAACGTGAGGGTCTCTAGAACAACTGTTGGAAAAATAAGGCTTTAAGTCATGTGTTACAGGCTCCTGGGAAGCCTTGGGGATTTGGTATACTCCACACAGCTCTTCCTACTGACAAAGATAATCTCTTTTTTCCCACAAAACACCCTTTTGTTGGCTTCCAAACTGGAAAGAATACCTCAATGGAGAAATGCTTTATTTCCTTTTGGGTACTCCACAGCAATGTATGTTCTGAGCAATCCGGTCTGAATTCAATGTTGACCCCAGCTGGAGCTGAAGGCTGGACTAGATGACTTCCCAAGGTCCTTTCTAGTCACAATTATCCTGTGACTCTAAAGGGCAGGAGTGCTGTAAACAGAAGGTAGCCCAGCACCCTATTTTTAAGGAACTGTACACTCCTGGATAGGAAGGTATTAGACAGTTACCTTGAAATTTCCCTTAATTCATTCCATATTAAGGTCCAGGCAAGTGGAAATATTTCTTCACTGAGAAAATGAGCAAGAGAAAACAAAGGCTTATGTGCAGATATTAAGATCATCACACTTGCATATACCTTGTCTAACTTAGTTCTACAGTTCTTTTTCCCCTCAGTCTGTCTGCAGTCAGGACTTGGCTTAGAGAGTCCTTTCCTTCTTACAGTCCAGATCAATCTTTGGGGTTTATTTGCTTCTAAAGCATCACCTTTCTTTTTTTTCCAGGAAGAGTTATCATTGTTTGTTCCCCCCACCTTTGGAAACACTAATGCCTCTACCCATGGGCCAGTGCAGCTCTCACCTGCCCAGACAAAAAACAACTATTCTTATTCTTGGCACAGGCAAAAACAAATTTATAACCTATTGTGAGATAAAAATATTCTTTTGTATATAGGACAGCACAAATCCTAGGATGATGAGACACTGAACTTGTATTTGAACCATATTATGCATAAACACGGTAAAAGGGATGAATGCATTACACCGTCATTATTGACTTCTGCATAATTACTTACTTCTGTACTTCACCTTAGTCATTTTGGGGGCTGTAACAAATTTCGCTAATGTGCCTTTGAGGCACACCTCAACAAAATGAGTAAGAAAATAGGGTATGTTTATTCAGTGCAACAGAAATTGTTTACTTCATGACTATGAATACATAAACATAAAATTTATATACTTAAAATTTATACACTTATATGCATAGATTAAAATATTAAGAAATTGCAGAACAGCTGGTGTCCAATGAGGCAGTGAGTACGTTGTCGGAATTTGAATACAACGTTAAACCAGGAACTGTGGCATTCCTGGCATGTTCACCATCCTTACCAGGGTGCCATGATTTGCCAAAGATGAGAAAAAAATTACAGCTGTAATAGCTGTCCCTGCATATCATACCTACAATCTACACTGCATAGGCTTTACCCTGAAGAAAGAACAAAAAAATATTTGGTGAGCACCTATCAATCTAAGGAAATTTCCTGGTAGTTTTTCAATTGTTTTGATTAGTTAAAATAAAAATTCTTGGTATACCATATACAGTCACAATAATAAAATAGACATTGTTATTTTAAACATGCTAAAAAGAAGTATTTGCTTTACTATAATAACAAAAGCCTAGCATCTGTCAAGACCTTTAATGCTAGATTTGATCTAGGACATATCTAACTTCAAAGATTCTTTTTCACCGCCCTTCAAGCACCATACAACAGTCAGAATTACATGGAACATTTAACTTCTCATACTTAATAAAAAACTCTATTGTTTGTTATAGTTGTCTACGGCAACTATTTACAAGTAATATCATGAAAGCACGTAAAAACTTTTCCTCATCTTTGGTGCAAAAACCTTTCACTTTCTGGAGACCAGTTATTCATTTTGCCTACCTCCATAATCATTCTTCATTCTCTCTCACTTGTACGATTTTTCTCAGCTGGAAACAATGAAAAAGCTAGCAACATGCAATTAGCAGCTCACTAACGAGCACAGTTTGAAAACATATGGTTTAGACTACATTTTTCTTGCAATTCCCCTATCAACACACTGCACAAAGAATAGCAAGTGCAGAATTTTGCCCATCTGAACTAAATTCAGTTGGATCCAATTATGACAGACACAGCTGGAATGAATAACATTCTAATGAGATTCTGTCCAATGAAAATTATTCTATAATGATTAAAGCATTTATATTAAGCCACTGTATCTTGCACTGTACTAGTTTGCAATCTTGTTTTTTAACCTGTTAACAGTTTGGTTTGCTCTAAAATGTATTCATCATCCCTATTTTTCTTCAACAAAACCTTTGTTACTCTCAAGTTGTTTATTTTTTTATTTAAATGCATAATCCCTGTCAATTGCTTCAATTTAGAAATTACAAATAATATATGAAGCCACTGAACCAACTCAGATCTAATAACTGAGTGCCCCACATTTAAGACAAATTTGCATTGCTGTTATTTACCTTTGATGCTCTAAAACAAAAGGCAGTAGATGTTGTGTCCGATTTCTCTCTGTCCAACATTGCAAGACCTTCATCTTCATTCAGAGCCAAGTACCTTCCTGTTGTAATATGTCGGAGACGGAAAGGCTGTCCCCATCTGATGTTACTTCCACTCCAGCTAAACATATAAGGCATGAAAAAATAATTTATGAAATAAGCAAAACTAACATTTCTCTTCTGGGCTTTAAAGGATGTTCAGAAAATAGAAAGTGCTCTATATATATTCCTTTTTGCTTTTGATTGCAATATTTGCATTAAAAAAGATGCAAAACTGTAAATACATTTACAAAGGGAACCTTGGAAAGGAGTATGGCTTTCATTTTCTTGTTTCTGTACTCCCTCTCTGTTTTATTAGGGTGTTACATATGGTGTCCATAAAAAGAATCCTACATGTTTCTGAAAAATGCCGAGTTTAAATTAACTACTGCCTAAGCAAAAGAATTAAACCTAAGTGAGGATTCAACATTCCAAAGAACTATCCTACATCTGTGTTAGTTATGAGAGTACTTCAGCTGCAATCACAAACACACCAAGAGTAAAACCAACATACAGTTCAGAAGGCCATCAAAGTTAAAGCATATTTACCCTTATGGTATGTATTGAAACTTCACTTGAAGAGAGCGAGAGCCTAAAAAAACCCCCAAAGACACCCATGGGGGATATTACTGTTCTGATTTCCACCAATGCTTCTAAACTTCCAAGTGAAAACAAGGAAAGCATTTTACTTTTGGGCAGAAACAATGACTCAAGCAGACGTATCTCATCAGCAACACTGCTTTTGATATGGGACACAGACCAAAAGAAAAAAATGTCTTAAGATATTGACATTCCTTGTATGATTATACCCTGGTGGATTACTTTTTGTTATTGACAATGAACATACTGAAATATATCATATAGCAGGACAAATACATTATTCATGTTCTGCCTCCAGAACTGTAACAATTGAATTGCTGTTAACAAAGTTGCTAACAAAAAAGTTCCAAAAATATCAGTACCTTATTCGAAGGGGTTCTACTCTCCACAGAGATCGTGCTCGAACACCAGCTCCTCCAGTTTCATAAAGTACTTTCCTACAGAAAAGATTCAGAAGATCATCCTCTCGTGTTTATTTGTGCTACATAGCATTTATAACTTACTCCTCTGTAAACTGTGTGGGAGTAATTTCTTCTCCCCAGCTAAACAGGTAGAGTCTAATGAACAGGAGGTTCCTACTCCTCCATGAGAGCCTGGTACACAATCCAAATGCCCCAGGTAAGTCAGGCTATTTCCACTAAGCTATTCTTTCTCAGGAGTTGATAAAATACTTTGCCTTCAAAGTGGCTAAGAAACTTCTGCTGAGACTTAATCTGTCATAAAAATAGGTAATTCATACAGTTCCCAAGAGGTTAATGTAAATTACTAATTCTCTTAAACACATATCAACACAACATTAAAATAAGTATACACATTTGCATACATTAATGATTATCTGCATGAATAAGAAATCAGAGAATTCGTTTCTAGAATTACTTCTAACGTTCTTATTGAAAGACAAAAGAGGTAGTGATAAAACAATATTTTTTTATTATAATCCTTATAAAACAGAAGATACGTATTTGTTTTAGCAAACTCAGAGAAATAAAAAACAGGAGATTAAGGGATTCAACCTTTAATATAATCTAGTTTTCTTGAATTACTGGCTGGGGGTTAGGGACATGTTTGAGTGCTGAAGCCAACATTCTACTCAATAATCAAGTACAAACAAATACGAACTCTGATGGATTAGTCCTGTTCACAGGAATACATGTAAGAAAGTTTTCCACCTTTCAGAAATCATTCATGCTTTGTCATCCAAGCACCAGAATTTGTGTAAGCTTTCTCATATATAATGGATATAGGAGATACAATGGCTAAGAGGAAAGGTCTTGATCTGAAACTCAGGATCTATAGAACCTTTTTTTAAAATAATAATTTTAAAAATAATAATAATTGTATTTGTTAACATTCTGCAACAGTAAAAATTTAGGAAACAGTAAGCTTCTAATCAAATACTTTATTTGGTTATAATAATAATTTGGGAAGTTTGATGTTCACCTTACCTATTTTAAAATGTTTTAAGAATCTCATAACTAAGTAATTTCTTTTACACATTTTTAGGCTATTGTCTGCAGCATTACTACTACTGGGGAACTATAGGTGTGAAGGCCTCGTTTTCGCAATGCGACTCCCAAGCTGCCCTCCATGCTGTACTACGTAAGGGTTTATTGCACTTCTATTGCATCATTATACTCTAAATTTCATGTTCTGTTACTGGTAGCAAATCCTCAGTGGGTGCTATAACTTAATAGAAATCTGTTCACACAGCAAAATAGTACTAGCGGATGATGCTATTACTTTTTGCTATGCCTGCGTCTTCACTTGAAAGAGTGACATGACAACATCCCTGTGTCAACTGTGAGTGTGGTCAGAAACTGGGCCCTCCAGGCAGATACCAGTACGAAAATGATATCCTTAACAGTTGTACTGTATATACTGAAGTACATTCCTTCATGATCTGAGCAAGAGAGAAGGGTTCAGACATACAAGCAAAACTATTTTAGACGCAAACCAAGCTGATTCACTAGCTTCTTTTCAAAAGTGGAGCAAACTTTCAGAAGTTTGTTGGGTTCTTTAATTTTTCTTAAAGCAATATAAACAGACAGCCTTTTTTGTATTTCTAAACTTTTCTGGCAGTGCTTCTTTCAGTTCATATATTTATTTATTGATATCTAAGGGAAAGGTTCGTTGAACCCTTCAGCAAGATTGAGTCACACCTATTCCTAAATGTTTGCATCAATTTCTAATGATAAATTTTGTTCTAGCTTTGTCAGAGGTAAGAATGGTAATTCATATCATTAGTCGCTTTCCCAAATCAAAGAATGGGTGAAGAAGATGAAGAGAACAGTTCCACTCTTCCTTGTTTAATTAAAATAACTGGAACTGACCACCAAACCATAAAGACAGTCAAACTGAAAAATTGAGAATAATCCAGAATGAAAAACTCACTGTATCATAATGTGATTAAGGTGTATATATATATAAAAAAAAATTCTAATTCTAATTTGGTATTAGGAAAGGATTTTCTTTATACCTCACAAAAACCAAACAAAATCTAGTAGTATAGTACAGAAAGGTTTTTATTATTTAACAATAAAAAAAAGGTTCTACGTACCCTGAGTTTCAGATCAAGACCTTTCCTCTCAGCCATTGTACTCCCTATGTTCATGGTCTATGAGAAAGATTATACAAATCCTGGTGCTTGGGTGACAAGACATGAATGATTACTGAAAGGTGGAAAACTTTCTTACATGTATTCCTGTGAACAGGACTAATCCATCACAGAATGCATGGGAGATGGGTCTTCTACTGTACTTATGTGTGTGAAAAAACATGCAGCAAGGGAATTTAAAATCTGCCTTCCTGCTCTGGCAAACTTGACTAAATGGTGCATATGCATACACAATAATGTCACAACCTAGCTGATATACCAGTCTGTTCTGAGTTAAAATACCATTTTAGATGCACAATTTTAACTGACTTTTCAGATTGCCAAATTATTTTATTTTTTTCAAAAGTTAACATGAAAAAAAGATGTATCTGCTTAGCACCGTTCTTGTGCAACTATGGGACCTGGAACTCAACTTGTGAAATGAAAGTTGTGTTTTTCTTATTTGACCAAGTGTTTTTACAACTTTTCTTTTATTGAGAACACTTAGGATTTTTAATTTATCTGATATTCTGCTTCCTGAGCAACACCAATGCATTCCAGGAAGAATCTATATATTAACATGAAGTATACTGGAGTGTGACAAACCATTTCCATACAGTATCTTTATAAGTTGATGGACTTGCAGACCTACACCTGTACATTATCTAGGAGTCACTTTTCAGAACACACATGCGATTTCAAAAATTTTGAAATGATAGTGCAAGATAACAGTAAGAATATATATTCCTCATAGTGAAGGTAGTAGCATGTCTACACATCTTATCTTCTGTAATAATGTTCTTGATACTCTAGAATCAAAATACAAAATGACAACAAAAAACCCCAGCAATCAAGTCATCTTCATCTCCGGACTCTGTGACTATGATCAGAGGTCCCTTCTGTCCTGGGCTGTTCTATGATAATATACTGAATAGACAATGATAATATACAATGATAATATACTGAATATACAATAACCGTCTGGAGTTTTTCTTTTCCATTTTCATCCTAGGTCCTCTTTGCTCCCACTCACCTTACTGATGTTACTTTTGGCAGACTCTAATGACCTCTTCTTAGCTAAACTCAAAACTGAAAATCAATTTCCATTTTCTTTGACCTCCTTCGTTTCTCCTTGGCCCAACTCAACCATTCCTTCACTGAAGGAATAGCATAGATATGTCTCCGTTCGCATTTTGTACTTCTTAAATTCCTATACTACTTAAATACTCAAACTCTTTTTCAGCTTTTTCTATATGCAACTCTGTACTAGCATTAGTGACCTGCTCCTACAGTAGCAAAACTGCAAATAACAGAGAATTGTTCGTTTTTCACAACAGCATCCACGTAACATTTTCTTCATCTTCTTAATTCCACCCATCTTATTCTGATTTTTTGTCAAGCCTGCCTTTTTGATGTTCAGTAAGTGATCCCCCTGTATTTTCACTTGGCCTGTAATAAAAGACCTGAAGGTTCTTCACAGAGAATAGTCACTGTGTGAATTGTTAAGGAGCATTCTCTACAGAAAACTTCAGAAAATGAAATGTCTGTTCTATGAAAAGAGAAATTATCACTCCAGTCCAACTTAGTTTATTTAATAGTTCTAATGGAATGCATAGAAAAAATTAAACAAACAGATGAAAACAAACAACCATTTTCCAGTGTTCTTTCTCCTGTTCCTATTGCTATTTGGTTTTTCTCATGTATTCCTTTGTTTTGTATAATGTAAATGTGACAACTGTGACAGAGTACAAGCATGGCCTTATGTCTATGATGCAGCTCACAAATCCGAAAGATAGGACAACTCTAAATTGTCAGTCTTAGCACATTGTGTCACTATCACACATCTGAAAGTGAGCAATATAGCATTCACATTACACTCCTATTTTAGGAACATAAATACATAGATTTCATTTTTAAAAATATATTTTTTTTAAATTTTACACTTTTATTTACACAGTTTTAAAAAAATGGAAGCAGAGCTTAAGGCAGTAACAACACCAGCCAAACACATGTTAAGAAGATGATCATACAGGGCAACAGGACTCCACAATTATTTTTGGCTTTAACTATATCTGACTTGTAGATAAGTAACAGCAACAGCAAAGTACAGCATTCGTGAAGATACTGAAAAGGCCTGACACCTATTCTAACATATTAAGATTGGTTGTTTATAAAAATCTGAATATGACATCTGTTCCACGCAAGGTATCTAGATCCTAATGCTTTTGCTAGTATTTTTATACAAGGTGTGCACATTTTCACACTCAGTGCAAACTTCCTATCATTTTCTATACACCTATGAAGAGAACAGCAACTAAAAAATTAACCAACAAGCAAAGTTTTCTGACATTCACTTTGGGGGTTTTTTTTGGCTTTGGAGACATTTTTACTCTACAGAAATGTAAAAATGGAAAATTTAGAGCTGAAAAGTTTACTTGACACAACTGAATGTCACTTGTGGTATCATATTACCTAAAGCATAACATATTCGTCACAACAGCTATAGGGATCTTATTTGTTGAACATGATTTTTAATGCTGGGGGTTTTGTGTATTAAAATTATTAGCTTGCTGTGCTTTTGATTATCAGCAAAATGCGAAATTAAATTCAAATAATAAAATTCAAATAATAAATCAACATAATATATAACAACTGTAGATTTAAGTTTAATACAAAAGTGGTTTAGCCTAGCTAATATGATTTAATTATCCTAACGCTTTAATCAAATTTGAGAGAGCAAGGACTTGCAAAAAGATGCAGAATATATAGAACATGAAAGTTATTGTAGAGGCTAAACTTTCAGAGATATTTTTAGAGCTTTTTTTTTTTTTTTTTTTTTAAATTACCTTCCTCCCTGCTAATGCTTGCTTACCTCTGCTTATAGTAGTATGCATTGAAGACAAACAACGTAGCAGACTGAAATCTCACTGGAAATCAAGTACTTGAATTTCAGCAATAAAAGAACCTATGACTGATTTTCTGCTTATTAGGTCGCAATTTCTTGTAACAATGTCACTGCCTAATTAAAGATTGATGTAAAGAGCATTTTACCTATCAGACCCCAAATTCAACTGACAGTCAACAAACTATTTTTTGAGAGAAAAAAATGTATAAAAATGCACCACCACTTACTTGTGCTGTGAATCATTCTGCTCTGTAGATGGAATTGTCAAACACTCATCATGGCCATGGAAAAAGCGTACTACATGCCCACCAAGAAGATATCCTGTAGAAGAAGCGCACTTACTCATTAGCTTAAACATTGACAATATGAAAATAACACCCTCAAAAATATTTAAAAAATTAAAAAGACCAAGGTGAAATATTTCCAAATTTTCCCTCATAATTGAAAATAAAAAGAACAAATTTAGTATGACAACATATTATTTTTAGTATATTTTTCAGTTGAAAATATTTCTTCTGAAAAGGAAGACAAAAAGAAAGCAATCTCTTAACACTTAAAAATCAAATTCGGATTCTGGGACAAAAAAGGAAAATAAAAACTTCTGTGGCAATTACTGTTTTGAAAATTTAATGCTTTAGGTAAAAGCCAAATCCAATCTATAATACCACAGTTTCCTCCCCCTTAATACAATTTAAATGTTCTCAATACAAAATAATTTGGTGACTTCATCAGTTTGTTCCGACATTTATAATTTGTGTCAAAATCAAAACTGCACAGCAGCAGCAGGAGACAGAGGACAGAAAACCACTTAGCAGTTCTGCAGATTAAGTTTAATGGAAGCTAACTTTCCAACCCATTTAATACACAGACTACAGGTCAAAACCAGACACTTCGATCACAGAAAAAAAAGAAAAGAAAAAAAATGGTGTAGGAGGAAGATGATTCATCAAACCCCCAGTCCAAACTGTTCTGACCTTGTAAGTGAAATTAATGTCTTTTAAAAGAGCAAACGCACAAAAATGAGAAAGGGTAGAAGGAAACCTCTATACTGTGCAGCCGATTCACTATAAATTTGTAAACTGGGAAAAGAGTAACTGGCAATCATCTTGTTGCCAATTTATACAAAGGTCAGAGCAAAGAAAGAATGCAAAAAAATACAATTTCCTGATATTTATGTTCCATAGAAACCACTTCAAACGTCACAAAAAATATGTTGTCCAACTTCCAGTCCAATTTCAGACTTAGGAAATCCCACTTTCTCAGTTTGTCCGTTCACCTTGAGCTAGGCTGCTAAGTCTTTTGACATATGATCATCCCTCATGTAAACCATTCTGAGAAGTGTGGATACAGCTAAACCTAAGCCAAAGTAGTTGGGAAAAAAGTGACACACAGAAAACCTACTTCTCTGCTTACCCACCCTATCTTTTTTTTTTTTTTAAATGCCGTTTTGGATTATGTGACCAATTCTGAGCTACACAATACAAGGGTTCCAAGTACAGCAAAGGGCCACTAAGATGACTGAGAGGCTGGTGCACCTCACAAATGAGGAAAGGCTGAGACAACTGGGACTGTTCGACCTAGAGGAGAGAAGGCTCTGAGGGGATCTCACCAATGGGAAGAGGACCGAGTCTGGGTCTCTTCAGTGGTGCCCAGTGATGGACAAGAGGCAGCGAGCACTCACTGAAACACAGGAGGGTCCATCTGAACATCAGGAAACACTTTTTCACTGTGAGGGTGCCTAAGCACTGGCACAGGTTGCCCAGAGAGGTTGTGGAGTCGTAATTCTTGGAGATATTCAAAAGCCATCTGGACATAGTCCTGGCCAGCCTGTTCTAGGTGGCCCTGCTTGACCAGGTCCCTTCCAACCTCAACCACCCTGTGATTCTGCAAGTGCTGAGGAAATTTAGCTACCAAATCCCTGCTGTTACAGAATTCTAAAATAGACCATGATTTCTCTGTGTGGATCATTAGGTTTGTGGTCTGTTACAAGGTTTTAATTTTACTATAGGATAGCTTTTCTGTGTGCTTCATTTTGTTTTACCTGTGAAACCTGAGAACATGGGGACTTTTCCAGGATTAACCTCTATTCCATTAACGTCCCATGATGGCAGGGGGCCAGACAGCCATTTATAAATATACATCTCCAGCATAATACACTTCTTGCAACAGAAAGCTATCAGAAAGTATTACAAGGAAAATCCATATCCCATATGCTCTTAAAATGAACACCTACAAACATTGTGAGACAAGTTTCTTACGGCCCAGTGCACAGAAATGCTCTGGGATGCTGATTTAAACCACTTGGGGTTAGAAGGACCTGACCATAATTCAGACAAGCCTAGTGACTGTTAGTCTCTAGCACCAGGATAGTCTATTTCTACCAAGACTTAGCACAGCTGATCCCAGGGAAATGCAATGCCTCTTTAAGATTCCTTATAGTCCATTTTTCCCTATGATCCTGTATATTATTATATCATATATTATAGCATAATGATCCTGATTTAAAGACATTTGCCATTCACAAATGTGGAGGGTTGATACTTTGAACAGAGCACAGCAGAGATAAGTACAACGTTTGTTATGGCAGTGTTAATGACAGAGTATGGCACTGATATAAGGAGCAATATTGAGTGGATGACCCTTTCATTACAGAACAAAACATACCTCAAACACAATAAGGTGACGCTTCTCAAACATGGTTGTAAATAGCAGTCAGCTACCTAGAAAGAAATCCTGACCCTGTGGTGTGGGATTTAAGGCTGATTAAGAGGATGCGCTTAGAGAGCTCATTTTCATTGACTGTTACAGAGAGACAATGAGGAACCATGGCTGTGAGATCCAGAAAGGATATTGAGCAAATATCCTTAAAGAACATTACTAAGAGATTGAAATAGGACCCTTGAGAAACCTGCTTTCCATTTTGCAGGTACCTTTACCTCTCTTCTGTTACCTCTGTTATAGGGCAATTGAAAAACCTATACAAAATCTTGAGTTTACTGGCTTTAGTCATACTGCAGTTCCTACTCCCCAAAATGATAATGAATACAATAATCTCATCTGTTGCTCTCTCAGTCTTCATTTCTCTTGCAGCTTTTCATGCTTTGCTATTCTAAAGTTACAGCACTTACTTAGCTTTTCTTCAGTTATTCTGGCTGATGTTTCTGTATTTCCCCATTTTCCCTTCTGTTATTCTTCTACTCTATGCTAATTTTATTTATTTTCATTAAGCTTTTTGGTTTGATGTTCGGATGGTGGGTTTTTTTCATTTTCACTCTTTATGAAAAGCAATACAAAGTCATCTAAAGCATAAACATTTCTAAATAAATAAAATTACAAACCTTCTGTAATACTGCTTCCTGAGCATGTCGGATGTACATTCCATAGCGTCTGCATAAAGGAGGCATCCACCTGAATACTTCCATTTGACATGGAGAGATGCTGAAATAAGATGACAGGAACAGGAACCAGTGACTTTATGCAATTAAAAATATTTAATATATTAATTTTTCAACAAAATAGAAATACATAATAAATATACAAATATTCATTGAAAATTAATAGTCACTTGCTTTTAAAATGAACTTTTTTCTAAATCTAATCAGCAGACTCCAGCTGCAGCTCAGAAATCTTCCACAGTTACAGAAATAAAAACTTCCCAAGCTGGAGAATGCTGAAGCACCCCTTGGGAAAAATGCATAGAAGCAGTTTTGTTCTAGGTGGAGGAAACCTTTCACTTACGAAAAAAAAAAAAAGTGCTTTACAACCAGGCATTATTTCCTAGATTATTTGCTAGATTAGAAAAAATTTCATTCATAACAATCCCAACCATCTTCCCCAACTCCTCACAGCACTTTTTATTTTCCCCACCATGTCTCCACTTGCTAAACAAACCAACCTACCAGGTATCTTTCAGAAGAAACACTGACCAGGATAAGATCATCACCTATTCGAACCTTTTCTCCTTCTGACCTTTGTTTAGAAGCAGGGTGTATTGTCCACCAGCACGCCTCACCTAAAGGAGAGAGACACTTACCAAGGGTATACGAAACAGACAGCTCCCAGGAAATTTAAGGATATCTTTAAACAACATTGAAATAACATAATAAACAATTGTGTTGTAGAAGACACACACCTTATAAAACCACCTCATTCCTCTTTTCAATCCATCTGAATTTTTTTCTTTTTCCTCGAAAATTTGGCAAGCAATCTTTGCATCACTGAAGCTGATATTTCTCTTTTCATGGTTTGTTTGTTTTTTTTTAAGCGACTAACCACTTACAAAACAGTGCTCAGAACTACCCTCCCTTCAAGGCTCTCACTGCCGGTAAATTGCTATTAGCTCCCTCAGTCTTAATTACCACTTTTTGTGTCTTCTTTTGCTTAATGTTCCTATTTAATTCACAATCTTCTGCATCATTTCCACTCTAAGCCACAGTTATGTTGCTGAATACAAAATTCTGAAACAAATACTCCATAACTTTACAATATTGCTACACGACAGATACCAGTTCTGAGAGCAGCTCCATGAGCACTACAGCCCATACGACTACAGGGTAGCCGGGCCTAAGGGTGACAACCACAGAACATTTCCCACACATTAAATATAAGATTCCAGATTACTTCGCACACACGCGTGCACACACCCCCACACCCCACAGTTCTGGGAGAATTACCTAATTTGTTCCACAATTTCACACCCTTCAGGGTTTAGTTAAGACCCTGAAGAAAACAAGCTGAAATCAGCTTTCTCACTAGGCCACGCAAAGTGGGAGAAACTTAAAGACAAAAACGGGTAGCATAAGACAAAACAAAAAATCTGCTTGATCAACTAACACATTTCATGTAAAACCTCCTTAAAACAAAATTTGATGGTCATGAAACTAATCATAAAGGAGGCAATAAATAAAAGTTACATCCCTAAAAGTAAAATTGCCTCTCCATCATCAAGTAGTCTATCTTTATTTTATTTTTGAAATAATAAAAATAAAAATTCAAACCACAGGTTTATATTAATACAACTGGAATTTCTTTATTTGAAGCTTCACATTAATGAGGTGTGTATACAGGTACTTCGATTTTTCCCTTCACATCCGGGCCTGGGTACTACAGCGTCACCTGTTACTTTCTGATGAGTACTCATCACTTTCAGTAACCATTAACACTGCGCATACAGCAGCAGGTAAACCTATTTGTGTCTGTGATCGAGTTGCTTTTAAATTCACTTAACATAGCTCCCAGTGGCATCTCAAAATTAATATGTGACTTCATGGAAGTAAGTAAGTTTTTTTTTCCTGTATTTCTGCCAGCAGCACTGTTACTGGCAGTACTCCCAGAAATCTACTAATTCTATTTTAAAGCTTTCACATAATTTCTTGATTGTTTTATATATCTTCCACTCTGTCCCATTATTATTTTGCTCCATTTTATGCTCTTCTTCAGCTCTTTTAGCAACCTGTTCATTACATTTTTTCTGTTTTCCTGCTCTACAAGTTGCACCCTTCTTTTGTTGCATCATTACAATGTATATTGTAAATGAACCAGTATACCGCTTCACCATATTCTAATTTTATTGAAAGTGCCAAATCATACAAATAGAAAAAAAATGCATCAAATCTATTTTATTCAATGGACATTTTTTATTTTGACCATTATCACCAGTGTTACTGTAGTTGTGGTAACTCAGTTTAATTGCAAGGCACTCTCCCATTCTTACACAAAGTCAATTTACTGAAAGTCATCAGTATTGACAGTCAGCATTTACTTTCATTCATCTTATTTCTAATGAACACATAAACATGGCATTCATAAGCTTACAGGGCCACTAATCTCAATGCCTTTTCTAAAAACAGAACTGTGTGACACGTTTTCCTTCAAAAATAACTTGCTATACCTGCTGCGTGTTCTCGTAGTCCCACATCAAATGCAAGTTTATCTGTCTGGGATCTTGATGATGTTAAACATGTCAAATACTGCAAAACAGTGAAGTTATTGAAAAAAAAAAACCCAACACACATGCCAAATTAACACATTCACTTTCCTCCATCTTACTATCAGCCGGTGGTTAATTTTTTTGAATTAGCTAAGCATGATGCTATTTGTATACAAGCTCTCCCTGATTTAAAAACATGAAAATCCTCTCCCACTTCAGCACATATTTCTCTGTGCAATTTAGCTCCTACCTTCCAAAGTTCCACATAGTTAATCAGACAGGGATGGGCAAACATCTTATTACAGCATTACTGTAGAAGTTTGCTTCATGAAAACATAGCAAACATACCAAAAGGCAGGAATCATACTTGCAAGTCTGGTATATCAAGGCAACTACAATTTGTATGGTTCATAAACGTAAGTAACAGAGTTTAAAGACTAATGTAGAATCTTCCAGTACAGGAAAAAGGAGGGAAGATGCTTTCTTGACTTCTCATTTCTTCAACCTCCTATTAGGTATACTTGCATTGTCCCTAATAAGTCAAAGATCCAGAACAGTTAAAATATTTGAGTTGTACAATGCAGTGAAACAAAATTTACACAAGGTAGCCTGAAGATAGCATGTCTGTGGGCATAGTCTCTGGGAACTATGGGATGTTAAAAGGAGCACTTTATCTTACAAAATATGATGGAAAAAATAACACATATTACAACAAATTCATTTGCAATAGCAGCAACTTGCTAGTGGAATTATCATTAAAATGGATTCCTTAAGGACACAGAAATAATCCACAACAAAGGAGCTTATCAGCTACATTTCTGAGTGAAACAGGTTGAAAAATCTGAATTTAAAATATATGGCCCGCTTCCATTGTGCTGAGGCACCATAAGCTATTAAAATTTCTTTATCTAGAGTAGAAGAGAACTTAGAAAGAACGTTCTGCCAGATTTATATATTATTTATTTTGATAAAAAGATGTTTATTTGAGTTTCATGTTACTCATTCTGTTGAAGCGCTCCTTCACTTACCATTTCACTAAACGAATGTCGAAGTAGTATAGCATGGCCATAGAGCAGGGTTCTGTGACCACCCCCTTGAGCTGCCTACAAAACATGACAAAGAAGGTGAGAACTCCACTGCACTGCATGGACTATGACCAGAACTACGTAACAACGTGAAGAACTACTACAGTTCAAGTAATAGGTGCAAATATTCAAGGAAATTATGAAATGTATTTGCTGGGCAAAATTCATAAGAAAGACACAGCTACAGCAACGGCCAAATAGCTTCCAAGGTAACAAATGTTCCTGGTCAAAGGCTCTTATTCTGAGCTGATTTTTATTATAACTAAGTAAAAACATCGCTTTCAAAAATATTTTTAAAATTAAATAAGGTACTACTTACCTTTCTTATAAACTTCTCAGAAGCGTTAAAAAAATAATAATAAAATAAGTATATATACACATACACAACCTGAAATCTGAAAGAGGAAAACCTCACCTATTGCCCAGAATATTTTAAGCACATACAAGGATATCTACTTACTAGGATTGATGTTATTGTAACCGTTTACCAGATTCATTAAAGCAACTCCATCCATAATTTCAACCAAGAACAGTTATTTCAAACAAGAAAATATATGACAAGATCAGGGAGAGGCAAAACTGGGTTTTACATACACTCCTTTAGTGAATGTAACACACATCTTTTGAGCTCCTTTTGGTGACCCGAAGAAAATAAATTCAAAGTGAAGAATCTTAACAAGAAAGTTACCTATGGAACAACAGAACACAAGCTTTACAGGTTTTCAAGTCTGCCTCTCTCAGCCTTCTAGCATCTTACTTCTTAAGTTATTTACAAATAACAACCCTATTCAAACATAAGTAATATGACAGAGAAATTAAATTCTTGATTTACTGGGGTGCTTTCCACTGAAACTAAGGTTTGGGGTTTGTTTTTTTTTTGTTTTAGATCCTCGGTCCGAGATTGTATAAAGCACTTTTTTAGGAAAGTGATCTGCGAATTTTGGAGAACCATGGATATCAAGATTAATGTTAATACTAATTATACCATGGTGGGCAACATTATACTTCTTTTTTTTTTTTTCTCTCGGTCCAGATCATAACATTTGCATCTGCTAGGTCTTGAGTAATAATAAAAGGTCTAACACCAGGATCCTGATAACAAGTTAGAAATTACTCATTTAAGAGTATCTAACTTTTCATGTAATTGCTTGAAACTGTTCTCATACACACAGAGGGCTTTTTTCCCCCCACTTACAAGTGCATTTGCTTTATGTTCTTTTTGTTTCAGGTATATTTAGGGAATCATTAAATATGAAAGATGATTCTCCAAAATATAACGGGGATCGTCTCTAGTACATTACATATTGCTAGAAAGGACTGCCTTTAAGCTCAGTTCTTTTCCTTGGATTCACATGGAAGGGACCAAGATAATTAAAGGTAGTTCCAGGAACTCTGACAACGGTTATGCATGTGTAGGCAAAGCTATGTACAACCTCTGCTCTACAGAACACCAACTTAGGAGAAATCAAGCTGAGGAAACTACTACATTCTATAGCTTGACATATAGAACACTTAATACTCATTGAAAGGATTAAAAATTAATGTTATTTGTCCAAACAGAAGGAATAAAAATCTAAATGGAATTCAGCAGAGGTCTTTCATTACAACTGGAACAGAATAAAAAACCTACTTCTATTTTTCTAGCTAGTAACACAGACATCAACAAATAGGGATTTGGGACCTGGTTATTTTGGAACTTAATGCTGTTAACAGATAGGAGACAGTTTTATGTAATTTTATGTAGTAAATTTTACAGAGAAATTTCCCAGAATTATATGGATGCTACATATACTCTCTTTCACAATATGATCCATATCGTTACGTGAAATTTCTCAGTACACCCAGTGGCAAACTAAAGAAACCCAAACTCCTGGATAATGATTTTTGGACCCACACAGAAAATACAGATTACAGAATACAGAAATTAGATTATTGGAAAAAATTTGAGACAAAAATAAGCACATTTTTGCTGGTCATTCAGAGAACATAGCATACTTTTAGATATCATTATAAATGGCTGATCAGAAACAATAAATAAAAAATTTCCAAGACCTCCACCAAAACACATCATCCATAAAAAATTGTTTTAATAATAAATCCTGCAGGAACTTATCACTGCTTGGGGAAGAAGACCAGAAAAACATCATGTAACAGTGTCTATAATACTTCTTTATAAATTAAAGCTTTTTTTTAATCAACAAGGAAAACCCTAACAGCAAAATCAACTCTAATTACAGACAGGTTGGCAGAAGAAAATTACATGTAGTCAGTTTGCAACAAATATACGCATATTGAGAACAAGCAATAAAACAACTCAATGCTATTTTTTTACTGAAAGCTTTTAAGTGAAGCACGTGTAATATTAAGGCTGATGCATAAAAAACCCCCACCAACCAACCAAAAAAAAACCTCAACAAAACAACAAAACTCCAAAATCAAATAAGCTATATTCTTCTTCTAGAAAAATCTGAAACACAGGAATTTATTTCAAATGAAATTTAATATGGAAAGCAAGCCATTCAATGAAATGATAGACTGGTGGAACCAAAAAAAGATTAATGTTAATTATACGAGGCCAAATCCTGTTATTAGCAATGATTTTATATTGAGAACAGAATGTAAATGAACATTTTAAGATATGCATTCCAACATTTCATGCTCTCATTTTTCTCTACATATATAACACCTAATAAAAGACAGCATTTTGTATTATTCACCTCAAAAATAGCTTTTTCTGAAATCTTGTTCAGAAAATTTATTATCATATCAGTTTACTTTCACAGTGTTAAAGATAGTGCCTCATAATACAAAATATTTAACTTGATTGGTAGTTAAGACATATGTCTCAAAACAGAATCAGTTAATTTGAACTTAAAAAATAGCCCATCCATTTTACTTGTTCACATAAGCTAATTTTGAGTTCACCTTCTCTGAATTTAACAAATCCTTGTGGTCCAGAAAGGAAGTTTCTTGCATTATTGTTCAGGCTTTTATTTTTCATTTCATCCCTTCTATTTATATGAACTACTGTGTTCCTATTACCTTTTCCCCGGTGGATGGTACCCAGCTTCAAAGTAAATGCAGGGCAAGGCAGTTTCGAAATAAATACAGTACAACAGACTGCATTTTCTTTTTTATTCTCCACTGCCCCCAAAGCAACAGTGTGATAATTTTTGCTGAAGAGATTATATGTCCTCTGCTGCCAATCCCAAATATAAATATTCATATATTACTAGTAATCTCAGATTACATGTTTTGTCTAAGTTTTTGGGTGAGTGTTTTGGAAATACCAAAAATTGTGTTATTGCTGAGGAGTCCTAGAATTGGTTACATCAATCTTGCTTTCCCTAAACAAGTGCTTTTTTCATCAAGAGTTCCATTCTCTACAAAGAAATGTAACAGCAAAAATAAAAAATTACACTTTAAACTGAAGGAAACAGTAGAAAACAAGGGGTCAATAACAATGAGGTCTGGAAACCTGAAAATCATTGCAACATCAGAGGTGATAGAGCAGAACTCCAGCTTCCCTGAGCTGCGCATTGACATGGGCCCGTTAAAGACCTGGAGTGCAGAATAAACCAGCAGATTGTGGTTATCCTGCTCCTAAATTACAGATTAAAATAAAGGTTCTTCTACTCCTCAAAAAGTAAAAATGAAGGAAGAGTTTAACACCTGTGAATCAAATAGCAGCATGTGATGAGAAAACGTTAACTGAAATGCTGAAGTCTTCTGAGTCCACATAATACAGTCTTTCTATAGCACATACCTCATCCCCAGGCAACCTAAACATGAAAGACGGCTACAAGAATGGCAATCTAATATGGAATTAAAACAATGCGTGATCATAAAACATCACTTTATCTCCCTTTCTCTCTTCAAGCTGACATTTTAAAAATAGAATCTATATTTGTTATTTCACTAACATATTTCTCTTAATTTGTAAGATGCAAAAAAGATAGAAAATATTTAAAGGATTTTTATTTATAAACTATAATAATAATTTTTATTATGGTAAAGGCCAAAATCTATATCTAATAATTTCATGGTTATATCATTTAGTCTATACACTATTTAGATGTTTTCCCAATTTGGTACGAAAGAGTTAATTCCTGAGATGTATTCAAGAATTTCTCAATATACAAACTTTATTTTGCTAGTTATGTTATGTACCACTTACTACCATAGTTTAATTTTAAGACTACACTATGAAAGAAATTTTTTAAATAGTAAATAATATAATAAAATCATTAGTTTCATGCATTTGAAACAACAACCTGATGGAGGCCTACTACACTACTGTCACAGAAGTTTTGAGTATTAAATGCATGCATCTGCAACACATAAGAAAATTTCTCACTAGAAATTACTTGATTCCACCATGTATATTATACAAACAGTGTTCACAATACATACAGTACCTTAGGGCATTTTAAGACACACTCTGTAGTTTATCCTAAACTGCACTCCTATAGACTTATAGCCACTATCCATTGATCGTAATACAAAATGCATCTCATGATTTTAGCCTGCTGGACTGCACCTAACTTAGAGGATTAAAAGAGCATAAAATAGACATGAAGGATGTCTGAATATATATATATCTCTCCTAAGTGAACGGATACGATTTCCACATACAAAGTGCAATAGAAACAAGCTTACAGAGAAAAAAAAAATACATTCATTAATAGAATGAAAGGTAGGTACTGAAGCTGGCATTATAAAACTGAAAGCATAAAAGTGTACATTTTCACTCTTTCTTGTTAATCACTCTTCAATAGAAACCTTCTCATTTTTAAAAATTTAAATTCTGCAGCCACATTATTCAAATAAAAAAAAAAAATCCTAGCTTTGAGTTATTTAATATTTATTGATCTGAATGAAATCATGAGGAGTTTTAATCCAGAAGCATTCTAAACCTCTTTATAATTTTATATGATTGAGAAGCCATCTTGCAAAATGGAATTTTTTCCTTCAGAAATATGGACAACAGAGCTCACATTGAATGCCTGCAGCACTTAATTTAACAACAGCAACAAAAAAGGAAGTTCTGTCATTAATGTTAGTTTCTTTGGGATGATACAGAATCACAGGATGGCAGGGGTTGGCAGGGCCCTCTGGAGCTCACCCCGTCCCACCCCTGCTGGAGCAGGCACCCCCAGAGCAGGGGCACAGGGCCGCGTCCAGGCGGGGGGTGAATGTCTCCAGGGAAGGGACCCCACAGCCTCTCTGGGCAGCCTGTGCCCCTGCTCTGGCACCCGCACAGGGAAGGGGTTTGTCCTCATGTTCGGGTGGAACTCCCCGTGTTCCAGCTTGTGCCCGTGGCCCCTTGGCCTGGCGCTGGGCACCGCTGAAAAGAGCCCGGCCCCATCCCCCTGACACCCGCCCTTCAGATATTTATAAGCACTGATGAGATCCCCCCTCAGCCTTCTCTTCTCCAGGCTGAACAAGCCCAGGTCTCTCAGCCTTTCCTCACCAGGGAGATGCTCCAGCCCCTGATCCCCTTGGCAGCTCTGCGCTGGCCTTGCTCCAGCAGTTCCCTGCCCTTCTTAAACTGGGGGGCCCAAAACTGGACACAGCATTCCAAAGGTAATGTGTACTCCAAATGTACTCCAATTACACAATATTTTGGCAAATTGTTTTATTTCAGATGAAAATGTTATAAATTAATATATATATATTGACCACCTTTACTTTTATCTTTATGAAAAATAAAAATGTTTTAAAAAACATTTTTTTCCCTTTCTCATTACCTAGACCATAGTTATTAAAAGTTTCAATAGGCAATCACTGCACAGCCCGTCAGAGCTAGAGTTACACTTAGATTTCCTGTGAAAAACAAGACTCTCTGCTGGGTAACAAATGCTTAAGTACTGCTTTGATGCATTTGATTGACAAATAGATAAAATTGCCAAGTGTTTTAAAATGGTGAACTGTTACACAACAATGAAAAGACTGCAGAATGAATGGCAATTTATAATTCAAGAGAAAAAATACTTAATTTTTTTTCTATAACCATTTAATCTTTAGAAGAATAATATATTTTTTGAATGTATCACTTCTGCATACATCGATATGACTTTTAAAAAATTAGCCTCAAGTAAGTAAGACACCATTTTGATTTTACCCTCTCGGATATATACTTAAATAATAAAATTCCCCTCCTCCTACATATTATGCTTTTTATTTTCTAGGATTGTACTAAAAAAGGAAGAAGACGTTAAAACTGCATGGACAGTATATGAATCCCAGAAAGAAATCAAAAGAAATGTCCTATCATGAAAGAAATGCGGCATAAATTTATATTTGACAAAAAAAATTATAGTGGAATATTATCTTTAACTAAATTTCTTTAGATAATACTGAGATTACTTGTAGTTTTTTGTTTGGTTTCTTCCTCAGACATCCATTTTTCCTTTTATTTAATGTGACAGAGTCTTAACTCTGTAAGTACAACAAAAGAAGAATTACAACTCAAAGTAAATATGAGTTTTCTGGTCCTACATAAAATAAAAATGAAAATGACAGACTATCTAGCTCTGCAGGTTATTTGCATTGCATTAGTTGACATTTAGTCTTATAAAATAAGTAAAGCCATAGAGTTTTATCATGCTCTGTTCACAGGAGAATAAAACTTCAATTCAATTCAGCTGAAATTGGAGAGTTAGGGTCAAAGCAATCAAATTAATATAAATCTTCCAGCCAGGCTTTTGGACTATGCTGCGAAATCAATTAAAGCACAGCGTCATAGAAGGTAACAGCAAGATGATCTGATCGGGGGGCGAAAAACTGAGAGGTATGGTAAGCATCAGTGCACTGAGGTTGCACGCAAAGAATTCAAGAGTTCAGTCAACTTTGAGAGACATATATGCGGCTACTACCAAATTTAACTCTAAGTGAGAGTGAAATGCAGACTATTTTTATTTACCCAAGTTTTGTGGTTTTCACGGTGCCAGAAAGCAATTATGGAATCTATCATAACAAATAAACATTGTAAAGCCTTATTTACTATTACTCTGTTAGTAATACTTCACCCCATACATTAAGAAGTGGCATTTCCTTTTTTTTTTTTAGATTTTAGTTGTTCACTGAGTAGAAGAAAGCAATAAAGGTCATGTCACGTTTTACTTTAAATTCCTAAAACTTATACACATGAATATAACAGAGCAAGAGAGTGGAGACCATAGGCCAATTTCATTTCCTTTCAGAGAAACACAAGCTCTACCTAAGCATATAAAACTAGACTATTTACCTAAATTACCTACTTACAAGCAATTCACAGATGCAACAGCAAGTGTAACTTCTAAAACCTCCACAAGTATTAATGCATAAATGAGAGGTAAGTCTGTCTCACCTCAACAACTATCAATGAGGTTCAGCTGATCGTTGAAAAAATGATCATTGTTATGCAGATCATTGAAAATACAGGCAAATCTGTATCTGGGGTTTGGATTTAGGCTTAGTTTTTACTTATAACACCATCACCTTTTGCCAAACAAATAGTTTAGAAGTTCTGTGAAAAATACAGTTCCGAAATAACTTTGTCAGTAATACAGAACATATAATGAAGTGCACTGGGGTTTTTTGGCATCCTGATTGCTCCAGTGTGGAAGTCCTCTTTCAGTCATTCTTAGACTATCTTAGATTTGAAGTGATAATTCAATTGAAACTTTAGTAATATGAAATGCAAGCATAGTTACAACACACTACACTATAAGCACTCCAGAAAGTATGCTTGTCCATAGTAGTAGAAGTAAATTATTAAGAAACCCGAAGAGAATTTTGAAATAACTATTTCTATCCCACAGTTCTTGCTTGTCACCACAGATTAAATAACTTGAAATTATACTGAAACAGTTTAGTTACACACCTACAAAGAAAAATATTGTATTTTTATATCTGAACTAAAATGGATTTGACACTTTGTTTCATTGATAGGACTTAATTTCTAGCTGTTAATTCATGTGAGGATAAATCAAATTAAATCAAAATATCTGAAATACTTCCTTAGCTCAATGAAATAAGACAGAGTATTTCCATGATGAGAAAATTATTTTGTTTTCCCCATTAATAAATACCACTATAATACAATAATGCTTTTATGACAATGATTTATGTTTCAGACAAAACCTCATATCTCATATATTCTCCTCAGGTTCATAAAAGCCAGGCTCAGTCCAAGGGTTCTCTTATTCCTTTTTCAGTATCCAGTTCTGGACTGATGGTAATAAATGGTGTCTGAAGATGATGTTTCTGGGTTTTGTAAATACTTCAAAATAATAACTGCACCTGCTCTGAGGAGCTAAACAGCAATGACTATGATTAGAGTAGTGGAGCAATAATGTCCTAGGAAAACTGAAGAATCTGCTATGACATGAGGCCCTTCTAGAAAATCCTGGAGCAAGAAAAGAAATTAGAACAATCTATATTCAGAAATTTAATGTTCTTTGATGTCAATTTACTTACCCCTTCACTAGCATTATCCCCTGTGTTGGCCAGCATTTCTTGAAGGGCTCTGACAGACAGGGACTGTTCAAGGACAAAATTACAGATGCAAAGGTCTGGAGGAACATACTGTAAAAATGAATTAAACAGTGTAAGAACAGATCAGCAGAGCAGGTGAAACAGGATGAAAACTTTGAAGGCACATGTATGTTCATTTTAAAATTTATACTTAATGTTTACTCATTTGTTTTTGAGATACATGCTATTTCCCTGTATGAGAATAACCTAAATCCATTCTTCACAACTTGACACTGCAGTAACTTTACTTTTCCTAGAGCTGTATTCCTCACAGTAAAAAAAAAAACATCTTCAGGTTCAAAGGCAAAAAGTTTTTCTCTACATATTTTTGCCTTCCTGTCTTTTAGAATGACACCATGAACATTGTGTTTTCTAACATCATTGACAAAACAGAAGAGAAGGTTTATGATCTTCTTGACATATAAGGTTGACACTGGACATATTAATAGCTGTCACTAAATAGCAAAGATTCAGAATCTTAAGATGAGATGAAGTATTTTAGGAGATCTCAATTGTTGAATCAATATGCCTGCTGCTTTTGAAACATTAAACTTACAGTCACTTCAAGAACAGCAGTCTTCTTCCAATTTATTGACATTGATGTGTCCAAGAAAAAAAGTCTCAAGGGGAATCATCAATCTATATAAATATGTGATAGGAAAGTACAAAGATAACAGAGCCAGACTCTACGCAGTGGCACCCAGTGAAAGAACAAGAAGAAATTGACACAAATTGAAACACAGGAAGTTAAATTTAAACAGGAGGATAAAAATCTTTTTTTACTGCGGGCATGGTAAACACTGGCACAGGTTGCCCAGAGAGGTTGTGGAGTCTTGGAGATACTCAAACTGTGACTGGACAGTGTCCTGAGAAATCTGCTCTGGCTGAACCTACTCTGAGCAGAGGGGTTGGACTTGATACTCTCCACAGGCCCTTTCCAACCTCAGCAATTCAGTATTGCAATTCATGATATAGATCATGGCTATGAATGAGCTTTAACGTGGGTATACTCTCCTTTTTCTTTTTTAAATCAGTATGACACAAGGGAGTAAAATCCTTGATAATGGTGAGTTTTAAGGTGGTGAAAAGGGAAATGATACAACTAAGAGTTTTCTAAACTTGCTGAAATGAAATCTTCATAGTAAGCTAATCAAGTACAGTCTTGGAATTCCCACCCTTTGATCTCTGCTATAGACTCTTTTTCTTTTTCTTTGGTGTTTTCAAACATATTTTGGAAAAGATTTTTAGGCCAAGGACTTGACATTGAAATTGCATACATTAGAAATACATACATAATTGTTACGTATATTATTGAGGTAAAGTGAACTCTTCCATCTTTCTTATGCGACTAAATAATCGTAAATAGTAAGTAGTTCATAATTTCATTAACTGCAACAGGAACAACTTAAACTGTAATACCTGATGTCACTCATCTCCACTATGTGGTACTAATTTTTTTAGCATTCATTAACCGCATGTGTGCACATACAACCCCCCCCCCCAGTCTGTTATATAAACTCATACTATACATATATATGCGTGTGTGTATGTAGCGTCCATATCCATACAGACATGTGCATACAGATTGTAACTGGAAGTTTACTCTTTACTCGGTTACATTCAAGGCCTCTCACATAACCAGACACAGAAAGATAATGTCATTCCTCAGTGAAATAAATTACAAATGAAACTAGGATAGATTTTGTCTCTCATATTTGTTAGTAAAGTCTGGAAAGACTTATTTAGAATATTTTAATGCTGTGAACATGAAAAACTATCCAACATTAAGTAGCCTCTTCTTCCCAATGAACGAGACAGGTAAACAAAACCTCTGAGTAATACTTCACCCATTACTTTACTGCCTTAATTGCACCTAGCAGGCAAATAAGCCACATCATTACTGAAAAGAAAAAACAAAACCAAACAAAAAACCCCAAACAAGAAAGCCAGATATTTTTCTCTTGTCGTCCTACGTCAACTTTCAGATTATGCAGTTTCCATTTTATGAAGACACTTTGAGTACATATTAAACCACGCTGTCCTTGAAATACATTTGAATTAAAAAACAAAAACAAAAACAGAAACAAAAAAAAAAACACAACACAAAAAAAAACCACCCCAACCACCCATCTATTTTCTATTTTCAACATGGAACTTAAATTCAGAAACTTAACTGGAATTTTATCTGGGAAAAAAATAACAAGGCTGGTAATCTAGTTTTAATGAGCATCAGACTACCTCTGGCACTTACTCCCACTCCAAACTGAATATGGCATAATCAGTATGATCCAATACTACCAACTGAACAAAAGAACTCCCATCAGTTTCACTGGCCACTGATTTCATGCAACATAGACTGCATTTTGACTGGCAAATTGTTCTAGCCCTTACTTTAGGGCAGTATTAATGAAAGACGTACTCTAAAACAATGTACTCCTAGTCACAGTTTGTATAAAATGTACATCTTAACAATTAATTTGTCACTTCTTTTTCGTAGCCTATGGAGCATTCAGCTTTCTTTAATAATATTGACCCTGATAACTATGAAATTAATGATTTTTCCACCCGGGACTTTGGGCAGCTAACCCCTTTCAAACTTCCAGTGTTACACAACAAGCTAACGCGTGCACGCTATCACATACCCCGTTTCTGTGGTTGCATGGCAACAAATATTTTTTTTTAATTCCACTGACCTGAGAAATACTGATGAAAGGTAGTTTATGTGGATGGTACATGACCTAAGTAGCAACAGACCTCCTTAATTAATCTAGATTGCTTTCTTGGAAAAAAAAAAAAAAGAATTAAAAATAATTTTAAAATTAACTCTTGAATCTGTCAAGGCTTATCTGTCTTCTGGTCTTTTTGCAAATTATACTGTTTCATAGGTTTGATATTCAGTAGTCTCTGTGTGGCAGAGCATTTTACACTCTCAAATACAGAGCTAAAAAGGGTGTAATAAAATCTCGACCATCTTCTAATCTATGCTGTTTTCCCCCAACCCTGAGCAATGCTGTATTGTAATGGAATCCCACCAAAAAAGTGTCAATAAGAATGTTTGGTGAAACAAGAATACTGACGGGTGAGTGCTACAGGTAGAAGATGGGGAAATATTCACATCAGGAATCTTTAGGCTGAAATGAAAAACAAAATCTGTTCAGGTACCATGATAAGGTTTGAGGAAAGTAAGAACAGGGGTAGGTATTTATCCCCCTTCTGGCTACAGGAAATCAGAATGAACGTACAGAAGTAAGACAACATCACTTTCAAGAATCATCACTAAAAGAAAAAATTCAAGTGGAGAATAAAATCTTTTCTTTTACAGGCATTTAAAGATACGCTGAGCAAGAATTTCTGTAAGTGAATTCGTGTAGCAGAATAAGTAGACTGATAAGATATATGATGAAAGAAAGCAGGAATTTGGAATAAATAGTTCTTCAAAGTCAATGAGAGTTTTGGGGAGTTCTTCCAGCAGAACCTCTGCACAGTCTTGTCCATACATACAGGAAGATAATCAAAAAGATACATTTAATATAGGAAACCTATACAAATTTGAAAAGTAAATCTGAAGAAACAATTGCAGTTCTACCCTGACAGCTGTTCTTTTTGTAAGAAGAAAATGCGTATTTCTGAGATTTTCTGAACAAGTCTTTCATGCAGCATTACCAGTTTCCCATCAACACACTCCTAACACTGAATATACCTAATTTTTCTGAATGAGGTGTTAAGATAAATAAAACATGCTACTGAACTGTAAATGTTCAACAGATTTGCAATAAACTTGAGTCTTAAAATAACTCTATTTTCTTACAGAAATAAATCGGAGTCCAGGTCAGATTACTTTCATCTAAATTGATTCTGGAGGAAGAGCAGAGAGCAGGAGAAGTAGATCAATAGGTCAAAGCTGATAGGAGAGGTGACATGAAGGAACAGATACAGGCTACACAGTAGCTAGAGAGGAGCAACACAAGCAGATATAGAAAACATTTAGACCTACAGCAATGAAAAGGGGCCAAGTTCCAAGCTCTGTTATAAATAAATAAAAGAAAAAAAAAAAATCTATCAGTATGTACGATTTCTCTCTCAAACAGCTCAAAATACTGTATAGAAAGTACAGACTAGAACAGCAAGCCATCATTTTCACAGACTTCTGACTGACCACAGATACACTCATCTGCCTTAGTTTTCCATTTAAAAGGGAGACACAGAAGAAAAATTTTCTCCTGTAAGGTAAACTGTGATTTACGGATAAAGCATAGTATTTTCACAATTTGTTGTTATTTATTAAGATTGCAACAGTATGTGCATACCTCATCATCAGTAGTGAAGGAGAGCTACCCATCCTAAGCCAGTCAATAACACACACCAGTCTAATTTTCACTCGTAGTTTCTTAGCATAGACAGCAAAATGCAGCAAGACAAAAAGTAAGGCCACAAGAATACCCACTGGTAAGGCCACACCTGGAGTTCTGTGCCTAGATCTGGGCTCCCCAGTACAAAAGCAGCATGAAGCTGCTGGAGAGAGTCCAGCAAAGGGCCAGTAAAATGATTAACGGACTGGAGTCCCTTATCGCTCATATGAGGAAGAGATGAGATAATCAACGTGCATGAATACCTGAAGGGAGGGTAAAAAAAGGATGGAGTCAGGCTCTTCTCAGTGGTGCCCTGTGAGAGGATCAGAGGCAACGAGCACACACTGAAACACAGGAGGGTCCATCCGAACCCTTTTTCACTGTGAGGGTGCCTGAGCGCTGGCACAGGTTGCCCAGAGAGGTTATGGAGACTCCACCCCTGAAGATATCCCAAAGCCATCTGGGGCGTGCTCCGGCCAACCTGTTCTAGGTGGCCTTGCTTGAGCAGGGGTGTGGGCAAGATGATCTCCAGAAGCCCCTTCCAACCTCAGCCATTCTGTAATTCTGTGAAGAGTAAATGGCAACGAAGTTTCTAATACCAGGCTTCTACACATTCAACCCCAAAACAGATAATAGATTGACTCAATGCACGCAGTTAATGCTGGCTGAAACATTCTTACAAGCACGTTGTGATTAAGAGAGCTTCATATCAAAAGATTCCACGGGAATATTTTCTACACCAAAGAGACACAGCCAGGCAAGTACAAAGTGACAGCGGAGGGAGCACTGAGATAAGTTTTATGCTGAAGTTTAAACATTTTTCTCATTGGTTTTATGTCTATTTTGTCAGCCTACTGTTATTGCAATATGCAATAATTATGATTTATTATAAAAATAATAGCTGTGCAAATAGCTGTAGGGCATTTTTAACCATCTTATATATAATTATGCTAAGTTTGTGCTGCATTGCATAGGGGGAAATGGAGGCCCATAAAATAGCTAATAGGAAAACCCAGCTCCCAAATTACACTTTGAATGCAGCTCAGTTTTCAGAATTCCTCCAGGCACTGTCATAACATTAAATTTGTGCAGGTGATATGCTTACTAACCAAATCTTTGCCCACAGCTTCTGGTCTGCAGTGCAAAAGAAACTGACATAAGCTAGTACAGGTTACTCAGGTACTAGGTTTACTTTTACCAGACCTATAAACTATTACATTCTGTCATTAGGACAGAAATCTTATCTTAATTACTTGTAATTCCCTTCAGGCATTTAAGTTTACTTGACAATTTTGCTACTAAAAGAGATGCTAGTATATTGGAATTACTTTTGAGGTATATTTTTCCTAGGTATCAGTAGCCTTGGTGCACTAGACTATCAGCTTTGAAATACATTGTCTTCTGAAGTATCACTTTAAAACACCAAGGAAAACAGCAATGAAGTAATATAATTAGATCACAACAGCCAACAGTTCTGCTATTTCTTCTTTAGTGTAAAAAAAAAATATAAAATTTTCACCTCTAGTTAATTAGATTTTCCCCTTTACATTTTAAATATTGGACATTATTTAGGCAAACTTCATACAATAATTCAAAAAGGATCCATACAGACAGGAGGAACATAATTTTCATACTACTGTATTAATGCAGAGTGCTTTTAAAAAACTGTATTTAAAATCCAGTCACCATAACATAAATTATTAGCAAATCAACACCATACTAGTTTTTACAAATAAACTGTAAAGAAATAACATGTAAGTTGCTTATGGATTTATAGCAATATTTGAACAGAAGTATCCTGTAATTGTTATTCCCTTCAGCATGTCACAAAAGTTACCAAAACAGCTAATAGCCAACCATAGAAACCCCATATTTTCCTCTTTAGGTTTCTAAGATTTTTACTTTTTTTATAAGAAAATACCTTCTTTTCCCTTTCCTCCCTTTCATTTTATCTACTTCTATCTTCTGACTTTTACTACATACAACTCTGATTAAAAAATTACTCATGAGGCTACACCATTTCATTCTGGAATTAGCAGATACACTGAGTTTTCTTCCTGTTCATCTCGTTACGTTTTCCAGATTTACTTGAATGGAAAAGCCAAAGTTTAATGAGTGAAGAAGCCATCACATGTACTGCGCAAAGACTTTGGCTTTGATAAAGTGGTCAGCTGGAGAAGAGAAGGTAGTAGAAGGTAGCACTGTGATTTTCTGCTCTGGACTTCTGTTGATAAACAGGTCTTGAATCGTCTTTAATGCAATTTCTTCTTAATACACAGAAGAAAGCTAGCTTCTTTACAAAGTAATTTCCCGGGATAAGGAAGGGATAAGGAAATTATCTCGGGTAAACAGTACCATTTTAACAGTGAGAACAGTCTTCTGCTGTATGAAAGAAAAGGATTTGTGTTATCAACGTTCCCATTTCAGAAGCTTATGGGCAGTGTCCGTATTTTCCTTTTTTAAACCAAACAGGCTGTGTCCTCCTCCAGTCATGATTCTGATAGCACCTCCTGGAACAATCTCCATTTTATCAACGTTCTGACGAATTTGAATGCCATGATTGTACTCTCTATTCCGGCAGCATTGCCACAGAGGTAATAAAAAAAAACCCCAGAGCTTGCAGAAATAGTATAACTTCCCATCTCCTACCAAGTTTCTTTTGATTATACCTCTAACAACCCTGCTAGATCCCTTCAGCACATCATCACTCAGGGAACTTATGACTGTGTAACATCTGCCACGACATTCACATTCCTCACAGGGGACAAAAACAGTTTCTCATTTTGCAAGCGTATTTGCATGCTCGTTTATTAGACTTTATACTGGCAGTACTGAAATATACCACTACTCTCTATTAATATACAAGGCACTGCAGATCTTCCTGTATGTAGCATGACTACATCAATTGCCAGTTCCCCAATGTTTTTATAATATGAAAAATTTGCATATGTGGATTTAAATGAGGTCTTAATTCACAAAAATATTTAACAACATAGCAGTGAGAAGAGAACACTGTAGGATTTGATTACAAACTCATCTGTCCAGTAACTATTTTTCAGTCTACTGGATGTGTGTTATTTTGGTTTTCTCTTTCTTATTCCACAACCAAAATTTTAACCAAATGTAAATGAAAATAAGTGTCATTGCTAAGGGTTGTTCATAAATACTGTACTCTCTGATCATCCAGATCAACCTTCTACACTTCTTATTTTTCAAACTGATGTATTTACATGCCTCTCTCCAAATTCTTCACTGTTCTCAGTCAAGACCAGCAGTTCAGAAAGCTCCTCAGTAAGCTCTTTTAAATTATATTTACATACAAGTTTTCTGAACCTCTAAATTTTAAATGACCTTCAGAAGCTTCTGTAGTATTACCTGCTACTAAGCCACTTATGAAATGTGAAGCAGATCTATGGCATTCTACAGTAAAGCATACTATTCCTCTTTTCCTTATAATAAGATGAGCAACCCACTGTCTTACAGATTGAGATGGTTGTTGTCAGTAATAAATAGACCACACTGCAGCTGAGCTGTTGACAAATAAAAAATTCCCAATTGCTATCAAAGATTTTAAGAAAATAGTTGAAAATATGTATGTGAAAACTAACTGCTTTTCCTTAAGCACGTGAAAAGATTATTGGTGATTTGTAAAGTACAACAAAGAGAAATTATCTGACTCAACTCTTGAAACGCAAAGACACGCAAATTTAGAAGCAGCATTGCTCTTCACCTTAGAGATGAACAAGGGCCTCTCATACTGCATAAACAAACACCGTGGATGTAACATGGTCATAATACCTAGACTAAAAATAGGACCACATGGAAACATTTCAAGAGAAAAGATACAAAGACCCCACTAAAAATAATCAGAAGGAGAAATAAATTATCAGGAAGAAGAGAAAAGAAATAAAGACACAAAACAAAGAAAAAGAAAATTATGCAGAGAGAACAAAGAAGAGAGGGAGGAGGTCCTCCACTGTTTGCCTTTATTCTTAACATTCTGCTCTAGTACAGGTCTAAAATTTCATTTCATCTTTCCTTTCTCCTCTCAAGCTCCTTGCTACTCTGTTTTCTTTTATTTTTTCTTCACAGCTTTCTTGCTTTTTTTCGCTTTGCCACTTGTTCTCTCTAAAACTTTTCAATTACTTAATATTTCTGTTCCCTGTACTCTCAACTTTCCGATTAATCAACAGTTAGAAGCAACACTTAATACCAGTAACTAACAGGTGACAATGCTTCTAAAATTATCAATCCAGTATATCAAGATATTTGAAACTACAGCAGTAATAGGAGTAAGTTTTTTAGTGAACTTAAATCCTAATAACTGTCTGGAGAGTTAATCTGGAAAATATGAAGTATTTCAGTTACAGGAATTATTTTAAATAGTTAAAGAATAGTGGCTTTTGACCGTTAAGAGGTATTCCTCAAAATATATTTAGAATCTCTAAGAAATCTTATGTTGCAGTCACAGAAAGAAAAGCATACAAAAGGTGCATCTAGCATCACACTAAAGAAACTATAATTAAATGTATTCATGGATAATAAGTAGGTTAACATTGACTGATCGGTTACACCAGTTGAGAGTATTGACTTCTTACTTTAGCTTCTGATGTTGGTTCCAAAAAGCACAGGCGATTCCCAAGTCCCTCAGCTGCCAAGCAAAACTTCCTTTGTTCTTTGTGAATACTGGCAACACACTGAAGTACTACTTCGTCATCCTGTCACAAAACAAGGTACGAGAGAAAAAGTAAATATTTGGAAGTTACACACACACTATAATCCAAAGAAATCCTGGAACAGACAAACTGTTGAAAATGAACACATACTGCTCTAACTGGTATCACATACATCTGCAGAGATTCTCCTGATGTATAAGTAAACAGATGTTTAGGTATGGATTTATATTCAAGACTATATCAAAGTGACAAAGATGACATACTGTCTCCAGGGCTTCCACAAGGGTGGTGTCCTTCTGTTGCTTTGGCAGTGGCTTGCTATGGTGCCATAAAAAACAGTAAGTACACTGTTACACGGTTTTATTCAGTAAAACATGTTTAATGTTTACAGAAAAAAACCTTTTACTGTGATTTTGCAAACAGCAACCTAAATATAACAAACTTATTTTATTAGCACAGTAAGCCCTCAACACAAGTCCTCTGATTGCACGATCTTAACTTTTAAGTTCTCGTCTAATTTAGAATCCTCTGAGTACAACCAAAGATCCGAGAGGCATTTTTCAAGTCATAGTTCAAATAAGTCATAAGAACTTGCTCCTCAAAAGACACATTCCAAGAATAAGAACACACTGGAAAAGTGACATGAAGCATTCCTGTTGTTAATTATCCTAATTATTCTAAAAGCTTTTCTACAAAGACACACTTAAAAAGTGCCAAGCCCTTTTTCACCTCTTAACATGTGATGCTAAAGCTGATATAAGTGAGCCAAAACATATTATTTTTAGTGTTCAACTGCGTCAAAGGGGTGTACAGAATTAAAAATCATTTTCCTTTCCAAAACTCACCCACTAACCAAGAAAAACACCACTTGCAGACTAGCATGTAGAAGAACTTATTTTTGTACAGGTATGTAACTGTTCGCCAAAAGACACCACCTTCGAAGTTCTTAAGGGGGTGGAAGTTGATAAAACAAGAGCGATATGATACGTCACTGTCCCATCTAGCTATGAAGTTATACTGGTGTCAATTATTATTGTCAAAGCAGCTACACAGCAGCCGCCTGTACTGAACTCCGAGATCACTTGAACAATTATGTTCTAAAAGCAGCACTGCTTTTTCCAGTCCCCTTATGCAACTGCAGTACTATGACAGTAGCACGGCTACTGGCACTAGAAGTAAAAGCTGGGAGTGACGCAGTGATTTTCACCAAAGGAATTAAGTGACACACCCTTTAAAATGGGAATGCAAAAGCAAGTTTTTCACTTGTGTGATTTTGCAAGTGTGTGCAAGTTATATGGCTTTCTTTTAGGTGACACTTCACTGCCTACTTACTACTACTAAAATGGACAGCTATTATATTTCAGGCTAATCAGCAGTTACAGACAGTTCTTTCCTTATCTAGCTTTGCATAACAATTAATTGCATTTTTAACAGTACAGAATGGGAATTCAGGAATTTTTTATAAACAACTCTAAGATGATTAGTCAAGTAGGAGGTAGACAGGATTACCTAATCAATGCTTAAAAAATTAATGTTCATTTTCCCCTGCTGCTTCTCCTTCCGTTCCTGTAAAATGCTCTCTGAAATTCTCAGCTTTCAAACTCAATAGTAAAAACATTTCTACTTTTTAAATTTGAGTGTAATAAGTTGCAAAATGTAAACATTACAATTAAGCGCTCATTACTACGTGCCTCTAGTTCGTGAATTGGCATCAGAAGCTTATCTGTTTGGGGGGAAAAAAATCAGAACATCTATAAGAAAAATAATGATATTTTTTAATTTTTTCATAATCCAGTTTCTGTTTCAATCTTTGAACATACATATTTCAGAGATTTAAAAAGAACAAAATACTAAACTATGAATTTATAAATACCAAGTTTTAAAATAAAGTTGAGATTTGCCACTTAGCTTGCACTTATCGGTGGATCACATTACGTTATTTACATTACTTACATATAGATGAAATTGTATTCATTTGCCCTATTACATTAAAATATTCCTCATTCCACAGAGGCATATACAAAGTATCTACTGTAATTCATACTTTTCTAAAATAAAGTTATGCCTTTGGACATCGTACATAAAAACTTACTTAAAATGAGATTTACTCAAATAAAAGAACTTTTTTAAAAAATACATCTATATAAAAGGGCAAGAGTTTCTAGCATAATGAAATGAATATTTTGATTTTCTAGAATTCAAAACACAAGCGTTTCTTTTTAGAATATATACTGGCATCACAAAGTCTTTATCAATCATTCAGTGCCATAACCCCAAACTACAAACACTGATAACGTCGCAGTTAATGACCGTATGCAGCATTCAACATCAGTGCTTTATATTATTCCCCTAAACTTCCTATGTACCCTATCATTTGTGCTACAATATCTAACAAACCGTGTATTTGCTTCATAGGATGAACGACTTTAACAGAGTTTCTAAAAAGTGGCAATAATAGTGTATTTCAGAATGTTTTGGAGCAGAATTTTAAAGAGTTTATTATTCAGGTGCAGGTGGACTGAGCACAGGAATTGGTGGAATTTATATAATCCACAGCTAAGACAATGACTCGCTGTTAAGATGACTCTGTATTATAGTGTACTTACTGCAGTAAGATCATTCTAGCTAAGGTCTGAAATTGGTTTTCTGGCCTGAAGACGCTAACAGAAATGAGCTTTATGGAGTTGTTATCCTATAATGAAATTGCAGAACGTGTCTCAGCAGTATCTTGCTTTCTTGAGTCTTCTCTCACACAAATTCTGGTATTCTAAAATTTTTTTCCTGGTAAACTGATTTTCTTCTTCCCTTAGCTTTTAAATATGCATTTTGCCAGAGCCATTTAATCTTGATCTTCACTTCTCTTATTAGAGAGGTTATCTACTCTTCCTATATACAGGATTTCATCAATTTATTTCAATGTACCTTTTTCAGTATGACAAGGAGAAGCCTGCATGCCCAGTGAGTGAGGTGCGGAGACTCATGGGATGAGCAGTGATGAGCTGTTAGTTAAGTTATATACAGCCAATTCTCCAAGATAACCAAAAGCAAAGCAATAAAAAAACCCCAAACACAACCCACACAACTTCCTTGAAAACCAGTTTGTCAACCAGGAATTTATTCCATTTAAAACATTTAAATTTCTTAAGCGTTTTAAATGCAATCTTTCTCATCTAGCAGCTCTGACATTTCCACGTTTAGAAATCTAATTTGTTCTAGGCCTTTTAGTTTTGGTGGGGGTTTTTTTTGTGTTTTGGGGTTTTTGTGGTTTAATGTTTTGGGGGGTTTTTTTGCTGGGGAAGGTCTGGTTTTTTGTTTTGTTCTGTTTGTTTGTTTGGGTTTGTTTTGGGTTGGGTTGGGTTGGTTTTGAAACAGGTTTGAAGTGCATGGAATCACAGGCTGGAAAGGACCTCCGTAAGCAATGGTCCAACACCTCAACAGAGCAGGGCTCATGTAGATTAAGTTTCTCAGATGATCTAATGTGATTAATTTAAGAAAAAAGTCCACTTAAGAAAAAATTCTGATCAGCTTGAGGTATTGTTACAGATTCACACCTCTCTCTCCACCACGTAACACCTCTTCAGATGAAAACTGCAATATGCAACAGTCATATCAAAGTTATCTAAATTTTTCAAGGTTTTGCTTCAGTAAGCAGTCAGGGGAATAATTTCAGGTTGATCAAAATACTTCTCTGATTTACTGAGCACATGGAAAAATAATATATTTGCATACCACTACGCCTCACAGAAGAAACTGCCTTTGCTATTGCTCCTCAAAAAGTGCACACATCCTAAGTGCCAATTACTAATACCCGGTTTCCACCAGTAGCATCATCAATAATTACATAAAATTAACTGAGAGACTAATTTTGTACTACTATAATTAATATCTATCCACAAACACAGATGAGTAGCAATTTTTAACTTTTTTTTGTTTGTTTCCTGAATGAAGAAGTCAAAATCCAACCCTTCTGTCCAGAAATCTCTTACCTGTTCAGGACTCATCCATCAGTCCTTTAGCAAACGGACACAGACCAGGTAACTCCAACCCCAGTTCTAAGAATGTTTGTACACAGAAACACATTGATATTACTAAAAATATTTCCGGTAGTCTGAAATCCTGCAGGATCTACCAAATGTCATGTAGTTAATGTGTCATAATTCTGTCCGGTATTATTTATCCATTCACACAAATGCATGACTTTTGCAAAAAGAAAAAAGACAGCTTTGGAGATTTGTTATCTTTTTTTTGAAAGTAGGTAACTGCATAACTGCGCACACTGAAAACCTAAATTTCTATTTGCTTTGGCTAGAGCTGAAGCTGCAGTCTGACTTTGCACTATACAGTGATGTCTGTATAGGCTGAGAAACAGGTATTTCTAAACAGGAGTCACTCACTATATTCTGCTTTTAGGATGGAACAAGTAACCAAAACAGAATTTGGCTCTTCACAAAAGTAAGTCTAATATCAAACAATTTCTTTAACTGCAACTGTGACTCCCAGCCTTCAGCAATATAACATTAAGCAGCATACTACCTAATTTTAAAAAAGAGTTTTTAATGAACCACGGTCCAGTGATTCACTACCAGACAGTATGGAGTCTTGGTCTCCAGGCTGTCTTCCTCCTCATGTTTCATAGTAAAGTAACCATGAACTTAAATTGAGATTCCTGTGCTGAAGCAATAAGCCAAAACATAAACAAAATCTATTTTAATTAATTGATGACTTGACTTGCTGCAAAGTGAGTCAGTGATCAAGGTGAATCAATGTACTGCAGGCATGACCTACAATTTTGCTCAGTTCACTAGTTTTTCAACTCAGAATTCAAGAATAAAGAAATTCCAACAGCTAATGTAACTTTCTTCATTTATGTTGCACCTATATCCTAGAATTAAGAATTATAGTCATTTGTACAACACATCTAAGTCTGTACAGAGGTTGTACTCAACAACAGACACACTTGCATATGTTTCATATTCAGAAGCACAAACCCATCAATACGCTAAATATATACATGCAAAAAATAGGCAAATTTTGCCAGAAATGACACCCTAGATTTAGTTTGTTACCTACACGTTTAGATTCAACATCTGCCAAGTTTCTGTACTCTCTATTATATTCAGTACTGAAAATGAATTCTAAAATAAAATTGGTGCAACACTGAAAACAAATCATTCTTAGAAAATTAATCAGCTTTGTTATTAAACCTGTAGATTTTAATAAGGAAAAGCTGTTTCCTCAGAAAACCATACGTTTCGCTTATACTTTACTCAACTGCACACAAACATTCAAGTAGGTACTTGCACGTGAATGAGTAACTTCAATGTAAACTGATACGGAATTGTTTTGAAAGTATGTTCTTCTGTAACACCATGGAAAAGTATTACTTGATAATACTTGTTTTCCATGAAGAAATGCGTGTTACTTTAAAAAAAAAAACAAAACCATATCTGTTAAACAAAAATACTCAGAGCTCCTGTTTTCTACGGTAAAACAAGCAGGTGTATCAAGTTGATGCTCTTTACAGGCCTGATTACTGGGAGACCAGGACACTTGCTGGTTATAGATCAGTGTTGCAAAGAAACGTACAAAGTAAAAATCCAGAGCCGCCTTCACTCTTCGATAGCAACATCCTACTCATGTATCTTACTGTATCACTAAGCACAGGATATAAGCAAACATCTTGATTAGCATTTGAACGCTAGCTACAAACTGATTCTTCCACAGTACTGCATTCCTTTCAAGTTTTCTTGAATAATCTCAGAGAACAAGTAAAATTCACCAGAAATTGCCATCTACAGTGGCTGCTTTCTTCTTAACAAAATAACGAATCTCTCTAACCAAAGATGGATTTGGTAAATTCGTGGGTGCCCACCACTTCCTTTCACAAGGAGAATGGTCTCACTGCAAAGCTATCTCCATGCACTTTTATTTTTCTTTGCAGAACTTTGTCCAAAATATGCAGTTTCTGTTCATGCCGAACGTCACAAAATATTTTCAGCCGTTTCTAAAAACCAAGTACAGGAAACATACAGTCTCAGTCTTTGGCCCATTCTAAAATCAGTCTTACAGTCTTTTAATTGAGAAATAGAAGAATATTTCTCCTTTCAAGCTGGAGCTTGAGCAACAATGTTGCCCTAGGATATGCAACTGGATTTTCCTCTTCCTAAAGGAAAAAAATCTCTCCTAATTCTGACCTCATCAGAAGAATCTGAAGTGAGGAGGAGGAGGGCATGGTGGAAATCACAATAGAAGAACACACAAATCCTTGCTAGAATTTTACATTTGCTACAGTTCGGTAACTTGGTTTTGCCAACATATTGACTTCAGACTACAGAAGATGATTTCTTATGCTGCCTGATTTCTTCCCAATTATCCGGGACTCAACGTAGATAAGCACCATTATTTTCAGGTCAGGAAATTTTCAGACCCAGACATGACACATGAAGTGGATCTACCTTCCATGCAAAGTTTTAACTCACAACCTCCTTTGCTCTGCAGTGATACAGCTCAGCTACAGGAAAATCAAATTCTTGTGTTTGCTTTGAACCTGGTTCCTACAAGCTCCATTTAATATTATCCAGCTCTCGCCTCACAACAGTAAATGAAGATTATTGTTCATCCTCTTCATGTCATACCCAGCCTCTCTTTTCCAGGCTGAAAAGTCCTAACTTCCTCATCCGCTTGTCATCCTGATCCTCATCTGACCTGAATATTTTCCATGTTTTTAATGGTTTCTTTTTAAAATAAGGTAACGAGAATTCCACATACTATTCAAAGTATGGAAAAATTTACACATTTAGTAAAAAGATGTTCTCTGTTGTGTTCCTTATTCTGTTCTTAGTAATTTCTAACGTTTGCAGTTTTTGGCCATTAATGAGTATTAAGCTGATGTCTTCATTAGACCATCATAACACCAGGACCTTGTTTTTCAGTTCAGAGCCAATCATTTTAAACACGAAGTGGGATTGCTGGTTTTTTTCCTTATGCCTATAATTTCACACTTAGCCTGAATTTCATCTGCCATTTTACTGCAGTTACTTAATTTCAGAAGGTCCTTGTAGAATGGTTCACAGCTTGCTCACATCCTTGCTACCCTACCATGAGTGCTCTACCTGCTTATCCATTTTCCCACAGACTCTGACGCTCTCCTCATTCTCTGCCGCCCCCACGCCATGAGCATGTCAAACACACTGATTGGTTCTGGAGTATCTACCTTTGCTGGCCTCAAAACCCAACTGGACAGTGTCATAAGCAACCTGTTCCAGAGATCCCTTCTAATCCAGTGACTCTGTGGTTTAGAGAAATAAACTAAACAAAAAAAAAAAACTTAAACAACCAAACAACAGCAACAACAACAACAAAAAAACAACCAAACAAAGCAAAACAACAAACAAAACACTGCCAAATCTACTCTAGGGCCATGATAAGCAGTTTTTAAACGTACATAACAGGCTGCTCCAAAATGGAAAGGAATATTATGTTTCCCACGTGCAACAGGCAGAACTAGTAATATAGAACTTAAACTACAGCAAGATTCAGGGTGGGTATTGGAAAAAAAAGGCTTCCTTCTCCTTTCCTAATGATAGGGATAGCAAGGTACTAAAACTGGGTATGTTGTAGAGCCTGTATCACCAAAGGTCTTTAAAAACAGGTTATGTTAACATCTGTGGGTATACTGTTGCATGGGTATAGTCAGTCTTTTCTTAGGTAAGGGAATATGTGTGCCATGAGGTCTCTTAAGGTTCTGGTTTTTCAAAATCCCATAATTGATGCATAATCCTTCATGGCTACTGTATGCTAGAACATGATTTATAACATACATTAGAGTATCCACAACTTAATGCTGCAACAGCCTCTCATCCTGGGTTCATCCTGACTCAACAAGGTAATGTTGCCCTCTGTTTTCTACATACATATGTTTTCATCTTGTATCATTAGAAAGAATGCACAACCTGAAGGAAGACATTAGAATAGGAAATATGCTCTATTATTCTGTCTTTTCCCCATCTTATTCAGAAAATGTTTTATTTATATTATTTTATTCCCACAGTACTTGAGCACACAAGAAACAAGGCACTCAAATTCTCACTGCTTTATTTCCTCACTGGTGCTCAGGTTCTTTATCCACCAATACCTGACAATTGTACTATAAATCAAATTCAATAAATATTCTCAGAAAGTCTACCACTACCTCTTACAATTAGCTTCTCTACCAAATGTACTGTCAGTCAGGATGCTAATAAAACAGAAATCACACTAATTTCCTACCTCTGAGTTCCAGAGAACAAACACCCTGGCTTTATTTACTATTACAAAATGCACATATAGAACCACAGTTTCAACTTTAAAATTTTGTGCATGCTGATGTTTGAATATATTGATAACAGAAGCTCTCTTTTTCCTGTCTTCTTTCTTTGTTATTCGTAGGGTAGATCTCCCAGCAAAACCTAGCTTTAATCTGACAGTGACTTTTCTCTGAATAGAAATAACAAGACAAAGACTGGGACAATAAACCAATACAATTGTTCATTTCAACAAGGGAATGAAATGCAACACCAAAATTAAAATAAAGTAAAAATCAATATACATTTAGAAGCAATGTGTGTTCATAGAGATACTCCATGTCAAAGCATTTGCTGATAACTTAATTCTGGTGCTCCCAGGTGCAAATATTTTGTACATGCCCTTTTGCAAATCTGTTTCTGATTATAGATTTCAAGATCTAAAGTGGAAATGATATACTTTTTGCCCAGCACTTTTCACCTATTCTAAAATGCTATATAACAAGGTATAACTGTGATTTAAAAATATATTTTATTCTGAACGGGTTTAGTACGGCCCTAAAAAGTTGGGAAAACAGAAACTGAGTCTAATTCCATTCTCACGTATAGTACTGTAAACTATGTAGAACTCTGATATCACTAGAATAACAAATGCCAGAATTCATGTTAGGAATCGCATTTTTTTCTTTTAGAAGACATTGCAAATTCACTTAAAGGAAATAATTGTTAAAAAATTGTATGAATGATGCCCATTAAAATTACATGATGTATTTGAGTATTATTTTCAAAAAACCCGTCATAACCAGTTTTTATGAAAAAGGAAAGTCATATAGCTTATCAGATACAGTCAACATCCGTCTTCATCACAAGTAATTCACCAAACCTATAGGTTAAACCTTTGAACCTCTAAACAGTGTTTTGCAGGGAGCAACTCTAAAACACCACATGATAGTGAAAAGCATAGAATTAAGTGGGTAGTCAAAGTACTTTTTCACTTGATCTGACAGGGTCTTTTTTTCTTAGAGTGATAACTCACTTTGCTGCATTTGAATGTCACACCTTCTGGTGTAAGGCTAACAATGTATATGAAACTGTGTGACACACATCCCTCGGTTTGCTACGTTAAAGGAGAAAAATGAAGGAAGATGACTCAAGTTAGCAAGCTGATGAAGCATACCAAGACTTCCTAAATATTAGTATAAAAATAAAAGTAGTTACTTATGTGTTTCTATTGAATAAATGATCCATTTTTAAAATAAAAATATCCATGAATTACTTCGTTTCCAACGTCTTAATGGATATAGTCAATCATTCCGCTGTTTGTAGAACAGAAGCTTCATAAAATGCTACTTTAAAGGATTCCATTACTTCCACGTTTGAAAAGCACAAAACTTCACAAACCTATAATATCATACATTACCATTAGGAATTCTTACTTCAGTAATTATTATTGCAACACTTGGTAAGTCAAGATTTGCATACTTTCTCTCTTGTATATTATGAAAAATTAATTTGCATATAACTGATACAGAAAACAGTTCTGGCATGGCTTTTTATTTCTGTTACTGCTTTCCTACTTCAGATGAAAGATGTGGAAAATTCTGGCTGCTGAAATTATTATTTGCCAAGGCAACACAGTCCAAACTGTTCAGGCTTCCTAATTAATTAGTTCATGAAAATGAAAAGCTTCTTTGATTAAATTTTACTTGGATTGCTTTGTTTTTGAGAAATAACTTCATGTATTCACTTGCCATCTAGATGAAACAATTCAATTTGTTTAGGCTCCTGTACTAAGAAAACAGCTTAATTTTCCTGTAATTAATAACAACAGTTTGATAATTATGTATCACATGTCCACGTAGAAGCTACATTCAGAGCAAAGACTATATCTGCATCAGAAGTCTTGCTGCGCTGTCATATCACTTTCCTTCTGCCAAATCCCCCTGAGGTATGACTCTCAACAAAAAATTCCTTGGGGGAAGCTTGCAAGAACTCTGCTGCATTTATTCATCTACATATTTATTTATTGTGGAAAATAAACAGAAACATTGTTGTAACATTATGACTGATACTGACGTATAGTATGCAGCATACAATTGACTAATTGAAGTTTTGGATGTTGTTTTTGTTGAAAGAGTAGATTACTGACTTGAAAAAAAAGTTTATATATACAAATCTAGTGTATGACATGGATCTTTTGCGGCTTTGCCTACTCTTTGTCAACTTCAACTGATTTTTTTTTTTTACTAATCATGAAAAAGAAGAAATAGGAAACCAAGTAATACCTCAAAAACACACCAAACCCAAACCACCTGCACCAAAAAAAAACCAAACAAAAAACCAACACCATACCCTACTAAGCTTACAGACTCAGCTGTAGTTATTATAAATGCAACATAGTGGTGAGTATGTCCTTACTGATGACTTCACACTGATCCAAAAATGACTGAGGCTGCCCCTGGGGTTCTGAGATTCACTGACTACTGGTTAGTTATTAGAAGCAGCTTTCCCTTACCAAGCACACGGGGAAAGGTACGTTACTGAAACGGTTATGTTAAGGAGCGGGAGCCACTACCCTTGGTCTGCCAGCTTGGAAATGGAGGATGTGATCTGAACGTCCTCTTTGGACAAAATCTAAGATTGTACATAGGGAAGGAAAGTTTATGATGTCTTCCAAGTCAGATTCTTCTGTGTATTTTTCTATTCTCTTTCCTTCTTCAGATCAAATTGATGACAAGTCATCTGGTTCATTGACAAGTCAAGTATCTCTTTTTTTTTATTTCTTTTTTTCTCTCCCCTCTCTCCTCCTCAGGAGTACCAAACTTTCAAACCCCAGTTTCATTTATGGATACATTCTCAGGCAAAGGAAGACCAAGTTCACGCTAAGCTTATCTTCCCTAGTCTGTGGGTGGGTGGTTGGGTGGGGGGTGTTGGGTGTTAGTTTTTTAAACTGATGAGTTGACCCGATACCTTGCTTTTAAATCAGGGTTGCCACTTCTTTGCCCCTATGGACAGCACAGCTTACACAGACTGCAGTCTAAACTGAACAAAAACATTTACAAGTTCAAGACAGTACTGAAAAATAGATGGGCAGAAACAGATTTTGTATGAATTCTGCTTACTTTGAAAATTAAGAGAAAAGCTATGTAAAAAAAAACTCTGTTCAATTAACATTACAACATTAAGTAACTCCTCAGGAAAACAGAACATGAAATAGGATAAATAATGGTAAAGATGAATGTAAAGTGTCCTTCTTGTTTGTCTCAGGAACTAGCCGATGCTGATCCTGTCTCATTTGCATTGCTAAAACAAAACACTACTTTAAGAAAGTTATATAAACTTAATTCAAGTAATATGAACTTCAGTCCCATACTTACTCATAAAAATAGGAACAAACAGAACAAGGAAGCATTATGCACTACATATGATCCATATTGAAGCTGTGTGAACATTTTACAAGTTCTGAAATTTGAATAATTGTTATTGAACCTTATGTTTGGACATACTTGATTGTCCTAATTTAAATATTCTTATAGGTAACTATATTTCTATTCAACTTCAGGTGCTCATACTGCCATATTTTATTCAGTATTTCCATGTGTAAGAGTTTCAGTCATATTGCTAGGTGGGTATGGGGTTGGGGTGGGGAATCAAACTGCTCATCAGAAGATACATAAATCAAACATAGTAATAATGGGAAAAATTGAAAACCAACAGTAAACCGCTAAGAAAGATAATCAAATTATCATGATAAACTAAATTACTAAATTATTACCAATTTTTAAAAAAAAATTCTACATTGCCAGTCATGAAAACATTTGTATTGTTTTTCGTCTCACATACGGTAAAGCAGATGCTTCCTGTTTACAAAACTCCCAATTTTGTCTCACAGCAGTTACATTCTGCCATTGTGCCAAAAGGACATAACTCTTCTGTACATCTCTTGAGAGCACTTCTTTCCCCCCACACCATCCACTTACAATACTGAAGATCAATTTTTTCAGCAAATTCTAACTTACTACATAAATTAGTAATAAATTAATATTAGGGATATTGTTTATTAAAGCATGTATCCAAGCACCAAAGCAAAGTTTAATATCAGAGTAAGCTTATGAACTGAAAAAGGTTCATAAAAGATTCAAGTTCTGGTTTTCATTCCTGTAACATAAAAAGTTTATACAGCTCTTCGGCAACAGGATAAAGTTTATTTTAGGACCTTCACACAGAAGTGCATACTACACAAATATTTTGTTCCCAAAATACAGACATCACTGTCATGCAATTGAATTAGGAAGCGGTCACATGAACATATCATCTTAGGCTTTCCTTTGCTTTCAATGTCTATAAATAAATCTTCTGGCAGAAGGTATGTGTTAATTTCTAAAACAAAAGTGTGCTTAGACACAACTGTCATGTTGCAAATCATCACAAAAAAAACACAAATGAAGGAAACCAATATCCAGAGCAGATGTTAAATCAGTACTGGATTCTCAACACATTTAGCTTTATTTCCATTACTTGTTATCAGTTGTTTTTAGCATCTTTTTATAAATTAAACCTTTATTTGTTTGGTAGTAACATACCAAGGCCTTTCTTCCCCCAGAAAGTATACAAATTTATCCCAATAAACACAGCCAGTTCACTGCAAATGGATCCTTACGATGACAGCAGAGTTATTTGATGGAAATTCACACACCATCACCTGACAGTTCTCAGAAGATTTTAAAAATAGAGTAGGGGTTTCCGTTGTCAGTCTACTCCTTCAGCAATGGTTGGATCAAAGCCTAATCTCAATTCTAGAACAGACTCCAGTATCTTATATCAGGTCATCAGCAAGGCAGAATAAGCAAATCATTAGACAGCGATAAAATGTAGTCAGTCCTTTTCACAAACATTAATAGTCCTGAACAAAAAAATGCTTCAGAAAGTTAAATATCTCAGCATTGACCATTTTGCTTCTTTCAATACAACTTCCAGGCTGTAGACTTGCCATTGAAGCATTTACGTAGCTTGCTGCCTTTTGTATGCTTTACGTAGTTTGCTGCCTTTTCCGACTGGACACGAGAGGGAAATCTTTCACAGTGAGGAAGGTCACCACTAGAATAATCTCCCCAGGGAAGGGGTTGACTCGGCCACGTTGGACACCTTCAGGAGTCGTCTGGACAGGGTGCTGGGCCATCGTGTCTAGGCTGTGCTCTTCCTAGAGAGGTTGGACTAGATGATCCCTGAGGTCCCTTCCAGCCTGGGATTCTGTGTATCACAGCTTTCCCTGCCCCTCCCAGTTCTTCATGGAAATGAGGTGACATGAGATAGTGACACCAAAGGAAAAACCACACCAAATACCAAGACCAAAAGTAACATCCAAAGTATTTATTCATTATCTGTCACAAAAGCTAAGTACTAAAATTCTTCGAAGTCACTAATTTGATTTTGAACTGTTTATCTTTCAAAGCCAGGAGAAAAAGAAGCCTTATTAACAGAGCTAGAGGGAACTAGCTATGCAGACCAGCTTGATGCAAATCAGTGGCAAAATAAATAAGTCCTCTCCTATCAGGCAGAGTCCTATCTTGCTTTAAGAAATGAAATTACTTTAAATACACACGTTAATCCTCATAATGACAGACTGACTAAAAGCATCAATATATATCCTGTGCTTATCAAGGAAGTGGAATCAGCCAAGAAAGGTGTATGCTGTATAAGTATCTTATCGTTACCCACTGAATGGACCTCTAGAGCAGGTCCCAAGGAGGGCCATGGAAATGGTCAGAGGGCTGGAACACCTCTCCTATGAAGACAGAGAGAGAAAGCTGGGGTTGTTCAGCCTGGAGAAGAGAAGGCTCCAGAGAGACCTTACTGGGACCTTTCAATGCTTAAAGGAGGCTTATAAGAAAGGTGGAGAGATATTTTTTTACCAGGGCCTGTAGTCACAGGACAAGGGGTAATGGTTTTAAACTGAAAAAGGGTAGATTTAGATTGGACATAAGGAAGAATTTTTTTCAGATGAGGGTGCTAAGACGCTGGAACATGTTGTCTATAAAGTTGTGGATGCCCCATCATTGGAACTTTTCAAAGTCAGGTTGGACGGGGCTCTGAGCAACCTGATCTGGTGAAAAACGTCCCTGCCTGTGGCAGGGGGTTAGACTAGATGATCTTTAAAGGTCCCTTCCAACCCAAACCATTCTGTGATTCTATGAATTGTGGCGTCAGTATTGGCATGCTTTGCACCTCTGACATTTATGACCTCTGGCATAATATTATGAAGAAATGACGAGATTTATTAGGAAAGGAGGGTGTTACAGTTCATTTTAATGGAGCATCCTTCTGGAGAAAGAAATGAATGCAAGAAATATTACTGCATATGTAGATACTTGCATACATTCTGTTTGTTTTCCCCATTTGTTTTACATCTGATGCAAGTGATATACTGGCAGACCAACCACTTAGCAACAGAAAGACATAACATCGGACATCCATTACAGCAAATTTATTTCCAATTTAGCAATTAACTGGTAACTGGAGTTCACAAACATAAGAGTAAAATTTTGGCATAATAAACTTAACTTGCGGAGCCTAACTTAAAATTTTTACCGTTTAACAGATGATCAGAAATATTAATGGAATAGCCAGTGTCTTATCTCAATTACAGATGAACCAATGTAAAAAACTTGGCACCTGAAAGCAAGAAGGAATCCAAACAGAAGCTGTCAGCCTTCTGGAATCTTAGTGCATGACCACTACCAGATTAGTAAAGATACCAATAGCAACAGACATTTAGGTCATATCTATTTCAAATGAGAATGGGTGTGCACAATATTTAGCATATTCTTTAAGCCATGTATTCTGTATATAAGATCACTATTATCTCTGAACTATTAACTATAAATATCTCAGATGTTTATTTAACATCACAGTTTGTACAGGAATGTAGGTCTTTCCATTTGGACTAACAGGTTTTGCTAGGAATCTTAAATAGTGACTTGATACAAAAATCCTGTGGGTCTTCTTAAAGAACCCAATACCATTCAGGGTTTTAGATATTGTCTATACCAACTGTAGGCAAGAGGGATACTTAGGGTACAGCTCTGAGTATCAGGGGCCTCCAATGGGACAAACTATTATCTACCTTAAATTTTAGGATCTCAAAACAAATTGGAAAAGGTTCTACAAAAAGATGAAACAAAGCAGACATTTATAGTCAGTATATGAAGTTGCAGGCTAGCTGTTTCTACATGAAGACAGGTAGAACCTTTTACATATTTTTTTAAACAGTATTCTGAAAGGGGACTTTAGAGTGTCACAGTTACCTGAATTTAAGTCTTGTCCTTGCCAGGTGTAGGCAGCAGAACCACAGAAAAATGGGCAGTAGCATTTGAACACAGAGTGTTTGCGAGACCCAGGTTTTTGCACCAGGTCTCAGAACCAGAGCAAGCCTGTGAATAGTCAATAAATAGTTAAATACTACTTATCCAGTTTTTAGTAGCAAGAAAAACTAAACAAGACACGTGAGCTGGAATGTCACTGTGTAAATAAAAAGTTTTTGCCAAGGACCCAAAGATAGAGTGACATCAACGATGAGGCAAGATAGGCCTGAAGCAGAGATGCAGGGGACCACAGGTTCTAGAATTACTTGATGCCTGTCTTTTTAACTGTAATCATTTTATATCTAGGGGAAAATAATGACATGTTTTAAAGGAGTTTTCAATCATGAAAATAGAGATTTAGGCTAAATCCCAGGCTTCTCCCCTGAACTTTCTAAAGACAAGACTGAAATGTGGCCGTGAATATATAACAAATGAGCTGCCAGGCTTGCATGAGCTGGTAAGAATGGGATAGGCATGAATCAGGTTCAAATATTTACCTGCACACAGGGAGAATCATAAATTATATAGAGAGATTACTCTAAAGGAACTACAATACCTATGGTTATTCTGTACTAGTGAATATACAGATATATTAAGGTACAGGCATTTATGGGTATGCTTTAATGGATGTGGAGAACATTGAAGAGCTTTTATATGCCGTGCTTCTCTTCAAACAATTAAACTTCTCTGAAAATATCCTTATTGAGTGAATGTCAGAATTATATGTAATGCCACCATATATATATGGTAGTATATGTTACTCAGCAAAAAAACCCTAAATTCTTGGCAAAACTTTCAAAATTTACTAGAAAATTAATACACTTCAATGGTACATTCCATCCTGCTGAACTAGAGGCTATATACACACGATTCATCATCAACCATAATTGCTTTCCCAGTGTTAAACTGCAGAATTAGAAGAATCTTTTCCAAGTGAGCTATAGGACCTCCAAATTATTTTACAATATGCTTAATATGGGGCTATAATGTCTTTGAAATCCAGCTACATCTTTCATTTCTTAGTCCATACTCCACTATGCTGATACTGCTCTCTGTATATGCACATACCTGTTAGTTTACCATGTTTTCTATCAGTAAAACTTTTCAAACAAGAGTCTGCTAAGATTAATTACACTCTTATTTGGATTTTAAAAAAAATCTGAAAACCATAAATTTCTGTCATGCATATTTAAACTTAACTATCTGTTACAATCCTGAATTATGACTTGGGGGAAATTTATTTCAGAAGTGAGCTCTCTGATATTTTTGGCAATTCTTTAAAACAAAAACCTCACTATACTCAGTAATCATCTGCATCTGTTACAGTTTAAAAAAGAAAAGGCATCAGATGCAGGCAAAATTCCAACAGAAATCTTTCAAACAGGATTTGAAAAACACAGCGGATATTTTAACAGCCTTCATACAAAATGTATGAAAAAGGACAGAATGAAGTAGAAAAGATGGCACAGAAATAAAATTTGAAAACTGAAGTACATTCAACTGCTGTCCATCCCATGTCAAGTATTTACACATATTACTCAAGCTGGACTATAGAAAGTGGAATACTTAAGGTTTAGTCAAGAAGTGGCAGGGACAGGACACTGAAAGAGCATAAATGAATCATATTTTCTGTATATATCCTTGAAAATAAAACATTCAAACCACCAAACAGCTGCATGGCAGTTTCCCCTGCACAGTGGTTTTACAGATGTCTTAGAGTTATTCCTACTCCAGTGGGAGATACCTACAAATCTGCAAGCAGTAGCAGTGTTTAAAAAAAGTGACAAATTAATCAGTATCCTCTAGCAAACTGAGTGGAAATATGTGAGCTAACTACACGTTCAGCCACAGACATCTTACATCAACCATGCTCTCATTACATAGGATCTGTAACAGAGAACACCCACAATTAATGGGAATACAATGATTTCCTATAAAATTACAACAAATATTTCTCAGTGTCTACCTAATTGATGTTACAAAGCGTAATAAAGACATATTTGCTTTGATTTTTTTCATAAATTAGATGGTGGACCCTGCCAAAGGGAAGTGCACTTAATTTTGTAATTAAGTTGATTTCTATAGAAAAGTCAGTATCACTGTACTTTCCATTGCTTCTATCACAGATAAGGTGTTAGCTTACTTGCTTACTTGCAAATTGTTTCATAGGGTTCACTTATGAAATCTGTAGTATCCGTTCTACCAAAGATCAGCCATCGCACTCCCTAGCAAATTAGAGAGCCAAACCTCGGCAAGTTTTCAGCAGAGGTTACAGGATTTTACTAGTATTTAATAATCTCTTTTTCTCCTTTGCACTTTACAAATTTTAGCCACATGGAATCACATCAAATGATGTTGAGTTGGAAGTGACCTTTAGAGACTGTCTAGTCTTATCCCTGTGTTCAAAGCAGAGTCACCAGCGGCGAGGTGCTCAGGACCATATCCAGTCAAGTTTTGAATATCTCCTGAAATGGAAACTCACAGCCTTTCTGGACAACCCGTGCCAGTGTTTGACCATCCCCACCATAGAAAAAATTATTTTATTTTCAGCACCAAGAATGAAGTTTGGTAGTTAAACTCCCTAGACCCACAAGCACACAAAAATCTGCAGTCTCCTCAACTGGCCAGCACAGGCCCTCTGCCTGTCTAATACACGGGCCCCCTACGTGCCAGCTAAAGTCCTGTTTGAAGTTGCTAACCAAATTACACACATGGACCCACACACCCCAGGTTAGGGGAAAATATAAACCCCAGCCCCCCACGAGAAGCTGGTGCTTAGGCACATAGGCCCCATGAGCCATAGTTTCCACTCCAACTGTTCACACTAAGACCCTCACTTCATTTCACTCACCCCAGACTTCCACAGCTTGCACCCAGGACACACAGGACCTATGACCCACGGTCCCACACCAGCAGCTGACACTGAAACCCTCGCTTGCTCAAGCTGCTGGTACAAACACAAGTGCCCCTTCACCCAAAGTGTGATTCCGGTTGCTGGCTCCAATTCACTCACCCCAGTCCATCCAGTACCTGTCAGTCCTCTTAAGATCCATGGCCCCTCCAGCTACCGACAGAGATAACTCTTACTTGCTCCAGTTGCTGGCACAACAGACACAGGGGCTGCTCCACCTGAGGTCTGATCCCAGTTGCTGGCTCCAAATTCACTCCCTCCAGTTTCCCCAGTTGCTAGCACTCATTTCTTACAGCACTCATGCACAGGGTAGAGAGTGAGATTACACGAAGGACAGTTAAGAAAGTATTTAACAGGAAGATAAACTGCAGTGATCAGGCACTGGGCTGTCAGGCACACATGCTGACTGGACACGCTTTACACACAACCAGCCCTTTTTATATCCCCTACTCTCTATCCCCTCGCACCACCTTGCTCTTCCCCAATCCCCTTCCCCTAAACATCTCTTCCTAAATTTTACAGAGTCCTACAGACCTCCCCTCAAAAATTCAAAGTCTTCATGTTTGCCTTCTTATCAGTTACAAAGTCCAGGCTGGCCCTTCTCCAAAGTGCTGGCTGTAGTTTCTTAATGGCTCATCAATTAATAGCTGAAGAGCTTTGGTCTTCGTCAGTGTCTCCATTTTCCCCATGTCTGCTAGGTTTCTATCTCTATGTGGTTTTGGTTGTCTACCAATCCCTCCCTCCACCCCTTCTTTTCCACTTAAGTCTTTGTTTTAAGAATGAAAGGAAAAAGATTCAGCAAAGATTTTGATGCTACTTGGGGAAGGAAATGAGTTGGGAGACCCCACAGAATGCTCAAAGTTTGCAATTTCAAAACCAGCTATAATAGGTGCACTCCTTGATGAGCACTTTATACAGCAGAAAAAGCTAAAGGCTCCACAGCGTGTTAGGTTTGCATATGATCAAAATACATGACCCAAGATGTAGAGAACACTAGTGGTTTTTTAATGCTACCTCATCATATGCACCATTGGTTCAACTGATTGCTGATGCAGATACCACGCAGCACACAGAAGTAAGCAAAAAATCAGAAGTTTTACTTTTGCTATCCTATTTCAAATTCAGTCACTCTTCTGTTTCAGAGAGTTACAAATTTTCTTCCTCAAGTTTACAAGTTACTGTTTGCCTGAACTTGCAAAATTCACAATCACACTGCCTGCTTCCATGAAAGCTTAGTTATTGCTGGAGGGCTAAATTAGATTTTCTGATCAGGAATACTGAGGCGGATTTTATGCTTCCATGTGCTAAGCTGGATTCATATCTTTCTTGACATATGAAGAAGAAGGAAATTACAAAAATCTATCACCACTTCAGGCTGTCTTGCAGGGGAACTGTTATATTCCCACTGTGGATTTCTGCCACAAAAATTACTGTTTGACATCCATGATTTCAAAATGTTAATGTATACGAAACTCATCTGGGTTAAGAATATTACTTAGAGTTATGAATCTTCAAGTATTCCATGACTATTTTTTTTAAATCTACATCCACATTTTGCTTCATATAGAATCTATAACTTTTTTGTTCATCTAAACCTGCAACGGATAAGCAAACCGCTTGTTCTAGCTTTATTACCACTGGGTAGATCAGTGAGTAAAGTTACTTTAACAGTTCCATGCATACTTGAAAGTAAACAAAAGTAGCAGTGAGATAGCCAGAGATTTGGGGACTATCTGTTAGATCATCTTTTCATAGTGACTTTCACAAGAAAAATAGAGAGGCTTTAAACGAAAATATAGAAAGATAAATGAAATTTCAGTTTTTAATAGAAGAATTTTAAATCATAAAATTTAAATAGTGAAAAATAAATAAAATAAAAAGGATGTTAATGTACTTGAATTCATCCAGAGGAGGGCAACAAAGCAGGTGAAAGGGCTGGAAGGCATGTCCCACGAGGAGTGGCTAAAGGTTCTGGGTTTGTCTAGTTTGGAGAAAAGGCAGCTGAGGGGTGACCTCATTGCTCTCTACAGCTTCCTGAGGAGGGGAGGTGGAGAGGGAGCTTCTGATCTCTTCTCTCTGGTATCCGGTGGTAGGACGTGTGGGAATGGTTCAAAGCTGTGCCAGGGGAGGTTTAGACTGGACATTATGAAACATTTCTTTACTGAGAGGGTGGTCAAACACTGCAACAGGCTTCCCAGAGAGGTGGTCAATGCCCCAAGCCTGGCAGGTGTTTAAGAGGCATTTGGACAATGCCCTTAATAACATGCTTTAACTTTTGGTCAGCCCTGAAGTGGTCAGGCAGTTGGACTAGACGGTTGCTCTAAGTCCCTTCCAACTGAACTATTCTATTCTAAATAGGAAGAATATAAAGTTAGTAGGGAAAACCCAACAGTATAAACAGAAGAGCATAAACAACTTTTGCCTGCCAATTTTTCCCCTGCATACAGGTCCTAGCTTCAAAGTTTGGTTTTACAAGGTTCAATTCCTTTTTGACTGATTGCAAATCTAAGCCCTATGAAAGTTCTTCTTGCCTTCACTGAGGCCTCAATGGCTGCACCAGGTTCCCTCCAGAAGCTGCTACCCGAGCTGTAGCCTCCCACTCGTATGTAATTTCCAAGTTACTGCTACACCACAGTAGAATCTTCCCACCCCTCACTGCTCCCCAGTTCAGGAGCACAAAAGGAACCATCCCTCCCTTCCCAGCCTGGCAAGTTCAGTCCCAGCTCAGCCATTCCTAAAAGAAAATAACTGTGAACAAATACTGCCTATCAAAGATGGTTTTCAGGAAATAATTATATGTTCTAATGAAACTAAGCTAGCACAGTCAGTTTTGTTACTAGTCGTGTTTAAGATTCACATCAGGGAAGCCAGTGAAGAAAGATGCTGCAAAACATTTAGTAAGATGATTTTACTCAGATCAGATTGAAAATTAATTTCATTACAAATCAGGTGTTTAAAGTTAGAGAATGGATCAGAACCAACTTTTCTATAGCTGAGTTCAGACAAGACTAAAAGCTTGGAAATAAACAACTACTAGAGCAACTAGTGCGACTCTTGTGAGCACTCTGTTATTTGTGACTCACATTTGCAACACCGAGATGCTACTAAATCTAGGATCAGAAATCTGCAAAAATCACAGCTGCTACAGCCTCAGTGTTTCAATACATACCCAGATACCATCTTTTTCTATTTCCATGCCTTCTATTTCATGTAGACACTAGTGTGCTTTAAAATATCAGTCACAGATCTTATTCAATAGGAGTGAAGTGAGAGCAAAAACTTGAGTACAAATAAATCACCCATTTGCTGAGAAGTTATATGGAAAGAACACAATAGCAATTTCCTAAACACAAACAATCTAGTAGGAATTCGATGAAGACAGAGTTATACAACCATAGTACAGAAAAAAGCTTTTCAAACTAACATACCTGACACCACCTCCTGCCTTCTGAAAAATCTGGTACTCATTTGCTTTCATACCTTACCCTGGCTTAACAAGTATTCTGGCTGTGCTACAAACTTATTAGCTCCACATAAGCATCATATCAAATTATCACCTTGGAGCCATAAACGAGCCAGGAGGTTGAAGATGACTAAAAACAGTACCACAGAATATAGCTGAAAAGAATAGCTGTAATTCCTGTAAAAGTCCGGTCATCATTAGAATGAAGAACAAAGCACAGATCTCAAAAATCATCAGATTCTTTTTTAAAATAAGATCTGCACATCTACCTTCTGTTATTCATTCTACCGATTCAATGCCAACCTACAATTTAACACCACCAAATTTTGCAGCCGTGGAATTTTTTGAGGTTTTTTAGATGCTCATTCATAATAACATAAACAATATAGGCAAATCTATTTATTTATTTATTTCAAACCCCACACTGTCTCAAAATCAAAGCAGTATACAACTTTTTTCTTTGGTGCTGAGGCACAAAAATTCGACTTCCTGAGTAAAATAATACAGAGCTGTTTCAACAGTTATTACTGACATGTTCTCTCACTGACATTTGGTAGCTTTTGTCTAGAGAATACATGTAGTTTGACCTGGAAGTCACAACAAACCTCCAGAAAAGTCTCATTCATTGAACAGTCATATCAATCTTCTGAAAATTAAGATATCGTATATATATTAAAAAACCCTCTTTACTGGACTTGATTTCATTCACTCAAGTTTCAAAACAACAGGCTTGAAGGTACACGCTATGATGTGTGTCAGATACAAATATTTGGAAGCAAAGACGGATTTTTCCCTGGACTCGCTTGTTTAGGTCCACTTAACTTGTATCCCTGAGATAAAGTTCCTGAAAATCTGAATCTGGATCTCAATTTCCTACCTCTGCCTCATTTGCAGGGAAAAAGGAGCCATGGTACTTTCTACTATTATTATTTGGGTGTGGGTGGGAAATCTTCTGGACAGAAAACACTTGTATAAAGTTCTGTTCACATAGAGAAATCTGTAAAATGCTTTTTAATCTAAGGATAAACTTGGTTGAATATTTTACTTCAGCGTTACCTGGGGACCCAAGTGGCTCTAGATTGATCTTGAATGAGATTCAGAATTTCATGTTAGTTGGTTAGCACTGATATTTCAATCTAATATGAATACAAAGTAAAAGATGAAATACCAATTTAAACTACCACAGAGAATCCAAATATTTTCAGACTGTAGTTTCTTGACTTTTAGTCAACTGGCCTACAGTTAGAAATATGAGTTGCCACTCAGAGAGCAAATGCAAAGGCCAGCTCCCATAGTTATCAAATTCACTAGAAGCTACAAAATTTGTTTTACATCATAGCCAATGGAGAGCAAAAGGTAAACACTCACTACACTTAACACAAGCGCTTCAGAGAACTGCTCTGCATAATTCTTTTTAATGGTGAAAATTTTGGCTGAGAACTAAAAAGCTAGTCAGAGAGAAGTTGCTAAATGTCAACAGTACCTTCAGGAAAGCATGGCTTATTCATATTTGACAAGATTTGCATTAGATTATTCTATTACTTACAATACAGAAGACACTACAAAAGGTTTACAGTAACACCAGCAACAGGCAGGAAATACCTGGCAAGTGGCAACAGCCCTGCTATTCTTGGCGACCAAAATTATAATGATGACTCCACAATGGCTGGGTATGTAAAACGTTAAAAAGCCAAACAAAACAGAAAAAAAACCTCACACATACCCCAAAATTATGTTAGATCATATCCTGCCTACAGTCAGAGAAGATATTACAGCAATATTAATAAGGTAGAAATTATTTGAGATAATGCCAGCAAGCCACATTACCCTTATATTATTCTTCCTTCTCTGTAGTCAATAATGCAATCTGCCTTACAAAATATTTTTTCAACATCCACCAGAAACTGTTTTAAAGCCACAATAAAATGACAGATTTTAACCTATTTGTCTTTGCGTACATTCTAGATAAATTTTATATGTATACATGTATGCATGGTGGTTTCAGTTTTGCACGTCTCTCATGTCCATTCCTTGCATCATCTCTCACCTCAGTCTGTCATATATTGATTTTCTTCACCCTTCGTTTACCGTGTCAATCTTGTAACTTCTTTCTGCCTTCTCCACCCCACACCTGATCTTTCTATTTCAGTTAAAGGAGAGTTCTGGCTATTTCTGATGTGCATGGGCATACTGAATGCCCAACTAATGTTTTTAAAACCTAAAATGTCTTTCACAATGCAAACAGACACATCTTGTGTGATAATTTTATAACCAGCTAAAAAAAATAAGTAAACAAATTGTTTTAAAGTATGCATTCAAAGAAGTGGTTGTAAACTCTAAATCTCTGCTAGTTCTGTGGGATGATAGTTGCCAAATCTCCCAGCCAAACCCAGTACAGCATATAAACAAATATGCACAATTTAATACACAACAGAGCATGAGAAAATGCAGATCTGTTACTAAACTGAGTCTCTACTGAAAAATATATAACTATGTGCTGCTGTACTGGGTAGTGCTAATAGGGCTCCATGAATTAAGTTAATCTGTTTCTTATTTGTAAACAGTACCAAACCTAAGATAAAGGTCTCTTTATCCCTACACCAAGTCTGTTCTTTGAGGTATGCCATCACACACACACACACATATACTCCATTCAAAGCTCCCTTCACGTGTGCTGAAGACAGTTGTTTGACCACCGATTGCCAGAATCAGCAAAATGTAACAGGTTAGAAACTTGTCTACCGCAGGCTTGTCTCAGCTTGCCTACAAGAGTCTGGGAGCCCCTGTTTAAGACACCGATCAAGAGACCTCCATGTCACGCAAACATATGCAAACACAAACAGCCTGTGCATTCTCGTGGTCACCAGTGACAAAGATGGTCAGGGAGTGGCTTTTACTGCCTATTCCATGCTCCCTTCTTCAGCCCAAATTCCAAAAGGAACAAAATGTCCCAGTTTTCTCTACTTCTCTGTCACTGTGCCTCCTTCTACCTTACTATATAGTGCCTTACTGCTTACCAGGATCTTTATTTCTACCCTTCTTGTCTCTCCAGTTCTGCATGGGAAGCACAAATGGGTGAATATGATCTATTTGCAAGACAGCAGCACCCTTCTTTCTTGTATCTCAAAAGCTATGTATGTATCTCCTTCCTCATCGAGTCACTTCTCACACTGTCACTTCCTACCCTACTGTTATCTCTCCTTATTTACCAAGACATTATGTCCTGCCTCAACACAGTCTGTGATTCTGATTTCTCCCATCTAAAGAAAACTGAAGAAAAAGATGAAATTCCATCTTGATAATCAGAAATAAAAAAGAAACAGAAAAGCAGCTAACGGAACCTGCCAGGCGGCAAGGCACAACATGATCAAACGGAAGTATTCTTAAGTAGTTATTTCACTAAATGTACAGGACAAGCAATGGGTTCAACTAAATTTGAAGGGCTTGTATCACCCTACACATTTCCAGTGCACAAATAATTAAGATAAATTAAGATAAATTAATAATAAATTAAGATAAATTAATAATAATTAAGATAAAATTGAGATCTCTCTTCCAATCTAGGAAGTACATCAGAAAACATATGCACTCGCAGCACCTATACAATAAACCAGACAGCATAGTTACTTTTTAATATGAGAAAACTTAAACCTGAGAAAGCTTCTAGCAAATTTGTGAGACACCGCGCATTATTTCTGAGGTAAGAAAAACACCATCCTTTCTTAATGTCTTCTGCTCCACACAATACAAAATGCTTCTCTCATATTATAGAATATCATATGCAATACCTTGCTAACTGAAAAGACTACTGAAATATAACAGAAAACCATAGTAGGGGCAGTATCAAAATTCTGCCTCAAAAGCATTAGATCAACTTACTGAAAAACCTAAATTAAAGCCTAAAATATATCATTTACTTTTTCCCCCAAATCACATGAAACAGTGAAGAGCGGAGCTTATATATATATATTAGTGCTTTCTACCATTTATCAGTAGGTTCATTTATAAATTTAAATTAAGTAATAACTGAGGAAGTCTGCTATACATACCATTACAATACACTGAAGATTATACACATAGCCTGCACTGAAATACTGATCTTTGAAAGTGTTAACAAATCCAGCTCTCTAGAAAAGCCAATTTGGTTTGTAGCCACCAATAGAAACAAGGAATACTTTTAAGATATTATTGTATTAGAACCTCCTAGTTCTTAATGTTTTCTCCATAGCTGAGTTGAGACATTATGAAACATCATGGTATATGACAACTTTGCATCATATACCATACAATTATCAAGCACTATGTTACATGATGACCTGACATCATATACCTTCAACATGTGACGGACAGGTATTGCTAACTTACAGTGAAACCAGTCACAGGCTTGATGATTATCATTTGGTGCAAAACTGAGCCTTTCCCCCACCCTTAGTGGAAACCCCGTACAGCATATATATGGAAAACCTCCAAGCATTTCTGCTTATACTGCTAGAATAGCTGGGATATCCATTAGCCAATACACTGCTACATTATTTTTGTATCAAACTAATTTTATTAGCAATAGTTTTTGAGCCACCAAGAGAAATCAGAACAAAGTTCAGAAAGTAACAGTTCTGTGCATAAAGCTCCAAATAATATAGTAAGCACAAATTAAAGTTTTTTATTGCAGAAAATAAGGATTGTTGCCATAAAATTGCTGCTAAAGCCTTTCAGCCAACTGTGATTCGAAATGCAGCATACTTTGCTAAGTGAATTACACAAGCTATTTTTTCATACACAGAATAATTTGAAAAGGGTTACATGGTTAGCCAGAAAATAAGAATATGTAAATACTTCTGTGAGTTCCGTTAAGGTTGGACATGGGACATGAATTAACATGTAAAATCAGCATAAACAAAACACAGCTGGGAATGTTGGAAAGATCTGGGCTAATCTTCTAACACAAGCCTGCGAAAACTCCCTTATGGAGACTTGCGGAACTTTCCAATTCCATGTCATGGTAGTTGGGACATCAGATTTCTTTCCACATGACTGGCTTGTCACTTGTTTAACATCAGGTGTAAAAAACTCTTTGATGATTCTACTGCATGCTAGAAGAGTTCTGCTGAATACAATAATTTCAGAATTATTTAATAACTCCAAACAAAACTGATTTAAAGTTAAAGGAATAACTCTTATCATTGATAAAAGACAAAAATATTTAAGTAACTACAGAGTAATCTGCTACAGCTAGCACTATAATTTCATGGTGATTATATGTCATTTATATAAATTACAAAAATTTCTAAAATAGGTTTTGTTTTTAAATATACTGCATTAACTGGAGATAGTTTAGGACCATAATGAAAAACTGGCATTTAGGTTTGCTAAGCCTGAAATTACTTAAGACATCTTACTATATTTTTATTTAAACACCTGGAGTAGTGTAGCATGCTCCAGGGAGATTACACCATTAGTAAATGTACAATCAACAGTTGAAGTGTTTTATATGTATCTCTAATGAACATTATAAGATTATTAAGATAAACGTTCACAGATAATTTGTTCACAAAAGCCTATTCTAAACCCCACACTTGGGAAAAATGTATATTCCACAAATCTTAACGCATTCAGAACAACCAGCTGTTCCTTACTTCAGCAGCCTTCATGGGCTAACCTTCATGTTAATCTTTCTTCACTTTAAAAAAAAAAAGTATAAAACTCTTTGTCCCAAAATGTATTTCACCCTGCACTGGATAACATATGCTGAGAACTTAAAATAAAGCCTATCTCCCAAATAAAGTGCTTCCCCTCAGAATTTTGATTTAATGTGTCAACCTCAGCATCTCAGAGGTGGCACTTTGCAACATGACCAACAAACATGACACGGAGAGAGGCCTGAATTGGTTTGGATTCGAAGAGACTCCTGCCTCCCTTTCGTCCTACAAGCTTCCGTTTTGTTTTGTCTTCTTCCTTGCAGAAAATCTTCCCAATATATCTTACTTAAATTTATTTTATTTGTCTAAGAGCACAAATTCAGTGACTCGATTGGCAATTTCCTGGTTTTTGTACGGAAAGTACATAAATTTGTGTCTCTCCACAGTTTAAGTGCTAATCTCATATTTTAATTCCAATGTTTTCACTTGAGCATTTAATTTTATTCAATGCTTCTCATTACTAAAGCTCTTTTTTTATATTGGAACTGTTCAAGCATGTTAACGTTCTACTCTTTTCTGCTTCCTACCTTCCAAAAAATCTGTTTCCTACACCTCAGTCTTCTCTTGGCTTTCACAGAAAAATTTTTAAAGTAAATAAAGCACAAAACTGATAATAAATATTCAAGACAATTAATTTCATAATCAAGGTAGTAATGTTACTTGCATTATATTAAATTTCATCATGTGATGTTTGATTAATGTTACAAGAGCTATTTATCAGACAGTTGTGAAAGATTATTGACTTTTTGAATTAAGATATCCTTTGTGGTTTGAGATTCTAGGACACCAAATATTATCAAATGTTGGTACAAAGCTCTTTGATATCATTACATGGGAAAACAAAAATAAAAAAAAGAAATAAGCCGCTGACAAAATACACATGGATAAGTGAACTGAGTTTTCTGTTCTGAATTAGCCAATGAACTGAGGTTGAGGCAGGAAATGATATGACTTGGAAAGCTATTGTGGATTATGGGTCATCTGAGATAAAGGAAACAAGCATCTATTTCTACTCCTTTCTACAGATATAGAGATGTAGCTAGACAGAATATTTACTTAGTGCTTCAATTACTGTGAAAGAGGAAAATTGAGCAAAGCTGTCTTATTTAGAGAGACTCTCGTAAAGGCATGTTTAGGGTTTATTTAAAGGGAATTCAGAAATTATTAATTAGGAGAGTTAATATTCTCCTTTTCTTCACTCCTCTTCTTTGAGGCACTTATTTAATAAAGTCCTTCGTTCACCAAACTTAAGAAAATACTGTAATCCATCAGATGTTCATTTATCATTTATTCTACTACGCTAATTTACAGATACCCAATTTGGGGATACAAAGAACAAGTCACCTTGTTAGTACCTCAAAAAATGGAGGTAATAAAACTGCTGGTCTCAATTTTCTCCCTGTAAGCCTGAAAATATTTACAAAAGATAATTTGTAGTAGTAGTTATGTGTTGTCACACACATTAAGACACAAAGAACTTATCACACTCTCAGTTAAAAGACTGAACAAAGATTAATCACAGTGGCACAGAAGCATTTTCAGATTACGTTCAATTTTTAACCAAGGAGCTCTGCTTAGCAAAAGTCTACAAAAAAAATGTGAAAGGAAATGAAAAAAAAAATCAAATTCAAACTAGCACATATCATCAGTAGAATTAACAATAAGGGTGACTAAAGGAAGCAGGGAAATATTTATAATTTGATTTTTCATGTCATACTGAGATTTTAATCCAGAGAACAAGTTTCTGAAAAGGTCTGAGAGGATGGCTTAAAAAACAATTTACCACACCAAAAAATATAAAGACCATAGCTATGAAACTTCCGTTGTCATTTGTATATTGGTTTGAAAATACACCATTTAAATAAGCAATGAGCATTTATCTTATAACCACATATTAAAATTAAGGAAAATACTCTCTTGGATCACCTGATAACAGACCCTTTCCAACTACTACCAGCCTTTAAAATTGTGCTTTTTCCTGTTTTAGAGAGGAGATCATACTCTATTTAGCACAAAAATATTTTAGTTAATATAACACAGCACGGTTTTGAAACGCAAGATCCTAGAAAGATAAAATAACCTGAATTTGCATGTCAAGTGTAAAATATATATATGTGGTTCTGGGGCAGTAACCACAACTTCTCTCAAATGTGTTATTCCTTACAAATAGAAGTGAGAGGAGTGAGAGCTCATTGGTTAGTGCAGCCTGTCCGGTAGGACTTGAAATAGATTTGACTTTACTAACAAAATGGTTGGTGCTACCACTCTAGGGGGCATTTAATCTTATGTTTTCCTAACTTATTTCACCTGGGAGCGGGATCCATGTTCTGACAGTATTTTGTAAGCCACATGGGACAAAGACAACCAATAATTCATAGAAATAATTTCTGGATTTAACAAGATTCGGGCCCAAAGAAGTGGGACATTCTTTAAAAACGCTGTATCCAGAGTACTACATGTAGTACCATTAAAACCACTGGTGATACAAGCAAATAACAAAACAATTTAGGCTGTAATAAAATGTGTATAGTTTTCAAGCTCTGCTAAATTTTTAGAGCTATGTGTTCCACTAAGTAGAAAAAAACCAGTAATTCTGAATAATGACAAAAAGAGTAAAAAAATTCCATCTATTGTGACTCCTTTCGGAATAGTAGCGCACAGATTCATTTCAACACGGAATGATGTGAAATGGAAGTGGAGGCAGAAGGACTAATATGAGTTGAATTTAATGCCTTTGTAGATTGCCAACATGGTATCTGCTTAAGACAGACCAGGTATGTGTGTATACATATATACACACACATATATTTTTTTTTTTAAAAATATATCTATATTCAGTATGCACCAGGCATCAGACTTCAAGATGAGACAAAACTTGCTCTCCTTGGAGAGCTGACTGAAAAGAACTGAAATCCACAAAAATACACAACATTAGGTTTTGGATCAAACAATTTCAGAAGCAGTCAGATCATTGGTCTGAAATGTCACTGTGATTTCTAATGAACCCTGTTTTGAGGAAAGCAGAAAATATTCACAAACAACCTTCCCCTTCCTTGTACGCTCCACAAATTACCACGCAAATCTGAAAAAGTCAGTTATCTTAAAACATTCTTCTGGAAACTTCCTCCTAAATCTTCACATGTTTAGAAATTACTTTATTTCTCACGTACTAGGGTGCAGACTCCTTGCAAAACCCTTGTACCTTTCTTATTACAGAATCTGTACCCTCTAGTGCATTTATTCTTTCCGAACATGAGACTTTCACTTCAGTACAATTCTTTAGAAAGGAATTTGTCACCTTTCACCTTCAAAATATCTTATGCTATGAAACAGAACGGAAAGCACTCCTGTGTAACTTCCAGATTATCTCTGTCACAGCACCGTTTCTTTTCTAAAGGTCACAATTATTTCAGCACCATTTCATGCAAGAACATTTCCATACTCATCATACTTTGTTTCCCACGTCCTGAACTTCAAAGGTGGCAATGGCACCGTTCCTGCGGATTGTGAGGCTACCATCTGACTCGTCATCTTAGCATTTCTTTGCCATTACCCTGTTTTCCTCTGCTTGTTCAGGGGGAAAACATGAAAAATTATTCTGAAGTGATGACATCCTAGACCAGAGGATCAACTGCATTCACACCTGACAAAACTTTGCGTAGGGGAAGAGGTAGGAAAGAAAGGCAGGCTGTTAAAAGGAGACTGGAGTGGATTCGATCATTAGATAAGAGGGTTTCTCTACAGTGACAAGGTTCCTTAAGAGTTAAACTGGATATTGTTACCATGGAGCTAAGACTCCCACAGAAAAAAAATTACAGCATTTTGAAACATTTGTTTGAAGCACACAGGCAGCCAAATAAATGACACTGCACCACTTTCAGGCTTTATTAGGTCACTTAAATTCTACCTGCAAGTGGAAGCTCAGGGGAGGGATTTTTACAGGCTTTTACTGAATATTTCAGCCATAGCCTTTCTAATTTAGAAGTCTTTGCCTGAGAACTGCAGATAAGTTTCTTGTGCAATGCAAAACTTCACCATATTAATATAGTTACTTATTATCAACAACAGTTCCAAGTAAACTGAGGGGCATGGTTTAATTGTGAATGTAAAAAACAAACAAACAAAGAAACAAAAAAAACCAACCCAACCAACCCCCAAAAAAGGCAAAAGAATGCTGACTTCAACCCTTACCCTTCTTTGTCAGGAACTGCATTTCTACTGTTGAATTTGATAATATAAATGGCATCCCATGCCTGAAAGAATTACAGCTATAAAAATTACCTCTCAGTAGCTGGGCAAGACAATGTCTTTCGTGACATATTTTTGTATTTTGCCTCAGACCTAATTAACACATAATCCAAGAAAAAAGGATTTGCCAGCTCTGTAGCCATGGTGCTAAGGGCACAGTCAAGTTTTCTGAGAAATTTTTACCATGAACTATTCTATAATCTGCAGAAGGAAACCTGCATGCACTCGTGCAGAAGGAGAATACATCGGTTAGCTCTAGTTCTGCCCTAATGCCTGTCCTAGCTTGGATACAAGTTTTCACCACGTGCATCATGAGCACAAGTCATTTAACCTTAGGTCTACCTTTGATCTCCACTATATGTGAGCAAAAATATTTCACTATCTCAGATAGCAAGGATAAGCATATGAAAAGACTGACATCCCTACAAGTCAGAGACTCACTTACATTTTCTTTTAATACCATATTCTTCATAAACACTCAATGGTCCAGAATGCCTTTCCTGCTACTTGAAGATGGTTCTCTCAGTGACAGAAATCCAGCTAGGACCTGATTTGGAGAGTTCTGGCCTATAGACAAGCTACAGTACTATTCCTAAATTCTTCTGACTTGGCACTAAAGGCATTTTTGCCGTCTGATTCTGTCCCAGAGGGTACACTTCTGGAAAAGTCCTGTGCCTCGTAGAATATAAAGCTGGGTACGTAAATACTGTCAGAAGAACTAGGTACATGGTAACATGTAATCTGTTAACACACTGACCATCCAAGTTAAATCACCTCTGCCTCCCATGTTATTCATCTCATCTCTTACCATCACAATGAAAAGGCAGAGGATTTCAGAATCTGAAGGTCTGCAAAAGTTCTATCCACCTCTTTTTTAAAAAATATATTAGTTCAAAACGAATGGTGAAAAATGGCTACACATATCAAGAATATGATTTCAGCCATTTCTCAAGGGAATTATGAAAATGGTTGTCCTAAAATGGATTCCTATCAAACAGCCTAGCGAAACATCAGAGATTTTCGTCCATAGAATTCTTCACCTTCTGACAAGGAAAACCACTTAGTGGGTGAGGGAAAGACTGTGGACGTTGTTTACCCGGACTTTAGCAAAACCTTTGACACTGCTTCCCACCACATTCCCCTGGAGAAGCTGGCTGCTCACGGCTTGGACAAGTGCACTCTTCGCTGAGTAAAAAACTGCCTGAATGGCCAGGCCTGAAGAGTTGTGGTGAATGGAGCCAAATCCAGCTGGCAGCCACTCACAAGTGGGGTTCCCCAGGGCTCAGTTTTGGGGTCAGTGTTGTTTACTATCTATCAATAATCTGGGGGAGGGGATCAAGTGCGCCCCTCAGTAAGTTTGCAGATGACACCAGGCTGGGTGGGAGTGTTGATCTGCTCGAGGGTAGGAAGGCCCCACAGAGGGACCTGGACAGGCTGGATCGCTGGGCCAAGGCTAACTGCATGAGGTTTAACAAGGCCAAGTGCCGGGTCCTGCACTTGGGTCACAACAACCCCATGCAACGCTACAGGCTTGGGGAGGAGTTGCTGGAGAGCTGCCTGGAGGAAAAGGACCTGGGGGTGCTGGTCAACAGCCAGCTGAATGTGAGCTGGCAGCGTGCTCAGGTGGCCAAGGAAGCCAACACCATCCTGGCTTGTGTCAGGAATGGTGTGGCCAGCAGGAGCAGGGAGGTGATCGTGCCCCTGTGCTCGGCACTGGTGAAGCCCCACCTCGAGTACTGTGGGCAGGTTTGGGCCCCTCACTGCAGGAAAGACACTGAGAGGCTGGAGCGTGTCCAGAGAAGGGCAACGAAGCTGGTGAAGGGCCTGAAGAATAAATCTTATGAGGAGCGGCTGAAGGAACTGGGGTTGTTTAGTCTGGAGAAGGGGAGGCTGAGGGGAGACCTTATCGCTCTCTACAGCTACCTGAAAGGAGGTTGTAGTGAGGGGGGTGTTGGTCTCTTCTCCCAAGTAACAAGTGAAAGGACAAGAGGATACTGCCTAGAGTTGTACCAGGGGAGGCTTAGAATTGATATTCAGAACAAAATTCTTCACTGAAAGGGTTGCCAAGCACTGGAACAGGCTGCCCAGGGAAATGGTTGAGTCACCATCCCTGGAGGTATTTTTAAGATGTGTAGATGTGGTGCTCATGGGCATGGTTTTAGTGGTGAAGTTGGCAGCGTTAACAATTGAACTTGATGATCTTAAAGGTCTCTTCCAACCTAAAAGATTCTATGATTCTTCCCTATGATGCTCTAAGGAGCATATTCCTGGGATTACTTTCTTCTAAATTCAAGTTAAATTTCCTTCAAAACTAAAATGTGATACTGAACAGAAATATAACCATCAAACAAGAACACCCTTAAGAGCATCAGACGCAGTATGAAGTTACTCTTTAACCAATGCCAATATATAGACTAGTGACTACTTGAGTACCTGACATTTCACTACTTTCTCTGAAATATTACAGAGAGCAATCGCACTGACACAAGACCACATGTTTAACTCGGCATGAACCTGGGAAATATACTGCCTTGTACCTACCAGAACCTTGCCAGAATATACCTCAGCATGACGGGGTACCAAACAGGCCAGGGACTGCTCCCAACAGGCAATGTAGATAAGGCCACTGTGGGGAATTAGTTTAGCTGTAGGCTCATAAGCTGTGTGCTTCCACTTTGCCGCAAGGCTAGAAAATTGGCTGTGGCTATTTCATTTACTAGCACAGTCAGAGACTTTGCAGCCTTCCAGAAAAATGTTAAAAGTGTAGCTTGCCTCTTTTTAGGTTGGTCTCTAGGTTGAATTTATATTCTTTAAAATACGTAAATATGGCCTTGCTATGAAAGGCGAGCGAGTCCTGGTTAAGGAAACAGGAAAGTCTTATGTCACTGTCCAAGAAGTGGTTGTCACATACGTTTAAGGGCAACTCAGGCAGCAGGAGTATAAACAAGAGATAAGAAAATTGTAAGGAAACCAAAGATCCAGTCATATGAAACCAAGCTAAACAAGCTCACATTACTTATTCCAAAAAAGTCAAACTAGAGAGGGAGTCTAATTCTTCTTTACAATTATATTGATAGGTGGCTCTCTTGGCACACATGAAAAAAAAAAATGTAGAAATGCATACATTTAAGCCAAAAAACTGAAGGAAGATCACTACACCAATTGATTGGCACCTTGATAAAAGCAGCAGGGGAAAAGATATAACTAGCTTTAAAATTAACTTCAGTTCAAAATTGAGTCAATGACTCAAAGTTCTTCCCAGTTCTATGTCCCTGTGATACATAAATAAATGTTTCCACATGAAATGAAAGCAAATGCAAGACTAATCTAAGCAAAAATACTTCAGATGGATGCCACGTGATAAAAGTAAGTCAGAAACAGCAAACAAACTGGAAAGCCTCTGTGACTTTAGAAGTCAAAAAAAGAACCTATGAAGATGAACTTTGAGGAGTAACAACAGAAGAATTTCAGTGTTCTCAGTAAAGTAACTTTACCTATTTGTTGCATTCTTTCTGTATTCAAGAAAATGGAACCTTGATTGTTTTTGAACGTAGATTCCACTTTGAAGTTTTTCTTTTCCACCAAAAATACCTACTTATTTGTAATTTTCCATCAAAAGGAAGCAAACTCTTTTTAAAGACTCCCAGTTTTGGCAAGCCATGCATGTCAAAATGAATAAAAAGCCTGCCATTTCTTATAATTTCTTGAATTTTTTATGATCTCAAGAGATAGGAGGACAGTTGTTTTCACTCCAGATTTTATAGCCTCAGGTAGAGCTAAAGGGCAAATGTGTAAAAACTGGTTTCTCAGCCTTGCTCTCTTTCCAATCTCTCCTTGTGAATATTTGATATTAATGCGTACTCACAGTGACTGAATATAAAGTCTACCCCCACACTTCCTTTTTTTGTTGTTTTTTCTTTTTTTTTTTGATCACTATGGTATTACTATCCTTCTTGTCACACCAAGAAAATCCATCTCTAGGATAATTGCACCTTAGCCTTTTCCCTTTTTCCTTATCACATTAAATAATTCTTTTACAATGCATCCCTCCTTTAGCTGCCATCCCACGGTTTGTTTTATCTATTGTGGCTACCCCCAGCCACATCTACCATCTCCCACAGACGCAACTTCCCTGAAGATCTAACCCACTACCTCTTTTCCCTCTTTTCTGTTTGGTTTTTTTTTTCGATTTTGTTTAACACCTTCATTTGCAGTGTAACAACAGTGTAACAACTGACCAAAGTCTCATTTTCCTTGTGTGCTCCTCTGCAGCCCGTCCATCCACAGATCAAGATAAGCTTTGTATCAGAGAATGTATTGTTTTCTTGTGTTTGTACAGCACCTAGTAGAGCCTAGCCCTTGTCTGGGTGCAATAGTATTACCAATTTTTAAATCAAAACCACGCAAGTATTCTTTTAAAAAGTTGCTTGCGAAGACAGTCTATATATTTGTATTCATTCACAGGTACTAGACATTATTTTTGCTTACTTACGCTAACACCACAGCTTGAAGAAGAACAGCTGCAAACATTAATAGAGTCCTTCAGAGCCTATTAATTAGGCTAAAACACAGGTTTTAATCATGGTTCACCTGAGATGGTTTAAGATAATTCTCTCAAATGTAGCCATCATTAGATCACGGGACTGAAATCACTACTGCTCTGTGTACTGTAAGGAGTAGTTCTTCTACCTGTTTAATGTTGAATCACTGTTTCACAAGCAAATCACTATATAAACATAGAAATTAAATTTCTGATTAGTTTTGGATGTTCAGCATATTCACTAGATCCTGCTTTTGAATCTGCGAGCTTTCACTTTTAGCACATTTGGCTTCCAACTAATTACTATATAGCAACAGTACACTTTCATTACATGTAACTACCAAGGACTGACCCTTACACACAGCTGTAACAATTTATCAAGGTCTCCATATGAACATTACACTAACTTGCAAATGACTGAAGCCAAGGCCCACAGCCAGTGATCCAGGCACAGCCAGTAGTCACAAGAGTCACGCAAACTATGCATGTACTAGACAGAAAGTAACCGGAGTGAACAGCAATTGCTATACATATATAATATTGTAACAGGAGAAGAAATACTTGGGAAGAAGCAGGTGTTGCCATTGCTTCAGACCACTATTTTAAGACAGGAGCACATTGCCCAACATTGTCTAAGGCAACATTTCTGCAAACATTGTAACTCTTCTCCTTGTGTGTGTCCCCCCAAAAATGCTCGCATGATCAATACACAGCCCTCCCACAATCGAAGTACTAACCTTGCATCTGATCAATATGGAAAAGTACAGAACCCACAGCCATTTAAAGAAACCAAATAATGGTCATCTGTGCCAAGAACCCTGACTACATAAATCTCTCCTCGAACAAAAGGAGATAGAGGCTACCCTGGGGACACCACCTCAACCACCAAACAGCACCTGGACAGTGACATGATCCAAAGGGGGCTACCCCAGCATTGCTAAAAGCTCACTACTTTCACCATGCTTATACAATACACCTACTTTTCAGTAACTAACAACTGTGCCTTTGCTTCTGTCGTCTGCAGCTGCACTTGAGAGGAACAGCTCAGTGACTTTAACAACTGCAAGCTCCAGTTTACTGTGAAAACACCTAGCTCAAGAAACGACAGGAAGAGTACACAGAGGTTGGTATCTGAATCTGGTGTCCTGAGACAGCTAACTTACACATCTAGCTGAATGGGTGTTTTCCTACAGCAAAAGGGGTGCACAAAATTAAAGCGGTTGGATATTGTTAACTGATGTTGCCTGGAGGTAGCTTGAGGTCAGGATAATCTTCCACCAGCTCCAATGTTATTATTGACTTCTGTTATTACTGCTGCGTACTGGTTTTTTTTTTTAGATAAACAAAGAAAAGAAACACAGATGTGAAAGATAAAAGTAGTAAATGGATTAGGATAAAGTTAGATTGCATGAACACATGACAGAGCTATGCAGTTATGTGTTTGATTTTCTAAACAGCAGTAGAGACATTCTAATGGCGTTGCAGACTACCCGTAACAGAATATCACCACTATCATCTTTTGGCCATCTTTTTTTTTTTCTTTAAGATTTTGCCCCCCGTTTACTATGTTGTGGTGAAGACACTTCACCCTTTAGAATGTTGTGATTTATGATTCTAAATGGTGTTCATATTGGCAAGGATAGGAAAGGTCATATTACCACTCTAATTGGCAAGTTAAGCCTTATATACAGGCCCTTATTTAGTCAATGATGTTATTTAAGCCTAAGGTCAACCTTGAGAAAAGCTGACTTGGGAAGATCCCCGGCAAATAAAAATGGATAAGTCTTTCTAACAAAAACAAACTTCTGTCATGAAATGAAAGCTACATGCTGAGAAAGAATCTAGAATCTGCCATACTCTTCCTAGAAAGGTTGGACTAGATGACCCCTGAGGTCCCTTCCAACCTGGGATTCTGGGATTCTGTGTGATTCTGCGATACCATCAAACTCCCTGAATTTCAAACCAATCACAGAGAGACTGTGCTTCCTGATTCAGCCTCTCTCAAAGTTGGTGGTTTTCAATAACAAGGCACCAGCGGATAAAAGTTTTCAGCTTATTGCTTGTGCAGTGGTATGACAAGAAACTGGAACTATACTCTGGTTAGCGGTAAAAGGTCATTAACAACAGCTTCTGTAACTTAGCTGCAGATAGGCTAGCTAGGGCATTCACAATGAGTCATCAAACCATGGCATTTCAAAGCAAAAATGAGCAAAAGCCTAAGCAAGAAAAAAAATTTCTCTTCTGATAAAATTATCTCCTTAAGTAAATTATTTAACTTTATCAATATATTTTTCATAAATGGAAAGCATAAATGCAGGTGATAACCTACTTTCTTCCTCCTTGAGGAAACCCATTATTGTGTAATAATTTAGCGATTAGAATATATTCTCCACTGGAAAAACAATCTGGTTGTTTAAAAAAATATTTACAATGAATGACATATAAGTTCTTGTTTTGGAGCTCACCATTTGTTTATGTCTAGCTGATTTAGTAGCTGCTATGTGCTGCTCTTAACCTTCACAATCACAGGAGCATACCACACAGCGTAGTTAATGTTGTGCATGAAGGAGATCGGGTGCAAGATCTGCAAGTGAAACAATTCTGAAACTCAGGCTGATTTGCATGAGTAAAGCAAAGCAGTTCTTCATCAAGCCAAGTTTGATATACTAAGCTCTTACTATGAAGATAGTAAATGAAGATAAATAAATGAAAGATAATATGAAGATAATAAAGATTGATAATATAAAGATTGATATACATATATATAAAGATTGATATATATATAAAGATTGATAATAAAGGTTGAATTCCACATTATTCAGGCAGGACTATTTCCAAGAGATCTGCAATATCTTACTACTAAAGCAAGTAAGGAATCTTAAATTCAGTCTACAGAAACTCACAACTCTTACAGAAAAGGTTCAGGGTCTGCAAATCAGAAAGTTAATATTGTGCTATGCGTTTTAAAAACCTCACTCTTTATTCATTCTAATATATAGAAATAGCACATAAAATAAAGGAAAAAATGCAAAGCTTTAAATGAAGGTTTGGCACACATCGTTAATACAATCACTGTTCACTTCCCACAGATAGTGACTGATCAGGACATCAAATCTTATTAATCCCTATTATCACTTATTTCTCTGATGGTCAACATCTATCCAGCAAAGAATCTTTTGTCCTGTGAATGTTCTTCACAAAAAGATTACTCGGTAACAACAAATGTAGGCATGACGTACATGACCAGATTGAGGTCTTCCAAATTCTAAAGTCTACCTTTCCCAGCTTTGGCTACATACGAACTATAAAGTCTATTGATTTTGATCTTCTGGAGAGTGTAACAGAAATGGATATGCATTTTAAGAGGAAGGTTATGCTAGTAGCTTGGAGTATAATACTGACAGTTCTGGGGTTTTAAATTTTTTTTATCAAAATGTTAACTGGCTGTGCACTGACTGTATTGACTTTTCTGTGCATCATCAAACAGCTTCTGAATTCTACAAACTAGTGACATTAAGTGTCTTAATATATACCAGGTGTATAGGTCTTCTGGGCATTTTCCATATGCAGAAAAGACGAAACAGTGCAGCCAATGAACTTCAGAGGGAGTCCTGGGAGATGGAAGTCATTTGGCCTTAAGCATTTTAGTTAATCATCTGACGCATTTTAGTGTATATCCTAAGCTCGGTGATCCTTGTACTCCCGTTTGTACATAGTACTGCTGATGCAATTTGAAAGCATGTTAAATCTTCAGTGTTTTAAATTAGTTCTGCATCTGCTGCTAAACAGCTGTTTCAAGTCTCCGAGTTGAAATTCTATTGTTTGTACAAGTAATTTGTAGAGGATTTTATTTAAGTGCATTTGTTTTGCATTATATTGTTACTGGAGAGAATTCAAGTTGTTGCAATTCAAGGGAAGTTGGTTGTCTGGTACAAGGTATTGGAGAACCTGGTTGAGTGCTGAAGTAGCTGAAATGCTCAAGATTGACAGAGATGTTTGTTGTGGGCTAAAAACAGCTCAGGTGTGTGCTGACTACTTGTCTTACTGAGGAACTAGCACTTGTTTTTTTCGATAAAAGCCCACTAGAAGGAACAAACCTGATGTTACTACTGAATCTTTCACCTTACGTTGCTGTTGTCTCTGCCACTGCTTCTATTGACTGAAGCTGCCACTCCTCACCATAGACATGATGTGCCAGAACAGAGAATTGGAAAAGAGAGGTTACCTGATGAACAGACTGGCCATCAGCTCCTATTTACAGCTGAACCACATCTGTTAAAACTGAGGGTTGACTGACAGCAGGTGCACAACAGCTCACAAACATGCATGCATATGCATTATACTGCAGGTGAGATGCTACTAAAAGCAGATCTAGGGGCAGGGAAAAAATAAATCCATTTTCCTGTAGGTTTTTATAATTCCTATGCATACCCCAGTTTTGAGCTACTTTAGACACACTCTGAGGATGTCACATATTTGCCAGTTGTGCTTCAGAACATTACTGTCATTTTCAGAAAACAAGTTTCCAAAAGTTACCCAAGCAAATTAAGTTTTTTGGAGAAAAATGTCTTCTGCAATTAGACTGACATACATTCTTGTTAAGTAACGTTTGGCACACAATTTTAAATCTTCCAACGCCAAACCTATTGTATTCTACTAACTCATAGACGTAAGGAGTTGTCTGGTGACTTTTTAATGACATTAAAGACAGAATGGTAAATTTAAAATTTCTACACTGAGACAATAAATCAAACTACTCATTGAGGCATACCTGAGTTTAAACTAGTGTCCTGTAATAGACTTCAATGTCCTAAATGACTGCGTGCTGAATTTATTACTTCTCTTCCTTGCCCACAACTCTGTTTTAATTTTTGGAATCTGTATCTAATGCACCTGGCAACATTTGGCTGTGTGGTCAGAGCACTGCCATGGGAACTGAGAAAGCAGCAATATTCACAGCTGGATTTCAGTATGAATCATACCCAGTTAGCATGGCAGGAGATTAGAAAAAAGGCACAGAGATCAGGCAACTCGCTGCATTCTATAAAAACATGGGAACATCACTAGCAAACTCACCAAAATAATAAACACCAAGAAAGCAGAGCTTAAGCAGAAGACAAATCCCCACAACAGCCACCACTAGGGCTGGGGGGAAATAGGAAAATATACGCTTGGAGTATTAATTTATTATTATTGCATGGTCACAAATCCTATCAAAAAGGCTTTTAACTCACTAACCTTCTAAGGTGAGATTGAAGAGTTTTGCCTGATTTTAACAAATTTGACGTTATTTGTTAAATAACAAATTTGTCACGGAGTTAGTTAGATCTATCCTAGGAGTTAAACTGATCATAACTAGATTCAATCTTGTAATTATTTTGTAGCAATACACTATTTATAATATTGTAATATATCCAGTGATTTCTTTTTGAATTAGCATTTGGGTTTTTTTTATCTAAGCTCTAGAAAGAAACAGTAGTAAAGCATGATGCTGGGTTCACTTAGTGCAATGTTGCTTTGTTTTTTACTGGCGTAGACTGGGCCATATGAAGCAGCTTGCAAAATTACACAGAATCACATGTATCCCATATATGCATACATATGCCGTATGTATCTCTGTATCACATGACATATGCACCCATACATATACCATACACACACGCATAATAAAACATGCAATGTTGTACAACACATCTCTGAACATTACTGCTCTACATCCTTGCAGGAAAAACTAGGTTTACAGTCAATTCTATAGATCCATGCTAAACAAAACCTAAGAAAGGTATCGGGGAAACAGAACAAAAAATGGAACATCTCCAACAGCAGCTTGTAACATCAGGACCTTTAGAAGTGTGTCCCTACCTCAACTACCTTCGGTATGGTAGAGAGAAATCAGCCTTCACCTCTGACTAATCACGATGGAAGTCTTCATTGTCCACCTGTTGTATCTGCAAAAACTTATTTAGCTTTTTCTCCTTTCTGCCCTCCTTTACCTCAGTCTTCCAACACCCTATCACCTAGCAAATGCATTTTTCCCAGAATATTTGTTAAGAGACTTTTTCCTCATGACACCCATAAATCTACTTTATAATTGTTTCTGTAACTAGAACATAGAAATTACTACCTAACAACATGCTGGATATCATTTCACTGCCTTCTTATATTCCCTTTTTGCCTTCCTCTGTCATCTTTCCTCTTATTTTAATTTCAAGCTTTTGGTGGCATAAACACTCCTCTCCTCCTGTATTTGTACCACAATCTGGCAACAGACCTCAAGATCCTAACTCAGAGAATGAGAAAGACCCATGGATATCAAGACAAATCATGTGAAGTTCTATGAAATTATAATTCAGTTGTGACTATATCACTTACCCTTCTTTTCCTCAACAGCAGCTATAAAACCCCAACCACTAAGTAAACCTCCAACAATTTTCATTATACTAAACATACCAAACCACTTTAGTGTTTCCCTCTTCATCTAAACATGGTGCAATTTTCCCAAAGAACTATTCCTTACCAGGAGCCTGAAATACCCGCTCAGATGAGACTATTTCACTCCAAAAGAAAAACTGTTAGAAATTAATTGAATAACTCTGATATAGATATCAAGCCACTATTCCAGTGTGTCCAGATTGAAAAAACAGACACACTATACAGTCTGAAGGCATGACTGTTGCGTTTATAGTATGGTAAAGCACTGGCTTAAAATTCTGCCTTGAAAGAGGGTTGCAATTAATTGTAGAAGGTCTTACCTTTATTTCATCAAAAATAAACATTCACAGAGTACTACAACATATGATGCACTGCAAAATTTGTCATACTGTAAATCTATCTTGCAATATTACCCAGACCTTCAGCAAGGAAATAGTCCTAGGCAAAAAACTTAGCATAACCTGTTTTGCACATAGTGACAAACTGTGCAAACCTATTCACAAAGTTGAGGACACATGCAGGGATTAAAAGGGGCGATTCAATGGGTGAAAATAAACAGAGCAGCATTATTTACAAAGAAGGACGCTGCATGTTCTGAGAAACTCCACTCAGGAAACAGTAAGCATGGTTTCCATGGTAGAAACTGAATGATAAGGCAAGAAGAGTGACTGCAAGCAGCCATACTGGTGATAGCCTGAAGTTTAAGAAGCAAAAAGAAATCTGTTTGAAAGACTTTTTTTTAAATACTGTAGAAGAGACACGGTGGAGTTTTTGTTTGGTTTGTTGTAAAATTTTTTGTTCTTCTTCTTAGAAGACATAGAAGTATGGACTGCTATACAATTGTTAAAAATTGTGGCAATATGATCAGAAAGGGGAGATTTAATGCAGAGGTAAATAGATGCACAGATACATAAACAATTTAAAAATCACTTAAGCTCTTAATACACAGCAGTTCTCAGAAGCAACTAAATTTTTATATGACACTATTCTTCCTTTCTTTTTACACTTTTCCTAAAAAGAACTGACTGACTACTGGACAACTACTGTATCATGAATTGCAGTACATTTCAGTGACATCAGACAAAATGTTGTAATTAATTTGAAAACAATACCAGGGAACACACTTAGCAGTTGAGGAAGCACACAAAACCTGTGCCAGCTCCTTAAAAGGGGCTTCAGGAAAATTCCACAGATCTGATCTTAAGGCATCCCTTAGCCTTTGTGACTTTTACTGTATATAAATTTTTATATCGCTTTTATGTAATCTCATACACATTCACTGAGAACAATTTCCATATTTTCCCAGTTTTTAATCAACCACTGCTAAAAACTTCTCCCTAGAAATATCTTCTATTATTGTCTGACATTTGGACATTTGTCCAATGTATTTGTTTGCAAGTGTTTATGCGGTGAGCATTATACAGCAGATATTCATACTTTACTGAACAAAGCCACAGACATCTGTTGTACAGAATATCAGCATACAGTTAGCTGCATAACTATTAGATATCAAGTTGGACTATTAAGGATGAATTATTTTAATGTTTCCACTTCACACATTCTTTGTTATGTCACTAGGGATACACCTCTGGGGACAAAGATTTGATAAAACAACAAGTATTAAAAGCATCTAAAGAAGAACTGGTTTTATGTCACGCTAACCCTGGGTAAACTGTAGTGCTTTAGCACTGCTCCTAAAAATAATAAAAATGCTGCGATTATATCACTTTTTGTATTTATATTTGGCAGCAGTGAAAATGATTGAAAACAAGAAAATCTAATTCATACTACACCTTACAGTTCATATTGTAAAACCAAAATCACTTCCCATCTCATCTGTAACATCTGAACATTAGAAGAGCTTATTTTCAAACAATATAGATAGGAAAATGTATCCACATATGTGTATGAGCCACCCAATTGTCTTAATTCTGAGCAGCAATTTAACACACAAATAATCAAAAACATACCTGAAAAAAATTCTGTAAACTCATCATATAAATTTACATACATCGACTAGATCTTGAAAAAAATTAAATCCAAATATTCTATTCTAGGCCTTTTTAAGAGCAGTACTTTGCTATTTAAGTACAACAGATAACTACACTCAGTCCATGACAGAAAACAATTCCCCACTCCTATCCGTAAATTTTTAGATAGTAATTGGAGAGGTTTATTAGAACACTTAAAATTGGGTCATTGAGATGAGCTGTTAAAGGAGCAAAAGTCAAAGAAGAAGCAATTGTTAAGGACTTTGTCACTCAGTGAAATGAAGAATTGTAACCAGCTGGAGAAAGCGCCACCCATACACAGACACATGCACAAAGGCATACTCACACTAATACCCCCACTCCCCCCAAATACACACACACACACTAATACACACACACACACCCCAACACACACTCTGTTCAGATCCATGGAAAACAAGGCAAAACTTTTTGACTAGTGTATTACAAGCCATCTTAAAAAAAAAAAAATTATTTGTATTAAAATAAGTGGAAACACTTTCCATTAATACAATGAATTTCAGGAAAAATAGTAAAGCAATACACCTATTAATCTTACCACCATAACTTGGACTCTAAGATGGCAAACAACTTTGACATACTTCATTACAAGTACATTTAAACGGCTCCTGGGCTTTGGGCAGGGGCGTGATTTCCCCCCCTGCCCCCCCCTCCAGTCATGCTCTCTGTTAGCAAGTGACTATATAGCGAGTATATATGTATTCCTGATGGAGGAAGGCAAAAGCTATCTGCGCCAAGGCACCGCCTCATATTTGATTAATTCAGGAGCAGTGGTAGTGACAGAGAACTTGGCAATAATTTCCAGAAAGCAGAGGACTTTGTCAATTTGTCACAGTAGTAAAGTCCCATAAGCTAGGACAGGCTCAAACGAGAATGCTTTACACTCACTCATTCACATTGCCAAGGGTAACAGAGCTCCCTCAGCATGGTGTCTCAAAATAGCACAGGTTAACACATGTGTTCTCACCTAATGCTGCACAAACCATCATCACCTTCATTAATTTCTCATGTATTCGTACCTTGGGAAGGGGTAACAAACAACAATAGGGGGAAGGCATCTAAAAAACAAACATTAACCAGGGCAGGAAACTAAAAGATAGCAGTATTGCGTATTACACACATGTAACAAGAGCTTTGCTTCCCCCATTCATACACAACATGCAAGTAGGCGCACATACACTGAATATCCAGAGTCAAATCCAGATGAAAGCCACCAACTAGAAAACTAGGAAATAATTCCAAGCATTATTACAGAAAAAAAAAAAAAAACATCAAAAATTTCATAACAAAGACATGGCAGCAGGGTAGCAGTGTAAGAAAAAACTGTGTATTTATATGTCTATTTATATTCCTACTGAACTTACAAGTCAGGGGAAAAATAAGAACGGAAATTACACTGTATTAGTAACACCTTCCTTTAAATGCTATCACTGCACATAAAGACTCCACACAAGACCTGGGACTTACCTGAAACGAGTACTGAAGACATACTACCACTACAACCATGACAATGAAAGTGTTCTTGTTGTTGATATCCTGAAGAAAATGGAATTTTCTGAATTTTCCACCAAGCCATAACCATGAGCTATGTCAGCTTAGCAAAACAGAAGTTGAGGGCCAGAAACAGGAACGGAGAGACAGAGGAGCACTTGTTTTACGATTATATCCTTGAGGAGAGCTGAGACACTGATCAAAGCAAACATCCCGCCTCAGAAGATGCTGAGAACAGGGTGATAAAGTGTGTACTCAAGGAGAACAACTCATTGGGATGTAGATAAGAACGAAAACAAAGTGCCCATTAGGGGAACTACCCTCATTATAATACTAAAAGTCAGGCCCATAGGCCAGGAACCGCCCCCCCAGTAAGTCCCTCACTCTCTGAGCATGAGTGGTAAATTAAAAGCGAGCTGTACCTTTACATCTAAGCGAGAAAGAAATGAAAAAATTATTAGCTGAGGTGTGTGAATATTAGCTGTGACGGACATATTTAACTGTATAAATGCCTCGTAGTTTCTCAGCGCAGGGTGCTGGCACCCTTGGTGGTGTACCACCTAGCACTAATCTTTGAGCAAAAATGAATTAAATAAAATACCTCCGCTCTGTGTGTCGTTTGGCATTTTGCACAGCAGGCGAATGAATCCACTTTTTGGGATAACATTGTCTCCTTTCTAGAATCTGTTCTTAAATTCATTGTCATTCCCATTGCTGCCAAATTAACCAAAGATGAGGAATGTCTTGGAATGGAAAGTGGTAGTGAAAAGCCTTCCAACCAAGTTTGTAAATATGTCCACAAGTTTGCTGTTCCCTAGAAAAAATACAGGTATAATTTTTGTGTATTATTTAGTTTCTAGACCTTCTATATGAGGAAAGCATCTAAAAACGATGCACAAAACTATACATTAACTTAGATCCATAAGAAAAAAAAAGTAATAACTAAAAAAATGGGGGACAAAGGGAAAGTTTTCCTTTAAGGAAGCAAAAATTAATTTTATTGAAATTTTAAGAGTTAATTCTCTTGCTCATTCAAAAAATACTGTAGGATACTTTTGGATCAAAACAGGTCTAAGCTTATTTTTTTTATATTTCACCAAGAAAGAGTTATCTCTAAGAGCCTAAAACATCCTAGAGCACTTCTGCCTACAGACTCAAAAATAAGAATATGGAGATCAACAATTTCAAAGGAAGATTCAGCTACACAAGCCTGGGAGACATTCAGTAGCAACCCAAATTCCCAGAAAACATTTTGGTCTGGAGAAGATCCTGACTGATCAATAACTTCACTGGGAGAGTTCCAAAGAGCTACTGCCCTTCAAGTTTATTTGTATGTACAGTGTTTAGGCAGGAATAAAAGCTGTAAGCAATAAGTAATGAAGACTTACATCACTGTAGCACTCAGTACCTAATAAATAGTTCCCTTCTCAGTACACTGCAAAACAACAATTGATCCCTTCTCCACGAAGGTGAAGGAAGTTATAAAGGAGAGGAGACAGCAGTAATTCTTATGATTGTTCACAGCAAGGAGAAGCTGGGGCTTCCAAGACAGAAATCTAGTCCATTTTTCTTCCCCCAGTAAAAGATTTCCTAACACCAAGTAGAAGGAACACTTCTGCATAGCCTCACTTTTGCTGTTTCCATTTTTGGCCCCCACCTCTATTTAGCACTTCATTTTACCCATTGGAAAGAAGTGCAAATAGTTCTACTAGCATGAGAACGGGTCACAGCAGCAGAAATTGCCATCTCATGTAGCACACACAGGTTTATCTATGAATACACAAAGCTTCTCACTTCACCACGGAGGAAGACTGTTCAGTCAAGGCAACATCTTAAAAAGTGAAAGGGCGAAGGACATTGATTTATAGCTCCAGTCTTGGATAAAAGTACCTTGTCATAAAGGCTGAGTAATCTACTAAACTATGTAATACAGACAGCTCTAAAAAGGAGAGTGAAGAGATATTGGAAAGGATACTTCATTGTGATTATCCATTTCCCTCCCCCCATGAAATTCTCCCAGGCTTAAAAGTGCTAATGACACTTCATCACACCTAAACAATTGACAGCAGCAGCAGCAGCCGCCACCACCACTCTCCAACCTTTAATATCACAGAAATAAATATTCTCAGCCTCCCAGAAGTCAGCCTTGTAATTTCCTACTTGGGTTACTTAGCATGTTTTATTACAGAGACTTATCCTTTTAAAGTTGTATCAACTCTAGAGGAGGCTGTTTCTGGAACATTATTTGTGATAAATGTGAAGTAAAGATAGTATGGGAAGAGGACGGAATACACACATCAATAGCAGCTTTTTCATGCTAGTTACACAACAACACACTCTTAGTCATGCAGGGTAAAAATAATGAGACACAAGATGACACATGAAAAGGATTGTATCCTCTTCCCCAAAATTAATGCACGAACACTACTTGTCCAAAAGTCCAAATTGGTTGTCATACTAGATTTGTGTAAAGCTTTAGGAAAGAATGGTGTGAAGGCTCTTTATAGAAAATTACACCAAGTGAAGGCTATTTTACCAATTAACACCCCTTCCCAAATAAATCTTTACCTCCGTTTAAAATAAGCTTCTTTTAAGCAGAGGAAAGACCCCAAACATTTGCAGAGCCCCGACTTCAACATCTGTTGGCATTCCCTACACACAAATGTGCTCCTCTGTGCATGTTTATCAGAAGAGGTCATCAAGGGCTTGCTTGGTTTATTCATCGTTTTAAGGCTCTCCTATTTGCAAAGCTTCTGTTAATGTCAGTGAAATCTAACCTAGACAGAAGTTTCAGAGGTCAGATATTTGGCGTGCTACATTTAGAAACCCAAGTACAAAGTTGATGAGGACGCTCCAAACACAGGGGATTACAGCGGAAATAGGTCTCCTTATACCAAACTGGCTATTGAGCAGATCCAAGGAAAAACACACCGAGACTGCCTGATGCTATTAAAGCTCATATTCTTGCTTTATTTTTTTCCACTGACTAAGTCAATTCTCCCATTTGGCAAAGCCCAGCACAGAAATAGCACTTTATTTTTAATACAGCAGAAAAGGAATAGACATGAGACATAAAATCAAGTACTACATGACCTATAAAAAGCAGATACTTACAGTTCGTAGGAACTGTATTTCATCTTCCCCTCCTTCACCCCCTTCAGCCATGGCTCTTGAGGAGTCAGCTCTGCTGAGACTCTGATCGCCTCCACCGTCAGCTCACTGCGCCCGGTACAGCTCCTCTTCTCCTATCAGTATTAGCATATAGCTAATCCACAGCCATATAGGGAGCTCAGCTAACTCCACTGCACTGCAGACTGTCAGTCAACCCCCTCACTGCCAGAGCCAACTGCTCTGCTTTTCCAGCTCATAGCAAGGAATTCTTTTCCTTTTCGCTCTACCCTAGAGGTAAAAAAACCCCTGCTGTTAAGGTATTGCAGGAAGCATTGTATGCATCACTAGGCGTTGATGTTTCCAGCTCCCCCCCCCCCAGATACTGTCTGGTCAAAACAGCAATAATGAAGTGTTAATGAAAGCAGAGCTTGCGCTTCCATTTTTCACAGATCAGGGTACCCAATTTTGCACTGAAATGTATCAAATTCAGCAACTCTGAACCTACTGATTTATGCAGCAGAAGGATATAAATCAGATGATCGCAGGACAAGCTGATTTTGACAGCAGATATTTTCAGCTTGCTTACAGTAACTTCCATTTCTTGCTTCTCTGCATAAGCAGCTGCAAATCTGATTTCCAAGATTACTTAATGATCTGAACCTACTATGTGTAGTTATTTGTGCTACCCTTTTGAATGATATTTGTACGTATATATCCTGAGGACTGCAAGGCTTTTACTTGCACCTTTTCAGAGTTGCACCTGAATATGTATAGAGTACGGTACAAATTTATTTCAAACACTATAAAACACAGGTATGTTAAAATAAAACTTAAAATAACTTTACATTCTAGTTAAATAATGAAATTTGAAATTAATGAGAATTCTAGTTATCACTTCAATATTGGCAAATAGGCAAGGAAGAAAAAATTACATCAACTCTAGAACAAAATTTACTTAAATGAAGGGAGGAAAAGAGAAAGGACACAAGGAAACAGAAGAGAGCGCCGAGGCGGCTCTAGCCAGCCGAGTCACTACATGATCTTGCATTTTGTCTCAAGGTTGCAACCACAGCCTACCCATACATTCCACCCCTGAGAAGCATGACCCAAACTTTGTGCTGTTCATATTTACGTCACTATATAACCCCCACCCAGAGTATCATATGTATATAGTCTTTTTCTTGTAAAAGCATGTTTTTGTTTTACAAATGAGAGACATAGGCATGAGGGTAAGGGAAGAATAACTTTTTGGCTCACAAGGACAAGTATAGCATAATGAAAATGGAAACTAGATTGTGTACCACCACAAGCTAATACATTTATATGCAGCTGCCCTCCAAACATGGAACCCAGTGCACACTGCCCGCCCCTCCGCGAACAGTATTCTGATTTTTCACTAATTAAAGTAAATATAGACACAAGCCAAAACATAAGATGCCCAATAGTTTCTCTCCTTGAAGGGCAAAATGCTTTGAAAAAAATGCTGTGTTTCACTCCCTCTTACCACCCTGAGAAACTCTGTCCAAAAAAAATATGATGATCCCATTACTCAGCAACAGGGAATTTCAGGCCAAAAGCAACTCGGAAGCCTCCAGCTGACATTGTCACACAGGCTGGCCCTGCCAGCCTGTCCGCTCCCCACCCCCCATCCCAGAGTTTTTGTTGGTTGCTGTGAGCAAGGAAAAGACAGCTTTGTGCAAGACAAAGGCAACATGGCAAAAAAATATTTCTCTGAAGTGCCAGAAAACTGATTTGGTTGGTGTTCTGAACATCCAGTTTCCTGTTTGGTTTTTTGTGGTGGTTTTTCACTCCAGTCATCTTTGAATGAATGTTTTGTCTCTTTCCTCATCAGTACAAAACCCAAAACTTAACAGATCTTCCTTACAGAATACAGTTATTCCAGAAAATGAAAAAATTTAAAAGCAGAGGAGTGGGGGAAACTTGCCCAAAATCAAAGCATGCCATTCAGTGTTTTTACTGAAAAAACAGATCAGGTAGAGAGGCCTACTGATGACACATGCTTATCCATACATTTATATTTACAAGGGATTTGATACACGTATTACATGGCAAAATCTACACATGTAAGGACAGCTTTTCTGTAATGTCTTATATGAAACCACCTTTCAAGAGTAGTACTTTACTTCGAAAGATAATAAACAAAAAATACCTAAAATCCTGAGAAAATAAGCGCAAGTCGTAAGACTCATAAAAAGGACAAGAGCTCTATTTCCTTTACAAATAGAAATCAATGTCATGCAGTACATCTGCTGGTCAAGTTTTATTTCAGTAAGATTTCCAGATAGTAAGTTCTGAACATGCAGAGCTGAGGTGAATCCATCTGAATAAAATGGAAAGGGGAGAAAAAGTAACTTTTAAAGTGTTTTCCTCATATATTGGAGTATTCCATCAAAGTGCTTCTTATGAAACTTTGCCACACTTGTTGAGTAAAATATTATATTTACATCAGTTAATATAGGTAGTTATAGACACCTATGTCTGCAACGTCTAACAAGGCAGCTACAGAGGTTACCCATTTTTTTTTAACAGGCATGACCACGCCAGAATCTCACTACGCATTTTTAAACAAAAGACAAAGCATATGGAAAAGGAGTATTGCTAATACTTCTAGCATCATAACAGAGATCATATAAGCTAGGAAAAATTCTGACTCATGTCAAATTTCATGACCAGGTTTGGTTTTCTCTTTGTAAGTGCCTCTATTGTTCTGTTTGATACTCAGCTTTACAAAGTAGCCTGTGCACTGTTTTGGGAAACCATTTCCTTCCCCAATAAGCAAAATACTTTGCTTAGATTTAATATTTTTAAAATTGTCAAGTGAACTGCAAAACCATTTCATAGCACCCCTATTCCTTAGAGTTCTGTTCTGCTTGGTATTGTGTCTATATGTTTAATGAGAAAAATATTCAGCTGCTACAGCATAATAAAATGTACATCTCCTCAAGACATAGCTAGTTTTTTACAAGGACTTCCCCACTGCTCTGAAATTAAGCCTTGGCTGTTTATGGAACTGCACTTAATCAGAAGTTTAATTTACACAAAGTATGATGCTTTGCATTTCTAACTTCTTAACACTAACTTGTCTTGAAAAAAATTACTTTTTTAAAACAAGTTTACTGAAGCTACGGTTGAAAGAAAATGACAACCGGTCATTGCGGTAAATCAATCCAAAATAATCACATATCACAGTGTGTGTGTATGTATATATATATACACACACACACACAGTGACTCTGCTTTACTGGAGATGATTGTAAGGTGCAGCACTCCACTGTGAAAGCCGCATAGGCTGAATAACCTGAATTGGGACCGCTGTGTATTTTATGATATTCTATTCACGCCAATCCATTGTAAATCTATGATTTAGCAATCTTGCTGCTGAATACATTCTGGACAGACTCTATGGTATTTTAAACCTATCAAAAGAACGGGTCTAGAAAACAAATTTAAGGAAAACCTCCTTCCTGTTTTCAGCACAAACATGCTGTCTGCTTATTCTCCAACATAAGCTCCTCCGTCTTAGTAAGGGATTCAGACTGACTGCCTCTTCACATGAGTTCTTGATTCTAGGTTAGCTTTTGGCAGGCTTCACCACTGCTGTCGCCAAAGAATAACTCAGAATTTTTGTAGGGGCAGTAGCCTCGCAATAAAATAGTAACATGAAGGAACTAAACAATCATCCTGCTGTAACAAAGGAATATCTGAATCTAAACTGCTTTTTATTGTCTGTATTTTAGCTTTCTGAAGATTGACTTATACCACTAACCAAAGATATGAAATACCTAGTAGAAGATATTTACAAAACCTGCAATGGTAAGTACATGCATGCTGGCATTTTCAAAAGCAAGGGTGATATCAGTTACCCAAGTTTCTGTTGGGTGAGGAGTCAAAATGGTATTCTCCAGTGATAATTACAGGCCTAAGTTCTAAAAATTAGATGCTGCTTAAAAGGCCAATATTTCTGCATTCTTTACGCTCCACTTAAGTACAAAAATATGTATAAATACAGTTTTCCAAAAGCCATTAAAAGAAATACATTTTCTTTAAAAAAACCTCACAAAAGTATTCAAATTCATTACGTTCGCTATTTTCAGCCCATGCATTAATGCAGTCAACTACTTGTCCAGCTCAAACACTAGGCACTTTGTACAAGTCAATATTCCATTCACAGAAAACTATTCCAGTCAATTTGCACTTAAGAAGTTTGGGTTTATTTATTTGTTATAGAGGAATTACATTCCAATTGGCAGTAGAAAATGTAGGATCTTAGTCAAGTTGAGGAAAACCATCAGAAGATTACTAGTTTGAGTAATTTAAAGAGAGAATGGTTTTATTAATTTATACATATTTCCAAACTTCATCTACTTTTCGTCCTGTCCTTTTGACAATTACTTTTGTTGGGGTTTTACACATATTTCATGTCAATGCTGTGTTATTTAGCACAAAATTTCATTTTCCTTTTAAAAGTTGAGGCAATCTTTGATGCAATTCTTTATGAATACAGAAAGAATAAAATGTATTACAGTGTCACAGAAACCACAGCATAGTATCTGTACTGCCTGTAAGGCCTAATTCAGCGACTTTCCATGCAACTTCAACACTACCTAATTCAAAATGAGGAAAGGCCAGTATCTCAGAATACGTGCTCAAAACTCATTCACCAATGATCAAAAGTTTATGTTAGATTGCCATCTGGTGGTATAAATTAAAAAAAGAAATCTGTGACTTAAATTGGTGTGTATAACCATTCGCATTATTTTAACCTAAGACACTAGGAGTCTCATTTCCAATTTTCTTACAGATTATGCAACACTTTTTTTTTACTTCAGTCTATGATGCTATAAGCATATAAATATAGAACATTTTAATGACCAATCAGGAAATTTTAATGAGGGATTTTCAATTTTTTGAACATAGTTCCCTGAAACTAAATTATGATTTTACAGAAGTGCTTATGGCAACACATTATGAACAACCTGGAGTTTATGCAAAAAATTGGCAGCCATCAGCCAACAGAAAATTGCGTTATTTCAGTTTGGTTGTAATAAAAACACAAACAACGATTTCTAAAGAATCGAGTCAAAGAAAAGTTCTGAAGTAGCAATGTTGAGTAGCTGACTGTCCTAAACACAGAGTACTGTCGTAAGTTAAATGATAAATTATCAAAATATAACATGACAGAATTAAGGGTTAGCAGGTAGTTAGTTTCTCTTGCATCTACCATGTAGTCAAAGAATTACCACCATAAAATGCCAGGCCATATCAGCTAATTATTGACCTGCAACTATAAAAATAACTAATTTCTCTACATGTCTCAATGTTTTGTAGCTGCTAACTACCTGCAAGACCATTGTAATTACTGTCAATACATTTACTATAATTCTTCTAATCTGAACAGCTAAATATGACTATATTTTATATTTACAGTGCTTTGAATTCAGCTGCGTTGTTCAGTTGTGGCTGGTAAAATAAGTCTCCCGATACTGTTTTGGAACTTACTCTGAAAAAACTGTGCAAGCACTCTCCATTGGATTTACCTTCCTTTTATCATAGCTTTTCTACATAAATAATTACTGTATATAAAAATATTATATAAAAATTAATCTACATTATTAAACTCCAAGGAATATTTCAATATTCACTCCTCCTATAAAGAGAATTAACAGTGTGTTAATACCCACTCTGACTTAGAGAAAATGACTTACGGTCATTTATTAACAATACTGAACATCTTTAATCATTAGTCCACATAAAGTCAGTTCAGCTTGAGTTCTCAGTAGCATAGAAAGAATTAGAGTCTAAGAAATGTGTAGTTTCTATTGCAAGTAATTTTTACTGTACCACAAATTAATCCTAGTCAAATACCAATTCCAGAAAAGTGCTCAGAAGAAAGGACAGCTGTGACTGGGACAGGAACCAGAGAAACTTAACAATGTAAGTCGATAATATCCTACTCCCCAAGACTAATACTTACCTGTAGTATTCTGTTTCACGGCTTATGTTCTAACCCCTTATGCTTCTGGGTCTCCTACTGCCTATTTCATACATCTCCCTTTTTATTAATTGATGCCTGTAGTTACAGTTTATGAATTGTATACTGTGTAAGAACATAGCTCTGTTTTGCTTTTCCAAGAAGCCTCACAGAACATTCTTTAAGTTCCACTTACAAATATTACAACTTAAAATAGCATCTGTCAACAATCCTGAAGTATTTAAATTATTAACTAAGAACGAGGCAGCGCTACGCCTCGGGCTAGGTTGGTTGTCTTAATGACCAAAATTACACACCAGTCACTTCCTTGTTATACAAGCATTGCTAATATGCTAAAATCAGCTTTAGAATGCACAACACGAACATCCTCTTGATTCTCTGGCAGCTTGCTTCAGATCCAACCCCTGGTAGCTCGCTTGGCTTGCCTAGTTTCAACTTTCTCAGAACACCCTCTCACTAAAATCCAACCATGAATTTTGTATGTCATAGTATACAGCTTTGACATAAACCTACTTTCACATATGAATTCAATCTTTGAAACTACATGGAAAAGCAACTCTATACCTAACTGTGGTTACAGACTTTAATTTCCACATGCACATGTAGGTCTGGTTTTTTGAGTTGACTTCAGTTCAATACCTAGCTGAGTTTCTAACCTCTTTAATCCCAATCTGTTTTATGCCATGTAATACTTCTATACAGCACAAAACTTAAACTGACACAGTGGTAACATGAACTCTCCTAGATATATTTTACAGCCATACAAAGAGCACAGAGTTCTTAATCAGTATGAACTACATAGGACAAAGAAAAAAGAATGAAAAAAATCTTGCATTAGTTATGAAACCAAAAGAAAGTGCAAGATTTTTCACTTTTTAAAAAATAGCAATACACCTATGACATACAGTAGAAAAACATGCACAAGCCATTATTTGTAAAGCATTGGAAGCTTTTTCTATTTTAATTTTCCAGGAATTGCAAGGAATAGCAATTTTGGATAGCTCAAAAGAAGTTTGTTCCTTATACACAAGATGTTATTTTACCAATAATATTAAGATTTGTATGGAAAAGAAGCATCTGTATTTTATAAACCAAAGTGCCTGGAAGGAATACATCATTTTGTATCAAGATCTCCTTTCCCTTGGAAGTCTTTAAAGCAAAGAGAATATGAATTATACAGCTTGTTATCAATAGCATTAATCAGATTTTTTTTTTTGGTGGTACAGAAAAAACATTCAGACAATTTTGCTGGGGGGAAGATGGGGTGGGGGGTTGTAAAATAAAGTACACAGCTACCTACCCACACATAAGATCCTGGAACCATACATGACAGTAAGTTACTCTGATGCAAACCATACTAGATAAATTGTTTTAAATAGAAAGAGAGGTGAGCTCTTGCGCTTATGAAGTTAAGCCCACCATAATTGCAAACAATCACACAAGAGACACACAAGCCCAAAATAAGGTATAGATACACTCAGTAAGCACAGCACCTCCTGTAACAAATGACAACCTTATTATCAACAGTAATATTCAGTACAAGGGACAATAGAATCCTTACTGTTTGGATTATTTTCATATTTTATTAAATTATCATAGATTTGGCTGATTATGAGCTAGTACTGACGGCCATGACTACTGACCATGGCAGGTGACACACTGACATACTAAGTACCATTATTCCAAAGCCTGATGAGTTCACTTTTTCGGAGTCAGGTCCCAAAGCTAATTAGAATCAATCTTGTGTAATTTTAAAGAGAAAAATGTCCGCATACGACATTTTACCAGCTTGGTTCAATGCTTCTTTAGGAAGGTCAAAGGAAGGAATTAATAGTCAAAACCAATTTTGAATATACTGCATATTTTACCCCATGTCATGTCACAAAGATCCTAAGTATTACTATACAATCAAAATTGCCTTATATATCATGCTGACAGTACAGTCTTACAAAGTTTAAGTGTCCATAACCTTACTCTAGCTTATTAGACACATAGTAATTAGACAATTAGACTGTGTATGACATAAACAGGTATCATTTCTCAGTACACCAAACATACAAGCGCTACGTATTCAAATCATATCTTGCCAGTTCTAGTTAGACTTAACTCAAACTGGACAGCCACATAAACTCAAAATGTGTATGAACATTTATATTAGATTTGCAAATAAAATTAGAAAGTTATGTGAGGACTGCTAAGTAAAAGTAAAGTCCAGCTGCCTGATTCTGGCACTGTCCATTTGTGAATACTTCAGAAAAAAATGTAACAGAACAGAGTAAATCTGCTGCAATAGTCTCCTCACAAAACCTTTCACCTCCTGCTAACCTACAAATACAGGATTTCAAAACCTGAAAGCTGTATTTGAACAGTTGTATGTGGTAACTACAACTCCACTGTAGAAAACAGTCTTTTTTAAAAAACAAACTTGGCATTACTAATTAAAGATTATTTTAAAAAAATTAAACAAGACTGGTATTTCATTCAATAAAAAATTACAGCTTCTACTTTTTAAGACACTGATGCCGTGAAAAGCCGAAATCAAGACTCAATAGCCTGAACGACTATTAAGCAGGTATTCTTTATTGCAGCGCTGGGCGCACAGGGGATCACTCCTAATGCGCGTGCACGCACAGGGTTAGTTGCATAATTTATACAAGTTCTACATACATATTCATTAGTTTCCCGAGGAAAAAAAATGAATGTATGTCTTTTCAAGAACTCATTACCATATGCAAATGTCCTTCGCGCATGCCTGTTGGTGTCTCCAGGTGGTTGTCAGGGGTCTCTGGATGAAGGGTGTACTCTTCCTCACTGCTAACTTTTGTCTTCTTGCAGATTCAGTTCTGAGATCACGTATATCCTGTCCTTGAGGGATGGTCTGTTCTGGTTTAGTGTTTTGCTTTGCAGTTCCTTATCTTTATGGTTCCGTACATCTGCTTCTTCTAAGGTCAAATGTTGGCACTATAAATTTGTTTAGGCGCTTCTCGTCTTGAAGCCTTTCTGACTCCCCCAAAGCAGCAAGTTTTAGTCATAACAGTTCTAACTCTATCAACACCAAATTAAAAAAAAAACCATATCTTTCTCCTCACATGCACTAGTAAAAGAACCTGTAATAAGAATTTAGACATAGTGCTACCTATAAAATTGAAGGAAATGTTATCAACACCATTGTGACATCTAAGAACACTTTACACATAGAGCACTAAAGGATTGCAATTTTAAGTTTAATGCAGTGAATGGTTTCTTCTAAAGCCACGGTGCAGTATTTTTAGTCTTACTATAGGTCCACAATTAAATTCAAATACTAGAGAAGTCATTCTAAGGAAATGGCGTAAACTACTATACATAGTTACACAGTACAAATACAACCTTTACATAACCAGGTCTTCCATGTCATTCACATGGAAGCTTCCTTTTTAAATTTTTTAATTTTTTAAGTCTCATTCCCTCCTGTATGTGAACTAACATAAATACTCGATTCTCCTGGTTATTTTCTGTTTCAGCTGAATTTCCCTGGCGACAGACAATAGGGACTTTTAGCTCCCACTCACTCACATCCTTTGTTGATCCAACCTTGTTCAAACAACTTTTTTTTCTCACCCCACCATTCCCACAAGGGAGTACTACCACCTCTCCACCCTTGCACCCCTCCAGCGTTACTAGTTTTGAGCTAGTTTTGAGGTGTAACGCCCACTCTCCCCAACTTCACACAACAATCTGCCAATGCCCTGTTTGGTTTGCCTCTTGCTACTACTCCACCTTACCTAAGACCTCAGCAATTCCATCCCAAATCTCATTTCTGCTCCTTCTATATTTCCATTTGCCTTTATTTTCCAGGTCCTCAGTCCTCTTCTTAGAGGATGCACTGAATTGCCAGCTGCTAACTGGCAGGAGAGGGAAGGAATGCCTGGGTCTCTTTTCTGAAGCATTATTAACAGATATTTCTTAGAGCCTCCTTTTGCTGTATTTTTTTATTTCCCAAAACTATTTGAAAGCTTGCAGCACCTGTGAGCCTGTACTGCCTCTCCCTTCCACACTTCACCTTTGCTGTAGTGACTTCCATGGGGCAAACCAACCCCTCTTTCTGCACAGCCACTTGCCACCCCCAGCCTCCCTCCCCACCTCTGCTGCAGCAGCCCACTCCCCTCACACTCTCTGCTTTATATTTCTCCCCCTCCTTGTGTCCCTCGGTTCTCACCCCATCTCACAGTCACCTTCCCTCTCTTTTCTTCTTCGGTTTCCATCATGTTTGGAGACTTTCCATGACCCTCCCTCCCTATCCCAACACCGCTGCCTCCACCGGCACCGCTTTTCGCCCCTACCTGGGCCAAGCAGCACCGAGGGCTCCCACCTGCCGAGCGGCCTCACGCGGGCGCCTCGTCACCGCCGCGAGGCTGGCCGCCATCTTGTGCGTCGTGTGCTCTGCCTGCTCCTTCGAGCTCCTCTAGAGGGGAGGAAGGGAAAAAAACCCACCCTGATGCTGTATTTACTTTCGGTGTCCTTCATACAGCGCTTGTTTCTAAGAGCATTCTCAGGTTTGCACTCGGGTATGTAGAGAAGTGTGATGCTTTAGGCAAAGCTGCTTTTTTTCAAACTAGTGTAGCTGAAAGCGCAGTTGCAAACCCTCTCAAGCTGAGGGAATGCCTAAGTCCAGCTGCGGCAGGTCCGGATGCACTGATCTAGTAGTATCTTCTGGTTAAAATTTTCAGGGTACTTACAGGCCCACTTACTTCACACTTAAAATATGCGAAGTATATGTGCAAAGGTTACAGAATAGCTCCTAGAAAACCCAATGCTTGTTCGTAAAAATGTTACCTTTAGAAATAATGGATATTTTTACGTATACATTTGCATTTCTTTATAAAGGTTTGCATAAACATCTAACTGAGTTATTTTTACAAATTAAAGAAATATTTCCATCGGAGAAATTACACCCCACTGGGTTTGCTAATCAGATGAAGTGTCCATAATTAATTCCAAAAGTATAGTCATAGAGTGGAAGTCTCTTTGCAACCACCAGTTGTCACGATTGTTAAACAGAACTATCTGCAAAAAATTTTCTAACTCTGGGAATGCACACCACATATTTGTAAGGCAGTCGTGGAGACTGGAAATGCAGCTACAAATGTTAGGCATTCTGCACAATACTAATTCCATCTTTGTTAAACAGCAAAGTTGTTTTTATTTGTACCTTAACTGGGAAGATCTTAACTGGAGAATCTGAATGCGGTGACCATTCATGTATAAGGATGAAAATTACTATGTGTGAATTAACCTTAACAATAATTAATTTCACAAAAAAACCCATTATTCGGTAGTTCTAGCATCTTCAATGGTTCTAAAGGCAATGTTTTGTAAAACTTTGGTAATAAATTTAGTTATGACACACAACATTTTTGAATCATTGTCTCTTCATTCCATGTTTCTGTTAATGGGTTAAGGTTGTTTTCCTTGTAGAAAAAATTGTTTAACAACACTCAGTGCAAGTTTTTGCTTAGCCTTATTTATTTACAGAAATCTCTAAAGTTTATTTTAGAAACTTGCGCTTATTCTCTCATCAATTTCATTCATTCACACACCAGATCCAAGACATGTGCGTCCAAGCAGCCTGGCCAGAATACTTATGTACAATGCTTAATACAAGGGATGCCAGCTATCAAGTCTTTACCATGTCCCTGAAGTTGTTAATCAGCAACAGTGCGGTAGGTTATGAACAGACCTTTTGGGCAAAATTGCTGCTCATTGTGCATTTTCTTCTTTTTCTCCAAAATGTGGGTTTGAATGTCTATTTTCAGTAGGCAAACAGGACAAAGAAAAGCATATGCCATATTTGTTACCATGCCCCTCTTGGTAGACTGCAGGGTCTGCTGACAAGTGCTATCCTCTTAGGAGAGAGCAGGCTTTCTGGCGTTGCTATAAAATTGTATTCTGAAATCAGTGGACCACTGGGAAGAGCATTCCTTATTATTATCTTTATATTCTCCACATACTGATCAAATTGCTGGCTGTCCACGTAACAAAGTACCTGACCTGGCATTTGAGAAAACAGAATTGCAACTAATATGATACTGGCACAGAAATTTAAGTGAATTATATTTGGGTTTCAGAGTTATAAAGCCTTATAGTAACATAATCTAAACCAAATTTGTCTCCTAGGCATGTTTTTTATTCCATGTCCCAACTTGTTCTGGGCTTCCAGGATCAGAAATCTCAGCAGCCTTATTTCAAGGGAGCAATAGAAACGGGGTAAGCTTAATGGTAGTCCAAAGAATGCTAATGGGAGCTAAGATTTACAGCTGTATTTTGAAATGAGCCATATCTAGGGCTTGTAAAATATCCAGCTTCCCCTGCGTTATTGTTTTTCAAGTCCTATTTTTCCAGTGCAACAAACCTGTTCTTCAGTATTTTTCCTTCACCAGAGGTCTCCTCCTCTACCTGTCTTTAATTGTGTTTCCATAATTACATATGAAAGGATCTGTCTGCTGGCAACATATATTCAACAAGTGCATGCAAGCTTTGAACTGCCTGCATAGATTCTTCTTACCTCAGTTGCATAAAAAGAAAACCTCAGTTACACTATTTGATCTGTGCAAGTCTCATAGATTCTGCTCAGTAAATACAAAAAATTAAAATAAATGGTAGGGGAACAATTCACTAATTAATGCAAAAACCTGACAGAGGTGTGCAAGACAAATGCTGCATGTGACATGTTGTGAGAAGAGGCCTAAGAAGTTTTCGCTTGACCAATTGCTAATGGGCCTTTTTTCATTCATATATTCACCCTATGAATGTGCTGAATTAGATTTCTACCAATGGGTAGCTTCTCAATAATTTCTCTAAGCTACTAAACTCCCTTCTAAACAACCATTAGAAGGCCAGATTCTGTTTTACAGCTCCTGTAAGAACAAATTAATCCTTATCTCTACTTTCTCCCATTCTATCTCCTTAAAAAATAACTATCACTGTAACAAAATTTCCTAACTGTTTTTATCCAAAATTTCTGTGCTTCTTTCCTACTTTCCTTTGGTTCAGTTATAAATCTTACACTGTCTGCAAAAGGTTCACGGAAGTGTTCCCTCACTTCTAAATTATTAAAAAACGAAAAGCCTAAAAAGTTTCTTCCATAGCGAAAAAGACTTGTGCTACAGTGAGTGCCTTTTGGTGCAGCACAAGCTTATTGATAAGTAATTGCTACATACTTTAGAAAGAAGTAGTCTTTCTCACTTACTCCAATTTATGTCACCTCTGTTGTTTACTTAGATTTACTTTCAAGTTTTGTTGTCAATTTCCACAGATTTAAATAGGTGTTTTAATAGCCAAACACAAAGCTTTTACCACAAGTCATTAATCAATGCTTTTTCTCAACTGTAGCTTAGGCATTTTAAATTTATTAATCTTACTTGTATTTCAGCAAATGAAAATGTGCTGGAGATGCTTTAATTAACTTTTGTAACAGGATTCTGAAAGTATTAGGTATGACCTCTTGGGAAAATGTAGAAACCAATTATGCAATTAACTGTTACAAATAGTCCCAAGGTACAGGCATCAAAATCTGTAAGAAAGATGCTAAAATTGAAAAAAAATCTACTTTCATCTACTACTTTGGGTTAATTTAGGCTCAAGAGCTCTTCTAGATATGTGCAATTTAATCATTTGCATTCATATGTTGAATATGAGAAAAGGAATATATCAACTTTAATCAATTACAAAAGGACATTGGCCTTTAGATAACGCAATGGCTAGCTAAAGACAGAGCTTAGGTAAGAACAAGTATTATCCCAGGTATAGATGATGACCATCACTCAGATTATTAGATAGTCTTAACTACCTTCAACAAAGAAAATGGGTCAAAATTTATGTTAAGGCATCTAATAAAGAGACAAAATTTTGCTTTCCCCCCACCTTTTACTCATTGCATTTCTGGAGACTTTCAGATTCTGCAGTCTGCTCAAGACTGCAGCTGCTGTTTCAGGACTGCACACACCTTTCCTCTTCCACATTTTCTAGTTCATTTTTGTTTCCCTTCATGAAACCACATAGTGTTCTTACATGCCCCTTGAGGAAGCCTGTTTTAAGAAGCTTATATATGTGTTTTGTTTTAAGAAGACATTAAAAAGTGCAGTCCCCAGCTTTCCCACATACTACCTGCCTCTTGACTCCCCCAGCTTTGACAGCTGAACCTTGTTCTGCTTTTCTAAGCCCCCCCTCACCCTCAGCAGATCCTGTGGTGATCTACAAGCAAACGGAGCTCACTGGTCTTGCAGTGGCTGTGCAGAGGGGACCTGGGTATTCCAATGATATAAACAGAGTAATGAGACTTAGGGCATTGGGGAAAGAAACCACCCTGTCTTTTTCTCTCTCCTCCCCTTCTTTCCAGGAAAGCAGAATCACTTCTGCTTCCTAGATCAAGCATATAGAGATCTCATCCCCTCCCACAGGCAGAATGGGTTTTGAGGGAAGAGCTCAGGAGGAAGAGTGCAGCACTTTCCTGGGGGGAGAGCGGCAGGGGGCATGGAGGGAGGCCAGTGGTGCTGCTTTCCCCTGGCCCCGCTGCCCTCAGGGCGCCCGACAGCCATGGAAGTAGTTCAGGAGGTACAGCACCCTCTTGGCCTACCCAGCATAAGATGAGGCTGCCAGTGATGGCCGTGCTGCCCACAGGCAGGTCTGAAGGGGTCCCCGAAGAAATGCTTGAGAAGCAACAGCTTAATTAAGTTTGTGAAGTCTCTATGATATTAGGCAGTGTCGGTCTTGGCAACCTAGTCCTAATTGTACAGAGAGATCTTGCGGTTAGGTTCAAAATAATGGCTTTGCAGGCTCAGAGGTCCAGCAGTGGTTGCTGGGGGGTGTTGTTCTGTGGGTGACCTCCCAGCACAGAGCCAAGCAGCAGCCCACTTGCGGAGGAAAAGACCGGCAGGCCAGACTGCTCTGGGAACTGTGGCTTCACAGGAGGTAGCTTGACCTGTCATCGACAAATGTTTAATAACAAAAAGAAAAAAAAAGTAAATTCTTGGTTAATTGACTCTCACAAGCATAGTTAAACACCACATTCCCCAGCGAGCTGCCTAAGGGAACAGAGGGAACAAAACTGAGGTAGCTGATGCTGTGCTGCCTCAGTGGACAGGAGACCTCACTCTTCTCAAATTTGGCTCAGTCTCCTTCTGAACCCTGTGTAAAAAGGTTCAAAACCACTGCACGCTGAAACAAGATAGGTTGGTGGAAAATAAGATAGAGTCTTCAAAATGCCACAGACTTTGGCCCAGAATCTCATGAATCAGCTCTGCAGCCAAACAAAGGTTATGGCTTTTGCAGATGAAATAAAGACAGCTGCTGTAGTCTGTAAAATACTGTAAAGGTAAAGCCGACCACGTGCTATGGGTGCAGGACTTGCCTTCATCTCCCTTGGGCAATTAATCATATGTATTCTTTTTTCTGTTAGCACACTGGGTATAACAATGGGGAGTTAAAATATCCTAATTCATAATTGCTACTGGAGTGGTAGTTTCCTGGAGTGATCTTCCAGTCTAAGGCTCAGAGGCCTTATATATCTTCTCGCAGAAGGTTTAGTGTTGACAAAAAAGGTTTAAAATAACATGTCTCCCAGGTTAAAGTGCTGTTCAAAAACAAAATCTAAATAATGCTCAGTAAATATGGAGTTCTTGAAACTGGAGTTTTTAATTAAAAATAGTTGTGATTCAGCAATTGTTAAAAAATGTGTGATAGTGACATGAATTTCTAAATATTTGAAGTGCATTTATTGTTCACTGGTACCTGGAGGATTAGTCTTAGCTAGTTACTTCTGTCTCAGTCCTCCAGATAATTCCACGGATATCTCAAAATAAAATTGAATTCTTATGTGACTTAAAGGAGGCAGCCATTCAAAGATTCATACAATGGGATCACCCATAGTAAATAAATTAAATATATAAATATTTAGAGGGCAGGACATATATATTATATTTGCAAGAGGATTTCTTCATTTAAAATAACACCTAGGATAATTGTGCCTCTGTAAAATACTTCCACTAGCTGGTATAAAGAGGAGAAATATAAAATTTCACTGCAGACAAGAAATGTATTATAAATATTACCGACATTGAGGTCCCAGCCCAGCAACTTTAAACAGAGAGGCAGTATACATTATTGCTCATTATCTCAGAAACATTTATAAGCCAGAGGTCTCTGAAACATGTTATTGGTCATTGTCAAGGATAATGAGTCTGACTGGGTTTTTTTATCGTGCAGAAGCTTTTTATGTTTTATGGGTTTGTTTGGTTTTTTTTTCCCCCAAAATGAATGGGTTTTAAATAGCCCACTTGATTTGCCAAATTGTCCTTCGCTTTGGATACAACCAAAACAAATTCTCAGCCAGCTTGTTTTGAAACCTTCTATTTAATATGCAATTGAATGTAATTAATGTTTGAAGTTCAATTACAATTTTGTCTGTTAAATTTTTGTTATAGTACATCTTTATTTGTTGGATTTATATCTCGGTACCCAGTTGCACTGAAACATTTATAGCTTAGAGAAGAATAAAGACTTACTGAGTAATTATTTTAACAGATGAATATTATTATTTTAACATATCTGCATTCCACAGTTATCTATTAAGATATACCTATTAAGAAATTCCAGGCTACATTAACAAATTGCGAAAATGTAGTTAGTTGAATGAGCTACCATATGTGACTCTATCACGGTTGTTTATTTATTTCTCTCTTTTGCTTTCTCTCATATTCTATAGCCACCTCACTTTCTGGAATTTGTTAACTTTGACTCCAGAGTGCCGATTTATAGTGGTAATTGGCAAGACATTATCAGAGCAGAATTCCTTCTCTTTAGCTTCCTGACAACCTAGGAGATAAAGCAAGAGACTGTAATTATTCTGTTCAGGCAGTGATAACACCACCTGCCTAGTATTGCTTTTGACACATGTTTAAGTTCTTCCAAGGTCATGGATCATTTGAAATGTTTAAATGAAGAAGATACCTCAGTTCTACCTACAGCATGCAATTTATTAACAAATCTGTCCCACAACAAATGAAAGAGTTAAATAATATTTATCCCTCTGTAGATCTAGTTCCTTTACATATACCCTTCAGTAGATCATTTGAATAAGAGATATTGTGGTAGAATACCCGCTTTCTAACAGGTTTGTAGCCTGAGTAGTACACCATCTGCACTTGTTTCCTGCTAGGGTTATGGTTGAGCTTAAGCAGTTAGTTTTAATCCATAAAATCCTAAATGACTGAAGACCTAGATATCTGTGATCACCTCTTCTGCAGTATTAGCAGTGCTTGTAGAATTAGATCCATCATACTTTATATAATAGAAGGCTATTGGAAGGTTCTTATACTTTCTATACTTTCCCTGTGTAACTTCTAATATATGGGACAATGCTGTAAAAGGTCTACCATGAAGATTTGCATGTCAGATGAAAACCAATAATGGCCTAATATCTTAAACTGAAATAAATGACCTTATTTTTTTCAGTATTATTCAACGCCTATCAGTAAGGGTCTGTCAATAGTGTGCTATAAGTAATGCACTGTAATCCTCTCTATGCCCTTTTTACTAACTACTGATAATATTGTCTAAAATTCAGAACAAGCTGCAATAAGGAACATCATTTTTGCTAAGCAGATTACAAATAACAGCCTGTACGTTATACAAAGATAGAGAAATGGAAATACCAAGAGTGAAAAGAGAAGGGTCAATGATTTGAAGGAAAAAGGAACAGTTAAGTAGGTGAAAAGCCTGGCAGGCAGAGACATTGGGAGTTACAAGAGTGAACAGGCGGCTAACATCAGAAACACAGCGGAATAGCTAAAAGCATTTTTATCTTCCTGATTAATGTACAGAAGTATTCACCTTGTGTTATCATATTACATAAAATTAACTCCCTACATATTCTGCTATATTAAAAAAATATTAAAAGAAATATCAGATGAAGTTAGACTTCCAATGTAAGGTTAACATTCCCCTACATAAAACAAATGCAAGTTTGAATGAACATATACAAATTTTAAATTACATAAATATGTATATACTATTGCATCCATTTAAATAGCATTTTTGGATGTCTTGCATTATCGTAATTTTTTTAACTTATATTTATTCTTTAAATAATTTGATGGCTTTAAACTGTATTGTCAAAAAATAGAGCTGCTCTTTTTTTTCCCTAGCATTTTGTTTTCTGGACACATTTCTGTCTTAATGCATACAAGTATTATTAAAACTGTATTTAAATTATCCTGCCAATGTTCTTCTGGACAAAGTGTCACATTAAAAACACTTCTTTCCACTTCTCCACCACCCCAGAAATCTGTGTATACATTATGGGTCTTTCAAATAGCTGTCTTCTTTTAAAAGGGCTTGGTATCAAGTAGGCTGGAAGTGGTTTCTAATGGGAAAGCATGAAAATTGGTGTTGTGTGTTTGTTTAACAATTGATTCTGTCAATGAGATTAAATTTTGTATTAATATTCACAAATCATACTGAATTAGGATGAATATGAAGCCAAAAGACTGTCAGAAAGAGGGTCAGTGTAACATTTGGTTTGGAGAAGTGTAAATACATTCTTTGTGGTTTGATTAGAAAAGTGACTTGGGAATTTAGAATGTTAAAACCTAATAGTAATTTGTAGGTCGATATGGCTACAAAATAACTTGATCTGAAACTTCATAACCATAAACCACATAATGGAATGAAGACGCTGTATGTGTATTTTTCTTCTTTCTTAGCTGTATTTGCATACCATTGATGAGCATTATTTCCAGAACCTTTTGTCAATTCAACCTTGAAATGTGCCTCCTTAAGTCACAATTAAAATTCAAATATTCAATCACACCTTCTGCTCCAAAATGTTTTGGTCCTGAATATTTGTCAGTTTTGCATATATCTCTTTGCAGAAGATGAATTTTTGTTTGAGAAGTTCTATTACAGGTCTTTAACAATAAATCTGAAGGTAATGCAACTACTTGTTGAGAACTGGTTCTGGGAACGTGAAAACTTTAGGTTTAAATTCTTCTGCTTCTAGTCAATCTAGTCTCAGCTGTACTTCTTCTGATGAAATACATCACACAAGCTTGAATTACCTTACTCTTTCCTGAAAAAGTATACGAAGCCTGTCTTTTCCAGCTCTTTATTTTTATAAGGTTGCTTTTTTACCGTACAGGTTTAAATTTGGAAGTTTTATCTATTCTGTCTTCATTTTATGTATTAGTACTCCGACTTAATGGGGGCAATAAAGTGAAGAGATAATTCAGCCGCATTTGCAGCCTTCAAGAATAAAATCTTACTCTTGAACTTCCATTTCAAGTAGGCAAAATCTTAATTTTATGCACATTTAAACTACCCTCTCTTTTGTTGTGATTTGTACTCCTTTACAACAACAGTTGGTATGCAGCCATACATTGAGACTCACTGATGCTTCCTGCTCTGTATTCAAATGGGATATTTAGGAATTTAAGTGTTCAGATGCTCTTTCTCTTTCAATATCTCCAGTTCATCTACCTGTTGTGGAAACAGGAAAGAGATTTATAGGTCTGTTTAAAAGGATAGCAGGGAAAAAAACCCAACAACCTCGCTTTCCTCTTCTTCCCTTCTAAAAAGCTTTCTTTAAGATTGATTTCCTGTCTTTTAAAGAACTCTTCTACCTCTGCCTATGACTTTTGAGTTACCATGTTCTAAAGGTGGAATGATTTAATTTGAATCATTTAACTTGGAGGCCTGCAATAAGACTGCTGTATTTAGTGCTATTAGTGATTTAATCTGTGACACTAACATTTCTGAGCTCAGTTACAGATTCTATCTTCTACAGGCGATATACAAGAAGAGTAGGAATACTGTCAGCTTGACACTGAAGAGTCTGGAGTACTTTGCAGAGAAGCAATGAAAGAAGCTTGTGATCAAAATGAAATTGAAACTTCATCCTTGTCATACTTCAGCCGAAATTTTAACAAAGCTAGGTTTCCCCCTTTCTTTCTTTTTTTTTTTTTTTTTGAGGGGGAGAAAGAGGGAGGGAGAAGACAGGAAAGGGAAGGGCATAGTGTGTGATCTCTAGAAGCCAAGCAGTTGCAGTTTGTTGCTAGCTACTTAAAAGAGCTACAGGGTGAGTGATGAACCTTGGAAAACTTTGTTAGTTCTGAGCTAGCTCATGAAATGCGCAGCTAAGTGCCTAATACCTCCTATGTCTCACATATACTAAAGATCATCAGAGTTTCTGGTAGCTTGGATAGAGCTATCTCATATGGTTATTTTGGAAGGAAGAAGCATTTGTAACCTGATATTATATATTTATTACTATAAACTGTAAAATAAACCTTATTTGTAACTGCTTGAACTGATTAGTAGTGATGGGATGTTGGATTTTTCTATAGGGAAGTCATGTTGTCCTCTGAAGTCATGTCCTGTGCTGTACTTTACGACTATCATTTGCTGTATTACATGTTCTGTCTTTTGTTTATATCATTTGAGGTGGGGGTAAGTTACCTTCCTTCACACTCATATAACAGGTACCAGGCCCATTAAGAATGCTTTGTAATATGTTTTAATGGAGTTTCTGTGTTAATTAGATGAACACTTATTTTGTAGTGTATCCATATAGAGGTTTCAGAAGCGTAGGTAATAGAAACTTTTGAAGTATGATTCTCCTGCTTTTAGATGATGAGAAAGTTTTACAATCATAGACTAGCATCTTGGGCATCAGTACAGGGCATGAGAATCTTCTCAGTGATTTTACCGAAGTATTATATTCTGTACATCTTTTGGTAATAAATAGATGGAGTTTTATAATTTTAAAATGGGTCTGTGCCAGTTTCATTCAAATAACTGTCACTTCTACATTCACTAGCTGTAGGAATGAAATTGGACTTGTCTTTAGTAGGTGATTTTGCTTCTGCTAAAGGATAAGTTACAAAGCAAAAGAGTAATAAAAGAAATTGGAAAGTTTAATGATTTAATATATCATGAACACTCTGGCCAGCACAGAATTTATCTGAACTGAGAGTGAGGAAAAAATTCAGCACATCATACCGAGTGTAGTATACTTAGAAGAAGAAAGAAAGTCTCCTACATTCTTTGCACCTTGAGGTACAGCTGTTATACAGACTTGCCAACAGCCTGTCTCATTTTGCAGTAGTGGATTAGTGCATTTTCCCCATTTGTTTTTACTTGGTGTGTAAAGTATATGGCATGCCTTTATCATTGTTCCAAACGGAACTGCGATTGTTCAGTCTGCCCAGTAAACTGTTTGGGCGCAAGCAACACCAGTCTGGGGTGTCTGCCTCCAACCAGATGATTTCACTAGCACAATTCCCATGACTTAACTGCTGGAAAGAATCTGCTTAGAATATATGGATGCAGCATGCCAATATCATTGGTTTTGTGTTCAAACCACAAAAAAATTCAAGGATGCAGCAGTGAAAGTTCGATAACAGAAAACCTCTGGAAAACACAACAAAACTAGCAGTCACCAAATACAGAAAGCATATGTAGCTTTCATTCATTATTGTTGATGATTCTCTGTTAACTAAGGTAAGTTACAAGCAGTAGTTTCATCCTAAGCAAAGTCGTATTTGGTGCTGTCCAAATTGTTTGATGTTACATTGACCATTAAGTGTTTTTCAACATTAAGTAGAGCAATTGAGCACCATGATGCTAAAATCTGATGGCATGCTCCTTCTCCTCAGTTTAATACAGTTAAACTGTTTAAATACAGTTAAATACAGTTTAAACTGTATTTAAACAACCGGCCCCAGTTTTTTGAAGGCCATTGGTAGTGGTCTTCTCCAAGAGTAGCTCACTTTCTAGGTGGTTTGTTTACTGTAATGTCCAAAGCCTGCAAAATGTAATTCATAGAGAAACACTTGATAGCCGAGTTGGTACCTGCTTTCTCTGGATGATGCCTGACGAACTTTCAGGGAATGGATTACTATCAGCAGAACTAGAAAGCAGCGAATGACATCTCAGCAGTCTTCCTTGCATGCCCTCCTGCCACGTGTCATTCTCACAGGCAATTTTAAGGATCTTATTTATCCAGCCAGTCCAATTCCATGCAGAACTTCCTTGTAATAAAGATCTTTCTCTTGCATACTGTGGTATCTTACACCTATATAATGTTCTTACAGAAATAACCACCTCTGGTATCCTGCTTCTGCTATGAGTATCTGAATATTCTGTCTTAAATGCAAATTTGTCGAATTTTCTAGAACATCAAACTGCAACTATGCAATTAACACATTCAAATATTCTGAAACATGCATGAAGAAATTTTTTTGTGTGCATATATGTGTCTTAGAGCAGAAAAAAAAATGTTCAAAGTTTCAATAGCTAATCCTATTCTCCTAAAGGCTTCTGGCACATATTTTGGGACACATTCCAAGTTGTTTCTTAATCTAGGAAGCTTGCCCATAGCTAACTCTGGCATTGCCTGGCAAGTTGACTTTACTGAAAACAAGTTACTATGTAGTAGATTTCAGTAACAGAAGATGTGTTCTTTCACTCCATAGGTACTATGTGATCTGTCTTCCAGTGATTGTATGATATGCACAGTTTTGACATGTTTGTGCTTTATGCTGGAAAGTGACTTCAGATAAGAAATTTGGTTGCTGGTATTATGCAAGCTGGTTTTATATCCAGTTTTCAGGGGCCAAGTTGGATGTCATGGCCATTAAGTTCAACATATTGGCTCAAAATTTTACCATTCTAATATTTTTACATGTTTAAACTACCGCTGAGTAGATATACCTAATGACCAATGACCAGTCCCTCATTGTGATCTGCTTTGAAGCACATAAATATTACACCATGAACTTTGAGGAAATAACTGGCTTGTAAAAGTGAAACAGGTCCTTTTTCCTTTTCAATGGGTACCTTTTATCCGTATGATCCACTATGTGCTCTTCAAATTCTTAATATAGTGCAGGTATTGGGAATGTTTCTGAATGAGAGACCATTTGCTCATGACACTTAATTTCTCGCACTTCCAGTTTGGTCTTTAATATTATACCCAACTTTTCTATTTGGAAAAAGAAACTAAAGGAAAGACAAGAGATGATGCAATAATAATCTATTTTTTCCCACCCTAGAGATCTGTCTGGTGGTGGTGGTGGTGGTGTTTGTTGTTCCCCACCCTACTCCGACCAAACCCTCAACAACTACAAGAAAAATAAGAGTCCGTTGGTTATCGTTATTTTATCAACATTGGATGAAGAGGGTAAAAGTGCCATTTTTTCTTTCAAAAAAAAAGATTTCAGGTAAATGTATTTCAGTTTCATGTTAGCATTAATAAGTTTATTGATAACACATTAAATAAACTACTATGAAAGTTCTATTTCTAAAAATGTTCTTTGATATGAAAGCATATTTTATACTGAAAGACTGTAGCATTACAGGAATTCCCAGCTTTGCCTTTAATACATTATGACTAACTTCAATGCAGTTTGGTTTGCTTTTTTTCTCCCAGGTCTATTTCCATACACAGCAGTTTCTCAGTCTCTAAGATCTAGGTGATGTCTTTCATTTTGAGATTGTCCTCTTCTAACCTTAAAAGGGTGGATTTTGATAATGTTCAGTCATATCTTGTCTGTTACAGGGTTCCAACGCTACTTAGTTTTGTCATTTTTCTAGACAGCATTATTTGGTATCTGACTCTGTTCTGATATGTAAAAATATGTTTGTGCATAGAGATGGGAGAATATATTTTTTAGTTAATCTCTGAAAAAGTATCAGGTATTAAACAATTTTAACTGTTCATAGATAAAGATACCCTTACCAACTGTCTACAGATTTAGTTTACCTCAAAGCTCAACAGTTAAGTCCTGTTGCAGAGAATAAATTCTACACTGATTGCCTTTCCCCAGACATCAAAGCAAGGCTTCTTAGTATATTTTTCCCCATGCCAGTATTGTGTAAATAAACCTTTTACCTTTTTCATAATATTTTGTTTTTAAATCTGTTGATCGCTGAGAATATTATAAGGGAAGTCAGTATCTTGTATCTAAGCAAGAGTTGGCATTGATAGTGGAATATAGTTTATAAGCTCACATTTTAAATGTAGAATACTTTTTTTTTTAGGATCAGAATGTTATTTAAATCATAGTAACTATACACTTTCAGTGCTTCCCACATCCAAAAATTATTACTTCTAAAAGATACAAGGTTTATCCAAGTCTATAGGTGGGGGAATGGGTAGTTAGAAAGGTAGCACGGCATCAAGGCCATGGAAATATTGAGAACAGTAATTGGAAGTCACATCAGAACATATAACTTCCACGAGAATTTTTTGTATCCCATTATAGATTAGATCTGGCTTAAGGTTAGTTTTCTAAGCAAATGCTGAAGTCCTTTGTGTAGGCAGGTTTGTGATTTATGCTCTATAATTCCTTCCTTTTTGAAGATGGGTTATACTTAACAATATATATTCTGCTTTGTAGAAATATTTCTTAGAAGAAAACTGGGGGAATGGGATTAAGTGTTAACAACCCAGTGTATCATTTAAGTCATATGTTCAGCCTTCCTTTAAAGGGAATGTACCTTTAACTAATAATTTGTTTTTCATTTCTGTTTTCCACTAAAATATTTTATTTATTCACTACTAGTTTGAGAGTAAACATCTCACAAGCAACAGAAGTAGCAGCTGAATTCTATAAATCCGATAATGACACATAGTTCAGATCATAACTCGTTATAATGACAGAACATCAAGGCATTGGCATCACGTGTAGTATTAACAGAAATACATTAACATTACACTGAATTTCAAATTTTAAATTATTTTCCCTGCGGAAAACGTAGAAACTGCTACGGCTGTGTTTAAGATGAGAAAAAGAAATTTATTTACACCAAGAGAATTCTGAAATAGCTATTTCAGCTGAGATAAGAACAGCAGATGCAGCTTAGTAGTTGCAGGTTAGTAAGTGAGATTTAAAACGGGGTAAGAAATAGCACTAACTTTCAAGACAAACATCAAACAGTGATTTAAAGGTATAATTAAGAGAATGAAAAATAATGAACTGGAAAAGTTCTCTAGGGTTGTTCAGCATGAAAGAGCACAGGGTGTGTGAGAAAATCCACATTGTTAGTTTCCATTGAGGGACAGAAAACTTTCCATGGAACGGAGAGGCCAGCCCACTATCTCTGCAGGACTTTGGCTTTCACAGGACAATATTCCGAAAGGAGTGTTCCAAACACAAGTCGATGCAGCCTTCTCTTGCTGCATCTGCATACAAGTGTCTCAAGTGGCTGTAGAGTGCAGAGTAAAATTTTCATATTAAATTCTCATGGTTTTGACACTGAAGACCTGGTGACAATGTTTGTGAAGTCAGACTACTTAAGGAAAATCTGAGGATGTTTTGGGAGAATATTAATAGTTTAGAAAATTTACTTGGTACATCCAGCCTTTTAATCTTTACGCAGTTAGTGTGTTATTATCACCTCATGATCTAGTTTTGCCATTCTCTTTTCAAACTGAAAAGTCCAACACAAAGAACTAGCAACAAAGAAACTGCTAGTCTGTTCTTGATCAGCTTACCTGACAGTAACATAATGAAATGCCTGATGTCTTTTTTTGGTTTATAAAGTACCTAGAAAAGATGCCATATACCTGTATATTATTCAGATTTAAATATTTTGTAAAATGAGTCTACATTGAAAGCATGGAAATTAGAAACTTGCTTTTAAAATCTCTAATTAATGCTACCAAACATGTTGTATGCTTCCAGGTAGTAATCAGGAAAGTACTAATACCACCAAATTCAGACTTTGTTAGAAACATTTGTTTGGATTGGAATGCTCTGCTGTTGGCATCCATCTTGGCGTACAGATGAAGGGATTGTAGATGCAGCTGATCTAATGGAATGAGATGGGTTATTCAGTTGGAGAGCAGTCTTTAAAAACTTTTATAGGGGAAAGATTCAGTAATAGCTTCAGTGACTAAGGTGTGATCAATCTGTGAAACACATGAGCTGTGAAACAGTTCAAATCAGTTTTAGATTCTAGCATTTATTGTAGCATGCACTGACAGAAAATTTGTCAAGCAAACAGTATGTAATTAAAGGTAGTAATAATTCAGAGTTCTCATTTTGGAAAGAATTGCCTTGACTCAAAAAAACCCTAGAGTTCTTCCACTTCTTTATGATACAAAAGTGAAAAGGAAGAAAACACTCTAGCGAAGTATGGAGTGCAATGAATATTTACATTGAAATTTTGCAGCTCACTGAGACATTGTATTCTTCTTTCTTGTGAACGGATTCATTCAGACATAGGCTTTCCTGGCCAGTGAAAACTTCAGGTAGCTTTTAAGTTAATGTTATTGGAAAAGATCCAGCATCTTTTTAGGTATCTTGATAAATGTCTGGACCATTTACCGATTCAGAATCAACTGCTTTGCAGTGTCCCAGAAAATTGAATACGTTTTGTGCTTCACAAAATCAGCATATTTTGAAATCAGGAGCAGTCCCATTCCTACAGAAGAAAGTTTAGTGAATATAAAGTATCACCACATTTCTTCCTGAAAACAGGAATGAAGCTCTCTCTTCTTGGGGTGTGTAAAATTTTGCGTGCACTCCAGAACAAAGTGGTATGACATAGCCAAGAATAATTTGAGCCTTGATGCCTTGGTCTTGAATAGCTTCCTTTGAGGCAAACTAAACACCGAGTTAGGTTTAAAATGGTTAAAATGGAGCTAGGTTTACCATGATCAGCAGAAAAGCAATCATATGGTATCAGCCCATATGACAGCAAAAGGGCTGTAGTATAAAGTGGTGTCTCTTGGTTCTATCTGCCTCAAGCCTGCAGTTCTAAAGGTAAAGTCGTCAGTGCCGATGAAGAGGCAGTGAACTGATGATTCGGGTAAGTACAGAGGGTTTTTTAATGCTTGCCGATAAGTGTAAACAGACACAAAGTTACGCGCAAGTGACATGACTGAGGCATCTGCAGTGATAGCTTTATATATTTTTTGCTTTACTTCAATTTGAATGGAAGAATTCATTATGAGAATTTTTAAGTGCAACTTTTTATCTCTGCAGCTTTCACATGTTGAGTTCACTCATATTTCTGCTTTTGGACTTCTCTTCAGTACTGAGGAGTCAGATTCTGGGGCCACTCATCTCACTGCTATATATATATTTTTTTCCCCCCAGCACAGAAACAAATTCTTTTTTTCTTATTAATAAGTATTTTGACCTTGCTTTCTTATGTTTCTGGTCCTGTTCTCCTTCCCTGCCTTCTTTTTTCCACTTCTTCTTCCTTGATGCTGAACAATTTCATGAAGCGAAGGAATAAACTTTTGTTCTGATTTTGTTTATGCTAGAAATCTAGCAGTAAGAATTGGTACAGCTTTAAATAGTATTTCACTGCTGAAACCATAAGAAACTTCCTCCTATAAAATGCTTTCAGAAATTTAAGATAAAATTCTCACCACTAAGTGAGGATTACTGCAGTTATTCTGTTAAGAAGAAAAGTGTCAGTTAACTTCTGTATATTAAAAAAGAAATGTGCAGTTGGTGATTTTACTGTTTACAGAGGTCTGGGGTCACCATAGCTCATAAAAGCACTAGCAAGCAAATCAGTCATTTATGACTGTTATTTTCTACATTCATTAGTATCTTTCATACAAAAAAGTAATCAGGCTGAAGTTAAATTTACATTTTTAACTAAGTCATTCTGATGACTGATCAGCTGATTATCTTATTTAACATTGTGACCACTGCATTCAAATCTGTTAGGATCAATGTTAGGTTTACAAATCTTCCAACTGCTTAGAATTTGAAGGTAAAATAAGTAGTACTTCAGATTCTAGTACCACTGCTACATATCAGTCCTCTTCCTGCAATAATTGGGAGTATTAATTGCTTTCCTCTCTGTTGCCTTAGACTTGGCATGCCCTGCTCTTTTGTAGGTGGTGTGCATGCCAAGTCTGGCCAATATCAGACAGATACAAGAAATTCAGATTAGACAGAGACAGAATTTTAAGAAATATAGTTGTTAAATATCTGAAGCATTTGAATTAGGATTCCGTTTTGGTGAGATTACATAAATGTTTGTTGTAAATAAAACATTTCTTATTAACATTCAGTAAATAAAGCTACTTCTGTTCTAAGCTAAATGCTGTTATGAGAAGTATGTAAAACTCACATGATCAATTTATGAAGCGGCTCATGTGATCATATCATGCAAGGTTATCTGTTTTTCTCCCTCCAAATATTTATAGTGTTTGCAGAGCAGCTGAATGTATGATTTCTTTTTTTTAACCTGAATAAACTGAGAAAAAAAAACAAACAGAGAGAGACATAAGGAGAAATTTGTTTGGAATAAAGTTTTTTTTTAATAAAGGATATAATTTCTAGACTTAGCTAATTGTGGTCTGGAAGTATTATATTGTGATCTACTCCTGTTACTGTTTGGACTAACATTTTTTTTCTGCATCATGTAGGAAGTAACAGTCCATCTTTGCAAAATATGCAGAGTAGGATGTTTTTCGTCTCAGCCGCTTACTTGCCGTGACCCTAGACAGGCAGCTGTCCCTTAGTGTGTTCCTCGATTCTCCAAAGTATGAAGCTGAGGCTCTCACAAGGTAATGGTTTAATTAAATTTTGTAAAGCACCTTCAGATTGCCCAAAATAGTTTGAATTAAGTTCAGTTATTTTCAGAGAGGTTGCAAGAGCCATTGTATGGTTCTGAATTTATTTCCTAATTATTTTCATACAAGTCAACTGAACATACACGTTTTAGAAAAGGCACAACTAGTTTTTGTTGGTCCATATATTACTTTTCTTATTTTCCCCCACCTTTTGTTTCAGACTACTAGATCTGAGAAATTATAATTTTGCATCCAATTAATTCTACTTAATTGTTATAATTGCTAAACTATATCTGGTTAAAATGTGTTCAAAGCCTTTGATATAAGTAGAAAGAATATGGCTTGTTTTTCCATATTTTCATTTATTATGCAGAACCAGCTGCTGTTTTATATTAAAAACATTGGTTTATTGAGTTTGGGTTTTTTTCTTCCATAAGCATTTGTAAGAGTCATTGTATCTGTTGAGTAAGCTTTGGTTATTATTTAGGCCTCTTTATTTTCTCTTTTGACTTTTTAAATATTAAACTTTAGCATATACATCAAGTCCAAAAATGCTAAAGTGGCATACCGGCGACAGAAGTCTGAACTGCTTTATAGCTGCTTTTAATCAGTATATAGTGTAGTGTGCTGACAGTGACATGGAAGCCAAGAGATGCTCCATCAGTGCTCTGCATTGTTTTTCATTTAGCCTTTATTTTTAATGTAACCTTTCAGAACGCAATAATTGGGCTTTTAGATATTACTTTTTTTTAAAATTATTTTAACATCTCTATGCAAACTGAATCAATTTCTGCTTCAGGACATGTACCTGTAATGTTACATGTTTGATTCTCAATTTGCTAGTGGCTATAAAATAGCATATATATCCGGAAGAGAGAAAGAGAGGTGGGAGTGGTGATGAGTTTCTGCTGTCCTAAGAGTTTTTTTTTCCTTAAGACCATTTCTGGGGGCATTTCATCTCCCCAGTCTTTCAGACAGTATTGCTGATACGTATATCATGTCATTACCTACTATGTTCTTTTTTTGTTTTGGTTTGGTTTTTATTATTTGGCACAGCACTCTACTATTAGCCTCACTTAAATAAATGGCTGTATCTACAGGTGCTGTTAGTCTTTTTTAGAAAGTGTTTAATACCATACACACACATACTTTTCTTACAGTCTGAGTGTTTAGTTTGCATGAGAAGTAGTCATGCCAATTTTATTGATTTCATAAGGACTCGATGGTGTAATAGCTTCATGTAAATCTGTTAGTATGTAGTATATGCCAAACAGTAAACTCCTCTTTTTAAAATATCATGACAGACAAATAGTCTCTATTTATTATCATCAGAGAATGTTTGAAATTTCCATAAATGTGTTTTCAGACTACAGGATGTGAACCAGGTGATTTTTTTCTTGGTATTATTCCTTTATTTTCAAATGTTAGTTGCCACAGTTCCTTCAATTCCTTTCTTGTACTCAGGCCTGGCAGAGAATACCTCAGTATCAATGTACTGGCGAAATTGGTCCTGCTAACACCCTCACCATCAGCAATGTTTTAGTCACTTAAATACAAGTTCATTTCCAGAGAGATCCTCCGATCCTCCAGAGAGATCATTGAGTTTTCTGTAACATCTTGTCTGCTTTCTGCAGCAGTCCTGATCATGTTCCTTTCCCCTAAAGATGTCATTTTTCACCCTGCTCTCAGAAACTGGCAAACACGCATTTGCTTTTGTTGTAAGATTGGCTGCCCTCCTGTCCAAAATCAGGACATTTAATAGTGAGAGTTGGCAGCACCACAGTGTCTTATACATTCAGAATTTTGAAAATTAGAAAGATTCTCCTCTGCTGTCTTTTGAATTTCCATATTTATTAATCAGACAGAAAGCCATTTTGGCCAAAGTTACTTCATCATTAGGGTGAATTGAAAAATTAGATTTGGTATAATTTGAAATGGGCAAATCCGTGTTTCTCATTAGGGTGAAATATTTGATATTGATGCATGACAAATGGATTGCTAATATAAACTGTAATATTTCTGTAGTAGCTGGTTTTGGGTCAAGAATTTATGGATAAGGCAAATTAACACGATGCAGTATAATATATGTTGCAGAGACAAAAAAACCACTCTGCTAAAAAAAAAATAATCCATCCAATCCATTTTATAAATGGATTCCAATATATTTGCGTTTATGTTGTTGGTAAAAATAGTGCTATTGCCTTTTGTTTTCTGTGTGAAGATACAGAGTAACCTACGTCCTACAAGTAAAATTTTTTAAATTTTAATCATCTTTAAGGAAACAGATGGTGTCTTTCACTTCAATAGGTGATTTCTTTTTTTGTCTATCAAATATGCCAGAATTGTAATTGATCCTGGTAAGGACTCCATAAAATTTCACAATTTATTCTCAGTATTATTGAGCAGAATCTCTACTGAGTTTTAGACACGAGAAGAAAACTGGCAGGACAGAAAAGAGATTATGATCTGAAGTAGTAGTGCATGGAATCCCTGGAATGATGAAGCAAATAAGCACAGCTCATACTGCTGTTCCAAGGCATGGGATGGTATGGATTAAAGAATATGGGATGATGATACAAGGGGGATTTGAGGGGGTGCGGGAGAAGGAACTGAAAAATACAGAGTTCTGGGTATATATATACTCATAAACACATTCAATTTATGTATCTGAAAAAGTCAGGAAAATATTTAATTATTTTGGGTTCAAAACTGGCCACACAAATATGAGTAGACAATGAGTTGTTGAATTATGGACCTGAATTTATTGAGAATTTGAAGAACTAATTTTAAGTTGAAAATATGAAATCTTATATCCATGTTACACTGAAGTGTCAGCTCTGATGTGCAATTTTAAGACAAGAAAATAAACATAAGATGAAAACATCTGTAATGGGATGAGAATTTGCTGAAAAAAATCAAAATGGAGCTGGCTTATACAGGATGGATTTTTTGCTTTCTAGTTCTTCAAGTTAAAATAGGCTGGTAACAACTGCTCTGGCAGCAAGCTGCGATAACTTTCCTACTCCCCTTTTTCCATCATACAGTTCATATGTTCTTCATGTACCACTAGGAGATTACCTGTACATCTTTATGAACGTTTCTCTGACAATAGTACAGAAAAATATTAATCCTTTGAGAGAAGAGCACAAAGAATCCTAAACGTTCAGTTGGCCAGCCTGTATCTTCATTGTTAGCTCTTAGAACATAGATTAAACTTCGGTTTCCAGACATCAAAGTCAGCCAGTACCTTTCCAATTCAGACATTGCTTCTGAGAACATTTTTGCTGAAGTGTTTAATTTGATGATTAGCCATGATTTCTGGTGATACTCTTCCAAGTGAAGAGGCACCCTGAACAGAAGGCTGTTACTCATTCCTTTGTTCCATGAAGGTCTTTATTTCTGTGAGCCTTCCACGCTCAGATGAACTGCGACTAAATCACGTGATAATCGTACTCGTGCCACACAACAGCTTGGGTTATTCACTGGAATTTAACAGTTTTTGAAAGCTCCTGAAAGGTTTAAGCAACAGCTATTGTTGCTTACCATCCACAAAGTCACAGATTAAGAAATTAAATAGTAGCTGAAATTAATGAGTTTCACCTAAAGCAGGGTCAGGTTGCATACCAGGTGTAGTGAATAGCTTTCAACTCTAATTAGTATATCAACTTCCGAAATAGAAGACTTTCAACCTTTAATGTTCCTTTAAAAATTGAATGGTTTCAAGCTCCTTTCCAAATACATTTCTGCATAAGCTCTTACTGCTTGCTTCATACAAATCTATACTAGTGTTCTATATAGGGTAAATGAAGCAGAAGGCAGGTTGCATTTATCCTATGACAAGATGAAAAGCTGATTACGCAGATGAGCGCAGATGAAGTGGAAACCTCTTGGAGATTAGGTTTTGCTCTCAGTGTGCCCTACATTGCAGCCTGACTTAATCATTTCATGTTGGCTGCTTTTTGTGAACTCTGCCTCCATATAAACCATGTGCTTGCAAAAGGAAAGTTACTAACAAAGTAATTGTTAATCTTTGTTTCAAAAGTCTAAACATCAGAAGAGAAAGCCTTACTTTCAGCCAGGGTTCTTTCCATTCCCTAGCCTGCAGACATGTCTCAATATGCAGAGTATGAGCTAGTATTTCTGTAGAGGCGATTGGTTGATTGTCAGAAAATTTCAGGTGAAAAGGAGGAGACTCAGCTTGTTAAGATCTGAAAAGGAAATGATGCTGTGAGCAGCCTGAAGCGATAGGAATCTGATGACCCCAAGTGTTTCAAATAGAGGTGGATGATTTCTGTTTAATAAGCTCACATTTGTTTACGAAAAATCTGCCCAGTGAGCTAATAAAGAATTTAATAAACATACTACATATGAATGAAGCCCAGCAGAACTAAATGTGACGTTTTTCAGGAGGCTGGGAGTTACAGTGAGAGAAGGTATTTCATTGCAATGTTTCAATATCGAGAAGGGTCTAAAACACCAAATGGGATCACAAGACCATTTCTTTCTCCCAATTGTGTCTGTTACTAGAAATATTTTATCCCTAACTCTGTTACTTCTGCATTGTCTCTATTATTTTCACCTAAGTGAGTTGTTCCAAAGGCCTTCTGCTTCCTTTATGGTGCCTTCCAGAACGGAGTACTTCCAGTGAAGAGTAGCAGGAAGATTACTTGCACACAAAAAAAACGTTCAGACCAATAAACTAGGTCCTTTTCTTGCTCCAGATTAAAATTCAGTCCCTTGAAATAGCTAGGTATTCTATGAGGTTGTTTAGGAAGCCAGCTTGTATTGTGATTTACCTTTTCAAGCAGCGTAAAGGGTAGGATGCCTTGTCCTCTGACGTTGCAGTTTGGAGTTATGCATGGTTTGCTTAAGGGCCTTATTGCAGTTACTGTGGTAAGTGGTAGCTGCATGGTTGGCAGCGATGCTCTTCCAGGAGGAGAACAGAGTCGATGGATTATGTGAAGACAGTTTATGACAAAAATAAGCAGGCCGAAGCCTCGATGTGTTTGCTCCCCGGAAACCCGCTCTTTGCTGGAGAATCTGTTTTCTCACACATCAGGCGACCAGAACAAACGGCACAGCGACATCCCTTCCAGAGAGCCAGCGCACGCCTCCAGCCCACCGACCCCCTCCCGCAGAGGGACGGCCGCGGGAGGCCAGCACCCCGCGGGCGGCGGGCCTCGGCCGCCCCCCGCCCCGCTCCGCCGCCGCGGAGGAGCTGCGCAGCCCGAGGATTGGTCACTTGTCCTGCCAGTCCTGCCGCGTCGCCGCCCCCGCCGGCAGGGAGCGCCGAGGCACGCGCGGCGCGGGGGGCCGCGGTGCCGGGGATGAGCCGGGGGGCGGCGGGGCCGTCACCGGGGGGCGGCTCGGGGAAGCGGCCGTCGCGCAGCCACTCTGCATCCCGCGCCCTCCCCTACACCTGAAGCAGCAGCAGGAGCATCGGAACCCAGGGCTCCGCTTCCCGCAAGGTAATACCCGTCCGTTCGCTGCTCTGCCGCCTTGCCCGGTTCCCTGCAGGGGCTTCTGTCGCAATCGAAAGGGTTAAAGAAATAAAACCACTCACTCAAGACTGCGGGGAAGGGCTCTGTTTAGTCCTCGTTAGCATCTCGTCTGCTCGCTCGCTGTTTATTTATAAATAGCTTCCGCGGATCACAAAAGCTGGGATCTCTTAGTTTCTCTTGCAGTCCTGAGAAAGTCGGTGGCTTTCCTCCCTCCCCCTTCTCTGTCAGCGTTCTTAATGTAAGTTGTTACTGAATTACTTTTCCCCCCAACCCAAAATGACTCTTAAAACTGTACGCTCCTTTTCTTCTAGTCTCTGGTGTGGGATAGGTACAGCGAAGGGGGGAATGCGGGTTCTTGTAATTCTGTAGCATTTGATGGGCGCCAACATCTCCGTGCGCTCAGGAGGGCGGACGAGTGGAAGGCACCTGATTCATATTACGGCGTTCAGACGATCTGTTACTCTATATCGTAAAGCTTATGGGAGTCAGCACTGCAGATGAGGCTGCTAAACTGTTTGTTACCCTGAGTCAGAATGCATTTGTATAACGCTATTTGCACATATCCTTTACACGCACAAAAAGGACGTGTACTGACTTTCTGGAGAAACCCTTCTCTTGCTGTCTTGCACAGTCTCCTTTCTTCAGCTGCAACATCAAATCGCATTACGGTACAACTGACAGAGAGTTGGTCCGGGAACTGCGTGTACTCAGTCCTTCTGGCTGCCCCACTGTCATGTCTTGTGATACTTGTTTTCCCAAGAGTGTAGCAGGAATCATAATGGGTCCTTACTTTCTTGGAACTTCACAGAAAATTAATCAATATTAAAAAATTGCTGAGAAATTATAGAGAAGTTTTGATTACATTCCTAATTTTAGGTAATTATTTCCATCCATCCTTTGAATTGTTCGTGATGGTTTAATGATCATTTTACTTGTAGAAGTCTTGTGCAAGTATTATCATTAAACCGTTACGTACATATTTAAAGATATTTCTACAAGTCTATCGGTAGTATTGTTATGAAGTTCAGGTAAATCACTTACACGTAATGTTCTGAAATTTTCACCTTTCAGGTAGCTTGGCCTGTGCTTGCAGGTGACTTGGCTTGTTTTGGTAAGTTTCAGCAGAAACAGTTCAGCCACTTTGGATTAAATGAAGAGTGGAAGAGACGCAGAAGAAATGCTTTTTGTATTACTAAAAAAAGAAACTGTCAACCCATAACATCATTAACTTAATTTGAAGGCCTGTAGACAGAATGTCTAGGGATAGAACGTTGCAGCTTGGTACGAAATCAAACCATCTTCTGAAGTGTCTTTTTAACAACGGAGATTCGTTTTGACTTGAGTGCAGCCTGCCTCATCAAGGGTCAAGTGCCGTGAACATGCGTGTTCCCTTCTGGTTTTTTATAGATGTATGTGTGAAGTATACGGCTGCGTGGGCATAGGTGAACTAATCGTGTAGTAAGAGGTGAACAACAGGTGAATGTTTCCCTAGTATTTTGCAACTTGTTATGATAAGACTGAAGTAGAGCCATGGGTAAAAGTATATTACCTCTGTAGAGGTTTTCTTACATAGACGGGTATTTCCAGAAAATGTGATATTTTCCTTTCAATTTGTTTTCAGCTTTTCACGCCTGTAGTGTTCAGATCCCTCTATTAATCCTTGTTCACTTAATTTAAAATAAAGTGTTAATACTCTTGAAAGAAGCAAATACTGTGTTGCTAGAAGATGACAACAAATTGGAGAAAATCTCGTTCTGAGAAAGCTTAGCAACTAGAAACTGAAGACCTTGTCCTTTTGTGGAAGCTATAGGCAAATATCAAATAGAAAACTGAGAAATGGCTGCTTTTCAAAATAAATGCCAGGGTAATGAATGTCAACTTTATTCTGACATTTGTCAGGATATAAAAATATGATGAAGAGCCAGTTCTGTCTGGGTTATGAAGAACTACTGTGTTTTTTTGTGTGTTTTGTTTTGTTTTTAACTGGGAAAAGATTAATATCCCACTTTGGCAGAAAAATGATAATTTTTCTGCTTCACTTAAAAACAAGTCTTGATGATGTCTGTGTAATGAGGCATATAATCTTGGGCTTTACAATATCATTTAACAAGGTAATCCTTTCTGAAGCTTTGATCCTGCTTTAACTTCACACATAAAATGTTTGGAAGTGTAACTAAACATCTGAAGCGGCCTTTGTAAATGACCCCAGATGATACTCTCTAGAGAGTGGTCAAGAGCAGGGAGAAGGAAGCAAGAACAGTCTTAGAGGTCTTTGTTAAGGGTCTCGGGTGGGACAGCTTTCTGCTCTTTACTGTAGTATTTAAGAACTGAATGAGAAAACAATTTCCGTGTGCCTCAGTGTTGCTATTTTCAAAAGTTAGTTTGCATCCCTTTCTCCACCCAGTCTTCCTGGCATCTGAGAACATTTGTCAGCTTTTAATTTCACTTTAGCTATTTTGGCATAAAATAAATTTGTCTTCTAGCTTTGATGTCCTATGACTTTAAAAATACATAATCTGAATATGTATTCCATTAGCTTTCAGGTATCATGAAGAGCACCAAAAAGGCAGGAAACTGTCCATCATGGAGTGATCAAATAGATATAACTCAGTGAAATCTGAACCTTAACTGAATATAAAGTCATTCTACTGTTCCAGCATGTTTTATGTATTTATACATTATTCCATTACGCCCAACCCCTCTTTATTACTAATAATCACATCTCACCGCTATCATTGCTAGTTGTGCCCATCCGTGTTGATTTGCACATCCTTGGAGACAGTAGGAGTAAAAACTGCATTAATATTTTAATGACCAAGCACAACAAGTCAGTCCTTGTGATTTTTGTTGATTTTTTTTTTTTTTTTGTGGTCTGATTGTATGCCTAATGATCTGTTCAGTTCAACCTTCATCTGTGACAGTGGAGCCTGTAAAGTCTAGAGCTGCCTGCAATGGGGAAATGGAGGGAGGTTTTATTTTTCATTTTGCCATGATCATTTAAAGTCTTATGCAATTTCACAACATCTTTCCAGATCTATGTTTGTGATTTGGCTTCCCTATAACTGTTGCCAGGGTAGAGGTACAGTATGTATATCAAGTCTCAGCACTTCTGCCCGAGAACAGGGAAAGAAAGAGCACAAAATGTGCTGCATGAATTCTTATCTGAGTAACACTTCTGTTTCTTCCCTTTCCATGGAAGGTTGAAACTAATTAATAGTTTGGACATTCAGCTTGATTTAAATCCAGTCCTGTGTGGTGATAACGGAGGGCTTAATATCTCCACAAGACCATATATGATTTGTTGAGTTGGGCCCTTAGAAAATTACGTAAGACCTGTAAATTCTTTATACTGAATTGCTGGTGTCTTCTATTTAAAGAGTCATTAAATCTTAAATTATTTTAAGTGGTATTACTGAAGTCTTGTATTGGTATTTATTACATCAGGATTCAAGCTGACATTCTCCTCAAAGCCATTCTTCTTATCGTGTTGTATTTTAAGCTTATTACACTGAAATACTGTGTCTTCAGGTTTTAATCTTCCTGCTTTTTTCTTATGAGGGTTGTCGTGTTGCTAAAGTTAGAACCCCCTTGGGGGTTCTATGCAACCCATATAATCTTTAAAAATATTTATAAAACTCAAATTGTTTTAACATTATTATTGGTAGAAGTGTATTTCCCTGCTGACAGACTTGCTGAACTTAATAAAAGTTCTATGTACAGCCTTCCATGATAGGGCACAGACCAAGAAAATCACAATGACATATAAGCAGTTAACCACTTTCAAGACTTTTTTACCATTAATTGGTTTGCACTTAGGTCAGATAAAACAGACTAAATGCTGTATATATTAAAACAAATACTTAATATACTTATTGTTTAATAGGTCTTTGGTAAACCTATAATCTCTCCTTTCAGATGGATAGCAATTGGTTTTATAATTTTTTGTTAATTGTAGCCATATGTCAAAACTACTTAGTTATGTATGAAACGCTGCTAGCAAAAAGTTGCACTGAAGAAAGCAAATGCAACCATATTTCTCTGCTTTAACACTTCCTCCTCTGAAGTGTTAATATGATTGTCACAAGTCACTACATCCCATGTCATCCAGTACTGCCGTGGATTTCTAAACTTGAATGATAAATATAATTGAAGCAACCCAAAATTCTTTAAGGCAAAAGTAACTCCAGGATCACTAAAGTTTGGGAAGGGGGAAAAGTTAAAAAACTTTCTGAGTTTCTTCTCAAAGGTTGCAGAATTTTTTGAAATCTTTTAAAATATGCATAGTTAAAAATGGGCTTGTTAACCTGTCCAATACATTATTTCAGCAAATTGTTCTTGATTCCTAAGAAGTTAATGTGGGACAGCATCTTTGACCTTTCATTGCAGAAAGTTACGTTCAACCCTTGCTGGATTTTATGGAGGTGTTCTTCTAAAGGTGTAAAATGTTGTTATGAGAGAGTTTAATTGCTGTTATTAATCCCATTTCTCTTCTGTCTTCACAACTGAAGCTTCCTTAGCATTTACACCTCCTTTTGCGATTGGGCTAAACTTTTTGCAGCTGGATTACTTTCCTTGCTCATGAAAGAGCTCAAAGAATTGCAGTAACATAGCATTTTAGTTTTCTTCTCTTCTGCTTTCCTTAAATACTGTATTGGGTTTAAAGTTCAAAATATATGCGTATGCCAGATGTGTCTCTGAAAGTGACTTTTGGTGAAAGACCCTTGATCTGAAAGGCTGTGTACTAAATGCTTCATTTAAACATCGTCAGGATGCTAGCAAGCGTGGACATGCGATAATTAAATAAAAATCTGATGTCTTGGTTTGGTGAAACTAAAGATGCTAACCAATACAGAACAGAACGAGGTGCAGCTCTTGCCTGAACAGTTTGCTGTCCGGACAAGCAAAATCAAAGCCTTTGGATAAAGATTAACAGTAAGACAATTCTTTTATTTAAAAACCTGTTATCTAATTCATGTTGGTTTTCTCTAGAAACATCCTGCACTTGCTGCCAGAAATGGAAACAAGCTACAGTGTATCCTGTAAAATGTACTCATTGATAAAGTATTGAATAAAATTTGTTTTATTTTAGGGGGAATTATTTGTCTAGGTTAAAACTGGGAAAAAGTCATGTGTGCAGTTTGTGACCCAAGTCTAAAGTGTACAAATATGATTCTGAAATTTTTTTTGTTCACTATCGAGGCAAATTTGGTTTACTTTTCCTGATAATGTATTATGTTTCTGTTGAAATATATAAAGATTACATTTTAGACATGTGAATAGAGGTCTCTACAAGCTGTTTTGATTTAGAATGGTTTTTTGTTTGTTTATTATTTGAAAATCAGCTGACTACTAACTAGTACAGCCTTTCATTAAGACCTCTGTATCCTGAGGCAAAAGATCTTTCCTCTTGCCTGTAACTAATTTTTACATCACTATATAAGTTCAGCTCAATATTAGCCCCATGCCCCTGTACACATACCCAGGTTTTCCATTTTATGTTATAAGATTTTATTGTGAGTATTCATCGTAGGTACAGAGAGTTGTAGGGGAGGGTTATTTGTTTGAATAAGGTATGCATATTACATTAATGCATAATTAATAAAGCATATTAATGCATAATTAATAAAACACATGTAATGCTGTTGTTCAGCTGTTGTTGAGGAATAAACCTTGTCTTTATTTTTAGATAGATGAAATAATTCTAACATTCATTTTCATTTCCAGATTCGGCAAAATACTCTTTTCTTGGCAGCAAGGAGAGTTTGGGGTATTGTTTGTGTATTTGCTTGTTTGAAGCCCTTTGAATCATAACAGTTTGTGCCTGTAGCCTCTGGATATGGTGAGAGCGTAACTCAACTAGCTATGATAATATTGTATGTCCTACCTTAGCCCTTCTGAATTTTGGATTGATATATGCAACAGATTTTCAGAAATTTTAAGAAATGAAGAAAACATGGTCTGAAGCATGGTGAAGGTGTCTTTGGTCTTCATTGAGGAAGGCGGAAATTAACTGTTGCTGCTGGGTTGGGCTGGCAGACCTAGGCCAGGAGGGCAGCCTCGTTCTCTGAAGTACTGTAGTATCTGTTAGCTCTAAGAGCTTCCTTTAGAAGACAGAATCTGAGGGTCAGTGTTGGTGCTTGAAACAAAGTTTGACTGGCGTTTCATTTATCATGCAAAATGGAGCTTTTTCCTCTTTCATCTGTCATGTAAAATAAACTTGTTTTTCTGATATTCAATTGAAAAAATCAGCAAGACTGATTACCACCATCTATACTGAAGTTGTTCAGGCATTTTTCATTATAAGACTCTCTCTTCAGTTATCACTTTGTGATACTTTAATTATTTCATCTTCAATTCTCCATGCCAAATGTTGTATCCTGAAACGTCTTTCCTTAGGAAAACCTCAGTAGAAAACTAAGGCGGCTGTTTTTGCAAGTAAAAATGGAGGAGTGGGGAAAGACATGACAAATGTAACTTTGACCACCTTGTAATCTATTAAGCCCATTTAATATCTTCAAGTTCTATAAAAGTTGCTGTTGCCATCACTTAGAAAAAAACTCCCTTATTTATAAGGTTCTAAATCTTGGTAATAACACTTTGCTTCAAATCCTAGATGTTGAACATATCTTTATCTGGAATGCAGTGTTTTTAGTGATACTTTCCTTGCAGTTTCCCTCTTCAGCAGTCAGAAAACTCTGTTCCAGTCCAAAAAAACTGGAAGCAAGATGATTGACTCATCTGTTCTCTCGGTTCTTTCCCTGCCAAGTGCCCAGGAGCAAGGTGGAGAATGTAAAAACCTGACTGAGGTGCAGAGGGAGTTTGTTTGTTTAAATGCTGTACTTCTTGGGATGTTCTGTTTCAAACAAACTGTTGTTAAGAGTGATTTCTTCGGGATGTGTGTACAGATTGTCTTTGCTCTTTCTCCCCTTTAATGTTTGCTGGTTTATTACTTATTACATTAAAGACATTTCATAGTTACAATATCCATTACTGAATTTTTATTAGCAACCTCTTAAACAGTAAATTGAAGAGTTTGTGATGGGAGTCTCATTTGGTAACTTCTTGCAAATTTGTCACCTTTCTTAAACAGATTTTGGACGAATAAGTCCTGTGGTGTGGTTGAACTCTGCCAACACAGTTTCAGTAGTAATGAGGACGTGTTGTGTGTCATCTCTTTTCTTTTTTTACCTTGCTGATGCAGTTGTGTCAGAAAAAACCAACATATTGCTTTGCTAAATTGAAGTAGGCTACATAGGATAAGAACTTTCACGTCAGTCTCTTTTTGGGGGGAGAGGCCTCATTGCTTTCTGTAACTAAAATGGCAAAAGGGGTATTAGCACAGATAAAATATTAACAGAAAGAAAATCCAATTGTACAAATTATTTTCTGTATTTCCAGATTATGGCAGGTTATAGTCAGAAAGTACAGTGGGTAGAAGAAACAAACACATTACTTGCTTTGAGAGTCTTCATTAGCATCTGCCTGTGCTTCCAGTGCATTTTTTTGTTGTTGTTTGCTTAGTCATAATACTGTTTTCTTCTCCAAGAATCAACTCATACCCTCACTAAGCTCCCTAAAAGCAGAATTATTTGTCTTCTTTGAATCACTAGTAGTTCTATGCCGTTATTTCCTTCTTTGTACTCCAAAACTAGACCTGACAGGAAATTATTTTCTTTTGAAAGTTATTTATCAAAGAAATTATACATTAGATTTCTTGTTCAATCTGGAGTATAATTAAAAAACTCTTATCTGGATTTTTAAAAATAGAAATTTTAAGTATTACGTGCTGTTTCCTTTCCCTTTTTCTTTTACTGTAGAAGACAAGAGTGCAATCCAGAATTGATTTTTAATTTTTATTTATTTGTTTTCCATCTGTATAATTTTTTCTGGTCTTGAAAAATCCAATGGCAAAAACATAATACAGTGAAATTCTATAATACTTTTAAGTTGGGAATATTTGGACAGAAAGTAGGAACAGCCTGGAGAGGTTTTTTTATTATTATTTTGTACTGAGCTATGTCAGAAAATGGGTTTGAAGAATTAGGGGGAAAATCCTAGAACATTTTACATATTTCGTATCAGATTTCTCGATATGTTCCCTGTTTCTCTGTTCTTTTGCCTTATTCCTGTGCTCTCTTCTGTGATAATGCATTAACAAGCAAAATTCAGTTCAAATCTTTGACTGTCTTAATACCTCTGTCGTAGTGTTCTGTTTCAACTGTTGCCATCAGCAGAAAGCAGCATTTTAAGAGAGATTTCTTGTGGCCTCTGCCAGCCTCGTGAGAAACGAGAAGCGTTTGTTTGTGGTCGTTCTGCACATGTACCGCTTTTATGAGGAAGTAACAGAGTGAGAATGATAGTTTGTAGTGGCAGAGCTTAAATGCCCTGGTCTGGTCCTATGTCCATATTGCACTGTGGAAATCAATAAGAAACCATGACTGCGGTTTGATTAGTGGATGATTAAAAGGATAGTTTACTTTTTTACGGATTAATTTTTGTTGTTCCAAACGCTATATAAACTGCCTGGTCCATCTGTACCATGCTAGTGGCCGTTTAAATATACCTCGGAAGATGTATTTGACTCTAATGCATCAGGAGTGCCGGGTAACCTGGAGTTTTTGTTAGTGTTGTAAGAGGACCATTAGCTCATCTAATTAGCTCTAGCTTGTTAACGCTTTGTGAATCAAAAGATTTTTGCCTCGTATAATTTCCTACAGATCCAAAATGAAGTCTTGTATTTGCGTACCTTTTAATCATAAGCAATGGGAAACTTCCTTACAAAACATTAAAATCTGTCCTTCCTGCCTACCGTCAAGGCTAATCTGGCAGAAGGAAGTTCTTCACGCTCTTCCTGCCTAGGCTAACACATGCAGCTACGGAAGTGTAAGTCTCTTAAAGCTATATTGGCTCATTTTTGTGACTTTTGGAAGAAAGATGGAAAATTATTTGGCACAATATTTTGCTGGAAGTAGGGACAAAGGTTGATATGATAACAGATACATTCTTTAAAATTAGTTTCTGTTTTGGGGATCTGGAATTTTTTCAATATGCAAAAGGATGGGCGCGCTAGAGGAGCACTTGCAGGAAAATATCTTACGTTCTTTAGATGTTTGTCACTAGGTGTAGAAAACAGGGGTAATGATTTGACTGCTCCAAGTTTTGTATTTGAGAAGAGAGGTTTCAAGCACATATCTATATCTTCAGAAATCTTGGATTAACTTCTGGCATTTGAAGACCGAAGGGGTGTCGTCTTTTCCTCACTCTGCCGCCCATCTCCTTCCTGCGTCATTTTTCTGTCTTCTCCTTTAAGTTTCTATTTTCTGTCATTCTGTCTTTCAAAACCAAAAGCATATAGGAAAGGAGTCAGCATTAAACCATGGGTTTTAAGGAGTATATTTTAATTTTATTTTTTTTTAGTTTATACCAGATACACAAAACCCCACAAAATATCAGGAGGAACATTTTTTCAGAAGGCATAGTGCTGGAAACCTTGGGGTTTGGGTTTGGTTTTTTTTTTTGTGGTTCTTTGTTTTGTTTTGGGTTGTTTTTTTTTTGGTGGGGTTTGGTTTTTGGTTTTGTTTTTTTTTTTTTTGAATCATGTACCTACTGTAAAATGGAAGCTACTGGCACAAGGGCATATCAGTTGGTTGGGTTTGGGTTTTTTTGAAGAAATACTATGGAGAGCTAAGCTGTTGTATAAGCAACCATTATTAAGAAATGCACTGAGCAGAATGATCAGTTTCAAGGATATCATTGACATTATACACATCTCATTCTGAAGCCTTTGAAAATACAGGTTTCTAGAGATATCCTTATGATATTTATTACCCTTTAAGGTATCATTTTTAAATTTTTCTGCTTTTACAATAGAAATTTTTAAAAAATTTCCTGTTTTTTGTTGAAAGGCTTATAGACCTTCTGCCCACCATGTGACTTTTGAAAAGGGATTGCTAGCAAGTTAGTGCAGATGGGTGGAACTACTTGGAACTACAACTACGTGGTTGTAATAGAGAACAACATCATATATGTCTGGCATTTAACTTAGATAAATTGTATTGGAGGTCATTTGGCTCAAATCATAGGAGCAAAAATCTGAATAAAGGGACGTTCTTGGTAAGAGTACAACTGAAGAAATTTCTTGGGAATTGCGATGTTTTATAGTGAAGGAGGTTACTGTTTTAAAAGTATTTTTACCTCTTCAGAAATGAAACTGTTAGTGAAGTCAGTAATCTCCATGTAATTGTAGTTTTGCTGTCCAGGTTTTTTTAAACAATGTTGAGACCAGGTGGTGTGAGTAGTCCATGTGTTTTGTGTTTGTTGCCCAACTTGGCAAGTCAAATGTAATATAAATTTTAAGTATAAATGGTTCGCATTGGTTCTAAACCCCAAAGTATCATCATTGCTTTTTTCCATCTCCTGTGCACTAAAAAGGTAGTATGCTTATTTACAGTGATTTCAAATGAAACAGTGGTCTATAAAGATCCAGGTAGTTTGGCTTCTGAAAATGTGTTTGTTTGTAATGAGACGTCATTGTGTTATTCAGTTAATCCAGAAACTTTTAAAAACAATTTTAATTAACTTTACATGCTATGTGTAGATTATCTTTTTGTTAAGTTATGGTTTGAGGTTTCAAGACGTTTAGATTCCCTTATCTTCAGATCACAAAGTGTATTCAGAGAGCTGGGTTTCAAATTACCTTGTTTCATGGACTCAGTCCTATGTTGGATTAATTTGAACAGAGTGACATAGTCAAAAATTGTAAAAGATCCAAGGCATTTAACATGTTTTTCTGGTTACTTCCATTTTATTTATCTATTTGCTTGTATCATTATTACATTTTACATTTATACTTACAAATTGTTTTTGATATACAAAACTCTGCATCGTGGATTAACTTAATGACTTCCAAATTTACCTTCTGTGTTATCCCTTTATGTTTCATCTGACTTTGTTGGCAAGGCTCTAATATGCTTTAATACTTCCATTATGCCATTGCATGAGATCTGAAATGCAATAAAGCAGTTCTCTGTCTGGCATAGACTCTGTTTCTTATTCCTTAATAACTCTCGGCTAGTGTAGGTCAGGACTCATGAAGCTGAGCAGTATTTTAAACTACCATTGCTAACAGTATGCAGTATTGTTCAAACTATTAATTAAATACCTTTTTTTTGTCACAATCCAGTAAATACAATGTAGACTTACAGTTGGAAAATTCTTGTTATGAAATTCTTTTATCTCTAAGATGCTGCAAGGAGTTCTAACATTTTGATTTCATAAAGAGATAATAACTTTATCTTTCTAATGATAAGATTTGTAAGTCAAATGGTAGTTTGAAAGAACCTCAGAGAAACATGAGCATTTAAGCAAGAAAATAAAATTATGGAGTTTGTCTGTATCAAGCAAGTTGTGCTTAATAAACACATATTATTGTGGTTTCATTTCAGTTCGGTTTCTTCTAGCTTGTGACATGGATCCTTCTTCTTTCCACATTTTTACTACCTTTCCTCTACCATGATTTTTCTGTTCCGGTGTGTTGGCTACATAACACTGCACAGAAAGTCAGCAGTAGCATGCGCAGGAAGAGATTGCCACAATCACGTATTGGGGAGGGCTGGGAAGGTTAGGGGTTCCAATTCTTGCTTGCTTAAGGGTCGGGGAAAGGAGGAAGACCATCTGTCATGCTGAGCCGTGAGTGATATGTCCTGCTAGAGGGGAGGAACTAGAGCAACGGAGACCTGGCTTTCTAAGAGCACATTTTGAACAGCAAAACAGGTGGATGTTTTGGCCCTAGATTTTGAGGAACGCTAAATCTGTGACATTTTTGTTGTTGTTTAACTAAAAAGAAAAAAGTCCAGCAGCAGAGCAAGTTTGCTTCTCAGCCGACTATTTATCGATTTCAGTTGTTCTTTCCAGTTTTTAGCCAGCTATCTCTGAGAAACTCTTTCTCCTTAAGGTAATGTTTCTCACAACCTGAATCCCACTGCTCTGCTACTATGTGTTTGAAAGCTGCATGAGGAAACAGTTAGCAGTGATGCTGAGGGTTACTTTTATTGATCCATGCTATAGGTTCAGCAGTTAAAATTTTAAGTCTTCTCAGATTAATGTGTAAACTTAGATTAAGCTGTAAACTTTGCCTAAATGGGGCTTTAATTTACAAAAATTCAGTCTTTGTAGTAAGGTTTGCAAATGGAAGTAGGATTATAAACAGATTGCAAGGTGAACAGAAAATCTGGGGAACTAGTGCTGTAATTAAGTTTGAAAGCCCTCAGCCAGTTGCCTTCTGTAATATAATTCTCCTGATAGTTTCTTATAATGCTTCTGATTATAGAGCAGGGAGTTCACTTCTTTTTGTTTTGTGATGGAAGATTATAAAAAGGCTGAATAAGGTGCCGAAGGCACCGAAGAGAAAAAGGTTTTCTTAGTAAAGAATGTATCTGTTAATAGAAATAATCTTCAAAATACCACTAAACAATGCAGCAGTGCACAGTATCGCATTATCTTTTAAATCAATGAAAACTTTGTTACAGAATATTTCATTGGCCTAATAGTGACAAAGTGTCCTTTCTGCTGTTGCTATTGGTACTGTTACTGGTTTTCTCTAAAACTCACTTTTAATATGATTTAATGTCAAAGTATGTGTACATTTTTTCATCATAAGGAGGGGGGTTACGTTCTGTTCAAGGTGATTCTACATTTTAATGCGTCAATATTTGTGTGCACCAAACCCAATGTTTAGTTTGGTGTAACTAAGAAGAGATCTAATAGGATGTAGCCTTTAAGACAGGTCTAAACTGGCATAACAGGTTGTTGTCAAAGATGGTAAGAATAAAAAAAAGATCTTCAATAGATTTATTTGTTTCTAACTGAAAAAGAGCTGCTAGTTGCAGTATGATTTAAGGGAGAGCTGTAGGTCTCATTTCAGTAATGTAGAGATTCAGAGCTCAAATTAGATTAGGGAAGCTGCTTATGTTTTGGGAGGGGCATAGCCTAGCAAATTTGGGTGGCAGAGGCAAGGGCTAGCTAGTTCTCTCCTTTACATGTATATTCTGTTGTCAAAAAAAAGGGGGAGCATGTACTCCCCAGATCTGAGCTGAGGTGCACCTGGTGATATCACAGATGTCATTTGAGGATATTAAATTTGATCATAATGTCTGGGTCTATAGCTACTGGGTCTATACTTCCCATGATGCTAATTCCTTGTAGTCACTTAATAATATTTCAATGAGACAGTGCCATGCCAGTTGAGGTGAACAGAGGAACACAAAGTAATTCAGGCTAATTTAATACTAACTTTTTTCCCCTAGGTAAGACCGTGAAATAATACAGATTGTCTTATTCCATATATTATAAAACAACTCCCTTTCTTCCTATTGATCCTTTCCTTTTATTATTTTTTTTAAATCAAATGCACAGAAAAAGACTTTCATGTGATGCATCATCTTCCTTAAGTCAATACTAAGCATAGTTTTGGTTTCCTTGGTATATCCGCCCTCACTTTAGCTAGGTTTTTTCCAGCTACCTATTCTTCCTGGTTTAACAGCAGGATGTTGCCAGTGGACCAGAACAGGGACTATGCCATCCATTTCCCTGCCTAATAACTCCCTTGAAATTCTGCTCCTCAGTAAGGTTCTCCTGCAAGTAAAAACTGACTCAGCACGCGTTAGCTGGGACTGCTGAGTATTCCGGTATGCAAATATCCCCAAGTTAACTAGCTCACATTTGAGGGAGCTCGCCCCAGTAGATTACTTGAGGGAGAATTCGGTGCTATGGCTCAGCTGATGTACTGGCAAACTGCTACCACAAGGGGTGTTCCCTACTGCTTGGGCGAAGAGTGAGTTCAAGACTGCTTCTGTGATCAAAAGATGTTCTTTGATGATTGTTATTTCTGTATGCAGACCCGCTCTTGGTTGCATCTGCCAGTGACATGCCCCCATGACTGTACGATCACTCACTTCTACACTAGAAAAGCAGCAGGCGTGCACAGCTGGGGACAGGCAGGACTACAAGTGAGGCTGCTCTTTTCGGCAGTACTCAGCCTTCTCCATATTTCAAACTTCAAACTCGGACAATGAGTTAAAACAAGAAAAAACAGTACAGCGTACTTTTCTAGGAAACCCTTACAGCTCTATGAAGCAAGAAGCCAGTCTCAGGCAGAAGTACTGACTAAAGGTTGTGCACTTTTCCTACCCTTTCCTATACCTGCACGGGATTCTGAGTCATGCCGCGTAACTATTGACTGCTGGTGAACAGAATCAAGAAGCTGGTCTGGCTCTGATGGAAGATTGTTCTTACCGTTAGTCTCTTTCCTTAGGATCTCCCCTCTGTCTTCAAGGATTGTGTGTGCATAATTAAGAATTTTGCTGGCATGAAGAGCGATACTACTCAAAGTAAATGGAAAGTTTGAAACTATTTAAGGAGCGGTACAGAGATGCAATGCTTTAACAAAATTTAGATCAAAATCACTGCAATAAATGACTACTTGCTGGTAGGATGTTTTGGGTAAATGCTACTAGCCTCTTAGGGTTAGGATTCACAAATTACTTACGATAAGTTATTGGCATCATTTTATATCTGACTCCCTGTATAATGAAATCTGATACAATACTTGTATATTGAAAAAGTATGAAAAACTGAAATGTGCGACATGCTAGTGTGACAGCTTCCTTTCAATTATTGTTGCCTGAGGCTAAATCTGACTGTTTTGAAAGGATGGAAAGTTATGCTGTATTTATGCTTTGAAGGTTGAAAACTGAAATTCCTGCAGTTTTTGACAAAGAGAAGCCTTGGAGCAGGTGCCCTCCGGCTTTGCAGGAGGTCTTTCCCTGATGCTTATGCATTTCCTAGCAACTGCAGACTTCTCCACTTTAATTGTGGTAGCAGAGCTCTTTCTGGATTAAAAAAACAGAAACAACAAAAACAACAAAAAACCCACCAAAAAATCAAACACAATTTAGCGCTCAAAAGGAGTAAACCAACTTCTATCATGATATATCAAAAGGAAGTAAATATATCCAATCTGTAGCAAGAAAATACAATGCGATGCAAAGAAGAATAGCAAAGCTCAGTAAGCTTGCCTGTAGTAGTACAATTACGCTATTGCATGTCAAATCAAAACAGATTTATGTAGTACCTGTATGCTAACCAGGTAAACAGAACTAGAAGTTTTCTTGGTCATGGCAGTTTCACACATAAATACAAGAAGAAAATGTTCAGCCTTTTTTTTTTTTTACATGTTCTCTTTGTAAATACAGCAGCGACAGCTGATCACATTGTGATGGTGTTATTTGGTGATGTCGCACGTTGTGCTGACTAAGTAAAAAGGCAACATACGTGCTTGAATGGTTCTTTTGACTGAATGTTCAACAGCAAGTTACCTTTTAACAGAGAGAGGGCAATAGGTTCCAGCATTAAAAAGTAAATTCTGTTTGAAATGGGTGCTTTAGTGAACATCTTGTGACCTTATAAACAGCATTGACTGAGAACCCTGGAGGCAGGGGGATGATCTATGAGAGAAGGATTATGACTATAACTATGAGCATTAGCAATGTTGTCAATTTTGTGTTGGATTTTTCAAGGTAAAAGGTTTGTATTGAAAAATACTGACAGAAGATTGTGCTTCTGCAGGGTTGTTATTTGTCATATTAAGTTTGCCATAATCAAGTTTGACAGGCTTCTCTTTTTTTTTTTTTTTCAGCAGACAATATTATTGTTGAAGATTAGTCAGATGCCTTCCATCCATTCCCTGCCTCACATGCTATGTCATGCAAGCTTTGAAGCACTTAGCACATAATTTAAAAGAATGACTAATTTGGCAAGCATAATGGAAGGCACGCATACTATCCTCCAATTGCACAAACCTATTGTGGAGCTTTGTTATGTCAGCTTCTGTCTTCCAGAGGGAAAAGTCAGAGGGTTTACTTACAAGGGCTCTGTAACTCTGGATAGAACCAGCAAACGTTTCTGTAGCTGCTATCAAGTAAGGGAGAGGTTAGACATGGAGCTGAGAGAACAGCCATATGAAAACTTTGGAAATATTATTTTCATGCAAGCTACCACAAAAGACATCCTTACTGAACTGTACAAACTGACTGTTGAAAAGGAAAAACTGTTATCTGGTCTTTTGAGATCGCATCATATTCTGGGCCTTAACACAAGATTTCAGGAGGGAAAGCAACAGGCTGTTTCTGGAGTCCCGAAGCGTAAGGGAGATGATTACTCCAGTTTTACACATCAGCAGGAGTTCTTTCTGGATGCCACAAAGACAGACAATTTGAATCACAAAAAAATTAGGAAATACAGAAGGAAAGAGAGCTTTGAGGAGTTCAGACATCAGAAAGGGGGAAAAAAGATACACGAACAACTTCTTTCTTTACCGAGTGCGCAAGACATGCAACTGGAATATAAGAGGATGCTCCCTGCAAGATTTCCTGCCAGGCGTTTTCCCGGTTCATCTTCTGCCTCCAGTTGCCTAACAGTAAAAGGTAAGGATGATTTACCAGCAGACAACAGTATACGACCAGAAAGGTGGATAGGAGAGGGGTATTTTCTTGAGAGCAACAAACCTGTGAAACTCGATGCTGACTTACCAAGTTCTAGCTCAAAAGACAACGACGACATGGTCACAGTTGAACTAGTGGATAATGGAGAATGTGTTCCTCAAGTTACAAAGGTACAACAGAGTATCACTTTGGTAAAGTCATCTCAGGACAGTCTATCTAACAAACTCGAGGCATTAGGTAAATCTGCAGGTGCTAAAAGCTTGAAGAGTAGCAAGTATACTGAGCTGGTCTGCAAGGAGAATCCAGGAATCACAGTTGTTGCTGAAGTACAGGGTTCAGAAACTTGTATTAAGAAAGGTGCCAAGCTCCCTGCAGAGTCTTCGCCTGATTTTCACGGAGAGAAAGAAACCATTTCTCCTGTTCGCACAACGCTACATAACGAGCTTACGTCAGGAGCTGACGCGTACTCTGTAGGTGAAGCTGCCGGAGACTCTAAAAACATTGTGCTGCAGGAAAAGGAGCAAGACAGCTCTAGTCTGCAGAACAAAGCAGAGAGAGTGCGTATTACCGATGAGTCATGCAGCCTTGTGGGAGCAGTCAATAAAGCTCTTCTGAAAGTTATACGGAGCGACAGTTTAGATGAAGCTGCAGAATGGAAGAGACTGCAACAAATTACAAGAGTAGACAGAAACCTGCCAGGCTCAACATATGAGAAAAGAACCACGGCTTCCCGGGGAAGCAGCAAGCATTTATTTTTGAACCTGCCTGTAAATGAAAGTCCTGATATTTCTCAGACAAGTAATAATCTTAAACTGGAAGAGAAGAGGCTGCATTCACCCTCGTTAGTAGCAGTGAGTAATGTTTTTAGTAATTCATATCCGCTATCTAATACACACAAACAGATGTCGCCTATTCCTTCTCCATTATCTTCGAGACTGCCTAGCCCGCAGCTGCATCATCGGATTCTTCCGTTACCGGCAAAGGACACGGAGGATGAATCTATGCTCAGCGACTACGGCAGTGGGAGACACGGTGCTATAAACCTCTCTTTCAGTGATTTGGAGCCACAGTTTTATCTGAAGTTTTCTGAACCTGGAGACTTGGGGTTCGCGACCAGACAGCCAGGCCTACATCAGAATGCAACTGCAGGGCATTTTGAAAAACGTGCTGTACAAGAAAAACTAACTACTCAGGCACAGCATAATTTCTGTCCAGGTCAGTCCTCTATTTCATACATTTTTAAACTAATAGAATTGACCAATCATGAAAGCATTGGAGTGTTTTTTTTAATAGTGCCTTTAATAATAAATAGCATTTTTGTAACGAAAGTATTTTTCACTACTTAAGGATTGAGTGAAAAGTTGTTGAATTTTTTTAAACAGAAGTTATAGCTATATAAGACTTCCTTTCAGATGCTTTTTTTTTAATGTCAGCTTATATTCAGTCCTGTTGTCACTGAATGACCTCTTAACCAAAGTTAATTAAGTATTTTTCTCTATAAAATGAAAAAAAAAGTTCACATGCTTATTTTCCTGCTTTTCATGTGCTGTGCTCTAGTCTGTCAAAATGTTACGTTAATATTTATTATCCAAAATGTTCTGTTCAGTTTGTTTGGCTTAACTGATAGAATATTGTCTGGGCAAGCTAATTTACATTGCCTTAAGTATAGGACTGGTGCTTTGACCATTTAGCTACAAGAGGTTGATGTAAATCCTGTAACAACAAAAGGCTTGTTTTTAAAAGGATTGCGTGCAGGAGTCACGTTACAATGTATGTGAGCGCAATGCCTGGGTTTATTTATAAACACATCCCGAGAATAGAAAAATGCATGAATATATGGTATACTGAATAGCTGTCTTTGTTAGCTGGAACATACCCTTCATTTTTCCTCTAAGAAATGGGAGGGCTGGAGGACCTAATTCTACAGTGGCCTAGATGTGGCTTAGGCTGGTCACTATGCGTTATAGGGAGGGCTGACAGTGAAGGTGACGTGATTTCACTGTAAAGGGAAAAGAGGTGATCTGCAGCCTTATCACTTTTTATGGAAAATAGGATCACTTTCTGTAGTCTCAAATTAAACGGGAAACTAGGAAAAAAAATGAAAAAAAACCCCTGTCAATATCGTATTTCTTAGTATTTACCTAGACTTGAGCCTCTAGTGTGATACATCTTCCCACTCCAACCCCTGCTCCCCTTCAAAGTGCGTTTGGGTCTCTTGCCATACCTTTGGCTGATTCGGCTCACTAAAATAGCGGAAAAATATTCTCTCTCTCTTCTTTTTTTTGGGGGGGAGAGGTTGAGGGAAGAGGGTAGAGGGGTGAGTGTGGAGGGTAGTCTGCCATTTTAGTTACCTAAGTTGCTTCACAGGGTGGCCCAATGAGTGCCTGCTAGAGCTGGTGCAAGATGAGTTACAAGATTCTACGGTCTAAACCAGGGAGGAAGACATGGGCGTAAGGAAAGGGGGTTTCCAAAAAGGGAGGTGTGTAGGAGTGTGAAACCACTACCTTAGTCAAAGGGTGTTGAGTACTACCTATGAGGCTTGCATTTGTGCCTGCTACTTCTAGAAGTTGCTTTAGTTCCACTCAAGACTAAAGCAGATTTAGAGTGTTGTTTCATGAGTTGATCAAGCTGATGCAAACTCTCATTGGCAGCAAAAAAGATGGGTGATACGCTCTTGTTCTTTCATTCCTTTCTTGGTTCCTGTTGTGCTGTGTTGTCCTACCGCTCTCATTACTTCTTTTGCTCATCATACCTTTTGGTGAGCTGATTTAGCTCACGGAACCAGCAGAAAATTTCACCCCTTTAGAAGACTAAAGTAGCAAAGCCAATATTTTTCTTTCTGCTTTGCATTAGCGTATTTTTAATTGGTTTATAATTTAACATCATTGGGTGTGGGACTGTACCTATTGTGCTGCACTCTTGTACTGATTTCGCGTGGGATAGAGTTAATTTTCTTCATAGTAGCTTGTACGGTTTTGAAAACAGCGTTGATAACACTAATGTTCTATCTGTGGCTGAGCAGTGTTTGCACAGCATCAATCCCTTCTCTGTTTCTCACCCTACCCCCCAGGGAACAGACTTGGGGGTGTGCAATAAGCTGGGAGGGGACACAGCCAGGCAGACGACCCAAACTAACCAAAGAGAGATTCCCTGCCACGTAACATCGTGCTCAGCAATAAAAGCAGAAAGAGGGGGCTTTAGGGGGCTAGTCGTCTTTTGCTTGGGAACGGGCAGGGCATCAGTCTAGCTGCGGGAGGTGGCGAGCGATTGCTTTTGCATCGCTAGTTGTGTTTTGTTTTCTTTCCTCTTCTTCCACTTATCCTTTGCTTATTAAACAAATTTTGTTTGTTTGTTTATTTGTTTGTTTTTCTTGACCTCCAAATTTTCTCATTTTTATTTTCCTTTCCTCTTTCCCTACTTCGGGTGTGGGGTGAGATGAGTGCATGACCGTGGTGCTTATCTGCCCACTGTGGTTAACCCATAACAGATCTATAAGAAACAAAACAAAATGCGTACACACAAATAGCATCTGTTCGTTGAAAATCCTGGCTATTAAGCAGAAAAATTTTTGTGGAGAGAACAAAGTGCAGGCAAAACAAGACCTCGGTTCTTGCTTACAGTCATCTTGCAACATTAATATAGATAGAAAATATCACTACAACTTTCTGAAAGATGTGATACTGGTCTGGGTTTTGGTTTTGTTAAATTCTATTTTCTTTTATGATTGTATGCCAGCATTATTACTGGTGTGTCAGAAAACCTGTAACTTTAAGAAGTTGTTTCTTACTTTGCTAGCCTATATAACACTGTAGGAATGTCTCTGGATCTGGGATATCATGACTGTCCATTTTGTTCTTGAACCAGGGGCCGAATTATTCTTATTGACAGAGCTTTGGAAGTACTGCTCTTCTGTAAACTGACAAAAGTAATAAGTGGCTATAGTGCAGTGGGGCGAAGGGTGGATCTCCAAATTTAGGCAATGTAAGCGATGTTAAGATTTACGGCTGCGAATCTGCAGTCCTGGTTTGATTAGATTCCTCCCATGTGTGAAGGTTTGTCTTTCATGGGGTGCTACTGTGAAATTATTTCTTTCAGTCTAGTTTGTTGTTAAATTGTGTAAGTTTCTACCATGAATCTAAGAACTATGGGGAATTTTGGCTGAATATCAGTCAGGTTGGTTGAATGATTTATGTCATGTCAAAAAAATTGGTCTTATGAATGGCTTTTCAAAGTTACATTACTGTCACAGTGCGTACTACCTCACGCTGCAAAACATTTGGAGCCTTTTATTACCTGTGTAAGTTTGTATTTGGAAAATTTCAGGAATGGATTAAAATAATTTCATTTATTAGTTTAAATAATTAATTGGACTCATCATACAGCTCTACACATATTTTTAATTCTCTTTTTTGATTGTTTTAAATCATGATTCTTCACTATTTTTCTGGATAATTGGAGAATATTCCTGCAGTCAAAACTGAAACATTTAGCTAAGGCAGAATACCTTTATTTCTGTACTCCCACTTTTTCTGCAAATTCAGTTTTTCTACAGCAAATATTTATGGCATAAATTTCATAGTTTCATTACACAAAGTTCTATCAGTAATCCATTTAAAAGTACGGTTTTCTGGGTCTTCCTGTTGAAGTGCAACTGCTGGCCATGGGAAGAGGCAACAGCTTTTACCTTAGCAAGTTAATAGTTAACTGGGAGGAATGTCTAGTTCGACAATAACTGTTTAGCAATTTTCTCTCTAAGTGGGACTGGGAATTAGCGTTCCTATATTTGCATGTATTAGTTTCATTTGAATTATCAAAATTCTAAATAAAACTTTAGAATAAATCAAGGTTTGCAAGAAATAAAATGTTCAGCTTCAAGCAGCAAAAGCAAAAGTGCAAACACTAAAATTTCTCATAAAAAGACACGTATTAAATCATCAGAAACATACTTTCAGCATTTCTGTAGGAAGTTCTTTCTACACTAACATAAAATGCATTATGCTTTTGTAGCCCTGGAGAAGCCAAGCTTGCTTTTGAAACAATCCTCAATATATCTGAATATCTGTCTCAGGGAAAGATTTTCTGATGCTTTTTACTTCCTGACTGTGCTTTTCTCTCAAGTTGTTCACAGTGGTAGAGAAAACTAGGGAGAAAATGTTCAGAGCTGTTCTGTTTAATTAGTATGGAATGACACCGATATGCTGTTTTGCTAAGTATTCTCTCAAAGAAGAGGAAGATTAGTGGTATTTTTAGCAGTTATTGAAGTGAATTTGATTCAGAGCAGGAAACTTAAAAATAAAAATCTCTGGTTATGACGCAGCCTCTATGACTTAGGGCAAGTCAGCCAGGACAGTGACTGGTGACTGTGCTTTGCGTTGGGATGAGGCTGGGATGGGCCATTCACCACACTCGCTCTTTTATATATTATTGCTGCTGTGGAAAAGGAATAAAAAACTGGCAAGGGGAAATGGTGAAAGCAAGGAAGATAACAAACGAGAAGAATGGTGTTACCCTACCCTCCCAGCCCCCCATCAATGAAGATTGCTCCTTTTTTGATATCTAGTCGATGTGAAAGAATAATATATCCAACAGACACAGAAATCCAAAGTTAGTGGGGCTGTAGCGAACCTGAAATTAACGTGGGACAAAACTGCGTGATTAAGGCTTGTGCCAGGTAAAATGGCTGAGCCTGTGGCACTGAAAGGGACAGGTCCATTCTCTCCTTATCTTCCCTTCGCCCAGCAAAGGCGTCCCCTCTCACCGTCCCTCCCCTTCTGTGGAACAACTTCGGTGATTTTCTTGCTTTTTGGTAATTTGAGTCGGATCACTAAGCAAGCTGAACGCTGATCGAGCAAGGAGAGAGGTGAGTTGCTTTTGATGGTTTAGTGAGCTGGATGGTTCACTAACGGTCTGGTAAAAAACAAAGCTAGGGTGAGGGAGGACCCTAGAAGTGTGCTGCCAGGAGACAGAAAGGACAAGTGAGCAAGACCACCCTGCTGGCAGCAGGGAATCATCAGATCTCCAAAACCTCAGTTGCATGCCAAAACTGGAAGCCAGGAGGCTGCCTGGGACTGGCTAAAGCAGAAGTTGTTGGGGGTGGGAGATAAGAGGCGAATGAAGTTGGATGAGGATGCAGAGACTGTAGTCTTTTAAGTGGGTGGTGTTAATAGTGAAGCAGGAAGAACTAGAGGGGGTGGACAACTGAGGAAGGGGAATTCCAGTGGATGGGGTAGGGAGTTTGGACCTGGCTGGGATGCAGGATAGGAATGGAATATCACAAAACAAGTGGAGCACGGCAGATCAGAATTGAGAGAATTAATTTTTTGTGGGAAAATATGGAAAAGTATCTGTAGCCATTAGAATGTGCATCCATGATGTAAACCTAACAGTCTTGCTAATGATCCATGAAGTCAGTGTGTAATATCATACGGAATTTTGGAGATGCAAGAAAGAGAAAGGAGGAGGAGAAAGAAAGATGAGGTGAAGGGCCTTGGTTTTGAAGTCTTAGAAGTTATAGTGCTTGTTGTGATGTAGGGAAGGCATCTTAACTGCTGGAAGAGGTTGGTGAATACAATTCTTCAGGTTATTTCTCAAACCATTTTGTTGAATTGACTAGTAAGATATATACCCAGGAGTTCCTTGTAATATATTCTGGATGTAAATGTAGCTGCATCTATCTCTGCTGATGATTAGAAGGAGAATGTTGTGTTTGCTTGCTACTGCCAATGAGAATTTTATGGCAGCAGCTCACTTTCCATTAGAAAGAATTGAGAACGAGCATTCTGGCAATTTTGTGTGATTGCCAAAAATTATGCACTGCCATTTGAAAACATGCCAACTACTAATGGCTATCTCTAGGAGTTCCATTTTACAGTCTTAAAATATAACGGCAGTACTTCAACCTATAAAGGACTGTTTACTATAATATGGATAAATACTTGAATAAGTTATTATCCATAAATTGGTCTAAGATCGTGAATCCTCCTATTTTAGTCTTTAAAGGTTTTTAAGGGAATGAAAAGCATGGAATAATATTTTTATTTCAGTACTTCACTCACTGGTGGCTGGAGGAACAGTTTTCATAACTGTGCTCTGAGGGCTGCGCTACCCTTTAGCGCTTTTAACTGCCAGTTAAAGCTGGGTTATCCTGCTTTTCCTGGGTTCGTTTGTGTTTGCAATGTAGACATAACTTCCACGTGAACATACTCTGTTTCTACAAATATAGCAGTTATATATATAGTGTCTTAGTTCTACACATCTGTTTACATTTCCAGCATTAAAGTAGCAGGTTGAAGTATTCATGTAAGTAAGCCAGTGCTAGAAGACTTGTAATTGAAAAATGGGATACAGGCAATGTTTCATCCTAGGTAATTAATGAAGGTAGCAAAAATAATTAATATAAAGTTACTATTTGAATTTTGTTTTGTCTTTTCATAACCTAACTCTTTAAGTAGAAAAGGGACAAATAAAGTCAGTTAAGAGAAACTCAGTAACAAACCTTATGATGTGTTCCTGAAACATGGTTTTGGAAAATGAAGTTTCATATAAACAAAACTCTGTTTGAAGGCTCTTATAACAGGAGACAGATGATATTATATTGTTTTTGATGTTCCTCTTATAAGGAAGGGAAGGGTTTATAAGTATCTTCTCTAATTGAAGTGGTTCAGACAATTGCTAATTAGCATTTTAAAACACTATAGTGTTCTGTCCATAACAAGTATGCATTTCATGAGGTATGTTTGCATATAGATCACATGGAAACATGATGCATAGTTTCTCACAGGTAATTCACATGAAAGTAGTATACATGAGTGTGTTCACTAAAACCAGCTTATTCAGAGTGCTTGTTCTTTGAAGATGCTATAAAGGAATTAAGAGTCTGGGGTAAGAACAGAATTACATAAAAAAGAAAAGAGAACTCATCATAGAATCTCAGAATCATTTCAGTTGGAAGAGACCTCTAGAGATCATTTAGTCCAACCCTCTGCTCAAGCAGGGTCACCTAGAGGAGGTTGCCTCGGTCCAGTAGAATTTTGAATTTCTCCAAGAATGCTGACTGAACAACCTCTCTAGGTAACCTGTGTCAGTGCCTGGTCATTCTCACAGTAAAAGAGTGTCGTCTTATGTTCAGGTGGAATTACGTACATTTTAATTTGTGCCCGTGATACTGTTAGCCTTTTTTTTTGTGTACTTCAAGAACTCATAGCTGGCTCATGTTCAACTTGCTGGCCACCAGGACCCCAAGGTCCTTTTCTGCAAAGCTGCCTTCCAGGCGACTGGCCCCCAGCAGGTCCTGGTGCCTGGGCTTGTTCCTCCCCAGCTGCGGGACTTTGCACTTCCCCTTGTTGAACTTCATGAGGTTCCTGTCAGCCCATTTCTCAGCTTGTTGAGGTCCCTCTCTCTGGATGGCAGCACAACCCTCTGGTGTATCAGCCACTCATCCCAGTTTTGTCTTATCAGCAGACTTGCTGAGGATGCCGTCTGTCCCATCGTCTGCGTCAATAATAGATGTTGAACAGTATTGGCTCCAGTACTGAGTTCTGGGATACATCACTGGTTTGTCGCCTAGTTTCAACCACTAGTTTCAACAGGAACTGATGCCACTGATCACAACTTTCTGGGCCTCGTTCAGCCAGTTTTTAATCCAGCTGAGTGTCCACTTATCTAATGCACACTTTGTCAGCTTGTCTATGATGATGTTATGGGAGACAGTGTCAAAGGCTTGACTAAAGTAAAGGTAAACCATGTACACTGTTCTCACCTCATCTACCAAGCTAATCGCCTCATTGTAGAAGGCAATGAGGTTGATCAAGCATGGTTTTCCCTTTGTAAATCCATGCTGACTACTCCTGATGACCTTCTTGTCCTTCGTGTTTTTGAAAATGCTTCCCAGGAGGATTTTTGCCATCACTTTCCCTGGGACTGAGGTGAGAATGACTGACCTGTAGTTCCTTGGATCTTCCTTCTTGGACATAAGAGTGGTATTTGCTCTCTTCCAGTCTTCAGGAACTTCTGCCAATTGCTATGACCATTCAAAGATAATAAAAAGTGGCCTCATAATGACAGTGGCCAGCTCCCACAGCACTTGTGGGTGTAACCTGTTTGGCCCCATGGATTTAATTACATCCAGTTTGTTTAAATGCCTGCTAACGTAGTCCTCCTCCATTGAGGGTAAGTGTTCCTTGCTCCAGAGTTTCCCTCTGATCTCAGGAGCCTGGGATTCTTGAAGGCAGGTTTTACTGGTAAAGACCGAGGTGATGAAGGCATTGGGTACTTTGGTCTTCTCCATGTCATTTGTCATCAGTTCCCCTTCTCCATTCATCAGTTATTTAACTGATAATTTTTCATGGTTTTCCAAATTTCAATAGCCTTCCTACAGTTTTTCTAAACAAAGAGCGAGCTCATAAGCGCATCAGATTTATACAATTAATTACAATAGTCATGCTCAAAAGTTTGGAATCCAAACCTGGATCATATAAATCCTGTCGATATGTTTTGATAATTGAAAGTTATTGCCTTCCTTTTCTGACTAGGAAGTGATTCTGTAGATTACAATCTGGATCAACAATAATGTTTTATGTTAAATCTGTTAGTGTCTTGATAGAACCACTGTCACTCAGCGCTACGCACACCTGTGGGGTAGCAGTCATGAGTTCTGTTTTCCCTCAGTGTTTTTTCTGTGGATTATCATCTCTGCAAAAATCAGTTACCATCTCAGTGTTGTCAGTACCATTAACTTCTATTCCAAACTTCTTTCTTTCTGCCTAATCTAAGACCTTGATGTGTCTCTAACTTACGGGAATTGTGTTACATAAAGACTCAGTATAGCTAAAATGGAAGTAATTATTTCTGAGATCTTTCCAGATACTGGCTTTCTGATTCACAGTAACGCAACTATTATGACTGCCATATCCTCTTTGATATGGATTTCTGATGCTCCTTCTGTAGACAGTTGCAGGCTGTATCAGACATTCTCCAGTTAAGTCTGCATGTCCTTTCTAGATACGTAATCTTGCAAAGTTCGCTAATAGCGTGCCCAGCTGAGATCACAGTCGGTATGTAGCTCTTTAACTGATCTTTGTTTTCCTGTTATATTCAATGCAGTTACTCATCATACAGTCTGTTACGATTTCCTTCAAGGACATCACTGTATATTCTCTATTGAGTCTTATAACACATGCTAATGATAAAAGATCATTGATACTTCCTCCCAGTGAAGCCAAAACCTTTTTCATAGTAGTGTAAACAATATAAGGCAATACTGCATTGAAACTGTAGATTTATGGCAGTTTGAAGTGAATGTAGACAGGACTGGAAATTCAGGCAGTCTCTGAGTTAAAAAGACCCTCTGAAGACTGACCTTGATAGATGCTATAAACAAATAGCTCCTGTTTTAGCTGAATGACTTCCCAGCATGACATACTTAAGCAACAGTTATATTTTCATCCCTCTGTGTAACATGTGACTCTTCAGTCAAAGGCGGTCAGTGAGGGGAAACCAAGGGAATTAAATTGGAATGAAAAACCAGAAACAGCTTAATGTTTTAGGCTGGTCATAGATTAACAGTTTGCTGTTCATGGGAGGGAGAAAAGGCCAAAACATTCATACTGGTTTACAGCTTGTGCACACAGTTTGAGAGACTTACTGTAATGGAATGGACTCCTTTTTTCATCAGTATAAAAAGAATTTCTTGAAGTAAAATACTGGCATAATGTGGAAGGTGACATTTATTAAACCTGTATGTATTCTGTTGGCCATTTAAAACAAGTTGATAGAAATGGTTCGGCTGATGTTTTTCTTGATGGATCAGGATGATAGATGAGCTGAGATCAAATTCAGGTATTTACCTCTGTAAGTATAAAATAATAATGTATATAAGAATTTTTAAAAGCTATAGTAGTTACTCTGGTATCTTGTCTCTGAAAAAGTGACATTGCTCTAAATCCGACTTGTAAAAGGGGTGAAAAGTTCTGCATATTCCCTGCTAAAAATGTGCTTTAAAATATGTGCAGTGAAAACGAAGAAACATGCATCTTATGTGTTTGTGGTTTATCATCAGTAAATAATTTTGAATAGTATTTCATTATCTAGATGTGACATTAAATCTATAATAATACATTTAAATAATACTTATAAATAGTACTTATTATTTAGGAGTCATAGCATTATAATACTGCACCTAGTGGTTTAATGATGTATTTGTTTGTGTCAGGAATTTTGGGGGGATTAGATTATGACTACCCATATGTTTAGACTATGGTGGCCTCTCATTTGCTCCAAGTGTTCAGGATTTTCCAGATCATGGTCTAAGATCTCTTCAGGGTTGTGTTACCTTGCTGGGATCAGTGAGGTGAAAACAGGACAGAGAAGAATTGAGAGCTGTGGGATGTGTTTTACAGGAGGAATTTTAAAGGCTGAGTGAAATTACTCTTTACCAGAACAAGAGGTGAGTAAGGGAGGAAAAATAACTAATTCACAGTCTCTCAACTGAGTGACATTCTCTGTGTACTGCCACTTGTAGTGTCCTGTGCGATAAAGATTTTGGTGATTTGTAATATTCTACATTTTTTACATTTATGTTTTGCCAGTGTTCAAATGAAAAGTGCTATTTTTCTCATAGACCTGCAATTACAATGAAGGAGTATATGGGACATTTTTGTATTTTGCATACAATGATGTTCTCTGAAATAGCCCTAAGCAATCGCTTAACATTTCTTTGCTATCAGTACACAATTTAAGGATTTTGACTTGGATAATTCAAAACTATAGAGATTAAGAGTATAACTGATGAACGGTTTAGCTAATGTATGACCATGTTTACTCTCATTTCTTTTTAGCATGTTGGAAAATTAAGTTGGAAAAACTTTGTGTGTACTAAAAAAGACTGACTTTATGGAGAAAGGTATTCGGAGTTTCTGTTCTGTAACTTCTTCAGTGATATCTGTATTTGTATGTCTAACTTACAAGTAGAAAATATTTCCTGACTGTCATTCCCTGTAAATGGGAACCTCTTACCTCACCAAAACCTCTGAATATTTATGAATAGAAGACAATTCCTATTATGTATACAAGCTGAAGTGGGTTGGTTCTTGTTCTCTAAGCTTCAGTGTTTCTGGTACAGAAACACCAGTAAAAATAACAAAGCTGTAGTACAGGGGAGTCTGGCCAATAACAAGTCATTACTTCTATAAATATGTGAGCTTACTAATTATTTTTGATGGAGAAGTTGCAGAAAGGCTAAAACCAGTGGTTCCCATTCCTTTTGTCCCCTAACACTTCACATTTTTCAGCAGCCAGGTTAGTGGCCCAACCTGCTCCCAACAGCTTTAGCTGTTGGTGTCTGCAAAATACCAGGTGCTTCTGTGTGACCCAAGATGTTAATCATGCTTGCCCCATCTACACAATTTGTATATAGGGTCTGGTTCATATTGTCAGTATATTTATAACAAATAGCTTGATTTCCTTACCCAGAAAAACTGAACACTACAGCCACTAAGGCAGACTTGTCTAAAAGCTGCAGAATTTTCTTGAGCATATTATGGTAAATTAGGAGTATTAGTCAGCAGAAGTCATTCCAAGTTCTTTGGGGCAATTACTAAAAAAATGGCTTCTTTTATTTTATGCAGCACTGAAGTCAGTGTTTTCGCAGCCCCTTGACTGGCGTTTTGTTAACGTATACTTGAGTCTGATAGTTAATGAAATCTAAAGCTTTGTTTAGTCCTTTGGAGAGCGTAAAAGTTTTGGTTTTTCTTTTCTCTGTTAATTTTATTTAAGACATATATATAGTCTGTAAAGCTGCTGGCATTGAGCCATTTCATCAATAATGAAATAACCTAGAGGTTATCTTCTCCAATTTTCTTATAGAGCATATATTCCTGACAGTAACGTAGTTGTCCATATGCTGTAGCCTTGAGCAAATGCTTACTGATTTCCACTTCTTCAAAATGAGATTTGTTTTGTCTTAAGAAATCGAATGAGTTAAGTAAGAAAAATGTATTGAAAACATGTTATTAAGATAAAAACTATTCCATTTTGGAGAGTATATATTTTTAAATAAACATATTAAAATGAAGTTACAGTTATGTATAAACTTTAAATAGCCATTACAGTTTAAACTTGAGCATATACTTGACAGCTATACTAATTAATGCCAGTCAGTTTTTTTGTTCTTTTTGGAAAATGCCAGTTTTTGTAGAAATAAAACCAAAAATAAACACCCCCCACCCCCCAATATTTTTCTTCTTTCTTTCTTTTTTTTTTTTTTTTAACTCAGCCATATAGCAGCCTTCTGAGAATTCTTCTCTAGGTGAATAATAAAACCCAGCTAATATACCAAGTACAAAAGACCAGCTTTGGCTGGTAATATTTTTTTTTCCCATAGGCAGAGTAGTCTTGTATAACACCTAAATGTTTGTTTATTTATAATGCTTTTGTACCCTAATTTCCTCTCACATGCTTCTTTTGTGGGATATGGACCTAAATAATTTTTGTACTAGTTTACTACAATAGATAATTCTTTAAATCTGACACACAGTGAAACCATAGTTTTAAATATTATGAGTAAGAAAATACCAGCATATAAATTCCCAGGAATGGTTTGCACCTTTCTTTCTTGTAATCAATTTGTATTTAACTTCTATACTTATTTATGCAAGCTATACTTATTTATTCAAACATGAAAGATGTTTGTCATCCAGAGCTGGGAAGAAAAATGTTAATACATACTTCTCTAGGTTTTTAATTTTTTTTCCAAAATAACTTTCTTTTTAGCCTTCAGTCTTCTATCTTGTCACCTAATTTATAATCTGAGAGGCAGTGTTCCTTTTCAATATTTTTCTTATATTTCTCCAAGTCATGGAAAACAGATATTCCTAATTTTGTTGCTTAGTTTGACAGTCTTAATCCATCCTGAGGGGTTTTTGTCCAACCTATGGATTAGCAAAATTAGGAAAGGCTAATTGGCCCAGAGAGCCATATTTTTCATCTCATCAGGCATTGAATGTTTGTCCAGTTGTTTTCATCAAGGCGACTGGATAACACTTAAACTATGTCAACTTACAACCTAGGCAACAGATTTATTTCCATTCTATTCAAAATTGGCGGCCAGTAAGACTTCAAGTTTAAAGGCTTTCTTTAAAGGTTAGCAGAAAATAGGCTACAGTTTGAAGCTATTTCAGATTTCCAGGATGACATGAGCTTAGCGAGAAGTATCTCTTTGTTAAAGAGCAGTCTTTGTGATAGTGAAGTCCAGGGTGACTACGTCCTTCTGTAATAGCTCCAAAATGAAATTGGTTTTATCCAGAACAGGCAGAAGTCTGTTGTTTGGTTTTTTTTTTAAATTTAATTAAATAGGGTGTTTTTTCCCATCTTCCGTGGTATTTCTGACCATGCTAATTTACTTTCAAGTCCTACTTTTTTTCCCCCTCTGCATAATCATATTTCAGTTAGAGTAATGTAGGTGCCTTGTGTGAGGGCAGTCACACAGGGTGTGTTCGCCTGGCATGTTTGGCCCCCGTTAGTGTCCCACTGCTTTTCCAGTTTGGTCTATGATACTCGCTGGATGGATACGCATGCAGTTCAAAGGGTAGCTTGAGTTATAACAATTCTTGCATAGTTACGGTTGCTAAGATATGTCTGCTCAGACCTTATACATCTACCAAAATCTTCACGGCGGGGCTGGCATTACACAGCTGCTCTCACCCCAACGCACTGTCATTCCACCCTTGTGGCACCGAGCAAGGACCTTAAGCTTTTTTCATGTGGGTTAGGTGTGACTGTGGGCTCAAAGGGGATTTCAGGCTACAAACAAGGCTGTGACATAGCCTGGCATTGAGGCATTAGTAATGTGGATGGTCAATGAGACAGAGCATAAAAGCAGGTTTCTATTAACTTTGTAAAGTAAGTTGCAGCTCTGTCATCAGAGGGCTTATTTCTCTTATGTGCAACTCCCATTGAAATTGGTGTTAAATGTGCAAATTGGGCTGACAGCTGGGTGTTCCAGCAGAACAAATGAAAGGCTTCTTGGAATTCAGGTCTGCTTTAGCAGCTTTGGCTGCTAAAAACAACATCTAATGCTACTAATATTTAAACAGTCATGGCTTTGAATAAGCATGGAAATAATTCCACCCATCCTCTCGGTGATGTGTTCATGAACCAGCTGTATAGCATACTGCTTTGATTTCTTACCCAGCAATCATCCTTACTACGCTCCCACAGCCCCTTCATTGCTTCTGCTTTATTCCAATTACTTGTTTACCTCGTGTGACTTACGCTTTCCTACCTGTAACTTCTGAAAGAACAAAGCTCATAGTTTGCTTGTTCATAAGAAAGGATCTCTGCCACCTGTTTCAATACCCTAGGCAATAACCTGTAAGATCATTCCACAAATGAAAGGAAGGAATTCTGTTACCTCCTTGTTCCACAAGATCTTTGGAATGGATGCAAAAGTATGCAGAATAGGAAAAGCACAGTTTTAGATGCCCTAGGGTGTCAGAGGCACAGGCATAGAGCTGGCAGATCTGACCCAGGATGATCGACACCTTTGTGGGCTGGGGTGAATTCATTTCAGCATCTGACATGCGTTTAGGCAACTGAGCCCCAATAACAGTATTGTAAATGATGTGACAGATTTTATTGCAGCAATGTTGTTAACCTTCATCAAGCCAAGTTCATAAAAATTGGATTTACTCCCTCAAAAAATATTTTTTTAAATATTTGCATTTTGGTCTAGAATCTCAGGCTTTTGGTACTTTGTAGTCTGTGTTTTGTTCAATGTTCTAAAAAACAAACTATTTAATTCTGCATGCTTTTTTCTGGGAATGACCTGTATTTCTGTATTAGGTTTCTAGTTAAGTCTAATTTTGTCATTGTCTCTGTGTCAGTGTAGTAAGGCAATTCATTTGACTTTTAACCATAAAACTTAACAGACTATGTTGGGATTTTCTGGAAGATGATTTTATGGTCCTCAGTCCACTGAAACAGCATCCCCCTTTTTTAACCCTAGTAGGAAATTTGATGAAGTGAAACTAATTGTACGTCTTGGTGACACAAGTATAGGGCTCAGGAGGACAAACCTGAGAGGTCTTTGGCCAATGTGCAGAATTTGCGTAACAGGCTTACTGTTACAACAGAACTGTAAGCATCAGAAATAAAAGGAAGTTATGTCTCTCATGTAGATGCCAAAGGAACTAAATGTTGAAGATTAAAGAATTTTAAAATATAAAGTATACCTTTTGTATGAGTCAGAAATATGACCAATAGCGTTTTGCTGCCACACTCATGTAGTGGTACGCTTTAGCGTGGCGTATGTTATCACTATGCCTTGAAAGAGAAAACCACCCTTTTCAAGAGCAGTACTGAATGCATACTTCACCTGAAGCAAGACTGAGAGCCATTATGTGTTCATGATTGATTTAAATAGCAATACTTTCCAAAATAAAATTATATGCTGGATGACCCACAATTGCTAAGTTATAATTTTATTTTTAAAGTCAAGTCACTGGCAGCCTTGAGGTTGCTGGATTGCAGTAATGACTGGTGATTATATCTGGTTCATTAGCATGCCAGTGAAAAATTTCATGTGACAAAAATCCAGTTGGCTAATGAACCACCTTTTAATTAGACCTTGAATTTTCAAAAGAATACAGCTTATTTTTTTCCCTCAGTAATGTCATGTAACTGCATGGAACAGCTGCAAAAATGAATTGAGTGACAGAAATGCTTTCAAGTGAATTAAGCAGACTACTTGTTAGGTACTAGGCATCTAAGGCTTTGTTTTGTGCTGCCAGGTTATGTAATGAAGAGTGTTTTCTTCTGTTTCATAGAAGAACCTTTTGGGTTTGAGAAAGCCTTGATAAAGATAAGATACTCGTGGCTTCTTTTGGTGGTTTATACAGTTATTTCGATGTGCCAATGTTATTGAACATGCATGTCGTATCTTGCAGATGTTATACAATCAGCCATATGTTAAGCCTGAAACAGTCTTTAAAAACACTTTTAAAAAAAATGAAAAGATGTCCCCAAACTTGACTGGTTTTAACGTGTAGATGAATCAGAGTTGAGACTGAAATATTGCTTGTCATTTCGCAAGATACTTGTTAAAATATTAATAAATACAGACTATATTAAAGAAGAAATTTAGGCGGTAACTATTGATGTAAAGTTCTAGCTCTTTTTTGCGTTGTTTCTGATTCATAGTTTTAAGATTCCTATAATTAGCCAGTCCTTTATTGAATCTTACTGTAAAACAGAGGAAATGAGAGGTAGCTATTCTAGAGTAGCGTGTTCCCTCACGATTTCCGAAACTGCCTCCATTGTACTGTTCTCCTTTAATTCCCCTCTTCTTCACTATCCCAACAGTTCCTCCAGTCCTGAGGATGCATATCCTGATATCCGACCTGACCTCTCTGAAGGGCAGGAATACTGCTCCAGCCAATGCATATCTTACCATGCTATTGGGAGAGAAGTGCTGTAAAGAACTGGAGAAAGCACTTACTGAGCAGTAAAAAGGCAGGTGAAATTCAAGGAAATAAATACGTAGCTATGCACAAAAAAAACCCCCAATTTTGCATCATGTATAAAAAGATGAATGCTACCTTTCAGGAATGAGATCTTTGAGTCATGGCAGATATTTGTTGAAAAATCATCAGCTTTCAAAAGAGCAAACTGAATGCTAGGAATTTTTAGAAAAGAAATAAAACCCCAAAACATCTAGTCCTCCTAAGCTTCAAATATCTTGCAGTTCTCATTTCTTCATCTCAAAAAGTATAAGGTAAAACCAGGTCATGTTCAGGGAAGGACTACAACATGTTTTAGCATGAAAAAATTCGTCATGTGAAGAATAACGAAATAATCTCTTCAGACTGGAAAAAAAGAAAAAAAAGATAAGTGACAAGATGTATGATATAGATCGTAAAACTGTGAGTGGCTGGCGAGGTTGGATAGGGCTGAATTTTTCACTCTCCCTCCAGTACGGCACCTGGAGTGCACCAAAGCATGTTTGTAGGTTCCAGGTTCAGAAGAAACAAAAGGGCATAGTCCTTCCCACAGCGTGTAGCTGAGCTGTGGAGCACTTTGCCGAAGGGTACGATGGAGCCCAGCGTTTGCATCAGCGCAGGGCGCGCTAGGCGTAGCCGTCTGCTGAGGATGACTGACCGGCTTGCACAAAAGCGGGTGTCCGGGTTGTACATGGTGGCAGGACAGGAGAGTACGCGGGGGAAGTACCGTAAGTGCTTCTATGTTCTTACGCACTTCAGTAGACGTAGGGCTCTACTAGGTGTAGGATACTGAGCTAGTCAGATATTTGACTCTTATGTTCTTTTTCTTTTATTTTTTTCTCGTTTTGCTCTAATATTGTAAAAAAAAAAAAAAAAATTATTCCCAGTTAATAGCACTGCTTACACTGATGTTACCTACTGTCGTGTTGCAGTGATGTTGTATTGTTTAGGAATGTTTTGCAGTGTATCCTTAATTTGAAAAGAATTCTGTTTCTCAGAAGGGCAGTCTGTTCCCAGAAATGCTGTTAGGGATAAGATAAATATTGCTGGACAGATTATTTTGGGGAAATGTTTAATTTCATGTAGTTACTTTGTTTTAGTCTCTTACAGCTGATTGTTGGGAGAAAGGAAAGGGAAAATCTGAGGCCGCATAGTTTACCCTGCTGAACATTTTACTCACTTTCGGTTGTTTTATATTGGATTGTTCTAGTATCAGTCTATATATGGAATTGAAACTTTCCCTTGCTGAGAAGCAACACTTATTTTTAAGGAACTATATATACATTTCTCATCATATCAGAAGTAGTTATCAGATCAGTAGTAGTTTGTAACTGTTTTCTGAAGTTTTTCTTCATACTAACGAAGACGTGATCTCTCTTTTTAATGCCTGGCTTTTTAATGCCTCTCTTTTTAATGCATGTTTCAGCTACAATGGACTTGCTACTTGAGTCTAGAAAAGGTCTGATATTAAATGCAAGCATGTCTGCAGGTAAGAATTTCAATTCTGTGGCAGGTCCTAGGTCAGGTAGAAATAAAGGCAAGAACGATTGGCTTTCCTATGTTAAGCTTTGGTCTGGGATAACTTTATTTTTCACAATTTTGTTAATTTTTATTTCAGTTAATAAGCTATGATATGTGATATCATATGACACCGGCACACTTCCAGAGTTCTGTACAAATATTATCTAGCTTGCAGAAGGCAAATATGATTAATAGTATTTCTGAGTATTTAATGTAGAATTTCTCCACAGCACCAGTTCCAACAGGAAATTGTGAAGAACAGGACTGCTAAGGCATATGTTGAGCCAGGACTGAAGCTCTTGAAAGGTTGTAATAAAACACACATTTACTTTGCGTGAATATGTGTGATTGCTGTATCTTGACAATCAATATTAACCTGATAGGTCACTCATACGCACCAAAATGATGGCCGTAGAATGAATGTGGTAACTGTACAGCATCTTGCCTGAATGCAGAATTTTCAGTTGGCAACCATTTTTAACAGTTAAAGAGAAGCCACTCATGGATGCCACTAGAAATTAAACTTGAGCTCACAGATGTTATTCATGTCGAGCACATCTCACTACATGTTTGCAAAAAAACCAAGGTGCTAGGAAAAGCTTAAATGTGAAGGAAATAGTTTGAACCTTAATTTATTGAAAGAAAGCTAAAATCACAGAATGCCAGGTTGGAAGGGACCTCAGGGATCATCTAGCCCAACCTCTCCAGGAAGAGCACAGTCTAGACACGATGGCCCAGCACCCTGTCCAGACGACTCCTGAAGGTGTCCAACGTGGCCGAGTCAACCCCTTCCCTGGGGAGATTATTCCAATGGTGACTGTCCTCACTGTGAAAGATTTCCCTCTCGTGTCCAGTCGGAATCTCCCCAAGAGCAACTTGTGTCCATCCCCCCTTGTCCTCTCCATGGGACTCCGTGTAAAAAGGGAGTCTCCATCTTCTTTGTAGCTGCCCCCTAAGTACTGGTACATGGGGATGAGATCCCCTCTGAGCCTCCTTTTCTCAAGGCTGAACAAGCCCAGCTCTCCCAGCCCATCCTCATATGGCAGCTTCCCAGTCCTCTGATCATCTTGGCGGCCCTTCTCTGGACCCCTTCCAGCCTGGCCACATCCCTTTTGTATAGCGGGGACCAGAACTGTACGCAGTACTCAATCTGTTATCGCTTCCACACCCCCATGTTTTCGCAAGGGAAAGGTGACATAATTTATTTCCAGAAGTACTGTTCACCTTTAGCCTCATGTGAAATCCATGAAAGCAGGGAATATTCAACAGCTATGAAAATGGAAAAAGTCCAGTGGTTTTGTGTAATTAAGTCAGAACTGGTACCAAAGAAAATGAATAAAGAAACGAATTATCTTTTCTGGAAATTAATTGAGAAGGCAGCCTATGGACTGGGTTTTGTTTTAACTGCTTCATTGTCCCATGTTTAATACAGGCAGCTCATACAAGCAAGTGGGGCTTTGGAATGCCTTAGATAAAATAAAAGCATGGATAATAATAAAATAATGTCCAATAGGCCATTTAGTATTATCATGTAAGTTTAATGGAAAAACGAATGCAAAGCAACATCAGTGACGCAGCTCAGATTCTCCTACAAGTGCTGACTGGGACTGAGAAAAAGAAGTCTCAGTGCCCCGTGAATATGGCTCTACTGCTTTCCTGACCTTTGGATGAAGTCCATGTGTGAGCCAAGGTGTGCCACAGTAATGATAATCTACATGTTTAACTGAGAGTTGGCTGTGAGCATATCCAAAAATATCCTCCCCAGAGTCTTTTTCATTGGTTATGGCATCCGAACACATGTGAAAACTCAGCTGAGAGGATTTTCAGGATTGGTGGTCACTTCTCTTTGCTCAGTCATCCAATGTTCCTAAGGCTGCGGAAGTCCGTATAGGTCTGTCTGTGCCTATAGGTTTATTTGATACCGTTTCAAACATCCCAATGATAAGATTTAGTTGATAAAAGCATAGCATGGCTTTGGGGTTTCCATAGGCTCATGATGCACCAGAAAACCATTCAGAGATACTGGTATTACAAAATAAGTCAGCTGAATTTTTTGAAAGTTTGTGTGATGCAGACTGGGTTTGGCTCCTTGCGACTCAGCGAATAGTGACACTGGGTGTACGAGTGCCAGACTTACAAAAGCGTGAATGAAAGTAATCTCTTTCTACTACCTACTGCCCTGACGCTGAGAAGTCACTACTGAGTAGGTGACCCGTGCGGAGAGGTGTTCAGTGCTTGCTTTCTGTTCCTGCCTGGGCTAAGCAGAAAAAGTAGGTGTCGGTTCTCACAGGACACATGAAATAGCATAGCTGTAGATCTTTGGGAGGTAAATTATCAAATAATTTTAGGTGTCAGCCTGGCTTGTTTGCTTCTTTTATAATTAGCTGTAAATATTAATGTGCCTGCGTTTGCAGAAGAGGATGGAGATTCCTTAATGACTCTGAACTGTGCGACCCTGCAGTTATAGAAATGCATTTTTTGTAGTCTTGAACACAATTTTTCCACTTCTTAATTTATTACATTTCACCTTGTATTGAGCGATAAGTACGGGCTTGTTGTCTTTCCACTTGCACACATTCAGTACTCACATGGTTAAATGTGTTGACAAGCAAATTCTTAATATCAGGATTATTTTTTATTGCTTATATCCTCAGGAATCCGCTCTCCCAGGTTAAGTACAGTGGTTTAAACTGTTTGATTATATACTTTGCCAATAAAATGTTTTTGAGGGGTACTTGTGGTAGTTACAGTACGCTAAAATCTTCTTAATTGGAATCCTTTCACAGTCTGTTTCTTCTCCTAAATCGCTGTCACCTTTCTCTCTCATTGTACTTTGTCTTTTAGCTCTCCCTCTCATCTTAATCCGTGACCCTTGGCAACTTCTAGCCAACCCCTCCCTTTATTACTTCCTCTGCTTTGTCTCTGTTTGGCATCTGGATTGGCTCAAACACTGTCGCTGCCCCCTTTCTTCTTCTTCTGCCTCCTGTTCACTCACACCTCTCACGCCTTGTACCTCAGATACATTGGGAAGTTTCGGTATTTTCCGAGACACATAATGTAAGTCCTTCCCCATTAAAAACAGACTATTCTTCTCAGTCTCTCTGTCAGTAGCAGAGCCTGACCTGTGTCACATTTTTTTGAAATATGTTGCCTCTTTCATTTTTAGAACTGTCAATTCTTGTGTACTGTGTTATTTTGTTTGTTTAGTATTAAGCATACTGCTAAAACCACAATTTTAGTTGATACTGTCGGTTAAATCATTCCACCAAGAAGAGTCTGGCACAGCTGTATGTGCTAAATTACAGGATTAGGACATACAAAGATAGACCTAAAAAACCCAAAAGCTTAAATCCTGCAAAATTTTTTTCACCAACTTTCCTCTTTGATTTGCCAGTTCTTATGGCAATATTTATTCTCTTTATAAATATTTAACACTGAACAGAAGAATTTCATTATTATAATTAATTCTATATCTTTCTTCATTGGACAATATCTGTTATCACTTTCCAGGAAAACATCAAGCAAAAATTTAGTACATTTTCATTGCTTCTAGATTATTGTGTATTAATCATTGCTTATGGGGGTATATACGAGGACCATATCTGTAAGTTAATAGCATTCCTGCAGATGTGAATTTGGGACTCTTCATAGTAGGGTTAGGTCAGGTTATGCATTGGGATGAAGGCATGTAAGATGATATTTTGTTATTTAATGAGTATTAAGTATTGTTATAGACTACAGTTGGAGCTGTTCCTGCTGCCTGTCGCTTATGCTTTCAGTTCTCATGAATCCATCAAACTTCAATGAATTCTGATAAAATCATACATCTTGTGTGCTTATCTTAAATTGAGGTTTTTAAAATGTCAGCTGAAATTGTTTACCTACTTGTGAGACACAGGCTGGAGAAAAATATTTTACAAGAAAAAAAAGTTATATAAAAAAAAATTTGAAGGAAGCTATTAAATTTTTCTGGAAGATAATGTTTGTCAGGACTATGATTTTATCTTTCCATCAGATGTGGCTAAGTAATGGGACTTCAAAAAGAAAAATAATCTGCACACCTCACTGAGTTTTATTCTTAGCATTTTTTGCAAAACCCTACATCTGCAGGCGCCATGTTTCATCCGACCTGCGCCGTTTCTTCCCACCACCACAGCCCTAGGCAGTGTACAGGAAGCTGTGGCCTTTCATTAAATGAAAGATAAGAGCTCGAGTAGAAGTCAGTAAAGGTTACCAAGAAGAGGAGCTAGCGGTCAAGCTTGTTCTTGAATTAACAGCGTGGCGATTGACTCCCGAAGGAGAGACTGACACCGTGGAACAGCGCAGCAGCACTGAACTGCTGTGGAGTTCAGCCCGCGCGCCTGCATGGCGCGGTTCCAGGATCGGGAAGAGATATTTGTTTATGTCTGAAACTCGTTTAGCTCTATACTATATACTATAGGTGCGTACTACAGCGCAGCTATGCAGGGCTTGTTAAACAGCACGCAGGGCTGCATTGAATAGCTGTACTAGTAGTGCGATTTCTTAGTGCTATTAGCCATTAGATTAGCAATTTTGATGCCACTGTCTCCGACATCCTTCCAGTTCGATGTAGAAAATTAGTGTAGCAAAACTTTTTGTGGGACCTTACAGAAGAAAATGATGTCACAGATCTCTATGTAAGTGGATTCTCTAAGTTGATTCTGCCCATCACAGCATGTTGTCACTCTCACTCAAGATAATGCCTATGTTAAAGCATTGCTAATGAGGTTAGAGAAGAAGAGACACCAGCTGTCAAATCCTCACTACATCTCTTGGGTTCTTCTAGTCTGGTGTCAAAAGAGGCTTTTTATCCACGAAGGATAAAAAAGATTCCCCGCCCCCAAGAACCAACAGCTAGTATGGTGTGATCCTCTTGCCACAAAATCTTGTGTATTTTGTCTGCCACCGATGTCAGGCAAGGTCACTGCCCACTGTCTGTCTTTCCTGATTTGGAGTATCTTTTGGGCTATCTTCCTGTTGGATAACAGGCAAAAGAATGTCACCTGCAATGTGGTGTTATTGCATGAGGAGAAGGAACAGCACAGGCCATGTGGTATAACCCTCTTGACATCCTCCTCCTATTATCAGAGTGCAGTTTTCCATTGATGAATCACATGCATGTGGTGTAGATATAAATAACACAGTGTTAATTAATTTTGTTGCTGTCAGTGCTGTCCCTGGTTATCTATACAGGCAGTTCTTTTCTTGTGCACATTTCTATGCATGCTTCATTAATTCCAATCTTAATACTTCTACTAAAAATCTTTATATAGTAACATTTGTGCAATGTAGAAGTGACCTAAGTGATCTCTGCAAATAGATTTGTCAATGTTAAAACTTATTTTAGCCGTCTTCAACATTTTTAAGTGTCTTGTAAAACATGTAGATCATTTAAAATCAATCTTATTACGTATGTCATGCTTTTTCATTTATCTAATGCCCAAACCAAATCTTGTCTGTGGTGACTTTGTCTTTCTGACAGTCAATATAAGAGTGAGAGACAAATGAGAGTGAGGGAAAATATTCTAAAGAACGCATGAGAAAAGTAACGTAAACACTTTAAGTCATTAAATAGCTTATTAAATTTACTTAATGTGCTGACATTGTGGTCAAGGACTCTCACGGCCTCTGTTCCTAGCTTGCTGCCTAAAAGATGTTGGCTTTCAGCTGTGTGGCTTTTTGTTGGGATTTTCTATATACTTCTTTATTCTCCTATTGCATTAGCCACAGGTTTCTAATCTTTCCGAAGATTATTGCTTGCAAGGTCGATTCGTGCTTGACAAAAAAAGCAATAAAGAATTTAATCATTAGTTTCCTCCTCCACATTCTTTTAGCTCATTGTCTAAGGCCACAGATCAGAAAACTGGTTGTAAAATGACACAGTGAAACACTCCCCAAGTAGTAGGCGGCAATTATGGTATTAGGAAGGCTTCAGTTTTTGGTAGTTGCTTTGAAAGTAACCTATAACAAATATGGTATGTACTATGATTTAATAGAAATGACTTCTAGTAATGAAAGAAACAGTTGTAAACTGGTTTTGGAGAATGATCATTATCTCTTTTAGAACCCCAGAAGACATTTCACATACGCTTAATACCAAAAGCATATGTGAATTGTCAGATATTTCAAAGCCTTGTGTAGTATGTAGTTTTTGTATGTCTACAAATTGCTGCCTTGGGAAATGTTGTATAATTAATATGTGCTGATTATATATTAAACTGGATTACTTTGGGTATTATCCCAGTCTGGAAGTTACTGTGAGCACTGAAATTCCTTGGCATGAAGAATGAGCCTTTTTGCATTCCTGGCATTGCAGCTCAGAACCTTGGCCTGAACATTGTGAGGTTGGGCTGTGGAGAGATGAAACTCCTTTGGGAACAGTGAGATACTCAGAATTTGCACTGAAATGCCAACTGCTTCCTGTGTTGTGTCCTCTTGGGGTGTTTTAGATCTTTGTTTCTTTGCTTATGATGCCAGCTGTGAACACTTGGAGAGCATCCTGCTTGCATCTGAAAGCAAGATTCGGCTGGAAGGTGACAAGGCAGGTCCTGTTCATTATTTGCTCAGTGTAACTAAACTGATTAAATTTGGGTATGTGCTGAGGCAGCGTGCTGCATGGAGTCCAGCTGCGCAGTAGCTTGCAGGACTGTGTTCTAATTCAGCAAAGACATTCTGTACTTGTTACTGGAGTTCCTGTTCCTCAGGTTTCTTGAGCACTTGTCGCATGGTTGCACAGCACTGAAACTTGAATATGGTTCTCTCATCTTTCTGCTCGTGATCTTGCTTCCCCCACCCCCCAATCCAACTTGTACTAATTCTTTTAGTGATAAGTATTCTTATTTTTTTTTTTTTTACTATTGGGGTTTGCTCTATTAGGGGTTGGCGTTTTTTAGTCTGGAATAAATAGATTGATGTGGAGGGAAAAAAAGCAGTATAAAAAATATTAATTACTGTAGACGTAAATCCTTAATAAAAAATATTATCAATGACATTCAATGTCAACAGCCTAAATAGAAAGTTATTTTACTACAAAACCATGAAATATATAGGCTTTGGTAGGTATCGCTAATCTTTCTTAATTTGTGACCATTCTGAAACATTTTTTAAAAGCTTTGAGTTGTATCACATCATCTTGTAATCGATTCACTCTGCATTGAGAAGTTACACAAACGTTTTTCACAAGCAAATAAATATTTTGCCTCCACATTCCATTGTTTACTGCTTGTACTCTCAAATTTTCTAGGCCCGAGAGCTTTATCACCACTGGCCTTTTTTTTGTTGTTGTTCTTTTTTTTAATGTTAGAGGTTCATGTCAAGGCTATGTACAATTTATCTCCTGTGGGAAGGTACCCTACTTTGAGTTTGCACTTCAGAATAACACACTAATCTTTATTTGCTAGCTAGAGAGGGAGGTCTTAATTTTACTTGGTAATAGATTTCTCTGTTTCTATCAAATTGAATGGATTTGAAGCCACTTAAACATTTTTTCTCCATTATTAGGAGTATTAAATTGTATTTACTGTTTGCTGGGAAAAATAGGACACAGCCAAAAGACAATAAATTGTTGATTGTTTTGGATATTGATATTTCAGGAACTTCTAGATCTCTGAGCATTACAAGGCCCTCTCAATCCTCAACTGCCACTACAGGGTGTTGCTGCTTCAGGGCTTTGTTGCTACGCTCACTGCTTTCATGGATTTTAGTTTAAAACGGCACTCAGGACTTGGCCATTCAGGCTTCCTTGTTAGAGCAGCATAGCAAGTAGCCGGTCTAGTGTTTACAAAAATCCACAATTTGTCATAATGCAAAATTTTCCTTAAATATACCGTGGAAATATAGGCACTCTTCAGCAGCATTTTTCTAAACTGCTTATAGTACAAACCACCTCGTGCTCCAGTAGAGACTAAATAGAAATACAGGAAATAGGTGGAAGGATGACAAAAAGTTGCATACATCCTCGTTTCCAAAGATGGCATTTAGCAACTTTTTCCAGTTTCTCTAGCCTTGCACTTTACAGATTTTCCTAATGTTAAGAGGATTTACTGGTCTACATAGTGCATGATGTTAACTTTTCTGCGCAGAAAGCTGCATGCTGCTTTACACACTACCCAATACGATAGGAAGAACTGTATTGATACTAAGATTTCTCTTCAGTCTTCTCTTGAGTCTCTAGCAGAGCAACAGGTTCCTTCTATTTGCTTCCTTCCCATAAAGGAGATCTGGAAAATAAAAGGGGAGGAGGAGGGCTCCATCTAGATTTAAAAAATTCTCTTCCAGCTTTTCTTGTTTTTCTCCCTACTTATTCATATTTCTTCAAGTTCAAAACAGAGCTTAACTCCAGAAAAGCAAATCTTATTGTCCTTTGTGGCAGCTACGTACATGGGAATATTGGGTGCAGAATTTATATGTTTATACAGAATTGATGTCTGTATGTACTAATAGACCTGAGATACCACAGGTGGCATATGCATGGAATATCATCTGCCTACAGAATCTGAAAGTGCTGAGGCTACTTCCAAGGCTATTTTTATATTAAGATTTATTAAATTGGTGTCTGTAGCAACAAAAAGAAAAGAAACATTTTAAACAGGAAATACCAGGAAGCATTTACTGGTTGGTTCTTGATTTAGAAATAAAAAAAGTTGGGCAAGAGGGATGGATCATAAAATTTGAGGTGTATAGAGTAAAAAATAGTTTTGGTAGGATCTGCATATTTTGGATGTCCATATTTTTAAAAATATATTGACTTTTCAGCTGAGGTTACCCTCACATTCCACCAATCCGTTCAGTAACATTGGTCTATCTGGTCAAGGAATTGTACCAAAGATTGTTTCATGTGCTGTGAAGCAAGACCCTGCAACAGCTAAACCCTGACAGTAATATCATAGTCTCCAGGTAGTAATACCGTTAAGTGCTCTAAGCGTAGTTCTGATGTTCAGAGTGTTCAGCTTGCTGTCGAAATGGTGCCTTTAAATAAGCAGGTTTGCCACTTAGACTGTTGCAGTTTTCTGGTCCACTTGCTGACTCATCTACTTGGTTATTTATTTTGTTTGTTTCTAAAGTTTAAGACCCCCCCAAAACCTTAAAGGTCCACAGAACTCGGCATTCAGAGTCTTGTTCTCAAATGATGTACAAAGACTTAAATTTTATTTACTTTCTTTTTACTGCTTCCAAGAGGCAAGCAGTGAACACAAGAACCTAGTTAACATAACATTTTCTGTGTTCATGCTTCACATCTAAAAGTGTTTATAACATTTAATCAAATAGGCAGTAGAATTGTACATTACATAGGAATCACCATACAAAAAGAGTAACCATTACATTTTTATCATGCGTGATATAACAAAGCAATCTAGAAAGAATGGAGCGTGATTGAAAGATTAATACATAGAATGACGAGTGATGAGGAAACAAAAGCTAAAAGGACACAGCATAAATGTTGGTCTCAGACTTAAGGGTGTTGTGGTTAAGCAAACCGTGTTTCCGCAGGGAATGGATATTATGACTCATCCTAATTCCTTGGACAAACAAAAAAAGTTTGAGAAGCTGATTCCCCCCGCCCAAATCCTTTTTCCAAGACAGCTGAGAAAGTACAGATAGGTTTTCTATAGAGAGAGACTGCCCAGAGAAAACATACTATGTCCTGTAGAAACCATGGATTCCACAATGGTAACTTAATAGAAATTTATTATGTGTCATCTAGTATGTCTGTTTGCTAGTTTAAGAGACTGTGATTAAAAGACTTGGTATGACAAGAATGTGTCATTTATACAGAAAAAGACAGGTGTAATTACCTTATAATTATGTATGCTCAGCATAGGACTAGGGGGTGTAGGAGATCCTGGACGTACTATTTGTTATCACAGTCTGATGATATGACTGCGTATCCCTGAGGTTTCAGTGCTCATTTGTCTTACCTGTAAATTTGACAAGATAAAAAAGTTGTTTACTTAGACTCATGAAGCCTGAGTGGTAAAAATTGCCAAGGGCGCGTTAAGTACTCAGTCCTCCTGCATTTACTTTGCTCTGTCTTCCGTTCCCTTGGGACAATAGGTGGCAGCAAATCTGTATTTGATATAAACTGCATGTAAAACCTGGAAGGCAGTTTGAGTAGCAGTTGGACTCTCTTGGAAGCCTTTTCTTCAGAGGCAAAAAAGACCAAGATGGTGTCAAATCAGTTCAGTTGGCTAAAGGCTAAGCATGTGCATTTTAAAACTGCCTACATTTAGCCTATGATTGAACGGGTATATATGTTTGCATATAGATGCATTAAATATGTATGACCTTTTTTTTTAAACACACGCTATGATATTTTAAAACTTTCATTATAAATTTATGTAGCAAATAAACCTGAATCAACCACAGTCTCTGAAATGATAGAAACGATCTAAATTTCCTCTTGGATGATTACAGTGAGTTGCCAATATAAAAAAAAGATTTCCTGGGCAAGTGTAAGTAGCAGTAAAATTCTTCTGTCACAGCTGACAGAACGGTGAACTTAAGAGAAAAACACGGCCAAGTGTTTAAGAATTTGCTTAAAATAGAATAGAGAGACAGTTAAACTCCTTTCATATTCCCCTGCCTACTGAGGCGGACGGGTTCCTTCGCACGGAAGTGGTCGTACGCTAATGGTGCGTTCAGGGAACAATGGGGTCATCAGCTAGCAGGGTAAACCCATAGATAACAGAACATTAAGTAATAATTGGAATAGCGGGTGGAGAATAGAGGCTTGGTAACAGGCTTGGGAGCAGTCTGCCCCCAGATAGCAAAAATACCGTAAATTAATATGAGGGTGCATAAAATTAAATATAGACAAAAACGGAATCTCTGCAGCTGAGGGAGGTACAGGTACTCATTTTCCTAGTAGGCCAGAAAGAATCTGGCAGGGCTGACGTTTCTTAGCTGTGCCACAGTTAATTATGGGAAATACCAGCTGCTGCAGGAAGGAATTCTGAATGTGGCCTCTTGCTACAGCTCTGTATCTCTTATGAACCAATGAAAATTATTAGAATAACCACATTATGGGTAAAATTCACTGTCACATAGGAATTTTCTTGTTAGCAGTAGCTAACCTAGAACAGACATCTCAAAACAGAGCCAACATAGGTAAAAATAATTGATTCAAACTGACTGCAGAATGCAGCTGTAGTCAAACTTCGAAGTATTGGAGATAACGCTGAGCAGGGTGGACAACCAGTGAATAGGCGATTGCAAAACCAGAGTGGACTCCCAAAGAGCACTGAATTAAAAATAGCAGTGTTTCCTGTTTTTCACTATGTATATTTGCATTTTAATGCTGTTTAATGTGACATTGTTTTATGGAAGCATGTATGGTTTTTGTAGGTTATATGACAAATTCCGGTATTTTTGCAATGTAAAGTCAGTAGATACCCACAAAAACTGTAACATTGGTATGTGACAGAAATCGGGAGAAAGGCTAAAATCTGGCATGGTAGGTCCGCTAGCAGGATACACATAATGTTCAATTGCCTTAAAAAATGGTGATTTTTACTTTTTCCTCTCCAGTCACCTGGAACTTTCTTTATATTTTCCACATTATAATCATGTAAAGTAGAGTGGCCAGATGTAACTGGGCTAATTATATGGAGCAATAAAGATGAGGTGAAAATTCAGCTAATACATTTTGTTCAGCTTATCCTTCTACAAAGCATAATAGATGTATTTCTGAATTTAAAGTTTTCTAAATATCAGAAAGATTTATACAATGATGTAAGGGCCAACAAGAAATATAGTTTATCAGATGTGTAGAAACACATAGAAAAGGAATGATCCAGAAAGTCAGAAAGCAGGTCTCTCTTTAGATACCTGATCTTAAAGATGGCACATCCGGACTTGAATATGTCCTAAAATATGCTGTCTTGTCCTTGGATATCTTGATACAGTTTCATCTTATATGCAGTGCACGATTTCAAAAAGTGTAAGGTATGTATAATACTCTTCCTGCAGAAATGCTGTATTTTGATAGGATCTCATTTTGAGATTTTGTGTGAATAGAAAGAAAGATGAGTTTATTCACAAAATAACAACTGATTTGTACTTTGGATTGTTGGCCTTTTTACCAAGTGTTTTACTTTACTATGGTTATTGAAACAGTGTGGCACCTAACTTTTTTTGAGAGATAAGATTTCAGAAAGTTTGAAAATCAGCCTTTATTTAAGCAAACAGGCTTACAGATTCTGACCCTAGTGCCTCTTTTTTAACACATGGTCTTTTAAAATTCGGGAAAATGCAAAAAATTAAAAATAAATTTAAAAATTGTAAGTGCAGTTGCTTGTATAACGCTAAACTACCCTATGTAGCAGCCAGGAGTTGTGTTAGTATATGAATTTTCTACTAGAGTGATCCAAGCTGGATGTGTCTCCGTATAAGAAAGCGGTTATATATCCTAGGGAATCCTAGGGAATAAGAAAAGGTATATACATCCTGTGTCACGTCAGAGGTTACGCTTCAGATAGCACACAGGCATAACAGAATTTATTGGTTTTCTCATTGCTAAATTAGAGGCTATCATGCAGAAAAAAGACCTATCGCTGTTTCGGGGGACTCATACGCAGCAACGACGCTGTGAACGGGAGGGAGAGCGCCGGGTAGTTGTAGCGCATGACGCGGGGGTGCGTGCTCCTGGCTGGCAGGTCTGGCTCTTACCGCTCCCGCTAAATTCGCGCCTGTTTATTTGTAACTAAACCGTTCCAAAACCAGGCTGGTAGCCTGTTTAAGGTACAGAGTTAAGTGTCACTTCCAATTGAAAGAGTGCTTTTTATGCATTTGGTCTAAGGGACTAATGTGGGTTGGTAGAGTCCCCACTAAAGCTGTGTTTAGCCTCTGTCAAAAAGTTCATCTAATCAAACTGTTGAGCTTCCTTAGCTTAGTTTTATACTTCACAACCACCTCTGAAATGTGTGTGTGAAAGAAGCGCATTCAGGAGGGCAAGTAAGAGGGCCTTGGCAGAGGAGACGAAAATTCAGGCACTTACATAGAGTGCGTGTCTGTGTATGGGGGAAAGACAAGCAGCCCGCTTTTCCTGGATCTGTCCCACAAAATTTAAGTAGGAAAACATATTTTCTGGGTGAAAACAAAGCATATACCCACTTACACCCTTCTGTTTTGTTTTAAACAAACAGGAGAACACTTAAGTGCACGTGCTGGTAGCATGCACCAGAATTTCAAAAAGATATAGAACTTTCTGTACGCAGGGATTATCTGCAGATGCATACAATTGCTTCATTTCATTTCATTTCACTTTGGCATTCCAGCAGAGTCTGCTTTAAAGGATGACTTCACTGAACGGCTGACTAATTCGTATGTGGCAAACAGAGACGAAGACACCTGGGTTTTGGATTGCAGATTGGGGCACTCAAACCCATTTGCTCATTCAAATGAGAAGGAGAAGATCAACAGAAATTTGTTGCATTTGAGCCTGGAACCGAATGTGAGTAGGACTCTATTTGTGCTATATTGGGTTTCAACAAGCATTTATTATATACAATTACATTTCTGGTATGCATTTATTTCTGGTATGTCTAAAACCATGTTCCAAAATATCTGACAAACTGCAAAGTTTTGGATAGGTTACAGTTTTCCAGATGGTTTGTGAGACCATATGTGTATGTGCGGCTAAGCCTGAGAGCAATACATACAGAAAGTTTTAAAAATTATATAAATAAATTAAAATACATGATGTGTCATTTCTAAAATCATGATGGGCGTTTAGTTTAAATTAGTTGTTTTCCTGGAAATGGATTGCAGGAGCTAGCAACTAGGAGGCAACAAGGGTAAGAGAAGATGCCAGGAAGGTTCCAGTCAGCAAGCAGCGTGTGCGCGCATACGTGTGAGAGTGTGCGCCCGTGCACGCCCGCCCGTGTGTGGTTGCACAGCCCAGGACTGCTGGGAGCCATGCTGCTGTTTCTCAAGAGTTTTGGGGAAGCTGAACTGCCACTGGAGTCAGACTGGCCATGAATTTGGCAGAAAAAGTTTCTAACTTCCCGGGATATAAGACACCGAAGCTCCAGACGGCAGCCTGAGTTAATCACAGTGTGAGGAGCTTGCTCAACATGGCCCAGCCTTATCTGGCTGGAAATGCTCATCGTGCTCCTGGGATGGGTAGTAACCAGCCTACAGATACACACATTTTCCAATAGTTTTCTAATTGGAGGGAGAAGGGGCCAGAATGCAGTAGAAGAGGGAAAAAAAAACGTGGAAAGAATGGAATGGTTGAAAGAAAATGCCTTAAAGACTAGACTTCAAAATATAGTTTGTGCAAAGAAACACTAACACAAATTTGTGTAACAGTGACATCTATTGGTAGAAATACCAGAATTGGCTTGGAAGTACATTTAAAACGCTTTTAATGATGCTTTTGCTCACTGTTGGTATTCTCTTGAGCTTCTTATAAAATTGATTTCTTGTCCTAACCTTCTTTTCCTAAAATAATTCGTTACATGTTGTTGTAGTACTGTGTAGGTCCAGTTTAATCCTTGTAATAAACAAATAGCTGGACTGAAAAGAACTGTGATGTAGTTGTTAGCACTGCTATAAATATATGCTACCACAAGAAGAATCCAGTCCATGAGGATACTTTGTCTGCATTTACAAAGTCCTTGTATAGAGCAGGAGGGATTCTGAATTAAAAGCTATTTATGAACAATAATTTGAGTAAAATAAGAGACATCTAAGATTAGCAAGCAGTTTGTTTCCATTTTTCTTACTCTTTTTAAAGCAGCATTTTCTGTCTAAAAATCTAATTAACTGCATTATGAAAAAGGGAATGATTTTGGTTTCTTGTAGTTAACAAGGAAGAATATTTACTCCATTATTTCTAAGAGCTTCAGAGCACAAGTCTCAATTTCTATCAAAAAGGGGTGCTCAGCGTGTGCCTATGGGCTGTTAGTGACCCACGCAGACAATTTATCCTGCAGCTCGCTCCCTGTGACTTCCAAGAAAGCCTGTCGGAACAGAACTCTGGGCTGAGTTCCTTGCAGAGCCCTTGCATCCCAAAGGCCCTTTCTGCTTCAAGACGAGTCCGTGTCCAGTCGTGTGACAAGGGGTTGGAGGAGGAGCTGCCAAAAGAATGGTAGTGAGAAGGCTGCTGCTGGCGCTGCCGTCAGGGTCTGTTTGCAATGCAGCGCTGCTATAAACAGCCTGGATGAGAGATAATGGCCAAAAAATAAGCTGCATGAGTTGCTCTGGTGACAGCAACCTGTTCCCAGGTGTTGTCTTCCCCGTGCGCTCCTCGGACCGGACAGCAAGACAACTGTGGTCAAAAAATATGCCTGTGTCTGAAGAGCAGCTCTGAAACACGGATGATGTTTGCAGGAAACAGCAACTGGAATGGACCCATTTATTTACTCACAGTCGCGCTACATCCAGGCAGGTGACCTACGGCCCTTTCCTGCTGTTGGAAGAACAAGTTTAGCCTGACTGATCAAAAAAGTTAGGCACTACTGTTTTAAAACGCAGTTATATTAATAATAGTGACAATGTGAAAAACAAAGCTTCTTATTGAATACTACTGCTTTCTATGGGTTAGGAGCGTCCTTACATAAGTGTATATTTGTGTATGTGCATACATAGATATACTAGTGTTCGCTTACGATATTGAAAAGATGTTTCTATGCTTCTATTGGTTGGAAAGAGGCAGGTAAAGTAGATGAGGGAGAGAGTGAATGAATTCTTCTCTGACAGGAATTTCAAACGCACAGTCTGTATCAGAAGCCTGAAAAAAATCCTTCGTTAGATTTTAAATCTTAGTTGGAGCACGCTGCATTCTCGTTCAGACTCCAGAACAGAGAAGATAGAGAGACACAGAAGATAATGAAACAAAATAGAAATGCAGCTCCACCCTATTCTTTATACAGCATTTAATCGCAGATAAAAAAGCACATAAATGAGATGTGAAAATGCAGCTAAAATAACTACTAGTAGCTAGTAATTACTTAAGAAATTCTGGTAAATTATTTGACATGATAATGTAGATTTTATTTTACAAAGTTTTTTTTTTTAACCTTTAAACTATTATAAGATATCGTAGGTGGGGAGAAAAAGGCCTGTTGAAATGAAAAGAAGGTGAACAGAGAAACCTAGAAAAGGAAAGCAAAAAGGGAAAAGATTAAAATTTCATCTCCATTCTTTGTTACACTAAGTGCCAGCCTTCGTGCCTTAGTGCACAAAGATCTTACTCAGTTTACTTACACAATTTACAGTGATCTTCTGTTCTCTGTCTTTGTTATTTGTATGTCTGCTCATTTTAACCAGTCGATCAGCCAATACATCTCTTGTACACGTTCTGCCTCGGAACTACCATCAGATTTTCATATTATGGGCTTTGCAGGCTAAGTGTTCCATACATTAATTGATATAATATGCACTCTTTCAAAATCGTAAACTGGCTTTCTTAATGTGATTTCTGGTTTTATAACTGTACAACTATTACAATCTTTTTTAAAATTCTCTAAAGTACCTCAGTGTCGAGCAGAATTTTGATGAAGAGGTTAAAAACCAGATTGCATTTCTACAGACCCATACACCAAATGTGTCTGGTGTCCACTCATTCTGTTAACATCATTTAATGCTGAATTTCAATAAGAATTTTCATATCTATGTTTCTGTTGCAACGTCTAAACTTAACTACTCTGCATTTAAAGCAATTATGTTGGTGGTACCCAGATCCACAAACCACATGAAATTTGCTCACATAATGGTCTATAGCGAGGTAACAAGGCTGAGAATAATGACGACAATGAAGGATTTACAGGTTTCCTTCCATCTTCTCTGCCTTTTCTATTTCAGAGCATTTAAAGAGTTAAAATACTAAGTATACAATGAGATAAACAGCAGGAGCGACAGACAGGAGAGCAGGAGAGTGTTAAGATCATTATCAGTCAGCACAGTAGGCACTGGGCTGGGGACAAGGCAGAGGGCAGGGCTGTGTCAGCTGGGCTTCAGATCCATTCAAACTACCTAAGCCACAGCTGCAGCCTGCTGCTTCACACGGCTCTTCTGAAGCCTGACACAATTCATGCGTATTTGATTCTATTATTATTTTCAAGAAATTATGCAAAATTTTCTTGCTTTAAGGCTCTTTATGTTGAAAAAACAGTAGAAAGTTTGGTTTCTATACAGTTTAGCCGCGTGGCTGTTTTGTAGAATGTGTCTTCATGCCCTCGTCGTGTTTCTCTAGTTTGCTATTACAGTGATCTGAAAAGGCAATCTAAAGAGATACGGGGTCAGGAAGCCTTGAGCCCTGCCGTATGATAGCAATAGAAATTAGATTACTTTATACTGGCTTACTGTTGGTTTTCTTCAAAGCTAGTTTAAAAACTAACTGCAGGGGAGCTCTTAGAAACCTCAAGAACAGAACTGGGGTGAGTTGTAGGTGTGACTTCTGTCTGTGATGAAATGTAGGTCAGAAAGGGTGTGGATTAATAAATGTGCTTTAAACTGTAAGGAATTATTGTTCTTTTGTATAATTAATGCATTGACTGCCCTGAAAGTTGCTATGACAGGTTTCAGGGGCTTTTCTGAGGCACCAGAGAGTTGTCAGTTTTACTAAGTAAAGAGGCTTGTAACATTATCACACATGATTTTTTCTAGAGATTTTGAAGTTGTCTCTTCCTCCAGATGCAGTGTTACAGCCTGTTCAGAGAGGCTTTCCTTATGAGATGGATCCACCCAGCATTAAAACTCTTCTGCAAACAAACTGGCTCAATTTCAGTTGCACATCACAATATCGTGACCTCCTTATGTAAAAATAGTAAGGGCACGTATCGATGTATGTGTTTAACCCAGAAACACTTTATTGGGTAAGTACCAATGTGTGTTTCATTGTCAGTTATCCAGTCCCTCAACAGGGGACTGTCCACTGGGATGATCGTCACACTGTGAGAAACAAGTCCTTACAAAAGCATTATTTGAGGCTGGGGGCTTATGGACTGTGTGGTGAATTTGAGAGACTGGCTGGCTTCCAGTTTTTGATCCTTTCTTTTTGGAAGAAGGGGGAAGTAACACAAGAGGAGTACAGAGGCCTCATTAGGTCTTCCCGAGAGAAAATTAGACAGGCAAAAGCCCAGCTAGAACTCAGTCTGGCCACTTCTGAAAGGGATAACCAAAATGTTTTTGCAAATATATTAACAAAAAGAGAACCAAAGAGAATCTCCATCGTCCATTGGATGCAGAGGGGAACGTTGCCACTGAGGATAAGGAAAAGGCTGAGGTACTTAATGCCTTCTTTGCCTCGGTCTTTAACAGTCGGACCAGTTATCCCCAGGGTACACAGCCCCCTGAGCTGGAAGGCAGGGATAGGGAGCAGAATAAACCCCCCATAATCCAGGAGGAAGCAGTTTATGACCTGCTGCTCCACCTGGACACTCACAAGTCCATGGGGCCAGATGGGACCCACCCAAGAGTACTGAGGGAGCTGGCGGAGGAGCTCGCCAAGCCACTCTCCATCATTTACCAGCAGTCCTGGTTAACAGGGGAGGTCCCAGATGACTGGAGGCTTGCTGATGTGACGCCCATCTACAAAAAGGGCCAGAAGGAGGATCCAGGGAACTACAGGCCAGTCAGCCTGACCTCGGTATGAGGGAAGGTTATGGAGCGGTTCATCGTGAGTGAGCTCACCAAGCATGTGCATGACAACCAGGGGATCAGGCCCAGTCAGCATGGCTTCATGAAAGGCAGGTCCTGCCTGACCAACCTGATCTCGGTCTCTGACAGGGTGACCCACCTAGTGGATGAAGGAAAGCCTGTGGATCTTATCTACCTGGGCTTTAGCAAAGCCTTTGACATTGTCTCCCACAGCTGGTGGCTCATGGCTTAGAGAGGTGTACTCTGCTTGGTAAAACACTGGCTGGATGGCCGAGCCCAGAGAGTTGTGGTGAACGGAGCTAAATCCAGTTGGTGGCTGGTCACAGGCAGGGCTCCCCAGGGCTCAGTGTTGGGGCCAGTCTTGTTTAATGTCTTTATCAATGATCTGGACGAGGGGATCGAGTGCACCCTCGGGAAGTTTGCAGATGACACCAGGTTGGGTGGGAGCGTTGATCTGCTCGAGGGTAGGAAGGTCTGCAGAGGGACCTGGACAGGCTGGATCGTTGGGCCAAGGCCAACTGTATGAGGTTAAACAAGGCCAAATGCCGGGTCCTGCACTTTGGTCACAACAACCCCGTGCAACGCTACAGGCTTGGGAAGAGTGGCTGGAGAGCTGCCTGGTGGAAATGGACCTGGGGGTGTTGGTCAACAGCCAGCTGAACACGAGCCAGCAGTGCCCAGGTGGCCAAGGAGGCCACCAGCATCCTGGCTTGTGTCAGGAATGGTGTGGCCAGCAGGAGCAGGGAGGTGATCGTGCCCCTGTGCTGGGCACTGGTGAGGCCGCGCCTTGAATATTGTGTTCAGTTTTGGGCCCCTCAGTACAAGAAGGACATTGAGTTGCTGGAGCGTGTCCAGAGAAGGGCAACGAAGCTCGTGAAGGGTCTGGAGAGCAGGTCTGATGGGGAGCGGCTGAGGGAGCTGGGGTTGTTTAGTCTGGAGAAGGGGAGGCTGAGAGGAGACCTTATCGCTCTCTGCAACTACCCGAAAGGAGGCTGTAGTGAGGTGGGTGTTGGTCTCTTCTCCCAGGTCACTAGCGATAGAACGAGAGGAAACGGCCTCAAGCTGCATCAGGGGAGGTTTAGATTGGATACTAGGAAGAATTTCTTTACTGAGAGAGTGGTCAGGCATTGGAACAGGCTGCCCAGAGAGGTGGGGGAGTCACCATCCCTGGTGGTATTTAAAAGACGTGTAGACGTGGCACTTCAGGGCATGGATTAGGAGCCCTGGTGGTGTTGGGTTGATGGCTGGACTTGATGATCCTAGAGGTCTTTTCCAACCTTAATGATTCTATGATTCTGTGATTCCTTTGTTCATCCTAATGCTCAAAAAGCTGGAAAGTTTCTTCTCACTTCCTAGATTTTATTATCAAGAGAAGAGGTACATATAAAGCAGTATCATTTTATGCAGGCTTGTGAGATTAACTCTTGTTTTATAAGGTATATTTCTACTTCTGGAATTGTAATTAGTCAATGTTCAACTCTGGGATTTCTAGCATCTCAATACATGGCATAACTTTGTCCTGACACTCAAAGCACCATCATTTTCACCACTAATTTGATAATTGCCTGGTAAATTTTGTTGGGGTGTTGTTTAGAGATAAAGTATGGTTTTCCTGCTTTTAAGTCCACTTATAAACTAAACTTTTCATAGGTACTACTAAAATCTTAAATAGTTAGATAGTGGCTATTTTTATTAACCTGCCTATGTACAGTATTCATAGGACTAGTACAGCTTGCTGACCCTAGATTATTACAGAGAAGTTTTATTTAAGTGTGGGTTGTCATTAATACAAACAGATAAATAAATATTTTGGCATAATCTGAATAAGTATGTTTAGTTTAAAAGGTGCCGTGAAGTTGTTCATACAGGTATATTTTTTGTTAGTGACCAACACAACTGTTCTTGAAAAATATGATTTAATGTTTATCCGTCACAAGTTAACCAAACCCCAAATAAATAGGTACGTAAATAAATAAATAAGCAAGGCATAACCATAGACATTATCAGGACAATGAACAATTAGTCCTGCGGTCGAACACAAAAATAGATGTAAATTTAAATGTAGAAAACTTTGGTTCAGTAGGGTCACTTTGTCACAGTTATTTTTTCATAAAATGAAACTTAGGATTGCTGTAGATTTGCCTTCAAGAAACCTTGTCTCAGGGGAAACCACCAGTGCTGAGGTAGCGGCCTTCCATTTGTCTTATTAACCCCGGGATTATAAGAGTGGGTTGGCAGAGGGAGTGATAAAGACTCTGTGTTTCTTTCCTTATGTAGAGCTTCCTTTTATGACATTAATCTATATTAAGCTAGAAAACCAGGGGAGCCATAACCTGTCAGTCGTTTCTGTCCTTGGCACCTGATGATTAAGTGGAGTAGAGAAGCAAGTCCGGAGCTTACCAGCTGAAATGGCAGGCAGTAAGGCAGAAGGTGTTGCTCTATGTTAAATCACAGATAAAGGTGGGAACGATTCCAGTGCCCTTTGTCTCTAGGTATGCATACAACCCTGTAATTGAAAAGGTGTCTGTGAGCTTCACCTAAACCCTTGGTGTTACAGTCTGGTTTTCGGGAGACTTTCCTCCTGCAGTAAATACCAATGACTTTGGCTGTCGACTTTATGATCTTTTATAGTATATTGAAAAGATAAACACATGGTCTTTGTATGGTCCGCATTTTTAAACATTAAACCAAAAGTTAAATGTGTTGGGATTCTTTGTTGTTGCTTGTTGTCGGTAAGGTTCAGCTTTTCAGTAAATATTTTGCAGTAATATGACACAGTGGTGTGATCTGCAGCTGATTTCCCTGTGAAGGACAGCTTTCCCAGTGTGCTTAAGATTACTCATCACAGCTAAATGGCTGACTGTTGAATGACCCTCTGACTTGGGCACAAAAAAAATATGTATTTGAATTTCCAAGGTACCAATGTGGCAATTTGACTAAATAAACTCCTTAAAGGTCAGGGATCATGAAAAATACATATTCCTGCAGATTCGCAGTCTTTGTAATTCCGAACATAAGAAAAGGAACAGAAGCGAAGGCTTTTGACTGGAACCTGACCTAAATGTTACTGACTTTCTGAATATCAAAGGTGCTCGAAAGTATTTTGTATTTTCTTTATATGTGTGTTATGGAAAAAAAAAAAAAAAGTATTACCCCTGATGGCCTCTGTTAATACTGAGTTGTACAGTCCTGAAGATTTCCTTCAGGTGATTTTGCCAACATTAACTAAAACAAATCTCACACATAACAGCATATACTGTCGCGATATATACGAGATGGAAGTCGTCAAAAAATACGTCGGCAGAGATTGTTCTGGTTTGAAATACTGCAAGCTTGGGTACAGCGCGGGTGGGCAGCCTGCCCGATTTCCACGCAGTTAAGTGGGCATTGCGGAGCGCGGGCTGTTTACCCTGCCGACCCAAACAGCTTCCAGCCGCTGGGTGTGGTGGAAGCCTGTGATAACTACCTGTGTACAGTTCACAGAAATAGCTGCGCAGGGTTAGGGCAGCAGTAATATGAAACCAGTCTTGTTGGTTTTTTTTTGTTCGTGGCCCTGGAGGCTGAAATCTGCATTCCAGATGAAACCTGCAGCAAATCGCAAGAGAGCCTTTCTTTTTTTCCTGCCTTCTTCAGCTTCAAGGGCGCTCGCCCGGGTTTGATCCGGCCAGCTGAAAACGGGGGACTCTGCCCAGGCGCTGGGCAGTGGCACTGGAAGCTTCAGAATCGTTACTTTGGGCTTCCATAATTTTTTGGTGATTATGGATTTACAAAAGAAGATCTTTATCGAAGTGGAAAGGCTATGCAAAAGAATCTGTCAGGAATTCTCTGCTGAAAACCACTCGCGGCTCGCGTACCGGGACAAGGAAGTAGCAAACTACAAATGCGCCCAGTGCTGCTCGGGAGGCTTGTTTATATAGCTGCTCTGCACTTTCTAGCACGTAGGAAGTTGTGTGCAGCCAGTAGGATCGCAGGAGTCCCAGCAGTAACCATTGGTCGAATTTTCAACAGAGATTAGTGCCGTGGCATATTTGCTGCGACAAAAAGCCCTTTGTGTGAAGGGCCAAGCTACTGACGCTGCTGAGAACTTTTTTTTCACGGTGGGTCTTTTTGCTGCTCCTGAGGTAGAGTTTGGAGGCCGGACGGCGGCTTTGGCTGCCGGCTGCAGTGCTGGAGCTGGAAGGAGGGGCAGGGTGGCCTGGGGGAGGCTGGCTGCCTTCGCAGGGTACGGGAGCGCTGCCTGTTGCAGTGCCTGTAGCGAGTCCAGTCGGCTCTGCGAATGCGTGTAGGGGGTATTTGTTTAGCAGTTAGTTGCACTGCTAGAAGCAAACCTATTCTGTACTTCATGCAACATGGAAGAAGGAAATGCGGTGCCTGATTGTAGTGAGTGTTCAGACCTGGAGAATACAGCAGAAAGTGAACCTGATCTTTTAACATTTTCTGTGAAAGCACTTTTTGGATTTACAACTAAATTTGAATCTACAGCTTCCAAAGAAGAAACAGTGCTTAAAGCATTTCAACCTCTGCACGCCAATACAAATGCTCATGCTAACGCCTGGCATGAGAGGAATGATAATGATTGTAACGACGACTCAGAAAATCAGCACAGCGTGAACAGTACCAGTGGCCAAGCTGGCCCAATGTCTGGCGGGCAAACTGAGCCGGGACTGGAGCTAGCTGAACAAAATGAATTGCTTCTTCACCATTTAAGGTTTGTACAGACTTCTTTGTCTGAATCTGACAATGATGACAAGGATGCTATTCTCGTACAAGGTACTTTGGTTCATACAACAAGTGATACAGAATCGGACACGGAGAGTAAGGACCTAGACACCGATGAAAACAATACAGGCGAATCGGGGCTAAATAATACTGCTTTGTCTACTGAGGCTTTGGACGATAACAATCAAAATAAGGAAGAGTCAGGATCAGAAGGGCACAGCAACAGCGATGACACTGTGGATACAGATGACATTGAGTTACACCCACCAATTTCTAAGCGGCTCCCAAAAGCGCTGGATAATATTCTGGAACATGACTCTAATGGAAAACACAAGATGTTAATGGATGAGCAGCTCAGTCACTTGCTTGCTACAGGGGAATGCCCTCAAGAACTTCCAGATGAAGAACAAAGACCTTCAGCTGATAATATATCGCTCCAAAAAACAGCACTGCCTGAAAAGACTTTCCAGCTGCCCGCTTTCTTTAGTGGACTACGTGTGAGGAAAAAGGGCCTAACCACAGAGGATGGGGAAACTGTAACAGAAATTAAACCAAGGGAGAATGATTTAGCTCTGCTTAAATTACGACAGCCTGTTAAGAAATCCAGTATTACAGCAGGTTTGACCACTAAAAAAAAATCAGCTGAATCTAAAGTAAGTCCTACTTTCCTGGAACAACTCTCGCACTTGTTAAATATAGACGTCTCCAAGAATGAAGATAGAACTGAGGAATCTGGTGAGGGATCTGGGGAGACCGAGGACAGTGATGAAGCTCAAGAGAACAAAGCCTCCGGCAAAACAGAACCACGATTTCCCTCTGAGGAAATAAAATCAAGCCCTGCTGAATCTGCACTGGACGTCTTTAAAGCTTTATTCACGCGGCCTCCCAAAAAAGAAACAACTGCAGATACTTCAGAGCTGGAAGCCATAAAACGCAAAATGAGAAATGAAAAAGAGTCCTTGAAAGCTGTATTTGAAAGGTCAAAATCAAAACCTGGGGATGGACCGTCAGAAAAATCTGTAGGTTGAATTAGTTTTTCTTCCTCAGATCTGGAAATAGATGGATAAAAAATGATTTCTTGTTTAAAAGCTATTGGTGGGGACATAAGGTCAAAATGTCAGCATTGTCCTCTTCTCTTGGCAATCTCAAATTTTGGATTCCCAACTGAAGAAATCTTGGGGCTAATTTGTCAAAATTTTTGATCACTTGCAGTTGTAGCAGAAATCAGTGAGAACTGATGATAGTCACAGCCTTTCTATTAGAAGTGAGAACTTAAAAATCAGTTTCTGATTTTAAAATATCACTAAAAAACAGTTGCCAATATGTTAAGTATGGCTTTAAAACTGTTTGGTTTATTTAAAAATTAACCATAAAAATTAAAAAACCTATTTACTCTAGTATTATTAATAGTTTCTCAATCTCACTCTTTTTTCTTTTATTGATTTTTTTTTTTATTTTTAAAAGTAATATTTCACTTTAGGAATAATTCTATCATAAGAGCTGGGGCAAGAAGTTATGGATGATTTTCAACTCAGTTTGTCCAAGACACAGAATTTAAAGTATTTTTTTTTTCTTATTTATTGGCTTTGCAAATATTGGTAAGCATTTAACCTTATCCAAGTATAACTTAGTGATTCCAGTCAGATGACTCAAGTTATGGATTAATATAAGCATTTGGAAGGATAATATTCTTCGGCATGTGGATATTTAGTTAGTATGTTTTTAAGAAATGAAAAAAAATTCTATACTAAATTTTCATAGAACCATAATGATAAATGAATTTGAGTGTGATTTGAACTGTTTAATTGAATGAGTAACCCTCGGGTTGGGGTTCCCCCAACCCAAAATTCTTACAGCTACATCTTTGGCCGATATAATCAGTCCAGAAAATTGTTCCTGTCGGCTAAAGGGGGAATCGTCTGAATGATTAAATTTGCAGGGTTGGACCCTAAACCTGAAGCTCCCCAAGTTAATTTGCTGTGTTAATTTACTCTCCTTCAAAGTTTTATTCTTACGTAAAATCAAGAGAGTTCTAAAAAATCTTGACTGACACCTGGGTAGGCCGATAATTCCAGTTTGTAGCAGATTACCTACGGGGAGGAGGGAAGAGGTAGCTGCTGACCGTGGCAGGTACAGCAATTTCAGTCTGCGCGTGCCCTTCCCATTCTTGGCGTGCTTCTCCCTGCTTGCACCATTCCCTGCGCTGTGCTGACATACGTGTTTGTGTGGCTCACAGCAAGCCTACCTGGGAAGCCGTCATCGCACAAGGTGAGGGAGGGAGCACAGGAGTCAGCCTGAGTGGCTTTTTAAATGTCTGCTTGATGTCTGGTCGAGTAGAAATGTACATTTTCTCAGGGCAAAGCCAGTGTAAGAGAGTCTTGCCTTTCCATTTTCCTCGCTCACGTGGGCCGTTTGTGGGGCCGCTTTCATATAGGATTTTGTTATTGCTGCGTTGCGTCTATGCAATAACTCGTAGTAGCGTGTTGTAAATCAGATTACAGAAATGTTAGAGATGTAAAAAAAACCCAAAAAAACCAAAAACCCAAACCAAACAAACCCAAACCAAAACGTAAACTCTAAAAGAATGCTTGTTTAGTGAGGTTTTTTCCCCCCATTTAAAGGGTTATTTTAGCATTCCAGTTGACAGGGCAGTCCCATTAACAGCTGCAGCAGCACTTTGATGTGGCAGAACTGCGAGGTATGTGGAATGAGCAAGCTGCTGGGGGTGGGGCCAGAATTTCATAAACTAGCTCTGCTTCCAGAAAATTATATTGCCAGATGATATCTTAAGTGAATCCCACTACTGTTTATTTGTAAGAGGAGCACAGATGGGTCTTTTCACTGTGAGAAAAAGGTACAGGAGGAAAACCTAATGTTCTTGACCACCTCTGTGGTCCACCGAAGTACAGACAGCTTTCCACACTGATGTGGACAGTTTCAACAGATCATTATATGTCACACGCATTCTTATTTTCCTCCTCAAAGTTATTTTTCTACACTGATTTCTTTGTATCTCTTCCAACCAACGGGGCACTGCTTCAATCAGTAGAATGCGGCAGGTAACCATTCTGGAGTACATGTGTAGGGCTGAGCACGGCAGTTGTTGTTTTAGAATCAATTGATACTGCAGACTTTAATTTTTTCTTGCGTAATTTCAACAGCCTGACCTGAGTCCCTCAGAGCAAGATGACAAGACTCCAGGGAGACTCCAGACTGTCTGGCCGCCACCAAGAGCAAAGCACGAAGAAGTAAAAGTAGGATTAAAGTACACAGAAGCAGGTAAAACAAAGAGGTGAAGCATTTGCAGAAATTAGTTTCAGACATTTTTAATCTTGTTTAATACAGAGATGGTGATAAGTCACAGTATTTTCTTACCTGGAAAAACAGACCTGAAGTTTTGTGTGTGTTGTTTACAGCTACTTATTAAGCATCTGATTTTTAAATGTAATTGGCTAAATCTGTGTTGAAATCTAAATGCTCGCCTGTACAAATTAATGAGGAAAGAAGTGGTGTTTTTGATAAGTTAGGCTACCCCTTTCTAATGGGGTTCTGTTCAAATGAGCGACGGAATAGGGAAGGAATGGAAGCCTGACTGCCTTTTCCATTGCCTTAGAGCGCTGGGAGCAGTGACCTGCCGGACTCTAGTCTGGCTGCAGATTTTCTTCAGGTAGCGACCAGAATGAAAGGGATGAGTACCATTATTGCAACTTGTGTATAAACAGAGGAGTATTCATGTCTGCTCAGATCGCTTCTATAGCTAGCCATTTATATTGTCCTATACCTGTGTACGAGAGGGTATGTCTGAAGCACAATGCAAACTTGTTACCAGATAGTTTTGTTTAATATATTTTTTTATTAATTTTTGTTATTTAGAGAAATACTTACATATTTACGAGGGAAAAAAGTTATTATTGTAGCCACTGCGACTCAGTTTCAAATTTCCATTCTTACATATGAAACAGGAAGACCTTGTTACTCAGAAATTAGTCATAAACTGTGGAATTGTCTGAAGTATCAAAATGAAAGGCAATCTGTTCTTCATGTACCTCGAGATTTTAGAAAGTACCACCTAGAAAGGATTAAGTGGAATTAAAAACCAAGCTTTTATACTACCTTGCTGTGGGAAGATGTACAGGGTAGTGCTGTATGGGTCTTTCCAGTTCCAGTGGGTATCCATTTGGCCTTGTATATGGGAAAGAATAAACAGGAGTAGTGGATCTACTGCTTTGTGTTGTTTAGCATATTACTTCTTTCTCTGTCTTTCCTCAGTTTCCTCGGCCTTAATCTTCCGTTTTTGTACAATGGGCATGATACTGGAAGTGTAAAAGTTGCTGGAAGATTCAGAAAACTTGGTTTTGACAGGAACAACATGGTTCTAATATAGACAGAATTGAATTTACAGTGCATCTGATTGGTCTGAGGTGTGGAAGTCTATCACTAGATGACCAGGCGAGGTATTCACCTGTTGACAACGAGCACTACAGATTCTTTCTCTTACTCTTAGATTCTTATTATAGGCTATATCCTTGCCATATTTAACTTTACCCAAATAATTTTTTTTTTCTCCTAATGACCGTAATCATCTGTGGCAAAACATACACTGAAATAAAGAAAGGAAAGGAAACGGAGTTAACAAAAGCTCCAGTTTCTATTACTCGTACAGAAATTAGGTCATGCTTTCCTGAAATTTTAATAGGAAGGACAGACTGGCGTAGAGCCCATGTAAATTGTTACTCTTTTGTTACTGTGATATTTTGGGTGGCAGTGTCATCAACATGCTGATGGTTGGTTTGCTAAGTCAAATTTTTATACAGACCAGATTCTGCAGTTCATTAGTCACTCCAGTGTCTGGCAGACAGGGATCTGAATGACAACAAGCTGCTGGTGATTCAGCTAGCATGAGACAGAAGCAGTGCTTTTTGAAGGAAATAGGCAAAGGCTGTATTTGCCGCATACGTTAGGAGTACAGTAGAGTTATAGGTGTACCTCAGTGATTAGCAGGTTTGTGTTTCTTCCAGCTGTTCACGGATGCCCAGAAAGCAGTTGTTGCATGTGATGGATCGGTTGCGTCTGCTTTTCTGAGTACGAGGGTGGCTGTTTTACAGCACTATGCGCAGCAATGAATTTATGTAGTCTCCTGCAAGTGAAGGAAGGTACCGTTCATGAGTAGTGCTGATACAATTATAAAAACAGGGTTTGTGTTCAATGTTGGTCTTACTGCTGGGGGGACGGGTTTGTGGTTTTTTTAGTGAATATAAAAGTGGCAATACAGCATTACTTCTAAACTCGGTATCTTCTCTCTGACAGTGGTTGGTACCTTCAAAGTACGTGTGTATACTGGCATTTCCCCTCATACTCCTTCCCATCCAAAATTCCCTCCCAGCCACCAGTACCGTAGGAGCTTCTTCTCCACAAAGCAGGCTTCTGGAAAATATGATATAAAGCAGGTTAATGATTGTATTAAACTGATAGGTCTCAAACAATCTCAACCTGAAACTCTACTTCCTACCCCGGTGTCTTGTCCTAATAGCTAAGATCAAATGAAAAATTCTTGATTTCAGAATAGAGTTCAAAAATTGGGTGTGGCAGGGATGTTTGTGATTCTCGTCTTCCTCCACTGATGTTCCTGAACAGATGATTATCTGTAACATAAAAAAATGCTGAAGTGACTTCTTTTAACTTTCAGTCAATGATTTATGTTAGTGGTTTAATTTCTGTGATTAAGGGTTTCATTTACCAAAACAATAGGAACCTATATACAAACAATAATAATAGGCTGAATTATTAGGTAAGTGTTCATTTAGCACAGCTTCATTTTAGGTTTAAACGAAATATATCTGTCACAAGTGTGATCGTGTCCAACGACAAATCCGTTGACATAAGTCTGTACTTCGAACAGGCAACAAGAATACGTACTGACTTTATGAGGTAGCGTAGGTGCTTTTCATTTGTCATGAGAAATTAGTACTTAAAGTAAGATTGAAAATTTGGAAGTTGGAATGCTGTACTCTTTCTCACAATTCTGCACTAAGTCTTTGATTTACTTCCTTCATCACTGTGCACTATGGCAGCTATGACAGGAAGGTAGGGATATTGATCCTCCAGGAGAGGATTCCTGGCCTTTGATCTTTTCTCACCTCCTTGCCGTGTTTTTCCTTATTGTTCTTGCTCCCTAGTGGAAGCAAGAAATTCAGGCTTAATTTGGCCTATGCAGCAGACATCACAGTGACTCATAGCAGCTCGGAGGAGCAGCTAACTCCCTCCTGAGGCTCGCAGTCTGGCTTGATGTGTGGGAAACCAACTGAAAAGCAAATGGACATAACAAGGAACACGTGTGTGGGGCTGACTAGGCCTCTTAGGAATATTAGAAGTGAAAGAAGTTAGTGAACAAATATAACTCTGCAAAAGGCTTTTTTCATGCCTTTGATACCATCTCGTGTAGTCATAGTATTGTCACCCCCAACACCTGAATCTAAGTTGTAAATTTTGAATTAAAAGGGTGACATGATGATATTTTGGCATATTTTATGTTTTCTTAATCCTTTAATTCCTCTGTTTCCATAGAGCAAGCGACTGCGTTACCAACTGGCTCTCTGTAATTAGCACAAGCTGCTTATGTGGTTCTCTAGAAAAACTGGAACTTTGAAGTGTGTCAGTCTAAAACAGGTGAAGTCCAGAAAGTCTGTAGTACATTACACCATTTATAACCTGGAAGACTAGAAAAAGGGTATTTTAATTTATAGTTATAGGTTTATTCCATGGAAATTTTCCCCATGTAATTAAAGACATTTCTGTGTTTATTTCTCTGGGCCTAAAGTTCTGTTCTTCTGTTTTCATTAAAAGTTTCTTTTTCTTTTTCCGGCATAATTCTTTGGGAGATTTCTCCCATTTTTTAAAGCATTAAATCTGATAGAAAGGTAGCTGTGTCAGCTGTTGCATATGGCGAAAATATCTGGCTAGGTAGAGGAGACAAATTAATGTCTATACTGAATGAACTCATCTGTGATACAAGATCACATAGAATCCACATATAATGAAGGTCTCAGCTGCCTCATATGACATTAGCACTTGCAGGCTCCCATGTCCAAGAAGAAGAGTTTAGGCATGAGTTCTGCTGATCATAAGACTATGTTTGAATAACAGTCTCCACATCAAGGTGGTATAGATAAACAGATCCTGCGATTCCTATTAAAAATGCATTTTTAGCCATTAGGATCAAAATAGTTCGCATATGAAACAGAGAGAGTTTAGTCTTTTGCTTAAGCAAAACAGAAATTTAAAAAGTGATAAGAGAGAAAGATTTGACACTCCTGCTGGAGAAAACATTAAGAAAAAAAATCAAGTTGAAACATTAATCCATTCAGTGCTTTTATTTAATTACATGTTTTCTTTTTAAGTCAAATGTCAGTATATAACTTAAAAAAACCCCCAGTTCTCTCACAGTCTGTCTATTCATCATCCTTAAATTTGCAGTGAGGTAATGCTGTCTCTATGGTGCCACAATTTCTATAACATTCTGTGATGCTGCAGCACAATTTTCAGGGTAAATAAGAAAATCAGAAGGTGACTGAGAAAGCTCTAATGAAACAAGAAGTGTTTAAGTAAATGGTGAATGAAAGACAAAGTAATGGCAGAGGTTTATTGCCATTATGTCTTAAATATGTTAAAGCCTTGGTTCACTGTGCTCTGGGTTCCCAGAAGGAAAATCACTTTATGGTCATGGCATAAATGCAGAGAATTACCAGCTTATATGAGAGAAAGAGAGGCGTAATGGTCTGAACAAAGAGATGAGAGATAAGAACACGATTCCTTATCTTTCTTTAACACAAACTTCCTTTGTGGCCTTGAACAATTTATGTTTGTCTCTAAAAAACACATAATGCTGATGTTGTTAGTGCCCTGAATGAAGTTGTTGTACCAGTGGCTACTAACAGTTGGTTTCATCTTTAAAAAAAAGTGTCATTTTTTTAGTAATTTCAGTTTAATTGTTTTCAGTGTGTTATTTGGGGTTTAGTTCTGGGATTCTGTTATAAATTTTATTGTAATGACTTAGATAAAGGAGGACTACAGTAAGCAGGATATTATGCGTTGGTTGAAGATAGCGTTTTAGTGATTTAATGGTCACTGATCAATGTGATGTGACCTCATAGTGCAGGTGGGCTGCAAAAAGGTTTTGCAAATTATTTTTCTACATTTTACTGCATTTATTGTGCAGGATGACAGGTGCATTTGGCCATGTTATGTCAGTGTTTCGTATTCTGACAAATACACTAGCTTCTTATTGAGAAGCTGAATTCTTTATTACAAGCGGGATTGTTGTACCCATATTATATTCCTCTAGAGTGTCAATGACATTTTCTCCCCAAGCTTATGCCAACTAAAGCTACAGTTTTATGGATTTGTTAGGTATTCGGCATAGTGCTGCTTCAAAGTCTCTACGGTCTCAGACAAGTGGGTTGTGCATGTGCTGCTGTGGCAGCAGCCACTGTTCCAGATATCTTGCAGCCCTCTCTGCTAAGATTTACTTTGAAAGTATTTTTAAAAACCCTCAGAAACAAGAAGCAACAGAAACTTCCTTTGCTTTTCTCTCCTTGCCTCAGCTGATACTGTCGTTGATACTGTGCCTCTTGAGATAGGACCAAAAAGATAGGCACCTGTTAATGCTCAAGATTTGTTGTTAAGATGCTTGTGTTCCATTTCCAGCCCTTTTGCTACCTACTGGAATGACTGCAGGAAAGTTGTGAGACGTTTCCAAGCTTCAGTTTACCCATCTGTAAAATTGGGATAAGAATCCTGACCTATTTTTCAAGCCAAATTCAATTCCTTTTCTGTTTATAGGCTATTAGCATTAGATGGAGGTGCAGAAGGGAAAAAAATACTGTCTTCCTAAACTTAAATCTGCAAAAAATAACACTTACAGTATGGTAACTGTACCTAAGACCGTGTGATAAAATGTTCATGCCTTCCTACACACTGAGGATTATATTATTACACAGTGAGGGGGAAGAAAAGTTATGCTCCACTTTTTAAATAAAAATCCCTGCTTTATTCCCACTATGTGTACTTTCTATCGAAATGCCGTGATTTTAGGAGGCCTCTTGGTTTTGAATCTGGATGCATCTATTGCAACCGTTGCTTGACAAGGACATGTTTTACAGTATACAAAGCCACGTCTGGACGCATACGTCTGTGTAGCCATAGATACCAGCGTGCTTAAGGATTCACACACAGAACAGCTTTGGTCCGCCCAAAGTAGAAACTTGATTTCTAAACTACATTTTTCCTAGTGAGAAGATTGATCTATTACCTGAATAGAATGAAGGCACGTTCTGTGAATTGTTTCTTTTACTGTAGTTTTTAGTTTGAAATGTGGGCACCGCTATAGGTCCTACCAACGTTACGTTGCAAAGGCCCAAAATGGTCACAGGGTTTTTACAAGGTGATTCTTGTTATATCGTTGAAACCCAGTGAAAAAGCAACCGTGTACAGCACAAAAAGAATGACTTTGTATTTTATTTCCATGCTTCTATTTCAAAATATATGAGGCCCTTTGTATAACGGAAATGGCAGTGAGTTTTACTGAATTCACTTTCCTGTTCTTCAGTCTCACCGGTCGCGTAATCTCCAGTTCTGTTTGGCCCAGCACCTGAACGTGAGAAATTTAGATACCAGTCTAAATGAAACCCTGAGTCTGAACACCCTGACGCTTTCTGAAAATTTGCACCTGGATTTACGACTGCTTTTTGGGTTTCTTTTTAGTTAAGTTCGATATCATCCCTGCCAAATTTGCCCCCTCAGCTACGGCACACAGGTACATACTCTTACCTGTAATTATCCCAACCCTATTTATTGTACGCTTCTTAGTTTTATAAATATCCATGTTTTAAGATTGCCGACAGTTCTAAAGATGAGAATCACTAAGAATATATAGGGGAATCGGGGTGCCTGTGTATGTGGAGATGTAGTGTGCATACGCTCACCTGCACACCCACCCACATTTGAATAAATATACACTTATACTGCATGTATAGTATACATCCAATCTCAATGTATGCTTACTATACACAGTACACAGTGATTGCAAAAGTGTTACAGATCTAGAATAAGTGTTCTGTATTGTAAATTTGTGCTAGATGAAGTAGGTAGAGCCTGTAACTCATCACAGAAATTCTGTAATAAATTTGTTCCTCATGTTTGCTGATAAGGTGTTATTTGTTTACCATTCTGGGCTGGTGAATATGATCCTGTAATAGATTGCTTTTGTTAGTCGGAAGTGGGACATTTATTGAGGAAGAAATCATGTTGAATGTCCCCAGCAGCAGTACAGCAGTACCTCTAATATTGCCTTCCTGAGAGGGTGACAATGACAAATGAAACTATTCATTTCTGCTATCAGGTAAATGAACTGTAGCTGTAACCTCACCTGTGCCAGGAGAGGAATGATCAAGTAGATAAGTAACTCAGATGACTGCTTCTGAATAGTGCTTTATTATACTGCTTTGCAGTTAGAAAGACTAAGAACGATTTCTTCATTTCCATAACAAAGAATCAAGGGCTTGCTGGTTTTTCCTTCAGGAGGCTGCTTTTCTGGGATACCCTTCTGTTGTTCTCAGGGAATTCAGTGTGTTGTGAAGTGACTTCATTTTCTGTAGTAAGTTAAGTCCTATATCTTCTGTATTATCTCAATAACCAGACAGTATTTAGGTACTCACTATTGGCTTATTTAGAACTGTTTATTCTCCACATGTGCCTCCCCATCTGTCTCCCTTCCTCACATCTTCCATACTTCCACTATACCAGAATCTTTAGGGTGCTGAAAATCACTGAAGTTTTAGGCTTAGAGGGTTCTTCCTTCCCTTAAAAGTCTGAAAAAAGAATTAAGTTGAAGTGAAGGATGTCTGCTCATTTTCCAGTCTGGGGAATTGACATCCTTATGTGTTTGAATTGTGGGGCTGTAAAAGAGTTCAGGTTCAACGAGAAGTAAAGAAGGAAGGACAGGTAGGAGTAGACGGAGTGGAGTGAGGGAAGAAAGATTGGAACGTGTCAATACTGTCATTCAGTATTGTTTTAGCCAACCCTCTGTCCCTAAAAAATAGGTAATTCTAAGAATTTCTTTAAGCACAAATAAATTTGAATTTTCTGGTTCTAAAAGGATGCTTAAATGCAAAATCTGTTCAACATGGTGTTCAAAAAGTTTAAGGAAGTCTGTCAGTCAGCTGTTTATAAACCGAAGCTTTGGGCTTTCACTGACCAATCGTACTTTAAAAATGTGTAAGCCACAATTTCTCTACTTAAAATGTGGCATTCATGCAGTGTTTCAAATAAATGTCAGTATTTCTCCCAGCATTACTTCTTCTGTGTGACAATCATGTTTTGTAACGTAAACACCATTCCAAGACTGCACAAATAACATGTTTTGAAAGATCCTCATGACTATGTTTATTGGAAGAAAAGCCTGAACATTTGCTACGTTTTAGGGCTGTAGCCTGAAAAAGCCGGGAAGTTTGCATCAGTGCGCCTGTGAAAATAAATCTCTGAATAATAAAAAAAGGTTCAGCTGTGCTGAGTAGATTCCCTTCTGACACCTGGTGGTTAAAGGGGGAAACTACATGGGGAAATAAGGGAGGAGGAACAAAGACTGTCTTAAAAGGGAGTGTTGAAAACGGTGGGACCAAGGGTTAACACGGAAGGAGAAAAGATTAAGAAACCCTCACTATTCTGAAATTGAATTAACCAGCTCAATTAAAAGGTAGCGATTTCCTTTATGCTACTGGCTGTGGTACATCTCGAAAGAGGTAGTTTTCCAGCTTTTTTTTTTTTTCTAATTACTTTTAAAATGTGTTAACATTATTTTGCATGCTTGCACATACTGAGTTTAATACGTAAGGTTTTTTTATATAAATGAATGTGCTGACCAGAAGTGACTATACAGGTCATTTATCTTCAAAGCTGCTGCTTTCTACTTGGAAGTTTTGAGATCATGGCAAAGAAGGTTCCTGCTTAGGTAAAATTCCTTATGTAAAGTTTGAGGAGCAACTCATCTTTCTGAAATGTGAGTTATGGAGATTTCTGCGGGAAAGGTTTTCCTATAACATTTTATTTAAAATTATTCAAGTAGGTAAGTTGTTTTATTATCAAAGAAAGGTACTTTTTGCACAGTACAGTTCTGAACACAAATAGAATAACACTGAATAATATTTGAGTGTGTATACTTGCTTTTTGCAACAGTTATGGAGAATGAAAATCACCATTTGAAATATTGTGACCCACTGCATCCAGTATTCCCAAAGCTGTAGGTTAAATTTTCGGGTCGCCAGAGGTACCAGTGAATGCTTGTACCTCTCGTAGAAATGGTGACGAACAGTGCAGCTTGCTCAGTACCATGACAAAGGTGTATATGAGCGTGTTTTGTGTATATGTGTAAAAGTTATTGCTGATCTCTGTTCGGATAATTCCTGTGCGATGATACAACAGGACATATACTAAGCATTTGCATAAATTATATGGGTTGCCCAAAACATCCAGATTTTATTTCATGTTTGCCTTTCTATGCATTAAAGAAAAGCATGTAAGCTATAGGATAGCATGTATAGCGTGTATTTCCTTCGCAAAACAGCGAAGCATGCATCATACTTTATTGATTATTAGTAATATCTTACATGCTTTATTTCTACCACCTGGTGGCAAGTATCATACGTTGGCCACTGTTATTCTGACTAGAATCAGCCTGGCACAGTCTATCAGTTTTTAAAAAGTGCTTTTTTTTTTTTTAGAAACAACTTAAAAAGCAAAACAAGGAATTCTTCAAAGCATTCCCATCCAAAACTTGTGTCTTCTAATCACATTGTATGGTATGAACCTGTCAGAAGCAGCTGAGCTTTCTGATCTGCGTTGCTCTGCTTGCCTTACCAAGCAACATGAAATCGCAGTAATGAATGAGCATCATTGTTATTTCCGATTGAAAATCTTGAGGAATGAAATAAATCATTTAGTCATTCTGCAGCATGTGGTATGCAATTCTGTGTATATATCGAGCTGAGAGCTTTAGAGAGATATTTGCAAATTTATTTTCATAGTAAGTGTTAGTACATGTGGCCTCTGGTTAGCTAAGGAATGTCCATGGGATTTTTTTTACATGGTAGAAATTTATTTAAATACTTCCTATTTGATTTTGATTTGATTTGATGGACAGTACTAATATCTAGGAACATTTAAGAAATGAAGCAACTCATAAACGATAATTTTTTGCAAGACAAAATTACATTAATGGGAGCTGAAAATGCTGACTGGGGTATATGTTTGTCCTAATGAATAAAAACCAAGGAGTGGGCCAGACTCCCTGCTAGGATACGTATTTAATGAGTATAAAAATATAAACTGTGAAGCTTAAATACAATCTTACTTATGCTTTTGTCTCTAGCTCACCTGAAGCTTTACAAGGAGGGACCACCAGGTGGGTGGAACAGTGTAATGTTGTCCGTGTGTGTCTAGTCTTTGGTCTCTCTTGTTACAGTAAAGGCAGTATTTGCCTTTCCTCGATGAAATAAAAATGGTACAGGCAGAGTCTGCAGTACCTACCGCTATTTAGGACTAAAAATTTAATAAAGACTACAGAAGTTCTGTCATATAGATGAGGAAACGGAAGTTTTTTGTACAATGACTAAATTTGCCATTTGCTAGTGTAGTACTAGTCAGTTTGGAAGTATTAAAGGGTTAATAGCTTATTACTTTTCCATAACCTTGATGTATTTGGACACGCACTGGTCCTTTTTCAAAACAAGAGCACATTTAACACTGCCAAAGAAATACAATAAAATCCCATTGAAAACTGTGTGGGGACTAATTAGATACCAACTGATAATGCCACTAGCAATTAATTAGTAGGGGTGTCTTTTGAAGGAAAATGAGTTTTTACTGTGCTTTAAGAAATGGAATTAACCTGGTTTATGGAAGCTTGTTTCGGAAATAGCCCCTGCTGCGTCTTTCTGCGTTTTCTTGCTCAGTTTTGTATCCCACCAATAGCAGGACACACGGAGCCCTGGCCGATGCTGGATTTAAAACGAAGCTTAAGGAACTTATTTTGTACAAACTCTTGTGACTTGGAAACTCCTTTTAAGCAGCTCTTTCAAATTATCAAGTTATTATTGAATGTCTGATAACTGAGGCTGGGTTGGAACTCAGTTTATTTTAAAAGAGGATTTCCTGATAGTATTCCTCTTTTTTTCTAAAATGACTTGTCACTTCTGCAATTGCTTGCTGAAGTAACGGACGTAACTGAGTAAGGCATGTTTCAAAGCATTTATATTTTTCTATGTGGAAATGAGAGAAAGCCACATCTTCTGGAACATCCTTCTGTGAGAGCTGAGATAGCAGGGGGGTTTTGTGGTGTTTTAGGTGAAGACTGACTGGTTTCTTTCCGCTGTCACGAAGGCGGTGAACCTGTGTGCTTTTTTTTTTTAATGTTGAGTTTCTGTATTCAATACCATACATAAAATACTCTGAAATTTCGGTCTGCCATTTTTTGCTAAAATAAATATTTGAATAAAAGCTTCCTAAAGACATTCTCAAATGATAAGTTACCAACTCCCTAGTGATTAAAACACCCTTTCTGAAGAACAAGAAGTTCTTTCTGGGTCCTCCTTTTAGTGTAATGTATTGCCTCAGTACCTCTAGCCTGTCTTCTCCTTTATTTCTGTAAGGTAAAAAACTCTCATTATACTGTGTATAGATAATTCTGAGTTGTTTATTCATTAAGCAGCTTCTTGTTCTCACACTTTTCAGTTACAGTGTAGCAGTCTGAGTTAAAACTTTCTAAGGATTAAGATTTGTTTTCTTTCTTTTGATCCCTTTTTGCAGTTGAGTTAGGAATACTAGATATTGTTAGTAAATACTCAATGTGATTATTTTACAAGACTTACAAACAAATCTTATGACCAGGATAAACTCTTGATGCATTATATCACTGAAGAGAAGGTTAGTCCTTAATTCTACCATGAAACACCATTTAGATGATGATGCAAGTAGACATTGTGTTAGAAGAAATAAATCCAAAGGACTTTGAAGCCCTGTCCTTTTCCCATTGAAGTTACATGATGAGAATCCACTCCCATTTGTTACAGCTGCATAAATACTTCTTAGGAAATAAGACAGTGTTCAGACATTTTTGCATTAATTAAAGCAACCTATATTGAAATTTCTCTAGAATTTTCCTGCACATACCATCAGTGATCTTAGGGTAGGAAAGTTATGTTGTCTATATAAACTGTCATTAAGTGGACTTCTGAAGAGTGTGGTCTGATGGACTCATCTGTCCCTGGCAATTCAATTGCTAGCATTTCCCATTTCCTTCACTCGGAGTAGGCGCTACCTTACAGGACTCAGGTGGTGGTATGGAGGTCCTAGAAACACGCAGGTATTTAGAGTTACAGGCCACTCGTGGTTTACTGCCTGCTTGGAGACTGGGCAAATGAGCAAGCTATTACGTTGGCCCATCCCATAAAAATGTCATTTTTTTCCCTCCTTTACAATGGGAAAAATAAGTAAACAAAATATTTGAGTTGTTTGTAGCAGAGAAAAAGAAAATCCTACCACTCCTCTCTCCTCTAAAAAGCTGGGCTTCTGAGGTGAAGGAATTCTGGCCCTTGCACCTTCTTGAACACCATAAACAATATTTACTGATCCTACAGACACACGGTTCAGATTTTGAAGGTGTAGTTATTTGGGAATTCTGTGTTTTATAGAAGCCAGCTCAAACTAAACCCTCCATTCAATATCCTTCACTCCTCGATATGCTAGCTCAACTTTCTCTGTAGAAACCATAGACCCAAACAGGCCCACAGAAGTTACGGGCAGATTGCTTGTAGACCATGTTTATTCTAGAAGGGCCAGGATAAATGCTAAAGCTGAACAGTTGGGGCAGTAAATACTGCTGGATTCATTCATATTCAGATATCAAGGGCCTAACAGTACTAGAATATGCTGCTATTTTAGATACTTGGTTTTTATTATTATTAAGGGTAGATTTGAGCAGTCCTTTGTTACACATTTTATTTGCAAGATTAGCTTTGAGGGCCAAAATTTTAGAAAACACAGTGCTGTAAAAATTAGTCCAGTATATTGAATACATCCTGCTTTGTTTCAGATTATTCTGTGTTAAAGATTAATGGTTGTACGCGTTTGTCCACTGTTTCACAATATGTGATGCTCTGTTGTTTTCACACAGCTGATGTCTGTGATTCTGTAACAAATTCCATTTCTGGCTTCTTAGACCATTTAAAGCCCTTTGTTCACCTCTTGTCCATCTTAATTATTCACCCATTTTTAATTGTCTGGTTTTGCTTCCTCGCTTTTCCATTGTGTTTCCACAATAATGCTCTTATCTGTTTACATACTACGTTTGATGCAATTACAGGACACAGAGTTGCTTCCTCCTTGCAGTGGGTATTTAGTTAAAACACAATCTCATTTCCTTCTTGCAACCCATTTCGTTGTTGTAGATGTTAATTCTGGGTTTTAACTCAAGCATTTCAGATGCTATAGTACCTTATCATAAAGAAAATATTAAAAAACCCTTGCTTTTAGATCCAGATTTCTTCTCCTGATCTGCTGATGTCTTTTTAATCAATGTTATCTTTGTATGGACCTTATTGCCAACACACTTCAAAATCATGAAGCAGACTGATACCGAAACTGGAAGTTAGCTAAGGAAGAACGTTGTCAGATTTGCGCTGATTCTGTCTTTGCAATGTTCAATGCTAAAATATTTGTTTAAAATTAGATAAAATACTAATTATAATTTATTTTTCCTGCACTTGTGTGTAAGCAGAACCGAATATAGTATGACTGGAAGTAAAGTTATGATGCTTTCTAATATTGACTATATCAATGGGTGGCAGAACCGGATCATGACATTAGTCTAGTTGATCAACGATCACTCTAGAAATTATGTGTGTTTTTTTTTCCCCAAGCACCATCTAAAAATAAACATTTGAACAAGGAAACTTCAAACGTATATGTTACTATCAAATAAAATTTAACAAGCTCATCATTAGAAAAAATAAAAATCTAGATTAAAACTAACGAGATAACCAGTTCACATCCATAAATCAGTGAATTATAGTTTGACTTCAGAGGAAAAAGGTAAAAAAAAAAAAACAAACCACGTTATAGTGGAGTACAAAACTGCCACCCAGTGGAAGTACCTAGTTGTACATTTTCACAATCTTCAGATTTTCAAGAGATCAGAGATCTATTTTCTTGTCACTGGAATGTATAAGATATTTACTCATTATGGAAATTATTCCCAATTTTCTTGTTTTACTCATAATTATATTTATCTATAATAGAGGATAATGTTTCAAACAAACAATACAAAAAAAGGATAATTATGATTTTACAAGAGATAACATTTAATGTACAAAGAATATTGGAATTTATATATCGAGTTAGATTTTAAAAAAGCTCCATATCTCTCTCGTACTGGGGAGCCCAGAACTGGCCACAACCCTCCAGCCTCACCAGCGCTGCGTATTGGGTTCCCTTGACCTGCTGGCAGCCCTTGTCCTACCACAGCCCAGGACACTGCCAGCCTTCCTTGCTGCAACGGCACGTTGCTGGCTCGTCCTCAGCTTGGTGTCCCCCAGGTCCTTTCCAGCAGGTCCTGGTGCCTGGGCTTGTTCCTCCCCAGGTGCAGGACTTTGCCCTTCCCCGTGTTGAACTTGATGAGGTTCCTGCCAGCCCCTTTCTCCAGGCTGACCAGGTCCCCCTGAATGGCAGCAAGGCCCTCCAGTTTATTAGCCACTCCTCCCAGTTCTGTGTTGTCAGCAGCCGTGCTGAGGGCGCAAACGCTCTGCAGCTCTACACTCCGCACATATTCATAAATGAACGGGAAAAGTGAGACGTGAGAAGGGGAAGCTTGCAGCTGATACGAAGTTAGTAAGAGTAGTGCAGTAAGACCTGAATGCAAATTTAGCATTCTTTCATCAGAATGCAAATATTTTTCATGAGAATTAAAAAGCAATAAAGACAAAAAAAAAATATCTAAGATTGAAGGACTATGCAATGAAATGGCAAAGGAAATCCAAAATATAGAACTATTAAGATGTGCGCTTGAGGGAAAAAGTCCTAAATACAGATAGAGAATAATAAGCTCTGATCTGATCAATCCTCTTTAAAGACCAGACCTTGATGTTAAAATATATCTTGGGAAATGTCAGCTCAGTGCTCGGTAGTGATCAAAAAGCAGCTGAAATGGTAGGAAGTACTAGGAAAGAAATAAAAGATAAAACCTTATAGATCATCATAATGCTGTTGTATAAATGTCCACATTTTGAATTTCATGGGAAACTGTAGTTTTGTCAACTCGGAGAGGGTACAGTAGAGCTGTAAAAGGTTCAGAGAAGGACGGCAACTTTGATCAACAATATGGACATGTTCCTTGTGAGGAGAGCTTATGTAGACTAATATTCTTTCAACTAGAGGAGAATCAGTCCAGGGGGCGTGTGATGGAGATCTCCCAAACCATAAGAAACAGTAAATGGGCAAATGGTGAACGGTTTCTTCCAGCGCAGGAGTTGGATGCATCAAATGACCCTAACAGGTGCAGATTCAAAATAAACTGAAGGGTCTTTACCTACTGTGCAATTCTTTGCTGCAGGATGTTGTCCGCTTGCAGGAGTTTTAAAATCAGCAATGCACGTTCATGGAAGAGGAATCTACTTGCAAACTATTAAATATGCAAACAACTTTTCTGGTTTAGAAAGTTCCTGAATTGCAAATCAGATTGCTGGAAGAGTGTACTGGAAATGTACTGATACCTTTTTACTGCTTTTAAATTTTTATATGTCACCTGCTTTTTGACTACTGAGACAGGATGCTAGGCAAAGTAGGCTTTTGGCTTGTCTCCGTAGAGATATCATTTTGGTCACTATGAAACGGAATAATTTTTATTTCACAGTCGCATCGCTCTGCACTGTGGCAGGTCTCAACTTACTTCCTCAGGGGCCTGTAGAAATAGGAATAAAAATAGGTTTTGCACTGTGCTCCCAAACCTCTGTAAATTATGAATATGTGACATCAGTAATCCCAAAGTAAGATGTTTTTGCTTAATTCACTGCACTTTGGAGTGCCTTCTGGAAACTGAATCAGTTTCTGGTAAGAGTTTCAGCTCCTTTTTCCAGCTTTCTGCTGCTTTAATGGACTACAATGAGCTTACCTTGCCAAACTAGATATTTTATTTTAGTTATGTAGCTGTTTTTTTCCCCTATTATGCCTTAGTGCAACTTTTCTGTAAAATCTGATTGACTGGATAACCCCCAGGAGCCCTCACTGGGTAACAGCTGTTCTGAAAGCGATCTGGACCGAAATCAGAACTTGTAAAAGCGGTTTGATCTAGACCACAGACATCTCTCTGCCCTGCTTCTCTGAGAAGAGAGGATCTTTGTTGCGTTGGTGTAAGTTGCACATTGGGTGCAAAATAGGTACGGAAAATCCTAGAAGCAGGAAGTATGAATGTGAAGGACGAGAGTGCAGAAAAGTGGTAGTGGCGGTGAAGGGAAAAGTCGTTTTGTCATCATTATCGTTCTCATGATCGTGAAGGCCCAGTAGAGTTTTGGTCTATCTGAGAAATCCGTATGATTAGCAAGACTCTGTCAGATGCCTGTCTTTCCTACCGACTATGGCAAAACATGAGAGTAAAATGAAATTTAAGTTTTACAGTAAGGAGATTTTTTTTTTTTACAATTACTAACTGATTTATTTTTCCAACAACAACATGGAAAAGGGAAGCCTTGCACTGTCACGTCACTGTTTATCTTTAGTTTTCACTGAGGCTTCTATCCAGCTTCCTGGGTACTTCGCCAACTTTCATGTTACTTTTAAAAAAGTATTTTAGTGAAACATTTTTCACTAACCTCGTATACTAGAACACATTGCTAACTAGCACCAGATGTAACAAATACGTGTATTTATTGAAGACTTTGTAATATGTATTTGCTTTATCTCACCGTCTTAGAAGCAGCATCCAGTTTTGTGAAAGTTTGCTTTAGCTGCAGTGGGTTAAGTAAAGAGTGTGCCGGAATGGGCAACAAATTCCGTCATTCGTTTAATTTTTCTTGGGACGGAGTCCTCTCAAAACAAAGGAAAATGTAGTAAATTAGAAGTAGTAAATGAAAATTAAGAGTTAGAGCTGGTTGGAGCTGAATCTATGCAGTGAGATTGTTTACTTTTTTGCTTGTTTGCCTTATGTAAAGAAGATGTTTTCTCGGTAATGAAATCATCATTTTCGTGTGGTCATTTTCCAGGATATGCTCTTGCCATCTGATTTGTATCGGATTTGTTTGTTTCCAAAGCTCTTCAGAGTAATGGCTGCATGAGGGGTAGCTAACTGAGTTACGCCCTGCAGCCACTGTCTTCCTGGCAGGCTGTTTGGAGACCGGGCAAGTACAGCAGGATGTTTGTACAATCAGTCATCTGTTATTCAGCACAATGGAAGACTTTCAAACCTCAGAAAATACAACTGCCCTGACGTGCTGGCATGGAGTACGGTAAAGAGTCACCTTGTGACACAAGATCAGCCTGGATCTATAAAGTAGGGTGTGAAGAAGAGGGAGTCAGTCTCTTTCAGTGGTGGCCAGTGTCAGGACCAGTGTGAGCACACACTGGAACACCGAAGGGTCCGGCTAAACATCAGGAAACACTTTCTCACTGTGAGGGCGCCTGAGCACTGCCCCCGGTTGTCCAGAGAGGATGAGGCTGTAGGTTTGTGGAAACATTCAAGAGCTGGCTGGACATGGTCCTGGGAAACCAGCTGTAGTGGGGCGGGTTGGAGCAGATGACCTCCGCAGGTCTCTTCCAAGCTCAGCCGTCCTATGATTAGGAGCTTTATTTCACTGTTGGTGTTGAAGGTCCTTAAGGCATTGCAGCACCAGGAAGCGGGAGGTCATACAGTTCATTTGCAACCTTATCTCTCAGCTGGCTCTGAGAACTAGCCACATGTGTCTTAACTAATAAGGCTGGACGAGTTACGACGACTGCGTAGAATCAAGCTGACTACACGCAAAGCTGTATCAGATTTCTTAAACTCTGGCATAGTTAATTTTTAACCTAGACAAATCACTTGTTGATAAGTTAGAGTCTACTGTGTTTCTGTATTGTTTCTGTAGTCTAGATGAATCTGTTTTGCGAGTTATATAGAATTTAAGAACTCAGTATTTTAAAAACCTGACCTATATTTTGTTCGCAGTACGGTTCCTTCCATTAGCATGTCATTAGTGTTTATTTTCCTGTTGTGATTTTACCATTCTAAGCACCATCCCAACAGCACTGCATGATGAAACTTTATTATTGTCTGTATTATGTTATCAGTATGTTCAGAAACTGATTTTTTTGAATTATACGGATGTGATTATTCTTTCTAGTCAAATTCTTCAGTGTTTTAATGACTCAGATTGCCATTTCTGTGTGCAGGATGTTTTCTTGGTATGTTAACTATCCTTGTAGAATTATACCAAATTAAGGTGACTTCACAAAAAATATGAAAGGAATGGACGAGTTACTTTGTATTATACTATATATACTATAATTGTGATTTAATTTCTTTTTCATTATAATAGCTTACACACAAAAACAAATGTTTGCTTGAGAAGAATTAAAAAGGTACTTTGCTGGGTGTCAGATTCTATCCAATAGATAGTTTCTTATAGGTAGAAATATAATGGTAGAAATAAGCAAAAGAAGCTTATGCTGTAGAATGCCAATTTATTGCCTAGTAAACAATATATTAAATACGTTACGGTATATCAATTTATAATACACTTGCTTTTATGCAGTAGCAGTGTTTTAAGGAATGAATTATGTTGATTAATTCTTATAATCTAGCACTTTCTGAGCATATTTTTAAGGAATAAGTAATCCGTAAAAGAATTGCTACTCTCTATCTTACCTCTGCTTTAGAACAAAGATTAAACAAAGCAATCTCTAGAATGTATTTCAGAGCTTTCGGCTAAAAGTAATGAAAAACACGTGCCGACTTAAAAAAAAATTAAAAAATTTTGCAACTTGCAAAACGTTTGTCACAGACATTGAGAAAATTTTTTATTTTTAATTTTTTATTTTTAACTTTTTATGCTGTGTTAGGTTTCATCCATGGTGGTTCTTCCATCATTCTCTGACTGCACAAACATTTGTGCCAAGATAAGAAAATAAGCAACAGAGGGTTGGGTGGACATGGTGGAAAATCTGCTTTTGGTGCCGGTGCAGGTCTATGTCAGCGTATGTGAGCCATGGCTCTCTTATCCAAATCCCAAAGCATGTTAAGCATTGGGCAGTCCCACATGGGAAGTAGATCTTTTGTTACGATAGATTTGTGTCCTTCTGCTAGCCAAACTAAGAACTTTTTCAAAGTTCTTTCAAACATTTTCAAAGGCTGTTGTTTGCTTCAGTTATCAGGTAACCTTAAAGAGCTAAACTTCAAGTCAGGATGTTCGCAAGGTTCATGCCCTGCAAACCGGGTGCTTAACCAGCTGAGGTGCCGGAAGGGTCGCAGCTCCTTCGGGGGGCCCGAGGCAGCTGCTCTGTTCTGTCCGGTTTAGGTGAATGGGTAAACGGAACGTGTGTCCAGAGGGAATATCAACCAGCCAAAGGAATTAACAGCAGAAAAATCTCGAAGTCTGTAGACTCTAACCAGTCTGAGAGTTGAGCAGAGCCGCCAGGCAATTTTCCCATGCTGGAAAGCTCTAGGAAGAGTCCCATTAGAGAGGAAGGGGTTGTTTAGGTAGATACTATTCCTAGCTAGAATCACCCAGGTTTTTTATTGTGTCTTGTAAAATATCAATCCCTTTTCCTTCTGATTTTGTATATCAATTCAGCTGCTTGCATATAGTTTTGCCTGTGTTTTTTTAAAAATAGCTTTGCATTAAAAGCTTCCATGTCCATGTTCCATACAGATTTCAGAGTGATGACTGGCTTATCTTTCCTTTCCTCTTTCCTCCATGTGCCCTCAAGAGAAAAAAGAAAAAAAAAATAAAAGCACCTAAGCAGCGGAGTATTCTACTGATCTGGTCCTCTGGTGCATGCTTTGATGTTGTAATGCTGTTTTATTAGTTCTGCTGTTCCAGGGACCATGCAAACCCCTTCGTGTTAGAGAACATTGACAGTAAAATTTAGTCTTTGGACTATTTTCAATCCTTGTTTAAATTAAGATTTGATTCCTTTTTTAGCTGAGGAAGCAGAAGCCAAGCCAGGGAACTGGAAACGTGCTTTTGGATGAATTTTGATTTGGAAGCAGATAGAAGTGGGGCTTTAACAGTCTAAGAAGGAACTCCAGTTGCTTGTTTAGGAGGGCTGTAGCTTCTGGGCCAATGTCTTACAGAAGACAAGCTTCTCTTAAATCATTACACAGCTGAAATGAAAGGTCTTGTCTTTCTTCATCTGGCCAAATGTAGCCATGGTGTGGATTGAGGGAAGCCATAGTATGAGCCCCAGGTTGTAGAGGTCCGTTTGGTAAATCTACACCTTAATGTTGCAGCCATCACTAAACCTGTGCAGTAGATGCCCAGCCTCCTTATTTTTTCATTGCTGATTTAAATTTCTCGGGCTTTAAGTTTCATGCTTTCAGTTTTGTTATACCTTTGGATTTTGTCACATTCTTGCTAAATGGAAGGGCTATTTAGTACCCAGTGAAGGTACTTAAACCCGGTAATTAATCTTCATCTGACAGAATTCATGTAAAGAACTATTTGTATCTATTGCTTTTGGGCACTTTTCCAGGTCTTCATTTGTATTTGTGATTAATCTTCTATTGAATTTGCCTTTGTATAGTCATTGTATGTTTACAGTTCAGCTTAATTCATTGTATTTAATGCATGTTTTTTTTAGAATTCAGGGGGGTGTGTGCGCATGCATGTGTATGTCATAATATCCTATCAACTCTACATTTATCTGCAAATCTCAAAACAAAAGTTTCCCCTTGTTATTGCAGTCTAAAGTATCTTCTTCCCTCCGTTTTCCCCTCAGCATGGAAGACCTCTTTGCTTTATTCTGTGCTCTCAGAAACACCATGGAAAATCTGGTCATGTCATCTTAGAAAATTACGCTAATTACTGTGTTCAGATTTTCTTTTCCATCACCACTGTAAACGGCCTTTGATTTGAGAACCCACATCTGCATCCTGGACCTGGTGGTGTTGTGTGAAATATACTATCCTGAAGATGGCACAATATTTTCTGACTCTAATGGAATGTACTTTTTTATTTTTTATAGAGTACCAAGCTGCCATTTTGCATTTAAAGAGGGAACACAAGGAAGAAATTGAAACATTAAAGGTATACATTTGTAATGATTTTTTTGTTCTTTCCCCAACTCTAGTGCTTTTTACACATTTAAGTAATGTTTATATTTTCTATCAAATGTTAAGAATTTGTTTATTTCTAAAAGTTGTTTTCAGTTGACTGCCAACTCAGTTAAAATTAATCTGGTTAAATTCCGTCCATGCACTCATATATGATGGCAAAAAGCAGGTTTGTGTTTCCCCTTTGTAGTAGTAACTTTATGTTGATGTAACTTCGCAGTTTTGCTTGTTGTTGTACTCTTAAATTCTTCCCTCTAACTCAGCAGTGCAGTGCTTTTGCATTTGTTTAGTATATTAAGGCACTGGCATTTAACTACTTTTTCCTCAGTGAAACATACTTCTGAAGAAGCAGGTTTTTTGTAATTTTAGATTGAAAAATAAGCACAGTAATTCCATTTGTGAGACTCTCTGAAATTTAGTTTTGAACATTCTTTACTGATGTCTGGTTTTGTAAATGTAAACTTGACCAACTGTTTAATTGTTAAAATTAGAAAAAAAAAAAGTTTAATGTTAGAACTCACTTTCCCTTGGCACGATGGACTCTGCTACGCAAAGTGAAATATTACAAGGAAGTGGTTTTATCATAAAAGCAGAAACTTAAATGGTAGTGTAACTTCAAGTTAATTTGTTGAGCTGTCCTAGTTTAAAGAAAAATTAAAAGCACCTTCCTTTTCTCACCAATGTGATATATTCTTAAGCATAGCTGCTGTTCTAATACAGGCCCTTAGTGTACAAGTCATCAGGTACAAAACATTCTGTGTTTTCTTTGTCATGATTGAGGCAAATAGAATAGAAAAAATTAAATTTACTGACACAGAGAGTCTGATAATCCAGTATATTGATACATTGAACGTGTCATTAGGCAGGTCGCGTACAGTGACTAGTACAAGTACAGTATTTGTACTACACAGCGTAATTATGTCTTTGTGTGTGCACAAAGGCCAGGACACAATGGACGTAAAACCTATGAAGTTGAGAGAGCTCAGTGAGGTCTTTGAGTAGGCAGAGGTGGAATGGGGGTAGCAGCTTGTGGCGCGGACAAGGCAGGCAAAGAGCCTCTTGTGTGTGCAGGTCTCTTCAAGTTCATCGGGGGGAAATGCGAGCTAACACCAAGTAAACGGAACAGTACAGAACAGTAGATGGATGCAAGGGGGATTTACTCATTCTGGGAGAGTGTTTCAGAGAATACATAGTGTCGATGAGAGAAAAAAAATGTGTTTGTGCATCTCCAGTGACCCTGGAAACAGTAGGGGTAGAGGAAAGAAATAGGAGGCAGTTTCGTCTTTCATTAAAAGAATGTTCATCTTGCACGTTTTGTTTCCTGTAAAAGGACGTCTGCAAGACACTGGAGGAAAAGAAGATTCATTTATTTGCTGGTCATAACTTTGAATGATATAAACATTCTTTTTAAAATCAGATTATTATTTTTTATCTGGATTATTGGAGTTTTCCTCAAATATCAGCATGTCATAATGATTAATTGTGTTTATATGTATCTTGTTCAGTAGTCAGAAATTGTGAGTGGGTTGTTTCCAGAAAAGGAAAATTGTGATGTATCTTTCAGCACCATAAAACCTCACTGTTTTATATATGTATGTAAATAAAATTAGAAATGAGCTGAAGTGCAAATATTTGCTGTCCATGATTAGTAGAAGACTCATGCACTCTTAGCAGCAATGTCCTAAAGACCATGTTTTCTTATATTGCATGCATTTGGTGATTATTTTCATGTTTGGCACTGTTTTATCTTGCACTTTGTAGTTCCAAAGGCAAACCAGAAAAGGTGATATAAATGTTTTGTAGGCCTTTTAAGTAACAGCAGTGAAGTGTAAGGTCTATATCATGATAATCAGAGAAATAATTGATTCAGGAGAATAGTGCTTATGTTTATTGTATGCGAGACATAATTCAAACAGGATTTTTGGATTTCCATTTTGGAGTTACTCATAAGTTACGGGAGACTTTGCACAGAATTCTGTTCGTAAGTTTGTAAGACTGATGATTCCTGAGATATAATGTGATTTTTCTTTTTACAATATTGAAGGACATAAAAACTTCCTAGACCAAAGGCCAGTTGAAGCAAGTATCGTGTTTCCAGCAATGACCAGCAGCGAGTGCTTAGAGAACACATGTATGAAATACCGATTATAAGGGCAATGCCTTCTTCCTGTATGGTGCTTTTTGTTTTGATGTAGGGGTTTTTTGGCCAGCCTGAGCGTCTTCATTGTCTCTTCCTTGTTGCTTCTGCTACTGCTGCCTCCATGCCCCTTCCTTTTAACAGTCTGCTGTTGATTTGTTATTACTATGTTCATTTCCTGTAAAATTCATATGGAATACCCAGAGTACAACCAGAGCTTTACCCATACCACCAGTTTGAAAGGGTTGATGCGGATTCTGTAGACATTTGAAGTTGTAATGAATGTAGCAGTCTTGAAGGATGTAAAACAATCACTGGATGGGAAGGGTGAACGACAGTGTTGTATTTATTTTATGTTGGCATCTTTATGTTATCACAGTAACTTGAAGCTTTGTTCCTTTTTTTGCTGTTGCTTGAAATCAATTCTAGTCATGTAGCGTGCATATTAATTAAATTAAGATTACAACATTTATGGAAAAAAGTCAATTATTGATTAATGTGTACCGTATCATATAGCACGACAATCAGAATAACTGAGAAGATATCTTAATGGGTTCATTAATGTACCTAATTCAACTGAATCATCCACGTGAAGGTAATTTTTAGAAAGGGTAATATAGTCGAGATAAATACTGCGTTTTTACCCATTTAACCTTAACTACATTTACTAGTTGCTGTGTTCAAAGCATTTCTTGACTTTTTTCACCTATTATTTACCAAAAAAATGAATTATATATTTTTAAGACATTGAGCTATTTCCGTTCTCCGTTGAATTTTTCACTTTTCCTGCTCCAACCGCTAGATGTCAGCTAAGTCTTTCAGAAGAACTTCCCAGAGCTTCCTTTGTACGTGTGCAAATTTCATACTGCCTTCTAAATTGTGATAGTGTGTGTAGCGGTAACATCCTGACCGCTATTTGTGGATCTGGCACAGTCTTAGTTTTAGGTCAGAAATTAGCTTGCGCATTATGGAACTAGAATTGGAGTTGCTCAAGAGATAAGCAGTAGCTGTCATTACCTTAATAGCAGAACCAAGTATACATTATCTAAAACCAAGCAGATGACAACGGCTTAACATCAGATCAAAATATTGTAAGTGAACTACTGACTTCGGAAAGGAAGGAATTAACTTGAAGGCAATATTCAGATTGCAGTAGTTAATAGGTAATCCAACACACAGCTGCACGAGGGTGCAGCATGCTGCTTCGCTTTTTTCTGTAAGCTCATTTGATAAAATGGGTGAAAAAGTTTTTCCCCTAATTTCTCCTTCTTCTCTTTAGCACAAGGGTACCAAATAGCCCTTCACCTTCAGTTACACGGATGTTTTATACTGCTTTAGGAAGATGGAATCAAAGCCCTAAGATGTCCTAAAACTCTGCACCCTATGCATGGATCTTTGATACAGGTTATTAGGTTTCCACCAACTGACTGTGTCTTTCACATGTTCCCGAATGGAGAATAATAGTGTCTAATTACAGGTTTTTAAATAATTTTACTATATATTACATGGTGCACGTTATATAATATACATTGTAAGACATTATAATAGCTATTTGGTAACAATAAAATATACACTCTAGATAGCTTGTAAATTATACAATAAATATTATGTAATAAAATAATATTTCTACGTACTTTGAAGTATTTCATTGCAAATTTTAGAAAGAAATGTGTAGTTGCATCTAACGCAGTTATGAACATACTATTGAAACTTCAGAAATGGTGAATGATAAAGCAATCGGTGTGTAACTGCCCATGACATTATGAAAGACCAGGCTGGCCTCATTTAGAGAAGTATGTATCATGGGGTGTTTGTAGTGACATCTGTGGTCTCCTTAGTAGTGTTTGCATTTTTGCGTTTTTGCGAAGGTTTCAAGAGCTGAAATGTAGAGTTGGGTAGAAAGTCGTTTTCTTTCCATAGGAGAACGTGCTTAACTTTGAAAACGATTTCATATCATAAATTGAGATTAAAGACCAGTGCCTCAAGGTGCCACAGGAAAAGGTTGAAAAATGTGGCAGAAAAAGGAAGATGAGTGGGAAAGTCATAACACCAGTCAAAATTGTCTGGTAATTTCAAAATGATTCATTTTTATTTTGTCCTGAGACCACAAAGGCATAAAAATATTTTCTCAGTTACTGAGTGAAGTAATAAACCTTTATCTATGTGACAACCTTTTCACTCTTTTACAAATCTGTTTTTACATCTCTCAAGCTTTACAAGTCCTTCACTGGTCATTTGTCTTTTCTCTTTCCCATTTATTTTCCCTCACAGCCAGTGTGCTTCCATTTGTGAATGCTTCTACTGCAAAATAAAACAAAAGGTGGTGCTTTTCCCTGCTACATTTTGAAATTTGTAATTTGACTGTAGGAGGCAATGGGGAATAGTGCTGAAAGCTGTTGTGTGCCAGAATGCTTGTCAAAAAACTCTTTCATAGAAGTGGGTGGATTCACTTTTATTTTGAGATTTTAGACACCTTTTACTTACATGTAAAAGTGAAATTTCATTTCAGTTTCAGAAAGAACATCAGAAATTGGATGCTTTAAGATCAAATCAAAACATTTTCAAATATTTGGATTTTTTCTGTATCTTCTGTTTGTAGATAGTTTCCTACAAGAAAGTGGACTTTTTTTTTAAAACAGATTCAATTGAAAAATTTCTGACCTGCTTGCTTTTAGGTAGGACTCTTTCTCATTCCTTTCTGGAAAAAAGAAATTTTTAAATTTCTTTTTCCCCTCAGTTTTGTGTATGCATATATGAATTCTTGCATAGGATAGGGATTTCACTATTTGTCAGAAGTCACTATGTTTTGAAATCTACTATTAAAAATTGGGGGCCAAAGACAAATAGTGTTGAAAGCTTTGATATGCCACAGTACTTAACAAAACAGTGGTTAAGAAAATGGATAATATGCTGACTTTTGGTAATGAAATTTTTCTTCTGGATGCTGAGATTGTTGGTTTTAACGTTGACAAATTGAAATGCATCTGTAAGATGGCGAAGTGCTTTGTGTGTTCTTCACTGAATTTTTCTGTCCCAGCGTGCACAAATATAAGAAAATCTGTATCATGTATGCTTCTGTCTGGTGGAGTTGCAGCTCAAAGGAGCAGCCAAGGTCAGCAAGGGTTTATTAGTCAGTCTTTCTTAATGAGGTGTTCAGGCTTTTCAGCATTTCCATGTGGTGTTACTGATAAAGGTCTCCCAGCTTGTAGTTAATTATTGATACGACTCTTGCCTAACTTGAAATGTTTCAGTCTTTTGTGTACGACTGCTAAATGTACGGTTTTCACCACTGTGTGTGTACTGTGTGTCTTTATGAATCTTGTTCTTGACCACTTTGTCAAGAGAGGGAATTCTCCCTATTCAGCGTGGTGCCTCTCTGCAGTGCAAGACAGTGAAAATATAAAGACTGAGAAAAACATTAGAAGTTTGAGAAAGAGGAGACTGAAATCCTATGAAATTGTGTTCAAATATCAATTTCAGTACTCGTGAGACTCTCAATGGGAGCAAGGTTGTCTTTAAAGTATGTATTTCGTAAAGTAGAAAAATCCCAGCAGGAGAAAAATAACCCTGTAATGAAAGATTTGCATGGCCAGTGCTAGAGAAGGTGGAGTGGCAGACTAGGGGATGATAGCAAAGGACAAGAGCAACAAAACAATAACTTTCTACAGGGTGCCTACGAGCACACAAAGAGCTAGCGAGAAGCGCTTTAACCTCTTTGGAACCACTTGTTCACAATTGCATCTTCATTCAGAAAGCTCGGAACCATTCTTCATGGTGTATGAAGATATTTCCCAGTTCAGTGCTTAATTATGTTTAAAATCTTGCCATTATAATGCCTATATTCATGTCATACTCCATAATCAAATTCTTGATGAAGTTTTAAGTATCTCTGCTTATTTACATTAAGCAAAATTCTTCCTCCTCTTCTCCATTGGCTTCCTATTTTCTGTATTTTTGAAGCAATGGGTGCTTTTCATCCTTATTTTCCTTTAATCATATATTCACATTGTAATTGTTTTCTTATCAGATAGCTTGAGCATCCAGGAAGACTTTTTTTTGTTGTGTTGTTTTTTTCTCACTGCTACTTGCCATGTCTGATATTGCCACTATATTATTTTCATCGATACATTTTCACTGTAAGAACTTGGATTGTTTAGACTTCATGTCAGCTGAAGAATGCTGTTAATTCCACATGTTGATTCAAGGATTCTCCTGTTTATTTAAGAAGTTACCGCAGACCATATTCCATATACTGAATACAGTGAAAGTCTCTTTAACTCTGTGTCAGCACATGGGCATGGACCTGTTATTACATAGTAAAAATGTGTGTAGAGATCAACAAGATAATTTACAGCCTTAAAACTTCAGCAAGACTGAGCTCCTGCTCAAATTTAGACACATTACAAAAGATTGCCTAATTAGGGCTAAAGTGAAACTCTTCTAAAAAAAAAATCATTATAAAGCCCTGCATTTATCATAGTTTGTGAAACTGAATTTATCCCGTCACCTTGAGTAAATATGCTATGCACTCGAGATTCATACTGTGAATGTGATGACATTTTATTTGGAAGACCTCTGTAACAGAGGAAACAGTTGTCTGCAAGAGAAATTGTGTGAAACGTGATCATTGGAGTATAAAAGCCACTAAGAATTAAGTAGTATCGATGTTATCTTACTGTTTTGATTTTGAAATCATGTACCCCATGACTCCATGCCCAGGTACCTGCTTTTTGAAATTTACTACACCAGATGTTTGTTTGAACCTAATCGTTGTAAGCCATCTCACTGAATGAAATACGAATTTTTCTGTAGTTTAAAAATTCTGGCTCTAATATTTCTGTTTGTAGAACAGGGACAAATTTGGCAAGGATGAACATTGTGCTGATAGAGGGAAAATCTGCCCGGAATTGGAAGTTAAAACTTTCAAAAAAAAAATTTTTTTTCTCATATTCAGTAAAGACGTCGGAGTTTAGCAGCTTCCGACTTTGCAAATCTAGTGTTCATTGTACTTATTGCATCTTCTGGTGCTGACCCAATTTTTATGTGCCGTTTCCACAAAGCCACCAAAGATACTGAAGGCACCAAAGTTGTTACAGCACTGGGATTACCCTTCCAAGAATGCTTTGAAACTGGAAGCTAGGAGCCTGTCTCCTGGCCCCCTTTTTGATGATGAGGCAATGTGAAAGAAAATCCACTGGAATTTGAAGCAGACTACAAGAGCTAGAAAGATGTATGGAGACGTGAGAGGTGGAGCTTTAGGTAGAAAGTAGTGAGTAGAGATACTGGGACGAGACTGGCAAGCTAGAATGGGAAAAAAGTCTGGAAGTTAATATAGAAAACTGTAGGAGAGAGAGTGCGGAGACTTGGATCTGGGTATCACGATACAGGGTTTGCTTATAAATGGGCAATTTCCCTCAGAATACGTATCCTCGAATAAATGCAGTGTCTATTCAGTATTTGATTTTATTTTTGTTGGTCGGTGAGTAATACCCTCCCTTGTTTATTGATCAAAACGTGATCTGAATATATATAGTTTCATTATGGATTTGCCAGTGTCACTAGTTTTAATTTGTCAGAATATTTCATATGTATAAATTGGATTTTACAATATGTATTGAGATAGGCATGTATTATTATTATTTTTCATCTTTTATGCCCAGAGACCTAAGGTATAACAGATTTATTGGGATGCGTACGTTTCCATATATGTTCATATCACAGTTAATTTTTAACTTACCCTGCAACTACAAATTGGATCCCAGAATCGTAAGATAGTTGCTTAGAAAGTACGGCGTGCCATTGGTTACCACTTGAGAAACACCACCTAAAATGTCTTGTGACTCATCTTGCAAAACTTTGCCGTTTGAGCAAGTACAGAATCTGCTTTTCCAGGTCAGCATTCTCATGCCTTTTTTCCAATACTGTTGTGTCTCTTCCTGAGGTTCCACGCTCTCTTCATTCTGTACCTTTCAACTTCAGCACGTAATGCAGTAGTCTTAAAAGCTCGCAGCTTTTGCATAATACAGTTTTCAATTATTGTCTGGAATAACTCCCGTCATGTTCACTGAATGAGATAGTGGTCTGTCGAAGAGAAAGTTTCTGCACAGCTGCGCTACATGGAAACATTGATGGAGAGGGGGAAAATTAAGGTTGTCTGGCAGCAACACTTGTAGTTTTCCTTTGAGTAATTGACCAAGGTTGGTTTTTTAACACATTTCTGTGTGCGCAGTATTTTCTTCAAACTCTGTAATGGGAACATGTAGAATAATGCGGTGATGCATAATTAGCATGTAGTATGCATTAGTCTGAAGTAGGTATGTCTCTTCCGCGGTTAGAGTCATTTCCGTAATTGGTGTTAGACTTCTGTTTACCCAGGTAGAATCTCTGGAGTTCACAAATTGTATCTTAGATAAGTGTACTGATATCTTCATCCGCTAAGGGTGGTATAAGCATCTCTACGATGATACAAGAAGACTAGTTATAAACAAAAAGTTGGGTTTTCTTCTGAATATTACCTGATTGATGAATATTTAAAGACTGTCTCTTGGTTTTACCACTAAAGTTTATGATAGTATCTGTAGAATTGGAAGCTTCCTAGTTAAACTAAGAAGTCATGAAAGGTAACTCTGTGTGTGTAGGTTTTTCTCATATACTTTGCTTTGAAAAGGATATCTGCAGTTTGAATTTTCTCTTTAATCATTGTAATTGAGGCAAGCATTATATTGTCAACATGAAAAAAAATCTTTTCTATAATGAAGTTGTGAGGAAAGGAATAGGTGGGGGCTTTTTGTCCTTGCGTGGAAAGTGTGTAACTTAATGAAAACTGTTGTTTTCTGAATGTGAAGCTGAATGTGAAATTAACTTCTGCCTTCATTTCCTTTCCTACAGAGGAAGAGACTGTGGTTTTTTTGCTTGTGGTGTAATATATTTCATGTTGAAGGAAGTACTGTTTCACAAAGCAATCCATTTGTTTCGATGTGTTGAGGTCCCTCTCTATAGAAAATGAGGAATGTGATATTTGTAAGCATCAGAGAATGACTCTTTTAGGTGACTACGTTCCTTAAAGTAAAATTGAATCTCTGTTGTTATTTTGATACCTGGTGTCAAAAGGCAAAAGGAAAATTAATTTCCCTCCATAGCTAGGAAGTGAAAGGCTTGCTAATCCTCAAAATCTTTTCATTGTTTTCATTGCACGTGTGAACTCTCTCTGTATTGGTGGAGAGGCTAGTCATCTCCTCAGAGTAGGTATTAATATTTTTAGACAAAAATAATGTTCATACAGAAAGAAAATCTTCACTTTCTAAAAGTGTAGAGTTACTTTATTTTATTCTACAGCAAACTCGTAGCACTGTTTGGCTGAATATTTCGTGTTGAAAAGTAGTATTCATTGTTGCCCATTATCCTTTTTTAGATATCTAACTTTATTTTTGCTTATTGGTTTCCATGTGCTGTACTTACACTGCTTTTTGTTTCGCCTTTTGCTTCAACCAAATCGTTGATTGCAACTCAGCAGAAAGTGAAAAATATCCTTTCTTTCCTATGTAGTTACAAAGGTTTGTTATAATGGCTTAATCTTGCAGTCTGGTTGCCAAAGAAATTAGTTCTTTATACTGTGAAGCAATGTTGACAGTGAACTTTCCTTTCCTCTTCGCCCCCTCCCCAAAAGAAAAGGAAGAAAAGAGAAGAAAAACAAGGTTGCATTACAATTTTGGCAACATCAGCCACACTAATAAAATCAAATTCAATGTTGTTTTACGACTTTGAATTTATGTGACTGCACAGGATCAAAGGATTTGTATCCCACTGGACTGCAAGGTCTATAGTTCATGGCAAAAAAACTCATCAAAAAGAACATTTTAGTAGTAAGGCTTTTCATTTTAATCAGCCACAGTAATAAAAAAGCTGTTAGGTGTCCAAAAACATTCTCCCAAGATCAGAGACAACTTGCTCTCTACTACAATCAGTTTTCTTATTGAATCCATACTGCCTCTGTAGTTTTTGTCACTGAAACTTCTTCTTCAACTTCTTTTCAGCCATTTTTTGCATTGTTTTCACATTTTACATGCCAAATCATTACATGCATCAGTAAAAGTAATGATTAATAGAAATTCCCTGGCAAAGGAGAAATAGTGTCACTTCTTTAAATTGTCATCAGAAAAAGTGATTAACTAAAATTAAATACTAGTCTATATTTTTATATATTGTATTTTAAAATATTTTAATAGCAATGATTATTTTTTTTCTCCATGGAGATAATCTTTTGAACACCAGCACAAAGCAGAGGTGTTAGTATTTTTTTTACCTATACAGGCATCGTAACCTAGGCTGTCCTAAGCCTAAGGTAGCAGCTACAAGTGAGAAACAGAATGGGGAACGTTTGTGATAGGAAAGGCTGTTGTTACCCCGTTTGGATTCTGCATGTTAATTGTTCATCGTCCTAGTTCAACAAAAGTTTGTAATGAGTTTTTACCATATGGTATGGTTCCATTCTTTAATTAGCTTGGCCTCAGAGAAGTTGCATGCAATATATCATTTACATTTATTGATGAACTGAGGCATTTTGAATCGCCTCATTCCATTCTGCAGAATTTAAATGTTTAACAGAGTTAAGCAATATGTAGAGGTGAAATTGCCCATGAAAGTACCAGTTTTCCTTGAACAGGTAGGTCTCAATTTAGTTGTCTAGCCTTTATTTACAAACTGTGTAAGATGTATTTTTCCTAGCATGAGCTGTTTTGCATTTAGAGAGAATCAACACGCGGTCACTTTCTGCATGGCGTGACACGTATTGGATGTTACATGGCCTCTTGTAGCTCCTGGACGCTACTCACCCACAAAATTCTGCTGCCTCTGGTGTTCCCTTCTTGCTGCTACCTGCGATACATGCAGGCTTATATTGGGTTTTGTCCGCTGAATGTTTTCATGCCTTTATTATTTTTAAAAACAGTCATTCAAATGACCAGAAACTTCAGTATTAGGGAGAATTTTATAAGTTACCTTCCAAAGATACAAAACCTACATAAAATGCTAAACTATCTACTGTTAATCTTTATTTATTAATAACCTGAAATGTATCCCTTTAAGCACGTTTTTAACAGTTGGCTTTATTAAGTACTATTTAGTCTAGTTTTTTAGGGGTGCTATCATTTATCTCGAGGGATGGCATTGCTTAGCAAATGTGCCTGCGGCAAGAACTTAGTGTTTCCAAGGCATTAATAATTTTCTGCTTGATATCTGATATATCTGATTCAAGAAGGGTTTAGATTCCAGTGAGATTTCTCTGCATCACAGAGATGCCACGGTAGGGCACATCTCTTATCTGGTGCTAAAGCTGACATAATAGGATCCATAAACGTGGAGTATGATGTGGAGTACAACAAACGTTATTAGAGAGATTCTTCCATATATTGGAATTCATGTTTGCAGGATTTTGAGAGATGACCAAGAAATTTCAAGGACACATCAAGGGTTCTACCTGCGAGTTTGATTAGACGTTACCGAGAGGGGGAGACATTTACTCTTACGAGGGTTCTTCTGAGTAAAGATACATGTAAATAGGACGGCTGTAGAAAAGCAGGGACTAGAGATGAGCTGTTGTGAGCTGTGTATTGTATAACAAAATTCTCCAAGTGAGTTAATCCGTGTAATCTAAAGTGGTTGGATGGTAGTTATTAATAGGGAAAGGACTGAGGGGAGGATATGTATATGTGCAGGAAACAAAACCTAGGTGAATGTAACTTTGCAGAACCATTTACGGAGCAGACGCAAGGCAGTCAGGATGAAGAAAGCAAACCTTAAGGTAACCTGGAAGTCACTCTGTGAGGAGCATGGGAAAGAGGACAGAACATTAAGGGAGAAGTGAAGGCCCACAAACAGGAAGAGGAAATGCTGAAGCCTAGAATATCGGACTGTGTGCAGTACATAATGCAAGGGGTGGGTTGTATCTTGTATGGCATAGTCCCTAGAAATGCATGGTCCTGGTCAGAGAACAGCTGCAGTGTCGTCGTGTCGCAGATCGGCTTTGCATGGCTATTCGTACTCTCCCTGTAGCAACAAGAATGGAGGTGTATTTGTTAGCTTTATACTTACATGGTCGCTGAAAGGTTAGCATTAGTGCGAAAGAATGAGCTGATTCAATTCCCACTCCCACTATATCCCACTGTCAGCAGGCTTACTTAATAAGTCCTAGTTGTGGATTATTACTTTTTTTAATTTAAGGTGGTACTTTTTTTTTTTTAACCCAGTTATTTCTCATTTATTGTCTTTATAGAGTCTTTATAGAGCCTCTAGACTCAATATGTACAAACGCACTGGCAAAAGCTTGCAGATCTTTTGACAGGCGCTTCTTGATGGAGGCAGGCACGCAGGCTTTGCAATTGGAAGGATGGTAGCCTGGCTATTTTTGATTGTGGATCCCTGAAAGTGGCGAAGAGGAGGAAGAGAAGACAGAAAGCATATATAAAGAATCAAATTGCTGAAGAATGGGATTTAATTTAGGAGAATAATAATTTTATAGGAATATAATGAAAATTAAGGGTGACCCCAAGCCTACAATGAGTACAGCCATTTCAGTGACACGTTTCCCATGCAGTATACAGTTGAATAACCATAGAAGATGAAACAAGAAAAATGAAGAGAAAGCCAGCGTTGGGAATTGCTGGGAAATAAGTTCAGGGAGCAAAGCAAAGGGATAATACAACTGACATACTATGCAGAGGGTGGAGAGTGAAGAATAGCTGAAGATGTTAATACATGTTGCTTAATTTTGTATGCAGAACTGAGTCTATAGAAAAGAAGTATTCAAAATATGTTATAAATGCAAACTAATTCTGAAGTGGCATGAAGAACTTGTTACTGGCTACATCAAGAATAGTTTTGACTGAAACTGGAACAATGAATTGGAATAATATTAGAAACATAAAAACATGCAAGAAAATGTAAGAATTTGTTAACTTAAATACTCACTGTAAAAATGCCATGCTTGATTTGAATGTTTTTGCAGTAGAAAGAATAGATATTATTATGTTAATACCTTCAGTTTCTTACTGATTTTCTGTATTCTGAGAAGTGCAGTTTGCTGGTTTTGAAGTTTTTCTGACAAAGAATTAGAAAATACCAGAAATAACAGCAGACGGAGTACAAAACATAGTTCATTGCTCAAAAATAATTTCTGCTTACGCTGCCTGGAAAAACCTACTTGTATTGTGGGTATCGCTTTCTCTTACATTCATTCAGTTGTTCACTTACCTGTTTGTGTTTTTGAAGTTGGTCTCGGTTATGTGGTGTTTCTTCCAGACAGGACAAGAAAAAAGATGAAATGAAGTGCATCATACTGATTATTTCAGTACAGTCAAAAAGGTGAGAGAGGGAAGAAGTAGTAAAACTTCTTTACCATCACCTTCCCTTTATACCAGTCTACAAATACAAAGTTTTATTTTATTATGTATCCGCCTCGATTGGTGTCACAGGGAGGCGAAATCCATGAGTGAATTCAAAATTCCAGGTTGATGGCTTTACTTTGTTCTTTCTGGTAGATAATTCACATGGCTTGTGCTGTTACACTGCCAATGCTTTTTTTACATTACTCAGACCTTGAGACAGTATAACTACGAGTCTTATAAAGGCTGGACATGTTAACTGCATCCAGCTTTCTGTCTTCTGTTATGCTTTCTGTAACAGCTTCCTTAAGCTCACAGTAATATACATTTTATAATGAAACAGAGCTTTTAACAACTTCATTTGTTATATGAATATGTGTTTAAATATAGCAATGCATCTGTTAAGTACGGCTCCAAAGTATTACGTAAGGAAGAAAGGTATTATGGAAGACACGTTCTGAGCCGTTCTAAATGTGTAACCAATATACTCAAATACTTAATTATTAAAACTCTTAATATAAGATATACACCTTGATCCTCTAGGTTTCCTTTTAATAAACAGCGATTTTTACTACTCTGTTTTAAATAGTTAAGCTATGAAAGGTGTGCTTTGGTTTTTGGATGTTTAATGACGTTTGGCATGTCAAAATGCAGTTTAATTACAGTGTTGAGTAAGTGTGCAACTTAGTTATTGGAAGAATATTTTTTTAAAATGCGTAAACAAATAGCTACATGCTTGGTGTCTATTTATAGGTTTTGCTTAAGTGTAGTAACCCGAGATTGAGGACCTCTTCGTAATATATCCTTGTAGAAATGCTAATTGTTCAAAGAATCACAAATCAGACTTTACAAGTAATTGCAGGCGTTGTTAAATCAGAAATTGTATTTCATAACACATCAACATGATATATATTTTCACAGTAAATATTTAAATTATCAAACAATTAGTGCTTAAAATGTTATGTGAATTTTAACCATCTATAGTCCTATATATAAAGTAATCATGCACATGACATCTAAAAAAAAATATCTGTATGTTACAGTGTAACTGGGTATATTTTAATGGTGTGCTATACAACATGATTTTGTACTCAAAAATTACTGGCTATGAGGCTGTATTTCTTTCTCAACTACCCGAATGCCAATAATTGTTAAATAACTAAATACTCAAAAATATATAGAAAAACAGTCTTCTGTACACCCACTGTGGTCAACTATCCTCCCAACTACTTTTGCTACATTTCCTCTATAAAACTATGTATTTAATATTTTGAACTTAGAAAGATAATTTGGCTCTCTATTCATAGCCTGTACAAATATTTCTGGGAATGTTTAAGAATGGTCAATCATATAGCTTACTTTTTACTGTGAGGTGTAAGAATAAACCTTACTGCGTACCCTTGAAAATGGTGATATACCATATGTAACTGATTATATTTGTTGAGGTATTTGTTAGAGAGAATTTTTGATTTTTACGTAAATTGGCACAGGTTTAATTTTTTTCATTGAGAAATCCTTTGCTAAATCTCTGATTGTTGTTAAAATTTAAAACAAATGTATGTTTTTTCAGTGACAGAGATTTAACAAAAAAGGACTTTTTTTTCCCTTTGTCAACACAATACAAGAATAAAAAGTGCGAGCTCTTCCAAAAACCGAAGATGAAATTACTTAGAATGAACAAAACCAAAAAGTCAGAGGCTGTCTGTGAAAAATGTGGTTTTCCTCTCTTTTCTATGCACACTACTTTGATGGCCAAAACACTATTAAGAAAAAAAAGCTGTAAAGTTTTTGTTTTTCATTGGCAACTCAATAATTCTTATCCTTTTTCTTTTCTTTCACTCTTTGTTTTTTTTTTTTAACACCCCCCTTCCCCCAGCATTTCCAGTTCTAGAAACTGTATCCTTAGATACTTCGTGTCTTCTTTATTCCCTTTTTTCTCAATTTCATGGCTTGGCATAAGTAACTAATTAGAGGTAACAATCAGTGTACAGGCTCAGAGAAGGGGATAAAATCGAGCTCACTTTCTCTCTACTATGTTGTTTTTCCAGGCTAATTAGAGTAAAAACTAGTAAAAGTGTGTGTTTCTCAGTTAAAGAAGAGGTCTGTCTCTGATATACATAGAACAGCTTTGTTCATTAAAGACGTGTCATTTTTACACAGTTGCTTTTCAGAGTAGCGTTGCACTGTAAACACTAGCCAAGAAATGTTATGCATTAATAGTGAAGCATTAACTTGCTACTTTCAAAGGAGAAGTTCTGTATATTACTTGCTCTAAAGAGCATTTCAAGGAAGTTTTTAAAAATATCTTACTGTTGCACTTCTCAGGTTTATTTTTTTTAAAAAAAACAGTTAGGGTGCAAATAAGTCTTGACTAATAACAAGCCAGCAACTGCTTTTTGAATGTAGATTGCTGCAGAGATTTATGGTTTCCTCATATTCATACATACGAATTGTTCTAAAACTTTTCATATCAGAGCAATCTTATGTCAGGGTTAGAAAGTCTTTGTCCATATAAAATCACATTATGTAAAGAAATTATACAACAAATACACCTGAGCTGATTGCATTTAATTGACTAGATCAACTCTAGTTGACTGTAATCCTTCTGTCACCTATCAGAGCACAGAGAAAAGCTGTCACATTGATATTGAATTTGTGTCAAGCCATTTAGGCAATCAGTAGATTACATTCTGAGGGGATGAGAGGATTTAGTCTTTTTCTTTTGTGATTAATTACATGCTTCATCATCTGAGACTGTAATGATTAATGGAAATATGTACAGTGATTCAATTTTGGGGCCTTTTCTTCCTTTGAACCTATGCTTCCTATGTTCCCGAGTCTCATGGAACCAAGGCTGAACCATTGGCATTATTTGAGAAAGAGTCTTGCCTTTTTTCTGTGTTGTGTCAAGTCACTTAGCAGGTGCAAAAGGGAAGTCACTGGAGTCACACAGCAGAGGGCTGGGTGTAAGGGGAAGAGAAAGACATCAGAAAGCCATTACAAACAGAAGGCAATTACAAAAACTCTTCTTATTTCCAGGTCACAGTATATCAATATTTTAGATATTTGCATGATCACCTTTGTAGCATGGCAATATAATGTATTTTAGTAAGAGGGGTGATTTTTTCCTTTTTTTTTTTTTTTTTTTTATAAGAGGTGGCTTTCATTTTACCCATTAACAGTAGCATGTGTTTAGGAAGAGGGTAATACAGGTCTTCAAAGCTTATATATAAACATCTATGTTTAAGGGAACTGAGAGTCAGCTGGGATCATTTGCTCTGGTGACATGGTTTTACTCAAGGAAAATTGATTATGCACATTCCAATGGCAGATACCAGGCAAACCTTGAGAAATGGAAGAAACTCATCTGTGAGTACAGCTGCACTGGTGAGGCTTGAACAGCAAATAGGCATGGACCTTATTTAGTCAGAATCAGAGGCGCAAAAACTCCAAAACCTGCATTCCAGGCAAGGGCAGGTTTGGAAGCAAAATAAGACTTATCAGGGAGAGGGATAGGCCAAACCGCCTCTTTATTCAGCCTCTTCAGCATGGCTATTGGGTGAAAACAGATAGCCTATGGAAGAATGGAAAAAGATGTATGTGAGCCAGGAAGGCTTGTTTTAGAGGTCAGGAAAGCATAGGATTAAAAGGACAGTTGACAACACTCAAGCTGCAAAGCAAATTTAAGGGTACAGTGGAAGTATACTTCAGCACTAGAAACAGAAAAACTAAGGAAACAAGGGGGGGTGTTATCCAGTAAGGGTGAGGTGGAGACAAAAGGTAATGTGGATTGAACCTAGAAACTTGGTACTGAATGAGCTGCCCCAGATTTCAACAGCAGTGATCATGAACGCAGGGACAGCATTTTTCTTAAACTGAACATACACACAGCTTTTAGGAGCTGAACAGAGCACAAGGATTATTTTTTTTTGTGTATGACATTCCTATTTATATCTTCTCATAAGGAGTTGTTGACCCATGACCAGTTTGTGATACACTGTCCTTCCCAGATCCTTTTCCACCGGCATTGCCATACTGCTGACCAGGGGCTATGTGCACTGTAGGTCTCTTTTTTGAACCGTAGCATGTATTTTCAGCCTGCTTCCTTGTCTGATAAAATCATTCTGAATTCTAACAGTGTTCTTCAGCACACTAGCGTAGCATTGTTTGCATATTTATCACTGACAATGAATGCCAGAAAGATTGTACCAAGGTAAGGCAATTTTTTTCAGTAGCGTACTGCTGTGTGGATTAGCCTCAAGCTACTCAGGAGGTACTTTCCAATTTATGATTAAAATCTGACTTCAGCACATTAAGGATTTTACAGTACATTTATTTATATATTTATAATTTCGAGCTGGCAATATGAAGAGGGAATAGTGATAAGGTTTTATTGAAACGTACCTGCCTCTAATCTGGTATTTGTAACAGTAATCCGGAGAAAATATATCTCTACTCTCATGGAAATCTAGGCAGCTGTATGTATCAATTCTGTGCGCACGCGTGTGTGTACAGGAGAGGGCAGAATATATAACAAAAACTAGATAATGTCACTGACTGCCTGGCAAGAGCCACTGACACGGTAAGAAGCCAGAGATCCTCTACATGCCAAAGCCTGAGGGCTTAATTTGATAAACTCCCTGAAAGCGCGGATTAATGCTGCAAGGAAGTGAAATGGTCAGGGGCGTGGGAAAATGCGTGCCTTGCGCTGGTTTGAGTGTTGAATCTACCTATACAATCCCAGTTTCTTGTATGAACGCTGTTGAGAAGCAGGCAACCAGGCTTCTAAGCACGTTGGCAGAGTGGCAAATGCGTTTTTCAAATGAAAAAAATTGTTACCCTGTATATCTAAAACATGCTGATGAACATCTCCAAATCGTTCTTCATTATGTCTTGCTTTTATTTTATACAGAAATTTATCCAGACATTTTACTCTGGTAGGTTTCCAAATCCTCTACCTTTCTTCAGGAATAAATCACGTTCGTTCATGCTGCAGAGGGTGGCTTTCTAAGCTGTAGTTTTCAGCCTTTTTCCCGTATGTTCTGTCCATCCTTCCCTCCCTCAGACACCTTGTTTCCTGCTGATTTTTTTTTTTTTCCCATTTCATTCTGCTTAAAATAGCTGTGACCAAACAGTTATATTCTGATGAATACCTTTGGTCATTGTTCATCTTAAAGCAGTTCCCAAAGAACTGGAAGTCTGGTGCACGATGTGCCATGAAAACAGACTTGGTGTATTGCCAACATGACAGTAATAATTACTAACGTGATTCAGTAACAAGATACTGAATAATTTGAACTGTACCTATCCGACGGGATAATTTGAACTGTATCTGTTAAAATCCCTGTAGATTTGGATTTATCTAAAAATTGGTTCTTCCCAGCAGCCACAGGTATTGTTATGTAGCCATCAAAAACATTTTAAAGGAGTGTTGACAGACACCTGGAAATAAAACTGTAAGCTTTGGTAGACATAAGTGTACCATAGTAAAAAAATAATTGGTTCCCATTTAGATAAAAACAGTATTTTAACCGGAAAGGTTGTGCACAAGTGCTTCTAACACTAATTTCTATTCCATAAAATGTCTCTGCATTCATGTTATATTTTTGATATTTCAGGATTCTGGTGACAGGTATAGTATAAATGTAATCTTGATTTATTTATTTCCCCCTTGAAACTGTGAGATGGAAATAGTTCTGTGATATTCCATTTCAGTAGGTTAGACTTGTTTATAATAATGTAAAGTATAAAAAGATTCAATTGTTTCTATCCTTTGTTTTATGAATTGTAAGAAAGAAAAGATTTACCTGGGTATGTACCGTACCACCAATTGCTGGAGCAAAATTTAGTGACTCGTCTTTATAGTAAAAATACTAACTATAAATTCCATGTATTATGCATCGGAAGAAGGATTCTAAACTAATACAAATCCCACAAGTTGTAAAGAATAACCCATTTGTAAAGTCAAGAAATCATCTTGTATAATGGATGGTTGTACTGACAAAAAGGTTGTGTCCGAATGTACTTTAGTAAATAAGAACTTATTTTCTTACTTATTGGTCTCTTATACTGCAGTCAGTTGGAATAGGCTGAGCTTTTCCATCGATGAGATGTTCAACTCAGATTCCAAGTGTGTCATTTTTGTTAAGCCTGCTTTTCTTTTTTGTGCTTGGTAATTTTAGCTTTAATTCTTGTTTAGGTTACTAATTTTATTATTTTTATTAACCAAAAAAATATGTGAGACTAAAAGGCAAGACAAAGCATAAAACTGTCACCTCAAATATAATTTGGAATTTAAGCCACCAATTTTCTATTGTAAATTGAAGACTGAAGATCTGTAGTTGAAAAGGTTTATAACATGAACAGAGTAGCTTTCTTGCCCAGTTAAATGTAATAAGCAGCTTTGTTAAATACTGTACTTGTTTTACAGTATGTTTTTAAGGTGACTTCAGATTTACTGCTGGGAAAATCTTTTAACGTTCAAAGCAAATTGTTCTATTGGGGAGTTTTTGATGTCCAATAGGGGCAAAATACTATGATAAACAAAACAGTTAAATTCCCTAAGGCAAGCTTCCTTCATTACCTCATTTATGGATCGGTATGCCAAGTTTAAAAAGAAAGGTGATTGCTCTGGAGCAGTTCAAACGGCAGAAAATCTTCTGACAGTTGAACTGAACTAATAATGAAGCTGAGCGACAACAAACTCCGATAGAGTGACAGTAGGAAAAGAAAAGAAGTCAAGCGAAAATGTTCTATTTATTGTACATATTTCTCCTAGTTTTTTTACAAAACTAATAGAAATTGGGTTGTTTCCAATGCAAATATCTGTTTGATTGTCTCTGCAAGATTTTAAACTTCATTTCCCACCTTTACACTTGCCAGTTAAGAAAAGGAACGTTTTGTATCCAATATTTTCATGTTGTTTACTTTGGACTCTGTGTTAACAAATTTATTAGAATGCGAGCTGGTCATACTGCGGTAATAAGGAACATCATTTGCATGTCTATTCAAGCTTCTTTGTATGATATAGAATTACAATATATTACACTACAGTATTTGCCTTACTGAGCTACACATGCATGACTTAGATGCATATTAATTAACTATTACCTCTGACCTAGCAGTCCAGTTGGAACGATAAGTGCTGTGTTGCCACTTCTGACCAGCACTGTGTGGGAATTTTTAAAGTGTAAATTGCTGCGCCTGCAGGAATTTGGGAAAATCACAGCTCGTTAGCTGCTTCTGTTGAAATGCTGGCTTCCCTTTGTACGCGGATCCTGAGTGAACGGTGGAAAATGCTTTCAGGAGTCATTGCCTTGCAAAGAAACAAGAGATCGCCAGTCGGTTGCCTGATATTATCATAGCATAACAGAAAATATCTTGTAGGGACCTAACCATCTGGAATTGCAGTATTGGACTGGATTATTTAAAGGAGATGTTTGTGTCAAATGTTTTATATTTTTCTGATATATGGTAAGAAAAGTGGGATTTTTCCTCCTGCCTTACAAATATTCTTGAAAGGTTGTTATTTCCTTCTACCTCAGTGAAATCCTTTTGGTTCTAAAGTTTATTTTCCTGAATTGTAGATTAAAATATATCTGGTAGAAATGAAGTTTTAATCTAACAGTAAAGATAAATTTGAAGGAGAATTTATGTGTACTTCTGTGAATTTAATTGATGAGAACACTTTTAATAGAAAGTGGTTTATTTATTTAAAGTTTTATCAGGAAGGAATTTCAACTTCTGTTGCGTTTAATCTAATTTTTACTTCCTAACACGTTAACTATATATATGGCATATTTATGAAATGAGGTGGTCAATAAAATCATGTTATTAAGTACAATGCCGTTGTAAAAAGGTACCTTTTTCCATAATGAGCTATTACTTATTGCATTTAACAATTAAAGACCAGTAGGTCTGCTTGAAGACAAGGTACAAGTTAGAATTTGCTAAATCGATGTTCCGGATATTTACTCAAAATGTTACGTTGAAGAACACACCGCTTACATTTCTTGAAAGATTAGTGATTGTCTAATTATGTAATAGCTTGCAATAAAGCTATTTAGAACTGGGAAAGTGAAGTATTTCTGTCATTACGGTTAGCGTAAAGTAAGAACCTCGTCTAAATGTGGAGATTTTTAATTACTGCAAAATAAATGCTCTGAAGAATATCTGCACTAAGGGTGTTTTTTGTTGTTGTTGTCCTTCTGCAGTCTCAGTTTGAACTCAGGGTATTCCATATTCGTGGAGAACATGCTGTATCAACTGCTCAGCTTGAGGAAACCATTGCACATCTGAAGAATGAACTCGATAATAAATTAAACAGAAGAAATGAAAAAGCAAAGGATATTGGTGTTTCTACTGAAGATGATAACCCACCAAAGACATACCGAAATGTATGTATACAGACTGACAGAGAAACTTTCATAAAGCCTAGTGAAGAAGAAAACAGAGCTGTGAAAAATAACCAAATAGTTCCCAAAAAGCTTAATATTTCTTCTTTGTCACATAGTATTTCTGCCCAAAGTGAAAGTAAGGACAATTACAATGTACAGTCCTCAGACAGTGTCCTACCTTGTCAACAAAAACAAATGCTGCCTCCCCCTCCACCACCACCACCACCACTTCCCCCTCCTCCTCCTCCCCCCCTTCCTGATTCTTCACTGCCAGGTTTAGTTCCTCCACCACCGCCTTTGCCAACGGGGCTGACTTCACTGACGTCTCAGTTTGGATCTGGTCCACCACTGCCACCTCCACTTTCTGAAGGCTGTAGGAATTTTCAAGCGCCACCGCCACCACCACCGCTTCCAGGGTTGGGACCTCCTGTTCCTCCACCACTGCCTGGATCTGGGTTACCTCCTCCCCCTCCACCTCCTGGGCCTGGGTTCTTTTTTAATAGCACTTTATCTTCAAACCAAGGTCCTCGAAAACCTGCCATTGAACCTAGCCGTCCCATGAAGCCTTTGTATTGGACGCGGATACAATTACAAGGCAGCAGGTAAAATATATTTCTTTGGACTTAGAGTTGCTATTTATAGGCCAAGATACAAGGGTATGTATACTATTTAAGGCTTAACAGCAAAAAGTTAACAGTCTAGGACTGTATAACAAAATCAGTGTAGAGGCATGGAATTTACATGTTTTAAGAAAAAATTGAATTAGTTCTAGAAGTCTAAAAATAGATAAGAAATTATTTTAAATTATGTATAAATTAAAAATATATGCATTATAAATGAAAATTATGTGCATTATTATAAAAAGAAGTTTTGTCTTTTTTTTTTTTTTTTCCCAAAAAGCCAAGTACTCCATGGACAGCTCTAGTGACGGGGTTGTTCCTAGACTTAGCACTAAAGAGAAAAAAGGTCGCAAAGAGATTAGAAAGATTTTTAAAATTTTTAATCTTAATTAGAGTTAGATTGAAATGTTGAAGTTACTCAGGTGAGAACTTAGTTTCATTCTTGCTTTCCAGTCACTTGAGGTGGTACCATCTTCACAGCACTATGTTATGTCATCCCCTATGACTCCAGTCCTAGAAACAGTTAAACTGGAACCCAACGTCTGTGTATAATCCTATCAGAGCAGGAAAAGTAAAGCATATGTATAAATATATGCAGCTCAGGACCCTGTAACATGAAGCCTCCATTATGGAGGAGTCTCAGTACTGACAGAGACCTCAGAAGTTTTAAAAAAAAAATCAAAAAAATTTAAAAAATTACCAATCTTATTGTGATTTAATGCTGGGATAAAATGCTAGATACACTTGAGGGAAGGGATGCCATCCAGAGGAAGCTTGACAGGCATAAGGAGCGGACCAGTGCAAACCTCATGAAGCTCAACAGGGTCCTGCACCCAAGCTGGAACAGTCCCCACTACCCAAACAGACTAGGGGATGAATGGATTGAGAGCAGCCCCGTGGAGAACAACTTGAGGATACTAGTGGATGAAAAATTGGACATGCGCTGGCAATGTGAGCTTGAATCCAGCAATTCAAGGCAGGTGATTTCTCCCCCTCTGCTCTGCTCTAGTGTGACCCACCCTCCCAGAGTCCTGCATCCAGCTCTGGGGTCCTCAGTCCAAGAAAGGCATGGACCTGTTAGAGAGGTTCCAGAGGAGGGCCATGAAAATGATCAGAGGGCTGGAACACCTCTCTTATGAAGACAGGCTGAGAGAGTTGAGGTTGTTCAGCCTGGAGAAGAGAAGGCTTGGGGGGAACCTAACTCCGGCCTTTCAATATGTAAAAGGGGCTTATAAGAAAGATGGACAAAGGCTTTTTAACAGGGCCTGTAGTGATAGGACAAGGGACAGTGGTTTTAAACTGAAGAGAGTTTGATTTAGATTGCATTTAAGGAAGAATTTTTTTACAAGGTTGGTGAGACACTGGAACAGGTTGCCCAGAGAAGCTGTGGATGCCTCGTCATCGGAAGTGTCCAGGGTCAGGTTGGACGGGGCTCTGGGCAACCTGATCTAGTGAAAGATGTCCCTGCCCATGGCGGGGGTGGGAATAAATGATCTTTAAAAGTGCCTTCTGACCCAAACCGTTCTATGAAAGTAGTCTAATAGTATGTACTGTTGTAGCAAATCTAAAGATACTATGAAACATTGTTTTATTGATCTGTTTGCAAGGGATCATTTGGTGAACAGGCATAAGTAAACAATTTTTGAACAGTCGTTTTGAAATGATCCCTGAACTTCTGCTTATGCTATCCATTGATCCAGCTGGCAGGAGAAAAGAAGTGCTCCCATTTACGCTTTCTGGGCCAGCCTGCGTGCCTTAGTGCCACAGTGATCTGCGGTGTCAGTGCTGCTCAGTGGGTCTTTTGGATTTTGGCCGATTCCAACTTTTCTTCAAGTGTTTATTAATGTAGCATAGAGCTCCATTAAGATGGTTGGCTCAAAAAGTATTTTTTGGTGATGCGTAGGCAACACAGACTGTTTCTAGTTTAACAAGGAGTTGCCAGAATCATGAAATAAAATTGAGGTCCGGCGTTATGCAAGTAATGAAATGACGTGATTTTTCAGGTCTTAAAATTCAAATCATTATTATTGGTGTTCAAAATTGTTTTAGCATAAGTGCGGTTATAAAGATGCTAAGTTTATTTTAAACGGTTTAATATATTACGTTATATATTGATATATGACATCATCATAACATAGAACAGCGCTATATTATATATATACACACTCTATTACATACTGTATTCTGTATTGTGGCTACATTATATATTATGATCTATTCTGAATTGTTATATTACAGATTATTACAAACTACCTATTATTACAATAATAAGTCAGTATAAATTATTTAAGTATTACAAATTATTTACTATTATTCTTAATATTCTTAGTTATTTTTAGGATTATATTTAAACACTGTTAAAGTAAATATCTGCATTCAAGTGTATTTAAATGTAAATTTTATTTTAGTTTGCAGCTTTTTGTCTGAATTTATTTGGATGAGAAAGAACCATTATTCTGGTGTAATAAAGCATTGTAAGGTGTCAGTATTTTATGTAAAATGTTCGACAGGAACAAACCGTTAATGAAACGTTAGTTGTATTCTTTCAGTGATTCAGAATTAAAGGCACTGAAATATTTTGTAGCAGGGGATTTGAGCATTTGGGTTTTACTTTCCTAAAATCGCTAGTGAAAAATTGTTTTGTAGTGAATAAGTAGTCGGTCAGTAAATAAACCTTAATGTAATTCTTTCTATTGATTCACTGAAATCAAAATGTTTGTTCTGAAATATTACTGGTCCATCAAGGTTTTGCTGAATGCAAGATAAGGTCGAAGTCCTAGATTTCTGGTGAACTGCGGGTCACCAGCATTTTCATGGTCTGCACTAGAACTAGAACTTCTTCAAGGGTCTGCTCAGATCAGCAGCCATCCAGGACTCCAAAGTTATTCTTATAGAGCCAGAAAGACTCCTTCCTTCATTCTTCAAGGTGACTGACACTACAGCTAACATCAGAGAGAGTGAAACTGTGGAGCTGTAAGCACGTCCTGTGGCACAGAATGTGCTGCATCAGCAGATGCTAATGGACAAGTTAGGGTTCCTTAAACATTCACGATAGTGAATGTTCAGTTGAGAATTAAGTAGAGAAAATCCTAGATTTGAAAAAAAAATATTTGGTTCCCCTTAAATTGGTAGTTATTGCATTTTATTGCACGTTACATCTAATAAAAGCATATTTAATGACATCAGCCATTCATATTTTATAGGGGTGTTCGTCCCTTTTTTTCCCTAATTGCAAATAATTTCACTGCCTTTTAGTGACATCTGCTGGAAGAAGTAGGCCCACCTTCTACTGAGAGACAAGAAGAGCACTGAGAAGTTTTGTCCCACATATTTTCCTGAAGCAGTGAAATTTTGAAAGAAAGCGCATTCAGAATTGAAGTGCAGTGTTTGCAGCACTACGTATTTTCCGCAAATCCATATAAAACTAGAAGATTGCATAAACAAGTTCCAAAACGAAATCTGGTCTTGGAAGGCAAAAAAAAAAAAAAAAAAAAGAAGGGAAGATAATCCACATTTAAAATTTACAGTTGGTTGAATGGAGCAGAATACTGGTTAGTCTCCCAGAATATAGGCCACATAAATACTTGAGTTTCCCAGATATGCAGTAAGGATAGATATGAGCATAGCACATCTGCAGCTAACATGAGGTGAATCAAGTCCTATACGAATGAGCCAAAATGCTCTCAAAATATGCTTGAATGAAGTTTGTTCACTATTTGTTGATATTTAGTTCCATAGATCTAAACAGATGACCGTGAATTTCTCAAAAAAGCTGTTGAAGTGGCAGAAATCTCTTGATGTGTTTGCACAGGCGGCAGCTGTAGTATTTGGTGGTTGTACAAAAAACTGTACAATCCAAATAATGCATTTTGATAGTCCTGCTACGGCCTTCTGCAAGATGGTTTGACTCCATACAGGAGTAAAGATGGAAGGAATGCTGTCTGTATAACAGTAGCGCATGTTGCTTTGAGTTCTAAATCTATTATTGATTTTCATCCTTTATGGTTAGGTCCATTATGGTTTTTCTTAAATGTTTATTGAAAAATTTATTATTACCTTTCCCTTTATAGGAAAACTGCTATGCCAACATTATGGGAATCACTAGAAGAACCTGATATACTTGATACTACTGAGTTTGAATATTTATTCTCCAAAGACACCACTCAGGAAAAAAGAAAACCATTATCAGAGACTTACGAAAAAAAAACCAAGGCCAAAAAGGTATTTATTGTTTATTTTTATTTGCCTTTTTTGTGTGTGTGTCACTGTTTAATTTTATATTTTAAGAAAAGTCCCCTCTTTTTATTGTTGAACAAACTGATAATATATGGGTTTGTGAATCTCATTTCAAAGCAAAATAGGTGGATTGCTGATTCAACTCCTGCTTGAGAATGAGGGGTTATTATTTACCTTGGAAGATTTCTTGCCTTTGTAAATGTAAGTTCCACATCCCATCGAGGCAGAAAAAATATTGTGTACGAGAACTGAATGAAAGTTCTAATGCATCTCTAAAAGTGCCAATATTTCAGGTCATGTCTGCCCTTGAACTGATTTATAATTTAAGGCTGACATTAAGTTACTGTAGCAAACCTCTTTTCCACTGAGATTAATTTTATTGGAAAAATAAAGGATAAAGTAAGATAGGACTGTTAGATGTTTTGCATAAGGAACGCCAAAAAACTTTTGTCTGGTATAGCTAAAGAGCTGTGTCAGGCCAGGACAAGACAATCCTGTCTTTAATAGCCGAAAATGTACGCATTAGCTATGTAGTCATTCCTGTAGTGCAGATGTTGTCTGCCTCAGATGTGATCCGTTACAGGGAGAGCTTGTTCTTGTCCATCACTATGTGCAGATGGGACAGAGAAATGGCATTGGTACTACTTGCTGCAGGAGAAATTCTAGGCTGAATAATAATTGAGACTTTTTTCCTAAAACAATGTAGTTATATATTAGAAACCCATTTAAATATATATCCTATCGTAAATCTTTTTTGAGTTTACCTGCTTGGAACCACAAGAGGGCACTTTGTATATAAGCTATGCTATCTACCTTTTTCAATTTTATAATACATACAACGTGAAATACACATACGTAGGTACATACTAGTGCAATCAGATCTTTCAAAACATCTTTGATCATAAACTTCCCATAATGTGTCTTAGCACAATAGTTAATAGGAAGTAAGTAAATAAGGCTATAGAATTTGTAGAATTCAAACTCGTGATGCAAAAAGTGAAAAATGAAAAATGGGGCCCGGGTGGGGCCGTGCTAGCATTTGTAAATATACCCTAAAGAAATTATTCATTATTACCATCCGAATGTTAGATTGAAGTTGGACATGAACATCTCTGTGAAAAATATTTTGATGTGTATTCCTTGACAAATATTTCAAGTGCCTATGGGATGTAATACTCAGCTGTATCTGTAAATCCCATTAGTTCGCATTTCTGATGGCCTCTTTCTAAAATTATTTTTACATTTCATTTATTTACTTCTTTCAGAAAAAAATTATTTATTGGGAAATACAGGTTTCTAAAGAACTTTGAAGAAGAATGTAACTTTAATGGAGGACTAATATGCACAAATTGTTACCTTTGTATTTCAAAATCTCAGCAATTAAGTGAATGTACCTGTCTCTCCTGATACATGACAGCAAACCAGGTAGAAAATTAGGCCTGTATTCTGAAAGATGAAATTGCGTTATTCTCCTTCTTTGCTGCTTTGTAAACTAACTTATTTGCTACAGCAGCACAATTTTGTAATGATCTCTCTTAACCTTATCCAAAGTCGAACCGGATAATAGTTACTCTATACAATATAGGAAATAATGATATAATAACAAGTACTATTTCTTGTGAGAAACCAATGTATTTTCTTACAAAGATATCTTCTTTCGTTATGCCACTGTTTGAATTATTCTGTTTTGTTATTTCATGTAAACTTATTATTTTAAGACTAGGCATATATTTACTGAAATTAATGTAATGAAAAAAGTTCCTTTAAAGTACTGTGTGAAAATACAAAAATAAGAGATAAATTAAGAGTTATACCTATTACTATGTCTTTAGTTTTGTAAAACTCATGGGATTATGATCATGGTGTTACAAACCATGGGAATTGTAGGGCTTTCTGTGAACATTTCCAAAACTCATGGTCAGCAGCATGAGAATTTCTGTCATTTCGTCTATTTAAAAAATAAAAATAAATCAGCTTTTAGAATTTAAATGAAATTTGAATTTAATTGAGTATAGAAGTGTTTTCTTATTCTATATTCTGTCTTTCCACCTTTCTCTGTTAAATGACTCATAGTAGCAGCTGAATATTTTTACAGGCAGTTGGTCCTCTTAGATGGTCCTGTGTTTGTCTCTCTAAAAGGCCAGACGCCCGCACGCTGGCTCCAACAGGTCACTCTTGGTGGGCTGCAGGCGATACAGTAGCAGAGAGGCATTTCATTTAGCTACAGGAGGGTTCATGAGTAGACAGTAACAGAAAGCTCATGTAGATTAATGTAAAACTACCAGTTCTGCCGGCTTCATTTGTGCTTTCTCGTGCTTTTTCTCAGCGCTCAACTTTTCTTGCCTTTTCTCTAACAATTACATCTATCTGCTAGGGTCTTAACAACAATCTCTTGCTTTGCTTCAGTGCAGAAATTTGTGATTGTCTGGTCTTATGAATTCTACAGGTTTCACAGTGTATGGAATGGTACAGTCCAGTTAAAGATGTTTTCTACATGTGTTAAGAAAGACGTGAATCTTATGAGGTTCATCATCTATTATAATTTTTAGCTGATGCTGTATTGTTCTGTATTTCTTTGTAAATTCCTTTCACATGTTCTATAAAAACGCCTTCCAGAGCAGAATATAGGTATGGCGATAGAATCTGGGGTAGTAGTTTGTGTTTGGAATAGTTAAGCTATTTTATTTAATAACACATTAGTGCAGACCTACTCACTGCATTAAATCTCTTCTCCTCTGTGCAAACTTTGTCCTGTTTCATACCATCATATACAACCTAACTTTGGCCTGCTTTTGGTATTTAGAGAAATGACAGACCAATAGGTGGGGCAGGATTGCCTACTAAAACATGATTACTTAATACTTTTCTCCTTGAATGAGTATTACATCAGTGCCTCTCAATCAAGTTCCTTATGCAACTGGAAGTAAGATTCTATCTTTCAAATTAGAGTTGTTTCTTATTTACATGGATCTTCTTTATAAAACTAAGGAGACTTGAACAATTAGTGTCCTGTTGGATTATGACTTCTTTACCATCTACTTACATTTCTCTTGCAGTTCCAAATACAATAATAATATTCAATTTATTTTCAGAATTATTTTTTTTGCGAAACCAGTCAGATTAATCCGTAAGTCTGTGAAATGAATGTTTCTTTGGAAAGCGTCACATTAAGCCTGTAGCAATGTAGAATCTCACTTTGTTCTATTCTTACCCATTTGTCCACACAGTAGACACCTTATGGAACACAGATTAAAATATTCACCGTATGTTGTGCTTTTGTTGCTTACAGTTGATAGACATCCACCATTTTCAGCCAGAAATATCTAAATCTTGTCCTGTGGAAATGGAATGGGCAGTTTCTTTTCCCTCGGCATTCCATCCATGCCATCTCCGTTCCATTTGGCTATTTATGTTCACAAGGGAAACTTTAGAGTATATATTTATATTCATATGTATGTTTATATAGATAATGTACTTACAATATCATATGTAATTTATAAAATAAATATTTATAATATAGAATATATTTCTACTCAGTGTCAAAATAGGAGAACACACTGAGGATTCTGTGGCCATCTATGCTGGGTCTGGTTACCTCAGTATTTTCACTTATGACCTGGATAACAGAATATTAGCTCTGCAGCCACCACCTAATTGCGAGAGGCTTCAAATGTACTAGAGTAGACTCTTCAGAGAGCTTTCACGTATGAGAGATATGGTCTGAAAGGTAAGGATAAGCTAATACAGTTAACCACAAGGTTAATGCAGTCGAGGATATTCAGCTATCTAAAACCAAAACGGGGTACAACTGGCTAACTGACTAGGTAACAGTTTAGCAGAAAGGATCTTGGGATTGTAATGGCTCACAAGAGGAACATGAATTGTCAAATCATGGTACTACTAAAAAGGGAAAACAAAACTCTGATAGATCAATAGAAATGTTGCTTGCATGACAATCTACTCAGCCATGTCTCAGTTAAGAACTCATCTAGACTGGGGCGCTCCAGCCCTTCGTTAAAAATGTTTGCTAATTGTAAGGAGCCAAGAAGAGTGAGAATGATGAAAAGTGTAAGAGTGGTCTCTGAGAAAAGAACTATTATGATTGTTTCATTGAGAAAAGAGAAGGTTGTTTGGGACACATAGTAAGTTTCATCAAGTGCCTGCAGCTGCTACAAAGAAAAATTATGAAAAGCTTTATAAGGGTAAGGATACTAAAGGAATGCAGAACAATTTCTTGGGCAGGGAAATTGGGTTTCTGTGTTGAGGGATCTTAAAGAAAATTTATTTAGAATGATACACATATACTTGATACTGTCTTGAAATGCAGAAATGCTTTGGATGACATTTGGAGTGCCTTTCCAACATCATGATTCTGTTACTCAGTGAAAGGGCATAAAGTCCATTTTCTGTCGCTTGTCCTATGGATGGAAACAGTTGGCTCTCCTTTTTTCCAGAGTGGATGCACTTTCATGATTTCCAAATTTGTTGCTTTCACACCTGCCAGAAAATGGCTTATTAGTCGAGTTACACTAGATTCTAGAGGCTGTCATCCTGACATAGGATGAAATTATATAGAATTTGAAATGCAGTTATTAAAGAATAAGGTATTCTAGCAAGTGTGTGACGAAAAAAGGAAGGGAAGTTAAAAAGGGAAGTTAAGAACCCTCCAGCAGCAATGGTAATATAACTTCTTAAAGGACTGCATAGAGGGCGATTTTATTTATTTTTAGGCATATATTAACTTATTTTGGGAAAAGATAGTACATTCATTTGATTCGCATACAATGTAAAAATAATAGAGTTTAAATGAAGGTCAGGTGTACATTTTTGGTACACATATATTCTTGAAGTTTGTTATGGTAATGCTTATCTGGTCTTAGAAGCTCTGCAAAGTGTGTGGCTGCTCATGCTTCTTCGATAATGCACTCCTTTAGAAAATGTAGCAGCTTTAGGTGAATCTCCAACTCTACATCCTCTGAAGTATTTCAGGAAACTCTTATTTTTGTGCATTTATCTGCTCTGCATATATGCGATCTTGCAAAAAAAAAAAAAAAAAGAGTTCTACAGTATTGTGTAGATAATGATCAAAATGAATATTATAATTTTTTAGGTATTATGTCTTGAGTGAATTAATTATTAATTAATTAATTATTAATTAATTATTAATTAAGAATTAATAAACGTAATTCGTCTAAGAATGCTTTTGAAGTGTAAGACTAAAGGCATTGTAATCCTATACAAGGCAATACAATGCAGTGATTTTTTGGATGTGATATCTGTGACGTGGAAAAGAGACTATTGCGCGCATCCTGATTTTCCCAGAGACTCTAGATGGATAAATAATGTGTAGAAAGAGTGGGATTTATTTCCTATGATACTTCTGAAATGGTTGAATTTGCAGCAGGCAAAATTTAAGTTACTGGACAAAAATAAAGAAGTTCATTAGCACCTGGATGTGATTCAAATAAATTTCTCTCTGGGTTTGGCTAATTCAATTAGCTTAATCTAAATACGTAAGTTACTTGTGTGATGCAGCTTGGCAGTATCCATTGGATCTGTAAGTGTTTACGCCCGGTAAGGTGTTGTGGTCTTTAGTTAAGCTTTTTCAAACGCATGTAGTTGGTCCCAGTTTCAAAATTACTTAGAAGTTACAGCTTCTTGGAAATCAAGAGGTAAAAGGGCTAGATCCACCAGCCTATTTTAAGACATAACTTCAATTTAGGTATTGATTCTGTTGGACATTTAGGCTTTAAATGCCTTTTGAATATGACTCCTATTTTTAATAAAGTATCGCTGACATACTTGGAAAAGTGCAGTTCTTAATGTAGAATGTTTTCATAATAACTTCTTATTTTGTTATGCTTAGATTTCAGTTGTAGTATTCCGGACACATGATTTCCAGAATCATTTTATTTTGTTATCTACTAACACTCGCATTAAAGCATTTGTCTTGGAATGTTTGGTTTATTAAAAAAACCCAAACATATTGTAAGTTATATTTGTGAAGTTGTAAATGCACTTCAACTCTAAAGTTTTATGTACCAAAAATGTTCAACTGTAAGTAGATTCAGAGCAGTACCATTAAGGCCCGTAGCCGCTTCTGAACACAATGAAAACTGAAAGAAATTAACATATTAAAACTCTAACGTATTTTTCTGAAAAACAAACAAACCCACCTTTGGATGTTTTTGAAAGAGCTCAGCTTTCAATAGATTTTAATATAATTTGAAGGATCTACCATCTTCCCCAGATCCTGAAAGTCTTCTGTAGGTGTGTTCATATCAGATGAAGGACTGAAGTTTTACATGCAAACAATTTTCTTTCATTCATCCTAAACCGTTAACATTTCTTGTCTGTAAGTTCTGGTACATAACAAAGCACATTTTTTAAGTTGATAGGCACGTGTAACAGGAAAGGTTCTCCCTTTCCTGTTAAATTTGCAGAATCAAAATCTGTTCTTGTAGTACCAAATAGAAGAAAGGCAGCAGTAGGACATATATTTTGGAATGAAATAAAACCCATGATTCATTATATCTTAAGCTATGATAACCATGTAAGCCTGAAAAAGAGGTAATTTAGAAAAGAACATTCCTTGGCTGTGATTTATTCCATGTGCATTTTGTAGCTCCATTGCTGGACTTCAACATATTTTGAAGTTTTTCTAATATATCTGAGCACTTGTTAGTAACTTATCCTCAAAAGCTCAAGTATTTTCTATACTTTTTCAAGAAACAGGATAGTTGGATATTTGTGATGCCACTCTGCCTTCATCTTTCAAAAAAAAAAGAATAAATGTCAAGTAATTTGTGTCAGGTGTATGCTCCAAATGAAAGTCCATCAATCATTTTTGGCCCTTTAGTGCAATGATTATCATTTCAAAGCCGCAGGAGGACATTAAAGATAATGGCTTTTCTGTTGTCTATTATCTCTAACAGACTTCACATAATTATTAACATGTGTTCTCATTTAAGAAGAGTGTCAATATTTTGAGTGAATTGCATTTTTTTAACTGAAAGGGATATGTCTGTCAGCAAGTTTTTTGTCCATCTAACTAAATGAGCAATTACAATTAATGAATTTTGTGTTTCCGCAAGAAAAGCAGATATTGCAGAAAAAGTTGGAAGCTTTGCAGGGTTGAAACACAATGACTGTCCTCAGCTGTCTGCATAAGATAATAAACTGTTCAAACTTGAGTGGAAGCAGTAAAAAGCTAGTGCATGCTCGTCAGAGGCACTCTCACTTTCTTATTTTTTTGTGCTGTACTGAGAAGAATGAATACGGCATTTCCTTGTTTACCACAAAGCTCTGCCGTCGTGTAGGACATGGAAAGTATCCATAGAGGGTAAATATCTATCTTGTGGCTTTGTCTTGTTTTTACAGTTTTGATAGGAGTAGAGTTATCGAAATAAGTTTCTTACTAGCTCATTTCTTACCCTGAGAAATTCCCGTTTGCTTGTCCTTTAGTAAAAGGCTAAAAATAGTGGGGTTTTTTAATCCGATAGAGTTACAAGTCTTCTAGAATATTTTAAAAATATTTAAAAAATATAAAGGTATGGCTCATCCATGTTAAATAAAAAATAGATAAACTTGGCTCTCCTTTGAGTAGGAATAGAAGAGATAATGTCTAGTCTTAAGCTTCTGAAATGTCATTGGTAACTCTTGGGGTGTTTATGTAGAATGGCTTGAGGGGCATGCATGCTTGCTTTTCGTGCAGGATATTCTTCCTCCGTTTGAACAGGGTTTCAGCAGACTACTTATGGGTCCAGGCTGTTGACTTCACCGTAAAAGTTAATGAGTGGGAATGGAGGGAAACACTCTGATCTGCAGGACAGTTTTTTAGCTTATGGTTTCTCTCAATATATTTAAATATTATGGAAAGAACCCATGCACCAGCAGGAGGAGGGATGTAGCTTTTAATCACTTAAGTAAACTGAATCTGTTCAGATTTCAGCACCAGTAAGTGTCCTGGACAGAACATAGAGATTACAGTTAGACAAAACTGTGAAGTCTGCCATGTAGTATTTAATGAAATACATTTCTGGCTACATTAGAGAAACACCTTTTAACGGGAATGACAGACTAATTTATGAATGTATTCGAGCTTTGTTATGTCTCTGCTTTTACATTAGATGATAAATATTTGAAAGATGTAGAAGGGGCGCCTGCGTACAGCAAATCAACTAGCTTAATGACATTAAAAATTAGGGAACACAAGAATACTGTTCCAGATCAGCGAATTAAAGTAATTAGCACCAGCAGTCACAGTTTTGTCACTGAGCCAGGAGATGCTGCATCCGTTACGATACGCCCGTGGTCTGGAGGAGCAGCAGGCAGCTGGCAAGCCCTGCCAGCTGGCACAGCAGCATCAGCTGGTGTCAGTTGGATTTTAGCTGCTTACCTGTCACTGCCAGCTACAGGCAAGTCCCAATATGCTGAGAGGTGATCAGTGATTTGTCTTTTAAAAGCGCAGACTAAATAGTTCAATGCAGTCTTTACAAACTCATTTTATTTGCCTTATGGTTTTTATGACCTGGAAAAGTGCTGATTTTTTTGTGTCTCCTTTCCATTTGGAATTCATACACGTATTTAATTCCCTGTCAGTGACTTCCCAGAATAAACATAATTTGGGGCAAAATGAGTATCTCTGAAAAGATGTTCTCTGTTTTACTACTGTTTATATATTTTTGTTGCAAAATCTTTCAAGTTACACATTGGTTCTAAAAATCTGACAAAAGTCTTTTGTAATAACTCAGCATTACAACTGTGTTTTTAGAGTAGTTTTCTGCCTGATTTAAGCTATTCTGTTCTCCTGTTGCTCCATTTTTGCTCTCTAATGAATAAAATATTAGCCCTCAGTTACAGATTTCAGTTGGTTGAAGCTATTTCAGGTAGTCTGAGTCTAGTTTGATGCCTGGTAATTGTGACCATGTGTACATTTCTCTCTAATGCATGTGAACATACAGTCAGTTGGCCGTTTTAAAATGTGATTCTCCGTTTTAGCTTTTTAAACTATAAAGGGTCGTCTTTAAATTTTTTTTCACTAATCTTTTAAGGAGAAAGTCTTGCTTAGCAATGTGAGCTTGTTTGACCATATCTGGAGAATATATTAGCACTGAAAAATACTTCAATAGAATGATTTCAAATGTCATATTGTCTACAATGGCTATAGTCTGGAAAGGTTTTGCCTCAAACTAGGCATGTCTAATGGGGTTTATGACAACCTATGAATTTGCCCCGAACAAGGTCAACTTGGAGGTCAGTGAATGCTGTACAAATTGCGTACTGCTCAAGCCTGTAATTATCCCTGTAAGAAGTTAATGTGCTGCGGAGTTCAGCAAATTCATGCAAAGCTTCAGAAACGGCCCTGATAAACTGAGCCATTACTTACATTTGCTCTGAAAAATCACAGTCAACAGGATGTGATGCGTACAGAGTATTCATTTATGATAACTGGTAGCCAACTCATCTTGTCTGCTTCTGTACTCGCGAGATGAAGAGCCTGAATTCTTTCTCATCTGAAGAAAACACTTCACATAGTATTACTTTCTTATTATCCAGCATATGTGCTGTACATATAGGCTGAAAAAACCTCTCAGTATAGATTTTATTTCAAATTTTGGCAGAAAATATGCAACAACTACTTTAACGTAAGTTCATTAAGTGTTGAGTCCCTAGAACAGGGACATAAAATATCTGTCAGATGTTTGTTGAAGGCAGCGTGTATTCTAACTTTTTCAAGTATTGTCCAGTTTCAGTACTCAATAAATAAGAACTAAGGTTGCATTTTCACATGAAAATGGCACTGTCATTTATCATTTTCCTGTATTTTTCAGCTACAAATCTACTTTTATATAGGTGAATGACGGAGTAGTGGCACAGTTTAATATTCCTAAATCCCATAAAACACCGCTAAGAAACATTTGTATGAGTTAGTGTAAATTTTGTCAGTTAACTGTCTGTAACATGAGCATCTTTAAGAATATTATAGGGATAAGGGATAACGATTACTTAAAGTTTTTAATAATTTTGAATATCCAAATAGTGTCACCCAACTATTACAATTAAATTTGGCTACATGTAGATTAAATACTGGTCAGATACTAGGAATATAAAATTAGGGAAAACTTAGCTATTAGTTTCAATTTTACTTACGACTTAGTATTTTTAATAGTATTTGTTCCTCAACACTATGAAGTAAGCCAACTGCTTGGATATGAACGTTTCTTTTTTTGAAGAACTCATCTCTGTATTGCATTTTGTGATCTGCTGCAATCATAATCTTCCTTTTGACATAAATCAAAATCACAAATACCAACAGTCCAAACATTGTGGGAAGTTTAGTTTTGACATTTCTAACATCTGAACTACACTTCTAAAATTCTCATGGTTTACTTTTCACTACTTTATTTATGGACTGATCCATATCAATATCACTAATTTCAACCAGTCAAAATAACTTCCTTAAGTTTCCCGCCCTCCTTTTTCTTCTCCTCCTCCCACCCAACATCTGAAAATATTACAATCTGGGTGTCAGTATATTATACTAACAAGTGTCTGTTATCCAAAGCGTGATTAAAATCCTCAAATCCTTGTGAAGTGTCAAGGGTGTGGAAGAAGCACATTCAGACAATAGTGAAATAAATCCTTTCAGTAGCCCCTAGTGTTCCAGAAATAGTGCTGAGAGGGCATAAGAAGACAGTTCTCCAATTCTCCTCGGTCAGGAATTGACCCTCTGTCAAAAAGATAGACTTAAATGTGTTCACGCTGAAATATAAACTAGCAGACAGACTAAGGAACTTGCAATGTACTCAGCATGTCTTAAGTAGTTCTGCCCTGATTATCTCAAGGGGAAAGGGGGAAAAATATATTCTTACTACCACAGTTAATAAAAACGTTTGATATTTGGAGAGGAGTTGAATTCGATTCACAAATTGTCTTCTGACATTAATGTGAATGCAACCTTTGTAGAACGTTCATTTGATCTCAGATCGTTTTGCATCATCTTTCCAGATTATCAAATTGTTGGATGGGAAAAGGTCACAAACTGTAGGAATTTTAATATCCAGCTTGCATCTGGAGATGAAGGATATTCAACAAGGTAAGTGTTTCTTACACTTAATGTATCATATTTGCATGGATATTTTCTCATAGCCCCCTTCAGAGAATTTCTTACATTACTGAATGTGCTTTGAATACGGTCTTCTTTAAGATATCAGAAGACTCATTCTTCCAGTATACGTCAGTATATGTAAAAGTTTCACCTAAAGAATCAGAACTGAATTTAGGAACAACTCCTCCTGTGCCATTTCAGTTTGCATATCGCTTTCAGTACAGTGTGTTCTCAAAACTGTTTCATGTTCCTCACCTACGGTTCCTTCCTTTTTCTTAAGCAAGTCCTCCACTGACCAAAAGTAAATGGAGGGCTTGTATACAAATCTTTTGGGCTTCAAACATGCAGCTGGTATTTTTTGAGTGTTTAAATTTTGCTTCATTAGCAGTATAAAAAGCACATCCCGAACTGATGCAGCTACCATGTAGCAATCAGAAAGGTGGTTGCTGGATGGCATTTTTCAAAGTGTAGGACTACTCAGTGTATAACTTCCATTACTGGTAGAAATTATCTGAGTTTGCCAATACAACTGTGGGGAAATACAGATTTTTCAGAACACTGGGGTAATTCAGATTCTGCTTATGTTCTGAATTTAAAAAGATATTGTTTAAGGATATTGTTTATTTCTTTTTCACATTAAAAAAAGGCAAATATTCACCATTTAAAACAACTGCTGGAAGAATTCAAGTTGATGTCTCCTTTTTGCTATTGTTTTCCCTCCATCACATGCAAATACTGGGCAGGGTGTTGAGATGCTGCTGGCATTGATTATTATTAATTTCAGAAGAGCCTTTGAGCATCTAGCACTTTAAAAGCACAAGGGCTCACAGATGTCTCTTGGGATGGAGGGGCCAGCAAAAAGAAGGAATAACTTTGTGCCTGCCAGTATTGTGTGAAAGGTATCAGAATGAGATGGAAAAAAACCTGCTATTACTAAAGGTCTGAATAATTTGCTGGCAGGAATCACAGCAGTTTAGGACAGGAGAGCAGCTGTACTATAAAAACTGGGTAGTATTCTTCAGTATCTTCAGAGATGTTTTCATGCCTTTTTTTTTATTCTCCATGGCATGATGTTCTGCTAAAATAGAACATCTTTCTCTCTATCAGACATTTGCTCTATTTCTATAGCTTTTGAAACCCCCTGGCCTATTTGTGCCAAATTTAAGAGGAAAGAGTAAGTCAAATGTTTGGGTATGTGTATACTAGCATTTTAGCTTGAATCGGCAGCGCACTGTTGAATCAAATCTACCAGTTGTCCCCTTTGCTGTATTTGCATTGCAGAGCAATGCAGAGCGATGCCGTGCAGTCTCAGAGTGCACCAGCATCCTTCGTAATTGTAGTGAGATGGGCTCTAGGAATACGCCAGCAGTCTCCGCCTATAGCAGGCTTTGAATTCTGCAGGATCAGATAAGACATAGTTAAAACCCCCTGAAATGTGTATAGTGTGATCGCTGGATCCTCAGTACCAGCTGTTGCTGTCTACAAATCCATTTCCAAAGACTACACGTGCAGTTGTAGACATAGCTAATATAGTCCTACAAGTTTAATGAAAATTGGAGTGTTGGTAGAAGAGAGACACCAAAACAAGTGCTGTCACTGAAGAGAAGTTTATAACTCATCACCCTCTTTATTCTGAGGTAGCAGATGACTGGCCTGTCACCACATGTGTTGCTCAAGGCAGCAATAAGATCTGCTGCCTCTTGCTTATGGAAGCAGCCAGGAGATACAAATGGGATTTGGGAATACTGTGAGTGGAACTTTTTTTTTTTGTAATGTATTACAAAGCAGGATGAGTGTCTCTACTCAAGATCGGTGTGCAGAGACTATGTAGGGGAAAAAAAACCTTCAACAGACTCAAGGAGAACATCTGTTCTGTAGAGAGGGTCTGTAGAAACGCATACTACAATGAAGACAACAGTAGAATTGTGCTTGTTTTTCTTTTAGTGTGCGTTTATCCCCTAGTATTTTGTTTACCTGTGTGCAGTCCTGCCTATCGTCAGAATTCTCTGAAGACTGCTGTATTCAGTGTTCTGGATGTAAAAAAGATCATGACAACACCTAACCAAAAAAGCATATGATCACTGGGTGACGGCAGTGTCAAAGTTGGGTTTTTTGTTGGTTTGGTTTTTTTGGATTTTTTTACAAAATGAAGTTGCAGAGAACTACCTCTAAGAAACATGAAAGTGAAGCACTCATAACCCCTTTTTCAAGCCAATTTCCATTGCAAAATGCAGCATGTGAAAGACAGGGAAGAGAAAATTTAATGATCTTTGGCAGCTTGCAACAGGGAATGAAGAAACTTGAAGCAAAAGAGAGTTGAGATAAGAAAAAAAAGGATATCTAATTTTATTTCAAGTTTTTCTGACCATGTTTGTTGAAAAGCCATGCACAAATAAATTTACTGCCTATTAATACTATTGTGGTTACTCTACCTTAAAGAGCCGTTACAGAGATACAGATATAGAAAAACTGTCCTCAGTTGAACTGCCCTATGCATACAGACGCATGCAAAATTGTAGAGAAGACAAAACAAAAGTAATCACAAGAAAAATAACATCCTCCTTTAAAATAGTGTGAGATTTCTGCATCTACAGGATTACCCTCTCAAAGTAAATAGCTTCACAGCATATTCTGTAGATAGCTCCGCAGTGCAAAACAAGCGAGTGACCCTATCTGGCACCCAGATGTTTCAGTTCGGATTTGGTGATGAGCCAGCTGCCACACTTCGGGAAGGGAATCTCCCACACGTGGTTGTTTGAGAGGGTGAAGTTCCTCCTTTGCCAATAAGTTTAAATTCTTGCCATATCTGAGTGCAGTCCAGGGAGAGGACAATGTAAATCTGAATAATTATTTTGGCTAGTGGTGGTATTATATGATGCAGAAGGAAAGTTAACATTGTCGTGCTGCACCTGTCCTAATACTCAACTTTTTGGTAGGTGGGGGAGGAGGAGAAACCCTAGGTGCTGCAATATTCTGAGAACACTAACAAATTTTATTGGTGAATTTGGTACAGAAGAGGGTAGTATAGTCTCTGATTAGACCACTATTAATAATATTCATTTCCTGAGCAAAGAAGCAGACATAAAATCTGTCTGCCTCAGTGTGCTATACAGGATCTGTATTTATATTTAAAAATCAAATAGCAATAAACAAATTGTGCATAGGTTTGAGATTATTTTCAAGGCTTCTTCTCTGCCTTTTTTTAAAACCTTTATAAAGAAGAGTTAAGGAATAGTGGAGATCAGCTGTTGGGTAAGGAGCATGCTTTAACACTACACAGTTAGAGAAGTCATCTCCATTTCATATCAACGCACTTCTGTCTTGCTTCTCCTGTCATTGTTCAGCTGAAATATTACAGCTTGAGAGACAAACTTGTGGCTCAAGACTAGTTGTGTAGCCTTGCTGTTGAAATATTGCAACTCACTTCACGTTTGAGGTGTTTCAGTTCTGTTTCTAATGGGAAATGCTGATCATAGCCGTATATGAGCACCCTCTGTGGGTCCCAACTTTTTACATGGCAACATTCCAGTTACTCAGGCAGTTCCCAGTATAGTAGCTGGCAATAGCAGTATATTGGAAAACACATAATACTACTCTTTTCTGCAGTGTACGTCACCTGTGCCAGCTTCCCGTGAGCTACTCAGATCTCTGTTCAAGAGTGAGCCGGCAAAATTGCGAGGCAGCCCAGATGAAAAAAGGTTTTCGTTACAGAGAATGGGATGTAGGTAAAGTGTAGATGCCTATGTCCAGGCAAGCTATTCTCCCAAATTCCTCCCTACCTCCATAGTACCTGCATTTTGCCACCGAAATTGTGGGGCACCAGAAGGTCTGCTGCTGTACAGTGCTGGAAGTAGTTCACTAATACCCCCGATTTCTGTTGACTAGACGGTCTCACGTGCCGGTGCATTTTCCTTGGGAGCAAATTAATGAGATCACACCAGATGCACGCTATGTAGCTCATTGGTCTTTGTGGCAATAAAGTGCCATATTACTCCACACAGAACAGCTGCAGGCTTCGCTAGTACATTCACCAAGGCAAGAGTTTAACACTGCAGCACCTGCAATGCTGACAGAACTTAGCCTCTATGGCAAAGGGGAGACTTTAACGCTGATCCTTCGCATTGAGACTATTTCTAATGCTAATTTAGTATATTTTTTTATCTTTCCTAGATTTTAAGGAATTAAATATAATGTCTGAGACTCCATTTATTAAATCAGAGTAGCACTGGCCAACCTGTAATAGTACATATGGGGACCTGGTATGTTTACTGTGCATTTGGAGCATTCTTGTTCACCAACAATGTAAATTATCTATACAGAGGCACATTAAGCTTTGAAAATCTTAGGAAAAATGTATTTGATCACACTTAAATGGGATAGGTTAGAATGGATTTTCTTAAAAAGCCTAAGTCATGCCGTCTGCTTTTGTATACTCACCTTCACAACTGGGGTGGTTTTTTTTTTGTTGCTCCTCAAATGTGGAATATATTTTTATTATAGTGTCACAGTAATGATATTCTGATTGTGAGAAATGCAAATAACCATCACGCCACTCTGCATCGATAGTTTTTGCGTGGCATTGTAGGAAGGGACCAACTTTCTAGAAAGAGCTCAGTTATGATACTGTTGTACAAAGTCAGTCAACCAGTTGAAAAGTGTTTGACTGGTCTTCTCCAACTTTGTGATTTACCCTCTATTGTCAACATACTGGACTAAGTAACAGGAAGAATGTGAACAGCAGATTAACTTCCCCAGACTAATGATCAGTCCAATAATCATTCTAATTTTGATTATGTTTCTAGTCATCCTGGGATTTCTGTGTGGTCTTCCTCTAATGAGAGGCCACAGATGTTATATAAATAGGTTGCATTGTCTTAGTGCACTTTATGGTTTATGGCACATCTAAAATTTAGAGAACAGTATCATTGTTAACCAGGCACTTTTCTTAGCATCTGAAAGACTATGTTTTATATATATATGACAAACTATTCCAAAGCAACTCTAATCTGCAGACCCTAGTGTGCTCAGAATTTCTGAATCCCAATTTGTGTTTCAACCATATCATGCAGCACAAATCACAGAATCACAGAATCCCAGGCTGGAAGGGACCTCAGGGATCACTGAGTCCCACCTCTCTAGGAAGAGCACAGCCTAGACACGATGGCCCAGCACCCTGTCCAGACGACTCTTGAAGGTGTCCAACGTGGCCGAGTCAACCCCTTCCCTGGGGAGATTATTCCAGTGGTGACTGCCCTCACTGTGAAAGATTTCCCTCTCGTGTCCAATCGGAATCTCCCCAAGAGCAACTTGTGTCCATCCCCCTTGTCCTCTCCATGGGACTCCTTGTAAAAAGGGAGTCTCCATCTTCTCTGTAGCTGCCCCTTAAGTACTGGTACATGGGGATGAGATCCCCTCTGAGCCTCCTTTTCTCAAGGCTGAACAAACCCAGCTCTCCCAGCCTATCCTCGTATGGCAGCTTCCCAGTCCTCTGATCATCTTGGTGGCCCTTCTCTGGACCCTTTTTAGCCTGTCCACATCCTTTTTGTACAGCAGGGACCAGAACTGCACACAGCACTCCAGGTGTGGCCTGACAAGCGCTGAGTAGGGTGGGATAATGACTTCTTTCTCTCTGCTGGTGATGCCCTTTTTGATGCAACCCAGCATCCCGTTGGCCTTCTTGGCCGCAGCAGCCACTGTTCGCTCATGTTGAGCTTCCTGCCCACCAGGACCCCCAGGTCCCTTCCCACAGAGCTGCTCTCCAGCCAGGTGGGTCCCAGTCTGTGCTGCACTCCCAGATTATGTTTTCCCAGGTGCGTGACCTTACACTTCTCCTTGTTGAACTTCATAAGGTTCTTGCTGGCCCACTCCTCCAGCCTATCCAGATCTCCCTGCAGGGCAGCTCTCCCTTCTGGAGTGTCTACTTCCCCACTCAGCTTGGTGTCGTCCACAAACTTCATCAGGCTACACTTGATGATATCCTGATCACTTATAAAGATATTGAATAACACTGGGCCCAATACTGATCCCTGGGGGACTCCACCGGTGACAGGTTGCCCCTTGGAGAAGGAGCTATTTACCACCACCCTTTGGGTGCAGGTAAATTGTTTCACAGTTCCTTTCTCTGTTATATTTTGGAAATACTTATTGGGGTTTCAACTAAAATATTTTGCAGAATATCAGTATAGATTATAAAGTTTTAAAAACTGTTGTTCCAAAGTTATATAGCTTCCACCTCCACAGAATATTACATGTATGCATGCCATATATATGTATACTATGCGTGAAGTATAGAGATAGCTGCATACCCATCCCTGAAACTGGGAAACAATTTTCTTTAAAAGTTGTTGTCTTTGTTCTGGAAAATTTACAACATATGTTTTTGTGAATCTGGCTTGGGCATCCAACCTGATGTGGGTAGGTTAACATTAGTGTTGTAGTATTTTGCTCATGACTTCTTGCAGGAGTTGAGCTTTCTTAGTCTTCTAAACCTACATTGTGCCCATGGTGCTTCTCTGTAATGTATATTTTAATGTTTTTTGTGTTGCACGATGGTTGAATACTGGAGAAAACCTTTAAATAAGTTTAGAACATATCAATGTGTCAAAAATAAACCAGACCAATTTGGATATTTTAGGCAGTTTTGCCAAGTCGGGATTCGTATTTAACAATCATTGTCATTTTCTAATTGACTAGATCAGTCACAATTTAATTTAAATTTCCCAGCGATGGGCTTCATGGTCCCATGAAATGAAGCCTTACTCAACAGAATGTACTACATAAAAAAATGAAGTACTTCCAGGTCAAAGAAATGTACCTTTGGCAAGCTCTTTTTATTTAAATAACATATTTCTGATTTATCATTAGGGAGCAGTTAAGGTGGTTTCTTCATATTTCATAGTTTAATTGTCACATTAAGTGGTTTGATACTGCTGAGTACATGTAAGCTCTGTCAGCAGGACTTAAATCCTGATTTAGCCAAAATGTGTTTAGTAGGAGTGAGGCTGTATATCAGAGTCAGCCTTAAGACTGTTGGTATTTAAGCTGGTTAAGAGGAGAGAAGTATCTTTTTCATATTTAACCTCTAAGTTATACAGTTGTATGTAGACTGCACAGTATGCTTTAAATTATCAGCTTTTCTTTGGTTTGCATTTCTGAAGTGATGAAACAGAGTATGTGAAAAATCCGTGCAGTACGGAATCTTTTTTACAGTTAGATTAATTTTTAAAAAGTGAGTCTGTTAAAAACCTTGAGCACAAGTTTGTATTTGAAGCAATACTCGTAGCACGCGAAATGTAGTTGGCAAGTATTTTTATGTGTGCCTGTTTGAATGCATGATGCTGATCTGTTTTTTGTCCTAGCTGACGGTTATTATATCCTAATGGGTGCAACCCTGCACTAATGATCCTTGTGTATATAAATTCTTCTTGTTGTGAGCAGACACCATAGGCCACATAAAAATGTTTGCCTCAATTTCCCTGCAAAAAAGGATCTCAGAAACCAGACTTGGCCAAGTAACAGATTTTTTAAAGGTAGAGGAACCCAATAAAATTACCAGCTTTTCACAGCATGAGTCTACTTCCTTTTGACATATTGTGAGGTGTAGGGGAAATATTCGAACTGAACTGACAGTGTAAGGAAGACAGCTAACTAGAAAGCAAGATAAAAGTAAAAACCAACGATGATGATTGATATTGTAATAGCTATTAATTGTTTTGGAGCCTCTTTTGTAGATTTATGATACTTCGTCTGTATTCATTACACTTATGTGAGTCTCGATATAATGAGAGTTAATGCAGTAGAGAGTCATGGTTAAATTCACTGTATCAGGAAGAACATTTTGAAAAACTTATCAAGGTTTTTATTCATGTTAATAACGTTCATATACATATGATTAAAACTGGGTTTTGTTTTTCACAGAAAAATTAAGAAGCTTTTGTTCCTTGTAACTCTAAGTAAAAAGTAAATAATTAGTTTCTTTGATCTAGTATAATGGGTGTTTTTCAGCTTCCCCAATTCAAGTTAATTTATACAACATACTGTGAATGTATTGCACATGCCATATTTTAAGAATATGAAAAATACTAAGACACCTGTGAATTTGGGGATTTCTTCCAACTTTTCAGAATCAATGCTGCTTTTTTTAAACATGGGCCAATCTTCATATTTTTACATGTTTTGGTTGTTGCCTTCTGCATGAAGTTTGACCAGGTTGAATGAAGAAAGATATAAGGACAAAGATAAAGATTTTAAAATACATAAAGATGAAATAAGGGAGTCTGTGCGGATTTTGGCAGTACTTCTGGCTTATTGGGAGTGTGTCTCTACATACATTAACACCCTAAGATGTCCAGCTAGCATTGAATTGAGTAATATGGCTAGATTTTTGACTGCAGCCTGTCTGCGTGGACATTGCCAATAATAGCAGGAGAGGTGGTACAGCAGGTAAATCAGAAAACGTTTTCTTGGTACTTTTAAACAATCACATACTTGTCCAGAAGAGAAAATAATTCATATTAATGTCTCTTAGCATCGATTATTATTAGTTCTGTTAAAAATGTGTTCATTTGCTGTATTTTAGTAGTTTACTCTCAGACAGGTTTTGCTTTATCATGTCACTTCAAAACAATGCTGATTTTTTAGAACTGGTGTTGAGTACAGAAACACGAGCAAGAAATTATAGTATTAAAAACCACTCTGGTTTTGGGGCCTTTATCGTGACAAATCTCTGACTGAAAATTCCAGTTAGATGTACAAATCTTGATATTCTTGTTAAAGTATTCTTTTTTCAGACTACTTAGTCTCATTGTAATAGTTCTGTACCTAAAAAATAATCTAGTATTACTTACACGTCTTGCATTTCTAGTACGTGTTCGAATTACCTCCAATAAGTTGCTTTTCTAGATAACTGAACAAATAAATTTCTCCTTGTAAGCAGATTTCAGAATATTCCAAAATAGGATGATAGTGAAACCACGAGGGGAAGTTTATGAACTCAATATGCATGTTTTAAAATCTTAGCAATTAAATATATTGCACTGTGAAACCAATTTTCCAATAGGTTTTTCCAGCCGCTTAGGTTCTTTTGAAATTTCACTGGATAATACAGAAGATAATGCAACACATGGAACTGTCTTTCAAGAGCCAACAGATGATCTCATAGATTCAATCCCTAATAATTTTTCTTCAAACAGAGATTTTTGTCAAGCTCTGTTGGTCAGGCTTTATATTTGGTTACATTCTTGAGCTTTTTTTGAATCTTTCCAATAGGACAAAAATAGTTGGAGATACTGTTTTTTTTTCACTGATACTGTCGTCTTCCATATAATTCTTTACTTCTAACCAAGGTGTAACGTCAACAGATGGAATCATAATTGACAGGCAAAATTTTAAAGCATTCTAAATGTCATTGGACCTTTTAATAAAATTAATTAGCCCGCCACAGAGAAAATTTACTAGGCTGCTGGTTAATTTCACGATGTAAAATCATGGGGTAGGTGGAGGAGCAGGCGAAAGCTTATTACTTTTAAATAATTATTTAAAGATGTGTGCCTTGCCCCTTTCAAACATGGATTGCAAATGCAGCAAGAGCTTTTAAAATCTTCTAAATTCACAAGCAGTCAAGTTTCCTTTGAAGAAATATAATACAGTTGAAATTAAAAGTTATCGGGTACTAGCTAATGATGACTGGTTATGTGGAGAATTAGTAGAGGCCTTAATTAAGCTTGATTCTTTTGGGATTAATGTTCCCTGTAACATTTAAACAGAAGTCACGAGTTCAGAAATTGTGCCCAGCCCCATTATGAATCTTGATGAAATGCTGGTTTCAGAAAAATTATTTGTCCAAAGTTATTTCTGTTCCATTGTGCATCTCAGCTTACTAGAATGTAATATTAGAGAGCATTGGAAAGCACCGAGAACCAATCCTGTGTAGTTTTCAGAAAAGTCCCAATACATTGCCTAAATTGTAATGGGATTTGCAAATGCTAGAAATACCTAATGCCATGTATTCCAAACATAGTACCGTTTGGAACTAAGATAGGCAACATTTTGAGACCTTTCATTTTTGGTACTGAGGCATAACTTACCATTGAAGGGTATACTTTAGGTGTCTGTGTGAAGTCTAAAAGTATTTAACTGGAAATTGTCATGTGAATAGTGTTCTAGTGGATAAAGCTAACTCAAACGTGAGCTGCTCTATGAAGATACCTTAAAAATCTGTAGCACAAGCCTTTGTGCTTGCAAATTTGCAGCTTGCAAACCTTGCAGGTTTGTCTACCTGTCCGTTTCCCGAGATTGCTAGCCCCAAGACAAGCAGATCTCCCTGTTCTCCCATGTGCTTTGGGAGACGTAAATACCCAAACTCTCAATTCCTTCCTATCCAGCCTTCCAAGCTACCATGAAATCTGTGCTGTTCATTGTCTGGTGTCAGTTGTTCTCCTGTTCTCCTGCCTGGCCAGCTACGCAATCAGCTGAGTGTGTGGCAGGTCATATCTTTGACTGCTGAGTGTACAGAGAGGGAAAGTAGAGCTCCCTTCTCCTGAGACCTAATTTATAGTAAGTTCTTGCATGAGTGCTGTGACTTGAAGTCAGAACAAAAATAAAATGCAGAAAATAATAAAATATCAACTAGATACAAATACATCTTTTAGCTAGGTCAGACCTCTTTAGTATGTTTCTCAGGAAACAAAATTGAATTCTTCAGTATGTTTTCTAGCATCTAATTTGTGATTGTATTCTATACAGCTATACTGTGTGTTGATGACTCCGTAGTAGATCTGGAGACACTGGAAGCACTATATGAAAATGTAAGTAAGTTGGGGTAAAGCTGTGGTTAATCGCCATAGTATTTTGGACACAGAATAACTAAAATTTTATTTTATGTTCTCATTTTAGACTAGAGACATTAACAGTAATAGTAATAAATTTAACAGTAATAAAACACATAGCACAAAAAATATCCATTGGCATGCCTATTTCTCTTACTGGCTTCATTCTTAAATGTCAGAAAATTAAAACAGTGGAGTGCCGTTGAAATCAGGTTAAAATGTAACAAAAGACGTAGCATCTAGCAGCATTTTCTCCTGAACTGCCTGAAAAATACGGTCCTTACTTAAGGCCTATTTTGTGCTAACATGCGAATATTTCTCATTGAAGATATAAGTGACTAAAACAGTTACCTCACGCTAGTGAATTGCTGTCTATATCCAAGTTGCTCTGACGACTAAGTAAATAGCATTCATGACCTGTGTGACTCCGAAGTTGCATGAAAGAATACATTTACTGTATTCTGTAAATATGTAGAGATACCAGAGCCACCTCTCCAACCTGAACTCTGCGAAGCATCCTATAGCAATATTTGCAGAGCTGTGCTCTACAAGCATGCTCTGCTTTGTGGCCATTTGTACTAAATGCAAGGCACTGAAGGAATTTATCATGAATCTTTATACCTCTCTCTTTTGCATTGTCTAAATGTTTCCCAATAAGGAATATAATTGTTACTTGCAGACAAACTGGTAAAGTAGTAACATATTAGTTATTAATTACTTCATATTAATTCACTCAGAGAGCGCAAAAGGATGAACTAGAGAAAATCAAGCAATATTATCAGACTTCAAAAGAGGAGGAACTGAAGCTTCTGGATAAACCAGAACAGTAAGATTTTTTTGTATTTTTTTGGTAATATTTTATTGTTACATATTATAGTCCTTTGATGATATATTAAAAGGGATCTTGATACATAATTTTTGGTAGCTAATTTTTACCTTTCTTGTGTATTTCAAGGCATGATGTAAACTTTGCATTTACCACATAACTTTTTCCAGACATGACAGATTTTATTACGTCAAATGGGACCACCAGCGTTGATGAAATACATAGCCTTGAATTGATAAAAATTTCTGTTCCCATTCTCACGTTTGTAAAAGGCTTATCCTTCCCTTAGAGCTTTTAGGGCTAAATTAATGTGTCATAAAGCAGGGCCAGACTGATTTTGGTTGTTGATTATTTGAAAGAACTACACAAGCAGAGGGGCTTGTTCAGTCCTGTGACAAAGACACAATGTGCTCCCTAGCCATGCGGATTGAAGACCTACAAAGCTGATTCCACAGTTCATCTCCTGCGACCATTTTGGGCAGCGACAATTGTTAGGATGAAAAACTTAGGATGAAAAAGTGTTGCTCCTTCAGCTGTAATAAACCTTAGACCAATGTGAAACTCACAAGAACCTGTGAGCAGAATGGTAATCCTGAATTTTATGTTAGCGTATGCATTTGCCTTCAGATTTTGGCCAACCAGTGGTGTTTGTATTCTGCTGCTTTGCTACTTTTCCCTTTGTACTTCCATCCTTTTCTAATCACAGTGTAATTCCTGCTCTGAGGCCTCTCTGCCATCTTGCTTCCTCTTCCCTCTTGTCTGGTTTTCTCTTTTCTGCTGTCTTTGGCATAAGAAAGGGTAGGGGGAGGAAGAACTGAAACAGCAGAGGTGGTATAGGATTGTGTGATGTCCTGAGTATTACATTTTCATACCTTTTTTTCCTGTTAAAATATTAGTGGTTAAGAACAGATTTTTTTTTTCTCTTTCTCCTGACACAAGGCAGCTAAATACTCTTTTGTGACTGTCTACTAGGGAATAGGTTAAAGCTGGGAGATGAGGCTTTCACGCTTACTCTTGCTTAAGAGCGGCTATCATTCTTGAGTAAGACTTAAGAAGACAAATATCTGTAAAGTCCATATACTAGCTCATTCTTGCATCCCATATCCATGGCTTTCATTGCATTGGCTTTGGACGTAAGAATACATTGTGTGACTAGTTGATGTTTTCCAGAGCTTGAATCTTTGGCAGTCTTAGTTGTGTGTCTGAGTGAAATAAATATTAATGCATTTTGTGTTACGGAGAATGCAAATCTTGTCGAGCTCTAGAGTTATAAAAGATTGTCTAGTTTTGTAAATTATAGGGGAGAGAGGTTGATCTTAATTAAACACAAAGCTGGATTTCTGCTATAATTGTTCCATAATTAAAAGTAAAGAACTATAAATAAAGCAGTTATGCCTGATCGTTCAAAGTGAAATAGTAGTGTCAAAGACAAAAGCTCCTTTTTATCAATTATTACTCTTTGTGTTCTCTCTGCAAGTCTTAATGATCCCATTTTTACCTAGTTATTGAACTACATAGGTTAAGAAAACTAGCTTTTTAAAATGTTGCCTCGTGGGGAAACAATTTGCTCATGATGCACTTACGTAAATTTTATTGGGCCTTCAAAATAATGTCCTTTCTGAAAACTCTGGAGATCAGGTGCTGCTGGTTTTGTTGTCGAGGTCAGCCTCTAAGTCAACCTAAATGCAGAACTGGAGATTTGTTGGAACTGTGCTATGCATATTAACTCCACAAAAGGTTAAAGACAGAAAAGTGCTAAACTTGTATGTGTGATTAAAAGTATTTGCTCCAGGGCATAAGCCTCCTGTATTTTCTTTAATGTGGATCAGAACAAAAGTGCAAACTAAACTGTTTAGAAAGTGGTTGCAAATACTAACAATAGACATTGATACAATAAAACCATCGACATGAATTCACTGAAGTCCTTTGCCGTTTTGAAGGTTTTTTGAAGGTTTCTTTGAAAACCTTTGCCGTTTTTAAATGCTTGGATTACCAGACAACTAGAAAGCTGTAGTGGTATCACCGATGTTCTCCTGCACATGTGATTTTGATTATTTTGCTGGCGTGTTAAATTTGCTGTTGATGGCACAAACTGTATCACAGCAACGTGCCAATACCCCCCTAAATTGTGCTTCATGATAATAGTTGTTAAAATGCTAATATTAATTTACACGATAAGGATTTGTATGCACAGTTGGCCACAATTTGGGGCTTTGCTAGCAGGATACAGATGCTTTAGGTAGTTTCCAAGAAGACCCTTTAGTTGTAATATAATCTCTGTGAAATCCTCTCTACTGTGAAAGAAATACTAACGAAGGAAATAGTAAGAAAACACAGTACTGAGCTTTTCTGTTCTGTATGTAGTTTGAATTCAGGAAGTAGTGAGCTATTGATAATTGCTGTCCCAGTAACGCCATTTGCTTCTCTTTGAAGACCACTTTACTTTGACTTCAGTTTAAATCCTGCTGGCTTACCTAGAAGCTTGCAGGATTAGATACACCTTTTTCCCCAAAAATTATTTCTAAATTTTATATTCTTCAAATATGGATAAATGTGAACTGATAAATAGTTTACCTCCATAGGTTTAGCCTTCTTTGTCTATCTTCTGGAAGAATGTTCTTTTACACTAACAACATGGTAATATGCCTGGCTTGAAAGTACTCTCAAGTCCTTTCCTACAAGATTCTGGCAGGATAAAGGAGTTCTCAACTAAATGCATTTTTTATTTACGATTTCTGCAGGAGAGGAGTAAAATGGACCTCACAGAGATGAACAGCAAATTCTCTTTGATTACGTTAGGCCATAAGAAGTGTAGCAATGAGAAACACATCAGAAAATTATGTCACAGTCATGTCGTCATTACTTTAAGTCAAAATCATAGTTTTCTCAGGCTATAATTGCAAAAATGACTGAACTAAGAATATCCCTTTCTCTCCAAAAGATTTGTCCACCTGAATTGGTGGTTTATCTTTGATAATGACAGATTCGTGCCATGATTTTGTGTTTAGTAACTACATTTGTAGTCACTAAGATTCCTTTTTGTGACAGATTTAACTTCTAAGTGTTCTGTCTTGATAATTATATTGAATACTTTGAATTCCAAAATCTGGAGACATTTTCTTTTTATGCTGATGCTTTTCTAACTCTCGGCACAATTATGTTGTCTTCCAGTGACCAGCAGTGTAGGAGATAGCTCCCTTTTCAAGGGAAGGCAGGAATACGTGTCATTTGACTTTTTAAATTTAAACTTTTAAAATGTATGTATGTTAGAACTTTAGTGAAGCAGTTTGGGTTTTTTCCTTCTTTTGTTTCTCTCACACAAAGTGCAAAATATCCTCTTTTTTTCCTGGCAATACCATTCATTCCCAATAGGAAGCATTTTTATTAATACCAGCTTGGCATTTCTTTTTTTCCCACTGCTTAAGTATAAGAGCCAAGCCAGGCCTCCCCAATCCTTCTCTCACAATAGATTTTTTTTTTTTCAGGCAAGAAAGAAAAAGAAAGAAAAAAAATATATTTCAATTAAAATGTAGTATTTCACACCAGCCACAGGTGGGCTTTGCAGATTTTTTAGGCAAACACTACGTATTCAGCAAAGCATTTCATGAATGAGAAATTTATAAAGCGGATTTGAAGATACTGATATTATTTGTTATGAAAAAGAAATCATTTGGAGAAATCAGATGTATTAGCTTAAATAAATAAAATAAATTTAATAAGATTTCAGGCTAATAATGGCTCACATAATTTCCCATAATTCAGTGAGGTAGAAAAATCTTTACAGCGTTGCATTAAGGGGGATCTAAGGATAGCTGTAAACAGGAGATTAGAAGAATGTCTCTAAAGTGATATTGGAGCAAAAAACAGCCTGTTTCTGGGTTTCAAGAAAGTACGTGATTCACTGAAATCCTAGACTCAAGACCCACAAAGAAAATTATGGAAACCCTATTAATATAAGAAATGCTAAAGCTTCTTGTATTGTTTAGCCAAGCCCTTACATTTTAAATTGAAGAAGAGAAAAGGGAGGAATTCCTCATGCCTTTGGGATGCTTTCATTTTGTGATATCCGAACTGGAGTTGTTGAATATGCTTCTATTTATTTTTATTTACCAAAGAGTTAAAGGAAGGAAGCTGGAATGGACTCATGAGGAAAGTGTATATATGAGGACAGATGAAGAGCAGATAGAGAGTTAGTAACTTTGCTAAACAGACTGAAGAGAGACATAATCTGCAAGTATTTTAGAGCTAAATACACGCTAGGTGCATTACCATAAAACATGCTGCTATATAATTGGAAGTGTGGTGCAAATTAGTAAAAGAAAATTGAAGCTGAGCATCAGAAGAAATTTCTTGGCAGATGTTTTATATTATGAAATAACCTTGTAGGAATATGTTGAGTTCTGTATTGCTGGGCACGTTTTTAAGGGAAGCAAAAACACATGAGTGAAAACAGTAAATAGATAGTGTTTCTCCAGCTCTTTCCCTTTGCTTTGCTTTGCTTTTCTTTTTTTTTTTTTAAACCTATGATCTGGGTTTATAATTCTTCTATTTATTAATATGCAGTTGTGATAGTGGGTTAATGGATTAATGTGATAACGATTAATGTCTTGACATTTTCTTGATATTAATAGGATTTGTTAACACCTTGAGCATAAGGAATATAACAATTATAAATTCTGTCAGATTTGATTCAAAGTGGGAAAGATTGCATGTATCTTTCATGATAGTACAGCTTTGATCCATTATGTACCCCACAGATAAGAAATATAAAGATTCATTAATGCTCATTTTTTCCACAGGTTTTTATATGAGTTATCTCAGATCCCCAACTTCACGGAACGAGCTCAGTGTATTATCTTCCAGTCAGTTTTCTCTGAAGGGATAACATCAGTGCACCGGAAAGTTGATATCGTAACTCGTGTTTCCAAGGTAAGTCCTAGTGAAAGCTAAATAAAAACATAAATATATTTTAGAGTATTCATGCTTCTTTTATTTGCCGTAAGTGATGAAACTTAAGCCCGGTGATTGGCTTTTCAGGAAAATAAAAATATATTAAATATTTTAGCTGCTTATAAGAACAAAAGGAGGAGGAAAGAGGGAAGGCGAGTTGCGTGTGATGCCCTATGCTTTACGTAGGAAAACTTATTTTTACTTGAATGGCAAATTTTTATTACTTTGCACATTAAGTAGAGTATTAGATAGTCTCCATAAAATCGAAATTAAATATCAGACTAGCTTAGTACAGGACCTTGCAAACTTACTTTTTTTTGCATATCACTGTTGATGCCATCAGCAATAGATGCCTATCGTGTTCATTACCTTATTACGTTCCCCTGGTATCTGTACGTTTCTGCTAACCCCGATACAGCAGGTTTCTTAGTACCTGACAGAGCTTTACCTAAGATTCTATACTATGAATGATTAAAGACAAGATTTTGAAATTATAACAAATTAAAACATGAAAAGCAGAATGAAATAAGAATTAAAAGAGAAATTAAATAGTGACCTAAAGGTATAACATCCTGGCCAGGACAGCGTTAAATTTTTTTTTGTTTTTTTCCCAATTTGAAGATTAGCTTTTCCCTAGCTTTGCTGCCACAAAGTACCCATGCTCTAGCCCTTTGCATATTCTAACAATAAAAATAGTTAGTTTTTCCTTTCCAGAGGACACCTAAATAAGGAATCAGTTTTGTATGAGATAGGGAAAGTGGTATTGCCCTCAGTTTACTTACGAGGAGCTCGCACCACAATTGGTTTATCCAATGTGTAAGTATAAGGCTACATACTTAAGAATTAGGCCCATGGCCTCAGATTCTCAGTTGACAAGATATATATCTTTATATGTAAATGAAAATAATTTATTGGTTCTCCACTGTGTTTCTAGATTTCTTTCCTGTTTTGAGGCATAGTAATTTAGTCCTTAGCCCTGGTATATCTGTATTAAGTATGGATCCAGACGTGAATTTCCAGAGCACCAGGACCAGTGAGAAACAGACTGAATATGATAGTCCGAGTCTAACCTAGTGGCAGCAAAAATAGCCTATCTCCATTTGACTGTGCATTATGCAAACGCATGATAAACCACCTCATCTGTAAGATTTTTACTGGCTATGAAGAATGTTTAGTAATCTTCTTCCATTAATATTTTTGTCATTTACATAGTTATGTGATGCCGTATAATTTGCTTCATATGGGTTAAGTTAAACATAGTATCGTAGGCAGGTGCAGTCTAATAAATGCTTCTCTCAAACATTTGATTCTTGTACTAGTTTTAGCTTTCTTTCCATACAGGGGTAAAAACACAAAAGACACAAAACCTCTAGCAAAAACAAAATAAAAAGAGCTTTTTGTATTAGCAGTTAGAATTTTTGTGGCAGCAGAAGTTACAGGCTCGTATCCATTTTTCAGGCTTTGCTGAACATGACAAGTGTAAAGGAAATTTTAGGTTTGATTCTGGCTTTTGGAAATTATATGAATGGTGGGAATAGGACCCGAGGTCAAGCTGATGGATTTGGTTTGGAAATACTCCCCAAACTAAAGGATGTCAAAAGCAGAGTAAGTACTCATTTTTGATTAAAGATAATGTTTCTTAAGTGATCTTTTTTTGTTCCATCCTCTGTCAAAAGTTAATCTTTTCTCATTTCTTACCATTCTTGCTTGAAAGAGCAAGGCACTTTGTACCATTTTCTTGCTTTTTTCTCCCAACTTTTCACCTCCTTCTCCTGCACATGTGCATATTTCCATAATCTCCAATTTCTCCTATTCAGTACTACTAGGATAATTATGTGAGACCTTCTCTCTGTTTCTTTTACCAGTAGGGACTTAGTTACAGTAGGTTAGAGAGAAGTGAGAGAGCACAGACTGCTGAAGTCTTCTCCAGTAAACATCCTCATTCTTTTTTATTCTCTTAAGGTAGCTGTGTATGAGTAAAAAATGTGTTAAAAATTAGATTTTAAAACAAAATATCAGTAAAGGTTCAGTGTCGCATATACACTAGGGAATTATATGCAAAGGTTATAAGCATATAACATACAGGATTTTAATCCTCTTCAAAGAGGTGTGTCAGACCCAACAAGATATTTTCAGTCTGTCTTTTGAATTGGCAGTTAAATGGATGTCGGGCATGAATTCTGAACGGCACGCACAAGAAAATAGAGGTGGCAGTAAATTATTTTGCAAAAATTGAGAACCATTACCATGTTTTTGATTAGTCATGCTGGGATTAAAGTCAGGCTCAAACAACCTCTGGACACCTTTTGAGGTGAGGTTACTTTATTCCTTATTTCAGTAGGGCAGAGGAGGAGGTGCTGGATAATGTAGGCAATGGAAACAGTGCTCAAAGTCATCCTCCGCCAAAGCATACCTAGACACCACGTGAATATATGAAGCAGCAAAGAATAGGAAGTATTTTCTGCTGATGCTGGTACATGTTTGGAGGGTGAGAATAAAATCTGTTCCTTGATGTTCTACCTCTTTTCCTATGGGAAGTGCTGTCCTGAACTACAAGAAAGGTAGATTTTAAGCTTTTGTTCCCATTATGCTTCATGTACGTAGGAATGCATTTGTGAGACAGGCAATGTCAGGAAAGCAGTGTGTCTAGGGAGCTTTTTATTTTACTTGTGAATACCATCATTAACAAAATGTAAAAACATATTTAATGAATTGCTCAGTGAGCAACTGTATTAATGAAAGTTTTTTCAATGGATTTGAATAGTTGGTCTCCTGGAGACTTTGAGGTGCTGGAGCGTGTCCAAAGAAGAGCAGCGAAGCTGGTGAAGGGTCTAAAGAACAAGTCCTGTGAGGAGCAGCTGAGGGAGCTGGGGTTGTTTAGTCTGGAGAAGAGGAGGCTGCGGGGAGACCTTATCGCTCTCTGCAACTACCTGAAAGGAGGTTGTAGTGAGGTGGGGGTTGGTCTCTTCTCCCAAACAGCAACTGATAGGATGAGAGGAAATGGCCTCAAGCTGCGCCAGGGGAGGTTCAGACTGGATATGGGGAAAAAATTCTTCACTGAAAGGGTTATCAACCAGTGGCACAGGCTGCCCAGGGAGGTGGTGGAGTCTCCATCCCTGGAGGTATTTAAAAGACATGTAGGTGTGGCACTTAGGCACATGGTTTAGTGCTGGACTTGGCTGTGCTAGGTTTACAGTTGCACTCGATGATCTTAAAGGTCTTTTCCAACCTACATGATTCTATGATTCTAATTCTTACTTTCCTTTTCACTGCAATGGTTTGGCTGTTCCCTATGACCACTTTTCTTCCAGGCCTACTCCATGGACAGGCTGCAGCTAAACTAGAACCAGACCAAGTTTCCCAGTACTCAGGTGTTCGCTGGCTGGCCAGCTGCCGTGAGGAAAAATGTAAAACAACTGACCTTTGCCTGACTTATCTTATTAGAAGTACTGATTTTAGTCTCATTCATCTATCTAACCATAAACTAGTAAGAGTCTAATTATCTCTGGGACTTTGCAATTTGGCTGAATTTAGCCAGCACATTCCAAAATCACAAGTTATGAAAAGGAGCGTCAGATGTACAGTAGAATTGCATAAGATTTGTTCCTTAGCAAAACAAGCAAAAAATTTACAGTATTTACAGTTTCCTTGGTAGCCAAAATAAATATATTATTAGTTTAGACTAGTCTCCAAAATGCATAAAAACTCAAAGGGACCAGCTGCTACAGCCAGACATGAGACCGCACAGGTGATTGGTAGACCATTTTTGCAAGGAAGAAGAATGCAGGGTCTTCTATATTTAAACACTAAGGTATCCTTTCTGTGTCCCGTTATTCCCTTTTTGGGAATCGCCAGCAAGCAACATTACGTCTAGGTAAGCTGAATTCCAGGAGCTAAGGTAAAGAGTCAGTGTTAAATATCTCTTACTTCACAAAGAAGTAATTTGTTGTCATGAGCCTAGAAAGTTACTTGATATCGAGATTTTTTAAAAAATGTAGCTCACCACTTCAAATCTGTGTTTTGTCTTCTGCAAATGCTCTTTAAACCAAAGTAACAGGCTTGATAATTTAGCATATAGAAAATAGAATAACAGGTGTGTATTACTCTAAAAGGGCAATCAAATGTTCGTGAGTCACTTCAGTTCCTTTTTGTCGCGCGACCTGCCAGCAAAGTCTTCCAAAACCAATATATAATGGCTTTGTCTGCATGACAGCAATTACTTGACTAGTTAAGAAGTTTGCTGTTGTATAATATTAATAAAGTATAATGTGCTGCAGGCTCTAATATAGGCGAGGCAGCCCTGTACAGGAAGTCAGACATTGTTCACATACAAATGTTTGTCCTGATACCTGTCAATATACAGTGTGAAAAAACATCCAAAATAAGTAAAAAACATTCCAGGTATAATTCCCTATATTCCCTATATATTATTTTATGTTGTTGTTGAACAACATACCCTGAAACATATAAGTCGCAGTTCTACACTTTTCCTTGAGTTCATCCGGCCTATGCTGACCCAATGACAAGTAACAAAATAAAACGATGCTGTGTACAGTTCATGTATGCAGGACCACAGAAATGGTGTTTCCACAAAGAAAGTATTAAAATTCATATTTATAAGGCAACAGGGCAAGAAATACACTTGTTGTTAGGTACATGCTGACTGTTTTTTTATTTGGCATAAAATATGAAAAATATCTATGCCTCTTTCAGGTCTTCATAATAGATTAACTGAGACTAGAGGAATCAAGAAATTCAGTTCACCTTAATATATCCAAGGTGACTCTAACATTTAGTTAATATTATATTCAAGTTTAATATTATTAATTAATATTATTATTCAAGTTAATATGCAGTAATGCCTTGTATTACGAAAAAACACATAGAGGGACTGCTTCTTCCAGTGTATGTTTTCTTACCTGGTATTTAGAACCAAAAGAAGCTCTAGGTCCTGTGATGGTATGATCAAGCCTTTGTTATAAAAGATTGAATTTTTGGTAAGTAATGCTAGGGCTGAAGATATTGTGTGTCCTCTTTCTCACAGCAATATAACAATAATAAGATGTTTATTTTGAAATAAATTTTCACTCACTTGAAACAGTATTAATCACACACACTTTTAATAATTTTTTTTTTCCTAGGATAATGGTATTAATCTCGTGGATTATGTCGTCATATATTACCTACGCCATTGTGATAAGGTAAAAGATTCATTTGCTGTAGCAGCCTCTCTAAAAGTAGGCTTCTTTAAGAGGTTGTAAAAGGGTTTGTATTAGCTTTTTAAAAATTAATCAAGTAGCTCAGATGGAAAAATCAAATAAATTTCTCTTGCTTTCTTATAATAGTTGTGGGCCCCAATAGGTCTGAAATTTGCTACAGGTTTTTATGGTAAGACTTTGGAAAACTTTGCATTAACTGTTGAACGAACCACTGCAGGCAACTGCCTGGGGGTGCTGCAGACTGGACAGGTGGTCACTCCAGTCCTGTCTCCTGACTTTCTAGTTACCGTAATGTTGTAAATCTTGCACTGATGTAGTAGTAGTGGGAGGCAGAAGCATGATTTCTCTCTCATGACAGCAAGCAAGGCCAGGTCGCTCTTTTAAGAAAGGTGAGTCAGCTGATGGGGCTGAAGTTAGAGGTTAAAAATGTGGGAAGAGCTGTGGCTGCTGCTTTGATGAGTTACATTTCTGAGGTTTGTGATAGATACTAGCAGTGCCCACAGTTTTTGAGTGGGAAATTTGAACTTGCCTTTTATATGAAAATGTTACCATTAATTGATTATTTTTGAGATTAAGAAGAGGCCTTTAACTAATCTTTGAATCTAAGACTAGTGTAATTTTTCACAGCCCTATGTCTGGTTGAATACAAATAAATTTTTTTTCCCTTTTTTTCTTTTTTTTTTTTTTAATTCTTACATAAGGATGTTGAAGTGATGAGTTAGTAGTCATAAGTATTTTTTCCAGGAGTAAGACTCAAGTGAGGACTAAAGTAAGTGAAGATGGAGTTGGACTAGATGACCTTTGAAGGTCCCCTTCCAACCCAAACCATTCTCTGATTCTATGATCTCTAACGCTGGAGGGTCTGTACGTTAGGAGCCTGTGGAACAGCTCCTGGGGCTGAGCTATGGAAGGCACAAAAACCTAGCAAATATGTAGATCTGTACATTTTCTTTCTTTTTTTGTTTTTCTTTTTTTTTTTGGTGAGGCAGGGAAATAAAGTGTCATTATCTTATAAAAAGCCTCTTAACAAAGTAACTTTGACTAGCTTGTAATGTTTCTCAGTTCTTGGGGTATTGACATATGTATTCTTTTCTCCTTTTTTAATAATGCTGAAGCTAATGCTTTCTGATTAATTTATTTAAATATTTAATGTTTCTGCAAACTTTCCAGTAGAGTTTAATTTTACTTCAGGGAATTTTGTAAAACAAACCAGTTTATCTTCCTGGGAGCAAATGGACACTGTGCAAATGTTATCCATGATACATTTTTCCCCCCTGAATATTCATATCTTTATAATAATAAAGTTATTTTTTCCTTGTTCACAAGACAATTAGTTCCTTTATTACAGACTGAAATCTGTGCACAGGTATTATTTTAAATGCACTACCGTATGCTTATACAATGTGATATTACTACCATTTATATACTTTACTTGTTAAATTTTCACTGGAGATATTGCTTTGAACCTTGTAAGGTCTTACTGTGCTAAAAATAGTGTATATACTTACAGACATCAACCCATGTGATTTATTTAGCCGCAGAAACCTTCAACTGTATATTTTTATCTATCTAAAGTACTTCAGGCAATATATAAATATTGTTTTCAATTTATGCTTAGAAAAGTGCGTGTATATTTAATGAATTGGGAGAGAATGAAACCACAAACCGTTGGCATAAGATCACTTGTTGCATTAAAATAGGCATTCTTATTATCTGTTTTTAAGGAACATCTAATCCCTTATCTAAACCTTTATTGATATAAAATGAACTGAAATGTTGTGAGCTTAATGTTGTTTCATAGTTTAAATTGAGCACAGTTTGCTTTACAACATTCGTCTTAATGATACATATGTTATTTTGGCAAGAAGGGTTTAAAATACATTATTTTTACAGCTTTATAATAGTGTTTCATACATGATGTTTCAGAAAAAGTAATTTATTTCACTGCAAATGCATTCAATTTTCATAGTGGCCTGTTTGTTTGTCTGTTTGTTTAGGAAGCAGGAACAGACAAGAGTATTTTTCCTTTACCAGAACCACAGGATTTTTTCCAGGCCTCCCAAGTTAAGTTTGAAGACCTAATAAAAGACTTAAGGAAACTGAAGAGGGATCTAGAAGGTAACTGGGAACTTTCACATTTCTTCTGCTAACAACAAAGTGCCATTTAAATTGTGACCTTTATGAGGTTTTCTTATTGCTAATTAGGTTTATAGTGTTGATTCACTTAGAGTTTTTACGCTGTGGCACAAATTACTCACATAAATTAGAAAAAAAAAAAAATTCAAACTCGTGACTTAATAAAAATGAAAGTAAAGATCCTGAAAAGTAATTTTCCTTTTTACAATTGAAAGGCCCCTAAAGAAATCTTTCTGAAATTTTCTTTAGTTATGTGTGAATTTTCCTCTGGCTTCTCCAGAACTGTGTGCTTAACTGTAGATATCTGTTAGTTCCATAACATAAATACTTTCTGCAGTACTTGTATAACAACAATTTAACAGCTAAAAGAAAGAGTTGAATACTATTAATGTAGAAATAAAACACAGCTTGCCAAGGCATAGCAAAGGGAAATGGAAAGCTCCAGTTCAAAATATTTTCACCCTGGGACATAAAATAAACATTTAAAAATGTTTATTATAAAAAGGGACTCAGAAACCCAACTCATCTATCAATCAAAGTAGTGAGTGGAAATAAAGTAGGAAGGGCTGCTCTCTAAGTGTTCCAAGGAGTTTCATTTTTATTTTGTGCTTCATATGACTTTCTAAAATAAATCCAGCAAATGATGGCTGAATATTTTAAGCCTGTCTTTTTTGTTAAGGAAAAGTTGCTACTTTTACTGAACTAGTTTTGTGTAGAAAATGGAGTTTAGGGAGAGAATCTACCTAAAAGCCTATAAAAATGTCTCCATTTACATTTACATCTCTGCATCAAAATGGAAGAGTCCTTTTAGAATCGGAGTTGAACAATAGTTGGTGGGTTTTTTTAATGTAAGGCAATGAAAACTGTTACGAAATAATTTATCCTTACAGTTAGAAATCACTGGATTAGGTCGCTGCCGGCTTTAGGATAGTTTCAAAGGTTAACAGTGGTAGGAAAGTATCAGTTGTTGTTTGTTCGACCCAGGCATAAGTGAGTGCTCTATCTCCTCTCATCACTTGGCCCTCTAAACCCCTTGGCCTGCCCTCTTTTGGGCTAGTTTGCACAGAAACATGATCTGTGTTTGATCTTGTACGTTTTCAGCATGTACTCCTGCTGTCATGCATCTTAGCCTTGCAGCCTGCACTGAGGCTGAGACATTCACATCATATTTGTTCTATGTTGCAAAGACACAGACGGCACATAGGAAAAGCTAAACACTTTAACCAACTCTTAAAATAAAACCTGCGGCTTTCTTGTTATCACCGATTTCTATTTTCTAAAAGAAATTTCCTTAGGTATTTATAGAAAAATGAGAAAAATTGTTATCTTGAGGTTGTTTTCATAATTTTCCTTTGTAAGGATGTATTTGAAACCCAGCCAAACCGATTAACAGATAGAGTTAATGACAGCAGAGATTTAAAACAAAAAAAAGTTGTGGAAATGTTTTCAGATGTCGGTATTTTATCACTCAGAAATACGCAGCAGAATTATAACAAGCATTCCTGTCATTAGTTTCTCTTATATTTAAACCAAGAAACAATCACACATACAAAAATGTTGTGTCTTTCGAACATTCCCTTTCAATTTTTTTTTCTTCAGATAATGCTGTAGGTTTTGGGTTTTTTTAAATCAAAATTTTAATTGAAGAGGTTATAATTTTAACACGTACAACAAAGATTTGATGAGTCTCTGTAGTTTATTGTAGCCATTAAAAAGTTGTGGCTGCTGGCAGAATACCAGTGAAAGTCTAAAGCTGAAACAGATGTGAGTAGCAGAAACCAAGTCCAGAGAAGCGTCGGGCCCAGCTATCCAGACAGGCGCGGCCCTTCAGCTGTAAATAATTTGAACAATATTAACTGGGGCTGCCTGTGTTATAGGGTACATTGGATTTATTTCACAGTTTGGTTGGCTAAGGTAGTCTTAAACAGATTACCTTGGAATTGGGATGAGACAAAGGTAATAAATGAAAGAAAGGTTTGCTTGTGTGCCATTAGGGGACAAACTAAAGTTCTGTTAGTGACTTTTTTTCCCTGAGATTTGTACAGAATGATTAAAAAAAAAAAGGTAAATATCACCTCTTGTGCCTGAAATGGCAATTTTGATAGAGACTTTCATAATAGTTGTCATTTAGTATTTAAAAATATTCTTTACTAGTTATCAAGGCATCAGTTTATCTTTCTACCATGGATATTAACATAGGAAAGAATGAGTTCTCGTGAGTGGCATGTCTTAATGGTGTAAACCTCTGGTTTGAAATACCTAGACACCGTGGAACCAAAAGTTCAAATCTAGATGGAGCACAAACCCTTTCATCCTTTTCAGATAAACAGATTGAGTTCCATACAATTTGCTATTTTGAAGTCTTTCAGATTAGACTTCAAAGGGACAGACTAACGTTAGTCTAAAGGGATTAGACTACGGTTTGTTTCAAAAATTCAAACAAATTTTTGGAGAACCTTAATCCAACAGGTTTTTAATACATATTCCAGAACAAACTTTGTAATCATGAGCATTTTTAAGTTAAGGAGAATTATAAATAAAAATATGCACTTAATATAGGCTTTTAAGGGGAAAGAAGTGCAAAAGAATGAGATATTAAATAGGGAGATGAAAATTTTAGAGTGAAATCTGGTTCCACTTTAAAGTCACAGGAAAAATAAATGTTTTCTGTAAGGTCAGGTTTTCATTCCAGGTCTGTATAGTCAGTGTATTTCCAAGGTTTTCAAATATTACATAGTCGCATAAGCAGATGCATTTATTCATTTAACAGGTATTAGCTTTCCAGTTTATATTTACGGAAAAAAAAGTTTTTGCTTTGCATCACCATTTTAAGATTATAAGGTATCTTAGTCCTCGTCTGTGGCAATTATTTTCACTTTTTCCTTTCCATATGGCAAAACATGGTTTCCCTTCTCATCTGAACAGTGCCACTTGATTGGTATTCTTTGGAATAAGCACAGAATGTTTGAAATGTGTAATCATAAGGAGGTTTTTAGAAAGAAAGCCACTTTACCCAAGTATGATAGACGTGTGTAAGTTTTACCAGGAACCTTTTCTTCATCTGTCTCCGAAGTTGAACAATCGTAATTATTCAGAATTAGTTGCATTGTAGATTGTTTCCGTCTGTCATACTCATTGCTCTTCTTTGCAATACAGTTTGTAAAATTTTAAAATGCTCCTCCATTAGAAAAAAGAAAGCAATATTGGATTCCCTGTATAATTTACAGTAATGTTCATTATCATTTGTTAGTATTTTTGACCCTAACAACTGAAAGAGCAAAGTTATTTTTTGAATGGTTAAAAACTGAATCCAAGGTAGGTCCACTCTGAATACTTTCAAGAATCGCACCTTTATTTCTCATAATTTATTACATGTCCTATGAATTGTAACATTCTGATCCCACTGAAAATCCATGTACCTTTTGCTTTCACCTTCTTTCATGACTGCCAGTAGAGATACTACTTGCCATTTTCATACTAATATTTTTTCAGTACTGTATATATATGTTTTAAATTTTTACTGGCTTAACTGAGCGTATATGAGTATACATGTAGGTGTCTACACACACACACACGTGACTGGGAGAAAATAATTATCTAAAATAGAAACAAGACTTCATGGATCAGCTACCTGTAACGATCAGTTGGATTGCAGTACTCCAGGAGACATGGTTTCAAACTGGGGACCTCTTACCCTAATTGTTGACAGATCTGTATCTTGCATAAATATGTTCCCCCCAACTTTTCCACATTTAAGTAGTGGAACTTCATCACACCTTCAGCTTATGGCAACCCCATCTTGTAAAATTGTATAACCCTTATAAAAAGAGCAACAGGGAAGCAAGTGAAAACTATTCATGAAAACCTGAGAAATGGCAGTGCTACATTGGCTGTTTTCACATCGTTTTTCATACAGGAGCACTACAAGTATCTTAAAATCAGAGAGAAATGCAGGTTGTTTGGTTGAAAGGTACCTCTGGAAGTCCTGTGGTCCAAAGCCTTTGAGCGGGACTAACTTCACACTGAGATCAGGTGGTACAGGGCCGTAGCCAGCTCATTTTGAATCTAAGGATGGAAATTCCCGCACCTCTCTGGGCACCTGTTCCAGCACTGAATCAGTGTCTTCAATATTTTTCCTTATCCCTTGTGAGAATTTCCTGTGCTGCAACTTGTGACTATTGCTCCTTTTCCTTTAGATGTGCGCTTCTAAGGAAAGCCTGGCTCCATCCTCTCTATAGCTATTCATTAGATAGTTGAAGCAAAAAACTAGATCCCCAGTTAGCTTTCTTTTTACCAGGCTGGGCCTCTGCCTCTTCTTCAAGTGCTTATTTTTATTTTCTTCTCAAATAGCAACATGACAATATATGTGTTCTTCTTCAGATATGAATGTGTATGTGAATATATGTGAATATATTTATACTTTTTCCTAGAAACAGATCCAGTCCACTGGATGTGGACATACAAAATGTTAATGTCTTCAAACGGAGTTAAAGGGTTTTGCAACAAAATTAACTATAAATCGTTTTCATTCTCAAGGTTAATTGATGTTTTCAATTAATGAATTGGGACATTTTCAGCTTTTGTGGAATTTCTGTGTAAGCACAGATGGAGAAATTAATTGAATATGTCATTATGTATTCAGATGGAATTATATATTTAGTTCATATCTAACATGGCCTTAGATAAAATCTGGTTTATGATATAGAGTTTTAGTATAATCATGATACAATAATTATCAATAGGACAATGATTACAGTGTTGTGAGGTTTTGTCTGTTGTTTGATTTGCTTTATAGACAGTAAAGTTGCTGGATCACAGCATGAAAATTCTAAATATTATACAATTTTGCGTGATAACATTCTAAATAATTAGGTGGATCAAGAGATATTTCTCAGTAAAATGCGATTGTTTATTCATTACAGGAGGATAGTATTCAGAAAAGTGTCAAGGGCCTTTTTCTAAAATATTTGCAACCAATTAAAGCCCTAGTCTAATTTAAATTAAATGTTTAAGTCAATTTAAAAGTGGGATGTAGACATCTGAGTCAAATACATGTTCTAGAAAAATTTTCCAAGCAGATGCAGAGAAGTTGTATGATACTTTCCAGGAACTAGCCACTTCAATTTTCTCCATGTTAATTATACTTTCAAATTTTAAAATTCACCTTACAATTTTGGAAGCGCAGGCAAATAGATATTTGAACTGGCTGGTGGAACATGAGGAGCCAAAGAGGTGCATGTGTTATTTGTTTCGAAACCTCCGTTAGCATAAATGGAGCGCATTGTTTTGTACTGGGTGAGAATCACTGTATTTTTGCCTTGTCAAATATATTTTGAAGCAATGCAGAATGGTGTAAGGAAAAGAGCAAAGGACGGCTTTGTACAGGAACAGTTATTTTGGTTTCAAGAGTTGACAAAATGACACTCACTTCCTTCTCAGGGTTTTCTGACCTCTTTTTGAGTAGTCTCTTGCCTCAGCAGGATGAGATATGTTTCAGGTTGGTTTGATTTGGCGAAGATACAACACAGGCATTAAAAAACACATTTTGTATATGTGCATTGGATTCTATTTTACAACAAAACTAACATTTTGACAGTGTTCCATTGGTAATGTTTGTGTGTGAATACATTAAGTGGAAATGTTCCTAAGTGGATCATTTCTTAAAATTCCATTAGAATTTCTAGTTTGTGATAATAGAGAATAGTATGGAGTGGTTTTAGTAAGATTCAGAAATATAATAGAGGACCAAAGGAATGTTTTAGAAGAGTTTGTTCCCTGGAAGCAGATGTCTGCATGTGTGCACAAAGGCAAGGGCGAAAGCTTTCTGGGGGTTAAACAATGCCATGCTGTTAGATTTTTCTTTTATATTTTCTTCTTTGGCTAAAGAATCCGTGGAAATTTCTTGCTAAAAATCATTCTGCAAATGTTAAGATTCTAAAACGGATCTTGGAAATGCCACAGTTAGGATTTTCTGTGCACTTTTCTTATGTGCCCTTTAATAAAAAGAAATAAGTGTGTGTGTGTGTGTGTGTGTTAAGCATCAGTTACTGTGTCGTGTACATGTGGGAACGGGAGGAATATTGTCCCTGTCAGTGTGTGTGATGGATAATGAATGATGTCGTTTGGAGCGCGTGTAATACCAGCATCGGGAGCAACAGTGACTTCATATTTGTGGATCTCATCAGCCTTTCCTCTTTGCGGGACTGCGCAGTAAAAGAAAAAGCAGATTTCGGCTAGAATGGAGGCAGTTGCTTTTGTATTTACTGCCAATGATCAAAGATTGAAAGAGCATTAATTCAGGCAGTGGGATACAAATTAGTAGTCGTGAGGCTAATTAGCACTTTGGGAAGTGTTCCTGCTAATATTGTAGGTAGTTTATGAATTTACATGATTTTAAATCTAAGCAGGATGCTCTAGCTGAACCAGAGCCGTAAACTTGGTAGAAGAATTAATTAGGTGGAACTTTATGATCTGTCTTGCACAGAAAATCGGAGATCCAGCAGTACAGAGGGAAGGAGGAGATCCCTTCTCTGGCCTCTACAATTTCAGCTTATAAACATACTTTTTCAGCCATTGCCCAGCAAAACTCTTCTATCTGATCCCTTGTCCAGTATGCTAAGTAATAATGTGTTTGTGTGTTTGAAAGGTCTTTTTTTTTTTCCCCTAGCACAGTAAAAATCTTAGTTCATCTGATTAAAAATATCATTGCTTTTTCTTCAAAATGTCATCTTCCTCCAAATTAGCCAGGCAAGACTCGTCAATTTCAAAATATTAATTTTTTTGTACTGTTCAGACAGAAAGGAAATGTTCCTGCTTCTCAGCGGGTTCTGTTAGTGCATATTTCTACACTCCTGACAGATCTTAATGGTGTGCTGTATGTTTGGATCTTGACACTAAACCAAAACTTTCTACTAATAATGTGTGCTGGAATCACTTAAGGAATCTTACAAAGACTTGACTGGAAAATTATGAGGGTTTAGCCATTATATTCATTTATACATGCTATTGAGGCCCTTGCAGTATGCCTCTCTGCTGAAGGGCGCGCTGAATGTAAACTGCCATTTTAGTCAGAATACATTAACCAGAGTCTCAGATATGTTGCTATGGTGTGAAAATATTTAGTTTTACTAGAAATCTGTGTTCATTTTGTTAAATGTGTTCTTAGGAAACAGTCTTAACAGAAAGGTTTTAAAATTATTTATAAAAAATGTTGATACCATTTGACAAAACAAGGAGAGAAAGAAATTTTTCTTTTGGGTTAGTTGAAACTAATATAGGCCTGCCAGTTCCTCTGCATGCCATTGCGTACTGTAAAAGCTCAAACTGTTGTTAAGCTTAAAAAAGACAAATAAAAACCACTCGCAAATCTTAACTCTGAAAGACAAAGCCCGAATATGCGATCAAAGTTGTGCGAATTTCCAAGATGTCTGACTCGGCTTCCATGACACATCCAATAGAACAGGTGAACTTTGCAGGGTGTTTTGTAGGCCACTAATTCAATTATTTCACTTTCCACAGCTTAGGACTTATCACTGAAATATTTTTCTGGCTCATTTATACATGAGAGCTTGAGCACTTAAACAGATCCTTGTTTCTGTGTGTCACAAGGAAAACGTATTTCAAACAGACGAAGATCAGTCTGTTTAAAGTTTTACTTATTAGCTTCCATCCTCTGAAACGGCTTTTTAAGAAAATTGATTTATTAATGCATGAAGAAAATAACTGTGCATAGAAGCAGATTTCTTCTGCTAAAGTAGCTGAAAATCACAGAACAGGAGCTATGCAAGCAATTAATAGGTCAGAATAGTGTATTTAGTTTTATGTGTGCTCACACTTTCTTGCATTTAATGTTGAACTTTATTTAATCAATAAAAATGAAGCTTGAGAATAGAGTACCGCTGCAATTTGATCCTCTTCTACATTTTTCTCAGATACTTTTGTCTCAGAAAACCTTACACCCTACTTCATGGCATTTCCCTCTCTATTTGGTTCAAAGGCTTCCGTATTAGTCAACCCAGCTCTGGCCAAGGTGCTAATGCTTGAACCTTTGCGTATTGCCGTCTCCGAGATGTGTACTGGTTATCAAAGTATGTCCAAAACTGCAAATAAAATACTGCCTCTGAAACTTGCCTGGGTCAGTCGCAGCAGAACCACTTGCAATTAGGAGTTGCCAAAATTCTTATACTGTACTCCTAAAAAATCAAGATAAGTCTCCTCTTCTCCGCATTGATTTAAAATTGTATCCGAAAAGAAAATTTTACTTGCAAAGTTTTAAATGAGCACATGAGCTGTAGATGGCACAGATATAACGGATTGTAATAAAGCGAACATTCTTATATGCAGCAAATATGTATCCAAGTTGCGTGTAATAACAAGAAAATAAAACCAAACCCTGCAACGGTGTCCAACAGGTAAACATGTATCTCCTGTAACTTTTTGTTTACCTTGGAAAGTTGTTTGCAAGAAAAAAAGGTAATAAAGCAAAACCAAACAAACTAAATAATGAGCAAGTTATAGAACACTTGCTGAATAATTTAAATTTATGCATTTTATCTGAAGTTTATTAGATTCTTAGTTGGGTATATAGGGTCATATATATATATAGTGTGTATATATATACTGTAACAGGCTTTTGCACTGTAAAAAATCATGGATCCTTTCATACAGAAATTTGGGGTTATTTGGTGCTACATTGAATTCATTTGCGGTATGGTTTCAAATCCCCTTTGAAACAGAAAAGGTAAGGATTCAGAAAAAAAGAATTATCAAATAGTAATCCTGTCAAAGATAAGCCTGCATTATAAAAAGAAAATAAAATAGCAAGCTTGGCCGTATAACCTGCCAGGCTCTGGGCAGACGGGGGGGCAGGTTGGGCAGCTTTCACAGTGGCATAACTCATGGGAGAGAATGTCACTGACAGGTTTATAGGAATTCATGGTGTTGATACTTGGGTTTACTGTCAGGATGATTCCTGTAAATGCTACTGGTGGGTTCTGGTGAGTAAATAGTTAGTAATTTACTGTTATCAACATCAAACTATTTCTGGATTTGCGTTTACTTTAAAAATGGTGCTTAAAAAATTCCAAATCCTGTCTGATTGACACTGAAATGCTCTTTACGTGAAAGTTTGTTTATGGGCAGTGATTCTTTTGACAGATTTACAAGTGTCTGTAAAGTTTTAAAAGACTATTGCCCAATAGGCATTAAGTGAGAGACATTCTATTTTGTAAATATTTTCACTTATATTGGGGATTTTTAAAGAACTTTTTGAGCCAAGTACTGCATTAAATCTGAAGACAGTGGCAAACTGATAATCAGCAGTTTCCAGCTTTGTTTTAATGTTTTACTAATGGTTTCCATTTCTGTGGCCAAGATTTGCAGTGGGTGAAGCATGATGTACGTTCAACAATTTGTAAGGGCTTTCAAATACTATTGCACAGTAGTATTTTCTTTTTTTGCAATAGGTCATTTAGAAATAAACATTTTTAAAAGGAGCATATTACATTTAATGTCACCAACATAAAATGAATATCAAGAAAATGAACCAGAAGTTTATTACAGTAATGGAGAATTTGCATCTGTTTGAACACAGTAACAGTGAAACAGGTTGCTTATTTTCTCAAATGATTATTTTGGGATGAGGTGGTGAGAGGTGAAGTCTACATGTGCTACCTGTCAGATTCCTCAAAATTCCTTCAGATCCCTCAGAATTTCAGAAAGAATTTTTTTCAGGAAAAAAGCTTTTCAGAATTTATTTGAAAGAAGGAATGCATAATAGGATCCTTTACCTCAAAATCATTCTAATAAAAACCTTGATAAAATGATTTCTTCTAAAAAGGAAAGGGTTTCTATTGTAGTGAATACGAGAACAAACTATTGAAAATTCATGTAATGTTCCTTCACACATGTTATAGCATTTTTAGCAGAGAAAATCAGAGCCATTGATGCAACAGGACTGGACTTTTCAGTTTTAATTTTTTTATATGTTTGGCATGACTTGGTAATTTTTTTTTTTTGTAAACAATATATTTCAAGTAATTTTTTGAGTAAACAAAATAAAAAGAAAATACCTTATTTAACAGGAAATTCAATTAAAGCTACCAGATACCTTCATATTATGTTATGTAGAATGGAGGTAGGTCATAGAGTTGTACAGTAGCCTTTCACCAATATTACAAATCTAGGGTGACAAAGACCAGCTGACGTTAATATGTAGAATTAAAACTGCCATTTTAATCAAAACCTTTGATTTAGCCCTGTCATGAAAATCAACTTCCTCTTCCAAGTGTGTCTTTAGTTGCATCTGATTTGTGATTCCTTTGAACAGACTTCCACCATTCTTTGCCATATCTGTCTCCAGGCAAATTTGATGATGTTCTAAAGTTCTTCAGCCTAAAAGATACATCTGGTTGGTGGTCCTAGCCATCATTTTCTTAAAGGTTTTGGACAAGGAGTTATCATTCTGCACAGGACATTTCCTTATTGAAGGGAAGGCTGAGGCTGGAGAGATTTTAGCGGGAGTACAACATTTCTGAGACTGCAGTTTCAACTGCTTCAGCCAGTGACTCCATACCTATGTGATATAACTTATTTTTAACATTAACAAGTAAATAAATTCAAATTTTAATCAAATATTTCAGTGTAGTTGAATTTAAACAGAATTAGTTAACCTTCAGTTGCCCAGGTACTTTTTTTGTTTGTAGACCAAAAGTATAAGTTATCGAGTGAAGTATAACTTAAATTCAGAGGCAGTTAAAGGAGGACTGAGCAGCGTAGAGCAAATACATTGCTTTTGTGATTAACAGATTTTCACTTCATCACCCTTGTCCTTGATTCCTTTAGCTCAAATCTGAAACTTTCTCAGAGCCCTGCAGTCTATTTTGGCAGTTATCTGAAAGAACTTCAGGAAGTAAACTGATAGATTTTGGTTTTCGATAGATATCATCTAGATAAATATCATCATCAGAGAGAATAATCCGAAGGTCTTTTTTTAAGGTTTTTCCAATAATGTAAATTCTTGGAATTTGCCAGCATTTACTTGACTTCTGTGTCTTTCAGTTTCATTGTTTCAATATGACTTAAACCATGCAAACTGGTATCTCGTTTCATCGCGTCTCAAACTTTTAGAGTACTAATCAGCACCCCTGATTCACTTATTCTGTGTCATCTGTCTCATTTGCTCTTCCCTTCCATGCCTTTCTTCTTACTCTTCCTTTTCCCTCATGCCAAATGTTGATCTTGTTAAGGACTCGTCTTAAGAATTCACTACACAAATCAGTTTTTTCTCTATATGCTGGTACTTCTTGCCCATACTTTCCTGTAGTTTTTGTCATCTGATTAAGGTTAATGTCAGTCATCTTAGTCATCTTTAGTTAAACAAAAAAATTGAAGGGGTATTATATGTGCTTTCTTTATAATTTAGTAACAATTCATCCTAGTCTTGGTCATTTAAATATATTTAAATATTTACATGGGACATATCTGAGTAACCTTTCTGAATCTTGTGTTATTAAAGCTTGTAGGAAGCTTTCAATACTCCAAACACTGCATTACTATATGTTTGAGTAAACACCTTTCTAGAGTACGTTGGAGTATATTTAGATACTACTGTAGCTACAAGCTTATTATTATAATACATATTAATAGAATTATAATTCTGTGTAGATTTATACAAATTTATTTGTATAAGATTATTATAAAATACTTATTGGCTTGCAGTCATTGCAGCCTTACATGATTTGAATAATCATGTGCATTCTGTTGTCAGTGTACCGAATTCCTGAACATAATATGCATACTAATACTTTTACACTTTTGTCATTTTATATTTTTCTGAACTATTTTCTAAATATTCCCTTAGATAATTTTCTGTAGATCTGCTTGAACACAAAGAAGAAACACAAACATGTAGCTGCTACTTTGTTCAAACTTCCAGTCAGTCACTTACCAATACTGCCTCAGTTATTTTGCTAGTTTTTTTTCCCTCTAATGTGTCTGTCTTCTTCCAAAGTGTTACTATTTGCTTGGATAGCTGTAGAAATCTTCTAATTCTCCAAACATGAACGTTAAGAGTACATAAATTTCGTTCAGTGCATGATAACAGTCATGGAAATGTCAAATTTTTAAGGGTAAGAGGCACATATCATAAAGAAATAATCTTTCAAGTTATATAAACTTCCCTGATTTCTAATTTGTTTTGCTTAATTTAATTTATTAAATACACATAACTGAGCACCTCACAAAAGGCTCTCTTTCTCAGTCTGTTATGTTTAAATTAACGCTATATTCTGCCCACTATCCGGCATACAAACAAATATCCATTAACTTCACTCTGAACAGCTTCAAAGGTCTGTCTTATGCTGCAGGTTGCAAGGCTAGAGATTAAAGATAAGCTTAGACTGTAGCCCAAGCCGTTTTACATAAGCTCTGGAGCTCCCCAGTAATGTCATAGTCCTCAACCTACATGAGTTGCGGAGGGATGCTTAATTAAAATATACACTTAGGTAGGAAGAGGTATCTTTTCAGCATTTTTCTGTAACAACTGTCCAAATGTATTTTTGATCCCAGTTAATCGAAAGGCTGCCTTTTTGAGTAAGTCCTAGTGGTCCTGGAGTATTATAGGCACACTACTAGCCGTACAATAAAATGTATGCATCTGATTTCAAGCTTCAGTTGACTTTTTTCACTACACTGCAACCTTACATTCACGTGATGTTTTAATTACAAATTCTCAACTTTTGTTTCCACAGTTTTGTGTTATTTTTGCTGCAGGACGTTGAATTGTATAAAGGTGGTAGCAATAAGTTTCATGCGGCCAAACTGCAACTCTTGGGTTTAACTCCAAAATAAATTTCCATCTAAATTTAGCTTCTTTGGCATTAAGAGTTTGGGGGGGGACACCAAAACCAAAACCAAAACCAATCCTTACAGTAGTTTATAAATTCAGTTGCTAAATGGAAGGTAATTGCATTTTGATTTCTAACAGTCTCATTTCATCTTTAATGTGGAATGCTGGAATCTACAAAGTTTGCTACAAGTTCGAGGAATGTTAAAATTGATTGGCAAATACCTGGAGTTTTTAGAAATTGGCATGGCGTCAGGTCTTAAAATAACAGATAGATTAAATAGTAAAGAAATTGCAGTTAGATATAAGTTAACTTTCCTACAGCCTTTCACTATTTCATATCATGGCCTGGAATTTGAATACTTAAGTAAACTGAATTCCTGCATCTGCATTAGGAAAAATGCTTGAGTATAGGATGCCTGGCAGTGATTGATTAAAATCGGTCCAGATACGAGGCATCCTCCACTCACCACAGAAACAAAGTTTAGGGCTTTAAAGGCCATCTAGAATTTCTGTGTGAGGCAGGCCGTGTAAGGGGCAAGTCTCCGTACAGAGCTAGAGTTTTAGGACAAAGTCATTACTAAAGGCAAATTCCACTCTTTAAACATGTTCAGAATTTTATGTTTGGTATGCTCTACTAGTATCGGTACTTTTTTATTTTAATGTAATTGCTGGATTCCTTAGTGCTTATTTATTTCCATTTCCTTTAAAATGTCTGGGTGAATTTAGATGTAGGCTTCTACAGTGTTAACGTCTACTTCTGGTAGGCGAATATTGCCACAAATGTCTCTCCATTTCTTTTTGTAGCCTCTGAAAAGCAGATGAATTTAGTTTGCAGTGAGTCTTCTGAAGAACATCTCCAGCCCTTCAAGGAGAAATTAGAGGAATTCTTCCAGAAAGGTAACCACATTTTGGGGGGGTGGGGGGGGGAAGTTATTGGCAAATAATGTAGTGATTTACAAACTTCTAGGTAATGTATGCTGCATTAAATATCTGTAGCCTCTGAGAATTCCTACTATTTGTTATGTATTATGTTCTAATATATGTTAAGATTAATGGTTACACAGATCTTGGACATCACTTGTCAAAGATAAGTGTTCTCTTAATCTCACCCATTTCCTATTGATTATTTTCTGCTTTCTTCTTTATCATTATTTGTAGACAAAATGAAAAAGATATTCATCATAGACCAAATTTATCAGAGGGAATATAAAGCTTCAAGTTTGTAAAAGACTAGAATGAAAAATACCCTTCTAGAGAAAGTCCAGATATATACATAAAGTAATGGCATCTTTTATCAATAGTGTGGGCTTATGAACAGAGTAATTCAGATTTAAAGATTTTGTCTTGCGTGAGACAGGAATAGGCATAAGGAAGTGATTTACCAGGGTAGAGTCTGGAGACAACGGGTGAGATCCAAGGTACAATTTGATCATGAGCTCAAGACAAAGTAAACGGAGGTTGCTTTTGTTGAAAAGAACAGTCCTGCTCTCTGCTTTTTCCCAGACTCTGTCTTCCAGTCACCTGCTTCTGCCAGCACCTTCGTCTCTGGAGCTACGCAAACTAGATAAGGGAATAGATCCCCCCCCCCCAGTCTGTAGGGTGACAGACTATTTGGGTAAACAGAATAAGTGCTGCATTTCTGACAACTATATTAAGAATTGTTAAGAATTAAATATTAGAACAGAGCTAGCATTTCTCACAGAAATCGTGAACAGTTTAACAATTCACTGTTTGAGAAATCAAGTGAACTATCGGAATCTACTAATCCAGGCAGAATGTTTGCTTAGTGATTATTCAGATTGTTGTAACAGTTTATGAATTAGCTTAGTCCTTTTCATAAAGATTGTCCTAATGTCATTTTAATAACTTTGTTTCATGAGGCTATCTTATTAAATACTTTGATAAGTGAAAACAGAATGTTTTAAAAGTAGCAGTCCCCGTTAAATTGTACTGTTAAATAAATTAATATTCTTCTTCACCCTTCTCCCGGGCCAAGGAGCTCAATGGATATATTTATTTTACATATTTTTTTCCTTTTAGTTGCAAGTATATTTGGATAGTATTAAAGCTACAGATTTCTTACCAGAGAACTTGTAATACAAAAAAATTATAATGGGAATCTTTGTGTCACTGCAGGACAGTTGTATTGTCTTTCCACCTTACTTAATCGGAAATTTTCACTTAAGGTTTATCAATAACATCAAGATCAGATCAGACCATATATATTTCTACAGAACCATTATGATCTCCAGCATGCTTCTCCACCTTACTTGCAAAAGTATTGTAGCAGATCAGTGTCATTCTATCTTGTATAGATCGATTCATTGTACTGTATGAATTACCCTGTTAGAGCAGCTGAGAAATGAACAGTCTGTATTCTTTCCTCACTCCTGGCCCAAAACGCGTCAGAGCAGAGCCGTCAAAATGATAAACTCAGGTATAGATCTGGACATAATTCAGTTTTGCCCAGGTTTTGTCAAAACCCTGACCAAATGGTGTCTTCCATGATCATATCACAGAATTCTGTATCTCTTATCACACCCTGGATCTCTTGAGGACTGTTGTGTTTGGTCCAGTAGGCAGCCTAACACCACACAGCTGCTCGCTCACTCCCCCTCAGTGGGGTGGGAAAGAGGGTCAGAAGGCTAAAAGAGAGAAAACTCATGGGTTGAGTCAATTTAATAGGGAAAGCAAAAGCAGTGTGCACAAGCAAAGCAAAACAAGGAATTCATTCCCATCAGCAGGCAGGTGCTCAGCCATGTCCAGGAAAGCAGGACTTCATCACATGGAACCACTACCTGGGAGGACAAAACACCATAACTCTGAACTTTCCCTCTTCCTCCTTCTTTCCCCAGATTTATTGCTGAGTGTGATGTCATATGGTGTGGGTTATCTCTTCTATTCCCTCCCAATTTTTTGTGCACCCCCCGCCTCCTTTTGGGGGATCAGCATTAGAAATAGAGAGGGCCTTGATGCTGTGCAAGCACTGTTCAGCAATAGCTTAAACATGACTGTGTTATCGACACTGGTTTGGTCACAAATCCAAAACACAGCACCATATGAGATGCTATGAAGAAAGTTAACTCCACCCCAGCTAAAACCAGCAGAAAGAATAGCAAATGCTCATCACCAGAGTCCCCAAAAATAAAGGCAGCACGGTATCTGGTTTCTCCTGCAAAGCTGAACTACCCCACCCTCTGATGAGTCAATATGATAAAAATACCCAATTGATCTTGGAAGATGATTAGTTCTGCTTTAGAAAAAAATTGTAATTGTGCATTATAATTTCAAATAGAAAAACATATTCTTCCAAACATTTGCCCTGTTTATGCCTATCAATGTGGAAATTGAGATATATTTATCTTTGTCAGTGTAACAGAAAAATTTATCCTTATGTTTGTGAATAACGTTTTTGGGGTTTTTTGTTTTGGTTTTTTTTTTTTTTTTCTTTAAAAAAGAGAGGGTACATTCCTGCACGGTATCCTGGGACAATGTGTTCTTGATATAAATTATTAAATTTATTTTAGTGTTTCATGTTTTTTGTACTCTAGAAAGAGCAAAAGCACAGGGATTACTTGTCCACTTATTTCTTAGGTTCTCTTGTTCTCCTTTTGCTTTGTAATATTATGTTTTACGGTATCTAAGCATAGACATTTAATTTTTTCTAACATCTCATCTTTTGACATTTCTGTTTCATCTACCTTCTTCTGAGATGAGATGTCAGTAGATTGTCAGATCCTGTAACTATTGACCCTATTTCTGCTTTAGTCACCCGATTGATTTGAATCTTTACAATTGGTGGGTGGTACTTTCTATGGCATTAGAAAGGAAATCCTATAAAAATATACACTGAAGCTAGGTAAAAATAACACAGAAACCCATCTTGATTTATGGTACTAGAATAGGCATTGGACAAATGTCAAGCTCAGAGGTTCAGTTTAGGTAAGTGTCTGGAAATTCAGCTGCTTCTCTGAAATTAGGAGTTAACTGATAATACTGAGCATCCGTTAAGCATCTGCTTTCAGTTTTGTTTGTTTAAAGACAGTTGTGGCTGGTTTAAGCAAATGTAAGAAAAAATTGTCTGTTATCTTTCTGCCAGCTCACAGCAAGTATCCAAAGCTCAGATGCTTTTCTAAAACTTCTGGCTTGAAAATAAGGCTGGAACTCATAGACATTCAGGTTTTTGTCACATGCACAATTTCCCATCATTTCTAGTCAATGCTAAGTTGGAAATACTGTAAGAAAAAACCATATTGATTTGCTTAAACTGAACTGTTTACATTTCCTAAATACAATTAATCGCAATTAAATCTAATACTTGCTGTTTTGTAACAAAAACCACTGAGAGTGTTATGGAGTCTGACAGTCTAAAATGCTAGAGGGGATAAACTGTACTTCTGCTGATGTCAGTGCTGTTTTGTGTAACTGGATGTGATGTAGCCTAGTGCCTTCAACAGGGAATTAGGTGCCAGAACCTTTAGGTTCTATTCCCAGTTTAGCTGCTTGATATGTGATGCTAGAATAGTTGGTTAATCTCTTTTTCGAAGAGTGTTTTGCTTTTCTGGTACACAGAATGTTAAATAATGATTCTTGCTTTTTTTTTTTTGTAGCGAAAGATAATCTTTGTCAAGTATTTTGTGATTCCCACATGAAAGACATCATGTGTAAACTGTGTTAATACTTCATTAGCTCTATTTGATATGCCCATGCTTTTTGAAAAGGGCTTAGATTATTCTGAAACTGAAAATAATCTTTAGATTTAATTATGTTATATGCAACAAATTATATTAGTTCTACTATAATATGGAGACCTAAGAATTACTATAAATTAATATCCACTTACTGTATTTCCAGTGGAATTACTGTATGTTTTTTTCAGAAATATGTTCATAATGTGTTCCATTTAAATTGCCATGGTAAGCAAAAAGAAGTTTGAAATTATGGTGGTAATGGTTGGTCTGGAATGCTCCTTCATTTATTAAATTCTTGCTCAGAATTGCTGAGAAGAATACTCTTTTGATATGAAGCTATCTCGCCCAAAAATCACAGAACAGTTAGATGAATATGAGAAAGATGCAAAATACTCTCTTTTGAAAAGGAGAAAAGAAGGAGTTTGGTTACTGCAGCTATGAAGCTCACTAGAAGGGGTGCTGGCCAGTAGCCATTGGTGTTAGTTTTTCATGACATTTTTTATCCTCCTTGTGCATTCTCTCAATAATAATACAAACCAGAAAGTAAATGACATACAGGAGTAGGCGACTAGTCTTAGTAAGATCTACTTCTTATTTTGCCACTTGACTGTTTCATACTGTTTGCCCATTTTAATAAATGTGGAAGTGCATAACACGGATTCATGCAGGATCTTGCAAAATCTGGTCCCAAATTCCCCTTCATTTGTTCCAGGTCAGAAAGTATGTAAAAACTTTCATCTGGGCTCGATTTCCTCCCTCATATAGTGGAATGTGCAAATCAAAAAGTCTTTGTGCTTCATAGCAGTTAGCATTGGAAGAGCATTGCTGCCTCTCCTCATTTATCTAAGAATAAAGCATCTTGCTAATGAAGACTTTGCTATTAAAGGAACTCATTTATTTTACAGCAGAGTCTGGGAAGCAAGTTGTCTGATGTCAAGACAGAACAGTTTTTGAAAATCATTAATAGTGGAAAGCAAAGCTCTTCGGGAAAGGCACATGATCCGCTGAAGTGTACACGGTTGCAATCAAGATAGAGAGGGAGGGATTTGTCAAATAGAGTAGATCTGTTGAGATTAATCCCATAGTAAAAGGAATTGTCCTGTGTTTAGGATTCTAGCCTAGCACGTAGGAAACATCAGTTAAGTTCATTGCTTTGCTACGACTGCTGTATGTCTTGTACTACATAACAGATCAACACTGTGCAGTCATGGGACTGTACAACAGACAGAGAGGGTCATAGACAGAGCTACTCACTGCGGCATTATGTCAGGAGGTAGTGCATTTTTCAGAGAAGGTCAGTAACCACATGGAAAATGTCAGTAAATCCCATTTTTACTGCTGAGTGATTTCTTCTCAATAATTTTAGCCAAGCTGCAGTAGCTACCCGGGCACGCATCCAGTCTATTATGCTTTTTAATGTATTTCTGGTGCAGAACAGGAGCTTTGATACACATTTCCTCATTTGCCTGTTGGAATGCACCATAGAGGGTTGCTGAGGTAGTCCAGTGAGACAGAAAAGAAAGAAATTCCATTAACACTAGCCCCCTCTGCTTGTATGTTAACTGCTTTCTGTTTTATATTTTTCTTGGGGGGATTCTACCAAGAAATTAAGAAATCTGATGAAAAAAACAACATCCAAACGTACTGGCCAGAAACTCTGATCAAAACTGCTGCGCTCTCTGACATGCGAATCGGGAGGATAAACAGGGGGACCTGTGTGATTCCATAACGTACCTGGCTGCCTAAAAAGGCCTTGTCAAGGGTGGGAACCGATTTCACTTGAATTGTTTGATCTAGGTTACTGCAATTACATAAAGAATTGTTACTTCTTTTCTCATGCATATCTCCATGCCTTCATGCCTCTCTATCTGTTCCACCTTCATAACTTTATTTCCAGGAGAATAATTTCTTCTGTTTAAATAACAAATTCTCATTGGATACTGTGATTCTGTGTTTTCTTACCATTTTTTTGTCAGCAGTAAGAAGATTAAACACTGATCCTTTTTTAGGAATCACTGATTTTTAGATCACAGAGTTCTACGTGAAGCCTTGTTGAAGTATATTTGACTTCTTTTAACCAAATAATTGAAAGCCTCAATCATTTAGATCTTGATTTCAAGCTAGCATCCAGGAAGCTATTTTTATTGTTGTTTTCATTCCTAGTATCCCTACTCAAATACTTTTATTATCATATTCTTTGTTACTGTCTTAAATTTATTTTCAACCAGCCTGTTTCCATTTTCTTCCTCCACAATACATAAAATACTGTCTTGTAATAGCTTTCACATAAGAAATTTAAGCCGCTAACCTTTCTTTAACTGTACTGTAGTATATTGCCACTGGCAGACTTTCAGTTTCTTGTTGATTATTTCCCGCGTGTTCCTGGGTATATAAATATTCCATCTTAAATATTGTTCTTGTGCTATAGATGCTCACACATGGTGATTTATTTTCTTCATCTAGTAGCACTTGTTGTATTAGCCCAGGAAAAGCAACCTTCCTTTCTTAGTTGATAGCCCCATACATATTTTGAATGTAGGAGGATGGTAGTATAATTTCTTATATTACAGTAAAAAAAAAGTCTTTCCACTCAAAATTCTGCTGCTTTTCAGTCAAAGCAGTCTGTGAAAATTAAAGCAGGATGCTGACGTAATTTGGTCGTAGTGAATCAGAAGTCAGGTATACTCCAAGATACTATTATCGGTGCTATTTTCACAGTACAATAAATAATATTTCTTATTTCTCTCTTACTGTCAACAGGACGTACCTTTATAAATCTTAATACAGTGAAAGATGAAGAAGAAATTTACATTGGCACTTATTTCCTTTAATAGTCTGACAACATTATATTGTTGTTTTTAAAACAGATACAGAGATCATGTTTTAAGTCCTTACTCAGAACACTTTGGTAGAGCTCACTTGTAATGACTTCCCAAAATATCAGAAACCCCTGAGAAATACTTAAAACTCTTGCTTCTCTGCAGTAAAAATATAGCTTTTTCTCCCCAAGAAGAGTATAAACAGAAGGAAAGAAAAATATTCTAAAACTGCATATGAAACTAAATCACATATTTGTCTTCCCACTAGTGTTGTACTCCTCTACCTTAATCTACATATCAGATTATGGTACTTGTTGTCCAGCTCTTGAACTTTTTAATGCTGAGTAAGTGAAGCAAGCAAATCAAGAACAATTTTTTGAAGAGCACCATGTTTCAGTAGCAGCTGCCTTTTAAAATATGGTGTCTAAACGACAGCAGAAGAGCAATAGCACTTACAGGGATCTTACAGATGCCCTGATTTTCTCGTACCTGCAGTTACGAAGCTGTTTCTGTCAACCAAAAAACATATCTCTGTAAAGATAAGCAGTTCTACAGGACATCAGATCTCTGGCAGATTCTGTGACTATCCAGTCTGCATATCAAATGCTGATTCTTCCTTTTGTGAATAAACTGCACAAATATGAAGACTTTTAACTTCAAAGCTTTATTTTCTGTTCTACTTATCATAACTCTTTTTTCCCCTTCATTTGTTTTCACTGAGATGTTTTATTATCACTGCCACACATATGCAGTTCTCACATTAAACAGTGTGGGAGGATATTTATGTCCAGTGTCAAACATGAAAAATATGTCATACTTCCTTGCAGTGATAATGTTTGCGTAAAACTTTTTATCCTTCCCAGCAATGACATTACAGACCAGGCAAAGTTTGTGTTTAGATGTGGAACACTCTTTTATATGCCAGCAGCTGAATTACTTTAATCTTTCAAACTGTTTCTGACAGTCATAACTGTTTTCATCACTCAAAGATCGTTGCATTTAAACAGATGAAAGTGTGATTTACATGAATTGGCATGAGTCTGCAAAGCACAGAACCTTATTGCTGTGGTACTCTGGGACTGTGTAGTTAGACAATAGCCTCAGTCCCTAAGACACCAAATAAGGTGTCCTGGAATGTGATTGCATCCATATGCCTCTAACTAATGCAATATTGACAGTGAGCTGATTCAAAGAGCAAGAATTTGCTCTGAAATGAATGTTTCCTCCTACACTACCAGAAGAATTACCAGCATCAAAGCCCTGAAAATTGATGTTAATTAAAACTGTGACTTTTCAGGAAACTGTCAATTGATTATTTTTGAGACAAATCAAATATATACATCAAATTGCTATATGCAGTTCCACTCTGCCGTGATTTACTGTAACAATTGGAGGGTTACACTCCTGTAGAATGTGTCGTATGAATACAGTTTAGAAGGGTTTGTAATTCAAATGCCGTATCATCCTCTCCTAGAAGACAAGGAAAGAATCTCTTAGAGACATCAGTTCCCTGTAGCTTCTTTTCAGTTTGGTTGTGTCACACTGAATTACTGTGGCTGCTGCAAAGTCGCTGGCATTTCATGATAGAGAAGGATTTCCTATTAATAGCGACTGAGTGACATAATGAATGTTAGTTTGATACCCTTGATTTACTACAAAGAATATGTTGTATATCATGGCTATAAAATCTGTACCTAGAATTACTGATGCCTTTAGTATAACCACTATCAGCTGTCTGGAGACTAATATTCTCTTTAAATTCTCATTGAAACCCTTGTTTTCTGGATTTCTTTCCACTGGATTTCTTCCAGTGCCTATGTCATAGGCTTATAGGTAAAGAGAACCGTAGGTTACACATGTTGGTTTTTTTCACAGGGATCCTATTAGGCTATTCTTTTAGTCCAGCTGCTTTCTTCTTTACTGTATTCTTATGAATCTCCTGCATGGTTTCCTATTTATCTACATATCTTCTGGTGGTGTTATTCTCTGTACTGCAGTCAGTGCCACTAGCATGCAGTTTATCTGGATTCGCTCTGCTATTTACATCCTTGTCTTACCCTGTTTATGCTGGTATTCAAAGTCAGCGATTTTAAATCTCTGTCAAAGCTTTCCTTAGTAGGAAATCAGGATGCTCACTGATTAGTTAGATTATATACCTTATGAGCCAGTGCTTACATATATGGAAGCTATTACTGCAAGGAAAGAGCAAAGTCAAAAATTGGAAAAGATTGAAGACGTTAATGCATTTAATAAATAATGAAAGGCCCCCAAAACACTTGCTCTCAAAAGACCTTAAGACCTACCATCACATTGGTCACTCTCGCCTTATGTTTGTCTCCTTCTCTCCTTATGTTTGTATTCTGTAATTTCACACCATAGTCTTTGGATTAAGCTTGGAAATATCCTTCACTGCGATCAGAATGCAACTTGATTATGGCAATAACATGCTTAATCTGATGTGCATTCATGTAGAATTTCTCTGTCGGCTTTTGTAATTTTGGTATGTTGATCATTATTCGCAATTATGTTTTGTACCTCTGCAAACACATGAATATCCTGTTTTAATGCCTTTGAGCAGGATTGATAAAAATACTAGATGCTGAAAATTTCAACAGGAAATTGGAGCTCTCTGGATTAGGTTCTGTCATGGTTTAAACTGTCTTTTCGGTTTTTTAAGCAATAATAACAGGTAAAATCTGTAGGCCAGACAGCAAATAGCCATCAGAAGGAAGCTTCTTCCTAAGGAAAAAAAAAACCTGACACCCAAACTGTTGAACAGGATGTAGCAGGTCCATTTGTTTTGAGAACAAAAATAACAATCACAGTGTTCATAGGGCAATTCTCAGAAATTTGATGCTAGTTAAAAGGCAAAGCAGCAGGTTACTACTAAGCTCAAAATTGGAGAATGACAGAGCAAAAACATACGGATGATCCAGTGTTGTAAGATTACAGCTGTGATAAAGGACAGACTTCTAAATGTAAGAAAAGTCTGATTTCAGGTCATCATTCAACCTTTCCTGCAACAACTTCTGTGATATCTTTGTACCTAAATACTTCGGATGCCGGGTCAAGATGTTTAAAAAATGTACCTTTGCCCTGCACAGAGCCCTTACAGTGCTGCTTTGTGAACACGTTAACAGAGGTGGAAAAATTGGTATTTTTATTTCTCTTAAGAGATGTATGTATGGAATTGATTGGCACAGTACTTCTTTCACGGCAGGGAAATCAATTAAAACCTTTTAGCATCCGGGTTTTTCAGCTCTCTACACTTTGTACCGAGTCAGCTATTTTGAAAGTGTCTAAAAAATATTTCTTAAAGGACTCCTTGTCAGCCACTGTATAGCATATTTTAGGATATAACTATGTGTACAAAGCATGTGTATGAAGTCTTTCATCTTGAGAATGCCTTACAGTCTGAAAATTGCCTCCACAAAGCGTTGCCGTCTCTGGAATGGAATGTGGTATCGGAGAGGCTCCTAGTGCCCTAGGACAGGCAGGAATACCTGACTAGACACAACAGTGTAGCTTCTGTGGCCAGGCAGAAAACTTTAAAGAATATAATTAAACATTAAAGAATATAATGCTAAAAGGAAAAAACTGCTCTATAAAATGTCTCTGGTTTGATTATCTATAGAGTTATCGGTATAGTTTATCAGTAAATGTTTAAATGTGTTTCCTTACCTTGAGTTTGCACAAAGGGCCTGACCTAGCACTGACTTAGAGTTGAATGGGAGTTGGATAAGGCATATTTATGTTTAAGATTATTTAAGCTTTCCACATCAGGGATTCTTTCCTCACATGTAACTGGGCAGCTCCCAGGACAGCGAATCCCCAAGCTTAATTAGGAGAGCTGACTCTACGTTTCTGTTTGAAATAATGGTAGAGGAGCTTTGGCTTTCCTGTCTTTTAAATGCCAGTCATTTTTCATTTTAACGTAATTTGATATTGGTGTGGCTGTGATGTGAATGAAGTAAGTTGTCTCAAGATTTAAATTTTCATTTCAAATTTTTAAAAAAATATTTCCAAACACTTTATAACATTTCCAAAAATGCTGTAAAATAAGTTGTCCTATTTAGTGTTCGATGTAGAAAACATTCTGCCATTATAGATGCAGATGCATCAAATTCCAAAGTATATTATTACTTTTACTCTGCGTATGATTTTTTAAGTCCATTCAAGAGTTCTGTGTTCTAATGGACAAAATACCCCCAAAGAGTAATTAAGCTCATTATGACTGGGTTATTACAGCAGAATGAATTTAGGTACAAATGAGATTGGTATGGCTCGTGTTAATTATCCTTCTCAGAAATAGTTTTTGTGGTTTTTAATAGACAAGATCACAGAATCAAAATGGTAGTCAAGACTTCAACTATGACTACAATTATATTTAACTCTTCTACTAACAGGTCAGTTGGAATCGCCTCTATTTTTTAAGATTTCAGCTAAATGATCAGTATCATGTATTTCTATTCTTCTGTCTATGTTTTGCATGGACCTCCTATTATTATTGGGTAGAAGCCATTTCCAAGAGATAGGAAGCACCTCATAAAACATAAGATAATAACAAAGGCCGAGCCTGCAGTCTTGGGCTTAGCTGCTGCGCTCATGTCCCCTGGCCCTGTTATGTGATACTCATATTCTTCTTTCCTTTTACATAAGGATGAACGTGGACATGTAAAAATGTTTACCTCCACTTTGGGGAGGGAAAAATGTGGATACTCACAGCACAGAGTTCAGCATAAATAAGCAACCAAAATAGATCAGGCTGATGCAGTAATAATGCTTGTTGTTTTCCCAGTCTTAAGTTATGCTAACATGAGATTTTTTTTTTTTCTTTTATATACACTCTCATTTTTCTCACTGTGGTAATATCGGAGTGCTTTCTAGGAATTAGTTAAATGGCCTGACTAATGTGTCACACGTGCTTTTCTTGTCGTCCTTTCCCCATAAGGAGAATGGTAGGGTTTTTATTTAGAAATTCAGAGGTCCTTTTAATAAAATATATTCTTCTATGTGTTTATCACAAAGAAGGCAAGCTCAGGAAAAAGTTTATGCCTGGTGCTTGAATGCAGTTTGGAGATTCTTGTAAAAACACTGATTTAAAAAAATCCTAACAAAATACTTTTTTAAAGTTAGTATCCTGTATTTTATGTATGGCAAGAAGGAGAAGTATTGCAGGTCCAAGCTTGCCTCTTTTTTACATTTTGTTTCAAATTATCGGTCTTTCAAACTAGTAGCTAGATGAATTTTCTGCATAAATCTAAGTTGTACAAGAACTTTGCATTAAACACAAAAGTTAAATACATTGGTAACATGAAATCATTTGACAAATATTTGCGATTTTGTAGAAGAAATTGCTACATTTTTGTTTGGGAAATTATTGAGCCTATATTATGTCTATTTTTAACAATCTATCATAACTAGTTGTGTAGAATGTATGTAGTCCAAAGAGGTAATTTTTATGTTGATGTGTTCTTTAAGTAGAATTTAAATGACACACACATGCTTTTTCATAAAGACGTGATTTTTGAATAATATAATTTTTTATTTTTACTTGTTCTTTCTTGGTTAATTCTACCTATTTAAATTTCATATTTCTCAGGCTGAATCTTAGAGTTTCGTACTCAATACAGATCTTTATAAACAGGAAAGTTGGTGGTTAAAAATTCACTTTTATTGAAAGAATTCTTCTCTCTTTTATAAGGCATACAGGGTTTTTTTTTCTTTAACAAGATCCTGCTGGGTGTTCTCCAAATTCAGTTTTGATTCAGGTATGGTGAAGATATTGAATTTTAGAGGCCAAACTATATCAGGTTCACTGATGTTAATAGATAAATGTGCATAAGTTTGCTGTATACCTTTTTATACCTGATCTGTAGTTTTAGAAGAAATTCTCAAAACAAGGACTGTTCTTTTGGCACATTTCACATCACTAAAATGCAGTTATGTATGCTAAAATCTACCCTAATATTTCATCTTACTTTTAAATGTGAATATCTGATATCAATACTTAGATTTAATTGGATTTTCGTTTTTATTTGATTTACCCTTAAATATGGGTAGCTGTGTATTTGAGAATAAGTTTAGGCTTGCAACTCTCCTCCCCCATCCTGTCTATATGGCTGAACAAAAAGGGGAAGGTGACTGTCATACCTCCAAGCAGCACATTTTTAGAAGGTCAGAATGATTACATTCATTCTCAATAATGTAGTTTTTCTGTTCGTGCTTTTTATTGACAGTCTTTGTTTCTTAAAGAACCTTCATTGCTTTTTTTATTTAAACAAAAACGTAGCAAAGAAACAGATGTGTCCCATATAAAATATGCAATAAATCTTGTCTCACAAATTCTTTGCTCTGAACTTTCTGACAGAAACTGTCAAATATCCACTTTAATTCTAGTATAAAATGTTCACTTTGTGTCATGGCGCCAACCACCATATGCTGGAATAAAGTCAGTAACCAGCAATAAAAACAGGCAACATACGCACCTTTGAAACAGTACAAGCAATCAAGAGTGAGAAAGGTCTATATAAATCTATGGAGATTTAATCTCAGGCTTTGCCACTATCCTGCTGTGCATTTACAATGAGACTTTGCTCCCGACCACCAGAAGTGGCTTACTTTGCAGGAGGAGTATATCCTAATGAGGGGAAAATGTATGGAAAACAAAGCAGCAGCTTTTAACCCCCCACCCCCCATCCTTTGGATCACCTAGAAGAGCATGTCCTAGTGAGCTCAAACATGTGGGGCCACTACACATCACGCATTGCTGTACTTTAGCTGATCATGTGAAACCAATCTTGACTGAGCTCAATCAGCAGAAATGACTTTAGCTTCATAAATCATTGTTCTCATTCCACAGGAGGTGGCAATGCTATGGCTTTTCTCTCCTAAAAGTTTTCAGGCCGCAAATTTCACGAGCTTTTCTGAAATTAGTTTAACTACATTTGTATAATTATTCATTCTTTACACACCAGATTAGCTGTTGGTTCACCACCAGATTAACTTCTTTTCGTATATCGTCCTTATGTTTTTGAGAAGAACTTCTCCTTCTTACTGGTTTTAATAATCTTTCAACTGTTTAAAAGTATTGTCCTTGGTAGAAAAATGTGCTGATCCTTAAAGATTTTACTTCTGCTTGCAACAGGAGATTGTTGTTACAGATGATCTGGATAGTTAGTTTTCCCAAACATAGAACAGATTGCATTTACCCTTGTCCACTTTGAAAGAACTAGAACTAATTCTTCAGTTCCCTAAACTGTTTAGATACATTTAACCACGTCAAAGATGAATCTTGGAATTAGACCGCAACATTATAAGAGTTTATTAAAAAGAAATTAGAATATATTTCTATAGTGATTAAGTACTAATAAACTTCAAAAAAATATTTATTCTCTGGACCCACAAGTGTGGGAGAATGGGGGATTAATTGCATTTTAACAGGATGCAGTTTCAAATAATTTAATTGGAATAATTTGAAAAATGTCCTGCTAATTCTTGCTTTGTAATTAATAGCTAGTAATTAATAATTAGTGAGACTAATGTTAGTCCGAATTTTAATGAAACAGTTACCTATTTGTGTAGAAGCTAACTGAAAAAATTGCTTTAATTTAAAAATCTGCTCTCATAGAATACAATAGAAGCATCATACTAAGAAACACACGTTTTAAGATATATAGGAGTTTATGAAAATAAATATATTTTTTTCTTCATAGTTCTAACATTCTGGTAAAATGACCTTCAACACTTTTTCTGGAACATTTATAAACAGCATTATCACTTTTAAAAGAAAAGATAATTTCCTAAGTTTTTTATTACCTGTGATAGTTAAACACTTTCTTGTGTCGTTTGAATGTGTTCTGTGGGTGTTGCGTGCCTCTGTGTGTGTGCAAGTGTCTACAATTTGTTATGATTTGGTAACATTAAAAATACTCTACCTTTTATGACATCTAACAATTTCTGTATGATAAATGTTAATTAATCAGTCCTTGCCCAGTACCAAAGGTACAGATTGGTAACTAATATTCCTGATTACTTGTGGGGAAACTTGTTTTTTGAGCGGCTTTCCAAGACTGCACAGAGACTTTTTGTACAACAGAAACATTTGTACATTTTCACCGCTGGATGTAGGTTTCTTAGTTAAAAACAAATTTCGTACCACTGCAAAGGAAAATAAACTTGTAAGGACTGTTTCAGGGAAGCATGATTAAGACCTCATGGCCGTAAGTGTTCTGAAGATTGTTTTGAAAGGATTTAAGATGTCTATACCAGTATTTAAACCACCTAGAAAAAAAATTGCATAGCCAAATCCCATGTTAAAAATGTCGCATTTTCTAATTTAGAGAAGAGGTAAAGGAAACAAGGCTTATGTGATTGCGCTGCCTGTTGATTGTTCCCCTGCCAATAATTTTTAATGCATTGGCCAATTTTGACCAAGTGTGACAGCTAGAGATCCTAAGATACTAAGCTCCTGAAATCTCAATAAAAATACATGGCTAAATAGACAAGAGTGACCCTATTAGCCTTCCGGGGGGAGAAAGGCTGTATCATGAACTCAACCCTTAATTAAACATTAATGAATCCATCTGGGAACTAACTCTAAAATACAGATCCACAGTAGGCCGAGTTTCATTGATTCCGTGGCTCCCAGACCTTCTTGCTTAACTGATACCACAGAAGAAAGGTCTCTGGGTGGGTGTGGGATCGTTTGGTTTGGGGATTTTCTGCATTCTAATAAAATGGAAGAGATAACTCTATTAGTCATACAATGAAATATATACTTGTAATTTCCAGGCTGTCTGTTGAATTCCATGAGTTCGTAAAGCCTACCAGTTAGAAGTTAGTAACTAGCTAAAGAAAGTTAATCAAATAATACATATTAGAAAAAGTAGTTGCTAAGAATCTGTACACGGAACGCTTAACGTTTTTTACAGGTTCTGAAATATAAAATTTTTATAAGGCAAAAAAGCTCCTGCTGTTCATGTGAAAGAATTTACAATCATATGAAGTATGTGTATTTCAAATTTGAAATTTAATACAATACAATTAAAAAACCAAAATAAAATGGAAAGTTTTTTACACTGTATGAATTCTCTCCTGTTTGCTATGTTTATATGTTACATCAACTCTTAGGTAATAGGAATTCTTTTGTATAGAACTAACTTAGACGTAATATTATTTCTCAAAAGATAGAGTTATATTAAAAGTAACTCAATAAAATAAAGTAGAAATAGCAGAAAATTCAGATTTTATTCATAGCTCTACATTTTTCTTGACTATATCTCTTCATAGAACAGAATACACACCTCCTCTAGAATTTCTGAAACTTTATAATTTGCTAAAATCTTTTAAGGTTATTGAGAAAGCCATCAGACTGAAAAGTATAAATGTCTGAAATCGCAAAATCTTTTTTACGGTGAATACCTAATTTCGGAGAACTTTTAAACCCTTTGTTGCTATATGCTGTATTATAGGATGTTTTTTCAAAAAGTAAAACCATTTTAAAATTCGATTTTGTCAGTATGAAATGTAAAACTTCATCCCAGTTGCGTATGATCCTGAAATAGAAATTTAATTTTCATGTCTTTAACAATTCCAAAACCCCAGTTTCCATACTCCGTACCATACTACTTCTTGTTAGTCAAGCCATGTTTTCAAAATACAGTATATTCCAGTTTGATGATGAGGGGGGAAAAAAGAAAAAGGAAAATAGAGATGGTGGCTTTCCTTCCATTTTCTGCTTTTACATTCTCTTGCATTCATATATGCATTTTCATGAGTACTTGTTTATTTGCACTTGACGTTTGGTAATTTGTTTAAAAGATTCTATTAATTTGATTTCCATTCCTTTAAAATTCACATTTCAAGAAAGCAGATTCTGGCAGTGTCAGGTAATGAAATATATTTTCATGTTTTATAGTATCCAAATTATTTATAACATTTGCAGTGTATTCTATTCATGGCCTTCTTATGCAGGGCCCTAATTTTTTCTAGACAGTAAGATAACACTAACAAAAAGATTAAATGGATGATGATGATACTTGTGAACACCGCATGAATTGTTAGCCGCATGCAGTTGGCGACACTGTCATCAACTAAACAATAAAACCTCACACTGCATTGAAAACTACAGATTGTTTACCATGATAAATCGAGTGATGGGCACCTTGGCTATGTAAAAAAATAACTATAGACTTGATTTTTATGCATAAAAACTGTCCAAATGATCCAGTGGGTCTAAATCTTAGGATTACTACACAGTGGTTTTTCTATATGGTTATGTGCTGTTGTACTGGGTCTGGCTGGGATGGAGTTAATATTCTCCATAGCAGCTGGTGTGTACACAGGTACGGGGATGTGATCTGGATTTGTGGCTGAAACACTGCTGATAACACAGGAGTGTTTTGGCTGTTGCTGAGAAGCACTTGCACATTGTCAAGTCTTTCTCTTTTTCTCACTCTGTCGCCCCAGCAAATAGGCCAGGGGGTGGGCAAGGGTTGGAAGGGGGCACAACTTGGACAGCTGACCAAAAGGAAAATCCGTGCATGTAGCGTCATGCTCAGCAATAAAAAAAGGAGAGGAAAGGATTTTAGGAGAGGTAGTCATTGCTCCAAAAATGGCTGGGCATCAGTCTACTTGTGGGAGGTGGTTAGTGATTGTCCTTGCATCCCTTGGTTTTTTCTTTCCCTTTTCTTCACATATTGAGGTGTCTTTGTCTTGACCTATAAGTTTTTCTCGCTTTTACTCTTCTTATTCTCTCCCCCATCCCACTGTGGGCAAAGGGGGACAAGTGAGCAAATGGCTGTGTGGTGCATAGCCACTGGCCGCGGTCAACCCACCAGGACTCTAATATAACAATCCTTAGGAAAACACACTTCCATTATATTGCTCATGATGGTTCTTTGCAGCTCAAAGAACTGCAAAGTGTGTTAGCAAGTGCAACCCTCTGAAAATTTAGTTTTCTATATTATTACTTGTAGTCCAGTAAGTCTTGAGTAAAGGATTTCTTAAAATTTAAGTCTGTTTGGAAAGTTTCACTGGTAACAGGTCTATTGAAACCAAAACCAAAGAAGGCTCAATTCATCCTGCTGTTGAGCCTGCTGGGTTTTGAACTACTATAGTGTCTAGGGGTTTCAGCACGTCCAGAATTTTGTACAAAAACAGAGAACATCTACATTGCGTTTGATGATTCCCTCTAGACTTTTTACCCATCTAGAAGGCCATCTTTGAGCTTCTTCTTCCACTCTGCATAGTCCCTTATTAAATAAGATAATTTAAAATTTTCCCTTCTAAGACAATTGTACTTGAGGATGGAGATATATATAGTATACTTTTAGCCATAGAGTTGTCTGAGTTCAGCTTCTGATACCCAAGTATATCAGCAATGGAAAATTTCTAAGAGATTTGGACCATTTTTATCAAATGGTGGTAGGTCTTCATGGTTTAAAAAGACCAAGAAAATGTCTATTGTTGCTTGTTCTCCTTAGTAATGTCATAGAATGTGACATTTGGCACTTTGGAAAAATATAACCCCACTGAACCTCTCTGGGGATATACTTTTCTTCCTCAACCCTTGATTAAGGGCCTAGTATGTGTCTTGGGTGGGTTTCATCTTTTGACTACCTTTCAGCATGACTGCTTAAGCAGTTTTAGTCATGACTAATAAGGAAGGTGAGTTCTTGTGAACCTAGAAAATGTCCTAATAACCTGTCATTGTTTTAACAGCCTCTGTCCAGGCTCTATAAAATTCAGAGAGGAATGTCATTAAGGTTTTTCTTTGGTTTCACATGTTTTGGTTTGGGGTTTTTGTTTTTGGTTGATTGCTTTTGTTCTTTCATTTTGGGGTTGGGTTTGGGTTGGGTTTTTTTTGTCTATGACTTATCCTAGATTCTGCCGTAATCTTAACTGTGTTTGGTTGGAAGACATGATTCAGAAAGGACTTGTTTCCTTCCTTGGAGCAGAAAAATTAAATACCTTGGTTTAGGGTGTGGGTTCCCCCCCCCCGGAAAACATGTAACTTACAAGTCACTAAAAGTTCATGAAGCACACATTTTTGAACCACATGAACTCAGCCTTGGAATATAAAACTAAAAGTTCTGATGTCTCCACCCAAACTGCTAGTTGTCTGAGTGTTCTCATAATTTTGAAGACTAGACAACAAGATCAGTAGACTTGTGTGAATTATCCTTCTGACATGCATTCATATATTTAAGGTCAGAGAGAAATACCAGAAAATTTATCCAGTCAGACTCAGTAAGTGTTAAAAATTTTCACTAGAGGGGCAGAAGTAGCTGTGAGGTTTTGGGGCAGTTGTGTCTACCCATTTTTCTTTCTTTGTCCTCCCCTCTTAGAGCAAGTAGTTTCATCATTCTGTGCTTGCCTATGTTAGTTACTGACCTTCTCCAACTTTCAGTCTATGCCAGTACCCAAAATTTTCTTTCCTTTGTTCTCCGGGGAACTATTTCATAGTATCCTCATGCAGGAAGAGGTCTTATTTCTGTTGTAACTGGAAGGTACTATGCATATATTAGCCCCATTACAAATAAACATTTTCTGGTAATTTCTCATTTTCAAAATAGTATTTGGCATGCTGTTCCATCCTCAGCAAGTAGAATATGTATAAGAAATAAGTTGGGGTTTTTTTACCATTTCATTCTAGAACTGTTTCACTCTTAGAACTGTTACAGGATCATGGCTCTTCAAATGTTTACTTCTGCATTTCAGTAAAAGGAAGTCACCAGAAATATCTCAGACTCATATGGCAAATTCATAAGATCATAGTCTATTTATTCTCTTACTCTTTGAGATAGATGCAAATAGCAAGGTGAATAAGACCAGAGGCTGGTTTTCAGACTCTAGCTGTCTGTATTACAAAAGGCTATTCTTACAGCACAGTAGAACTGCATATTTTGTAAATACCTGTTTTCCTTTCAAAGCTCTTGTCTGTAGAAAGACACAGAAATTCTTAACTGATCCTGGCTTTCATATCTATATTCAAAGAACATATATTAAGATGGTCTGCTTGTCATAGGACAGGATTTGATACTTTATTCAGGATATGGACTTAACAAACTCCGAACAGTAGAGCATGTTAAGAACTTGCATTTAGATGTGAGACCAGGCAGCAAACTTTACATTTGACAGTTCCCTGTCATTTTCAAAGTTGGTCAGGCCTAATGACTCCAAGACCAAACAGAAGGGTGTCTCCACACCAAATGCAGTTTATGGAAAGTCATTTTGAAGGACCTTTATGTAATCTGAATACATGTAATGTATCTATGGCTACATTATGGAATAATTTGGTGCAGTAGGATTGGATTAGCAAATTGAAGCAGCAGGGGCTGAGGCCAGTGTGCTTACAGTAGAGGTTTAAGCTTTGAGTTAGATTTAATCTGAGGTGAACATCTCCACCTCATGTGTTTCAAAGCTGTCTGAAGGCTCAAATGCAGTTTTGGTCTTTTTGTTCCTATTAAGTTTCGGAGTGCATTTGCTGTGGAGCTTCCTGTTTAGTTTCCTCCTAATGGAAATCAGTTTGCAAGCACCGAAGCTTATCTGCAAACCAAATCAACGCTCAATAAATGGGGACAGTGAGGAAGTTCACTTCAAAAGCATCTTAATCGAAAAGCTAATGCCAGTAGTCACTGTATTTGAACGTTCACCGCAGTCATGCTTTTCTCCAGTACAAGAGAGTGATGTCAGGAGTCCATTTCAAAATAAACAAAATGTGCTACATGTAGTTAGGCTGTAGAACACTTGCCACCGCAGTTTGTGGAAGCTAAAAAGCTTACGCAGAGATCGAGCAAGCTCTTGGGAGAGAATCCATTGAGAATTACGCTGAAATGACATCCAATGGAGGAAGCATTTTGTATGAACTACAGAACCTCAGAGGCAGAGAGAACACTCAGGGGAAGGATCCTGTGTTTGTCCTGGTCCTTAACTCTAGCCAAGCAGTTGCTCAGTGTAAGGTGTGCACAGGTTGATGATCTGTTGCACGAGGTGGCTGAGTTGCAGGAGAC